>NC_069706.1:5200000-5825000 GCF_023699985.2 Odocoileus virginianus | reverse complement strand
TAGCCAGCTGGTTAATTTCATTCTTTCTTTCTTTCTTTGGTGGCTAGCTGATGAATCTTTCATGTACCATTTCTGAGACTATTGCTACGTCTCTTATCTATGGCTCTTTTTTTTTTTTTAACTGGAAGAACGTTGCATTACAATGTGGCGTTAGTTTCTGTTGTACAACAAAATGAATCAGCTATATGCGTACATATAGCCCCTCCCTCTAAGCCTCCCCTGCCCACCCGCATCCCATCCCTCTCCAGCATCAGGGAGCATCAAAGCGAGCTCCCTGTGCTAATCAGCAGGCTCTCAGGGGCACCTGTTCTACACGTGGCAGTGTACATGTATCAATGCCAGTTTCCCAGTTCATCCCCCACCATGTCCACACGCCCACTCTCTGCATCTGCCTCTCTCTCACTGCCCTGCACATGAGTCCATCTGTACTGCTTCTCTAGATTCCACATGTTCATTGCAACACTATTTTCAATCGCCAGGACACGGAAGCAACCTAAATGTCTATCAACAGATGAATAGGCTAAGAAAATGTGGTAGATAACGCACAATGGAATATTACTCAGCCATAAAATGGAACGAAGTTGGGTCATTTGTACATGGATGGACCTGGAGTCTAGACATGGGTGGGCCTAGAGTCTGTCACGCAAAGTGAAGTATGTCAGAAAGAGAAAAACAATATTCTATGCTTCTTGACTCCTTTCTCAAGATCTGCTTCTCTAAAGAGATCTGAAGGTGGCTATGGACTAGGGTAGAGTGATTATTCAAAGGGTATACAGTTTCAGTCATGTTAGATGAACAAGTTTTAGAGATCTGATTCACTCGAGATACAACATAGAGTTATGGTATCCTGTTGGGTGCTTCAAAATTTGTCTAGAAGGTGTGTGTATGAGCTCAGGCATGCTCAATTTTTTGAGACCCCATGGACTGTAGCCTAGCAGGCTCTTCTGTTCATGGAATTTTCCAGCCAAGAATACTGGAGTAGATTGCCATTTCCTTCTCCAGGGATCTTCCTGGCCCAGGGATCGAACGCGTGTCTCTTAAGTCTCCTGTACTGGCAGGTGGGTTCTTTACCACTAGTGTCACCTGGGAGTTAAGAGGTAGATCTCCTGTTAAGTGTTCTTACACACACACACAACAGACACAAGAATACTCTGAGAGGTACCTAATATGTCCATCACTTTAACTCTAGTGATGATATCACAGGCTTATGCATATATCTGAACTCATCAAACTGTACATATTGAATATATATCATTCCCTGTGTTTCAGTGACACTAAAATACAGCAACTTTAATCTTTTTTAAGTTCACTCTTTCAGAATCTAAAGGGAAAACATCCCCAAACATTGCTTCATCTTTGATTTTTCAAAAGACATACTTCATGATGCTATTCAGCCTCTCCAAAAATGTGCATGCTGAGGAGAGCATGGAAACCCACTCCAGGGTCCTCACATGGAGAATCCCTATGGACAGAAAAGCCTGGCAGGCTACAGTCCATAGGGTTGCAAAGAGTCGGACACCACTGAAGTGACTTGGCATACACACACACTATTCAATAATAAAATGCAATTCATATATATACATATATATGGCATATGTGAACACACAGTAGAAGGTAGGGGTCCAGCTAGTCCCCAAACTTTTACAATCCTCTATTGCCATTTTCTTACAAGTATCCATTTGCCTTTAACATTTTCTAAATGCCTTCTTTAAGAAGAGCAGGCACTTAGCTCACTCTAACATAAAGGAGAACTTCTAACAGTTAAAGTCATATAAAAGGAGCTGCCTTGGCGGCAGTCCCAACACCGAGTGCATACAAGCAAATGGGCTCTCGTGGGATGAACCGTAAGATCCAAGGGTCTCTCTGTGATGGAGCTGTCTTTCAGGCTCTCTTTCATTCACATGGAATGCTTGCCACTCATTTCAGCTGTAGTTTTTCTAATCTCCTGGGTGTAGATACATGACTGGTTCTCACCCCTCCACCTATAGCATCTTTTGCCTGCCTCCTTGACAGCACAATAGCACGTGACTGATGCCGTGCGCTCAGCTTCTCTGTACACAAGTACTGAATCGAATCTCGGAGACAGCGGAGACACAGCGGGGCTTCTGCCTTGAAAACCTGTTGTGTCTCAACTTGGAGAAGATAGTGGGAAATTTTATAGTAATGGTTCAGAGAGTGTGATCAGCTTGTGGTTGGTGGTGAGGGAGATAGGAGTCTGCATTATCACCCTTCAGCTCCAAGTGGTCTGGGGTCTACAAGACTGTGGGCAGCCATCCCATCATTAATCTTTGCCTTCTCCCACCTGGAGGGGGTTCCAGAATCTGCAAAACAGCTCAAAGATGTTGTAGTGCGGATCCTTTGATGAGAAAGCAAGACTTTGCCCCGAGGCTGCTCTGACTGTTTCCTCCCTTCTCCACCCCTCCCTTCCTAATTAACAACTCCTAGAATCTGCCCAATGGAACTCTGGAAAGAACATGGAAGCTGAACGAAAGCTGTTCTCTGTAATCAAAGAAATAGGGGACACAGGCTTTGTGCCTAGGGCCCCCACAGGGTCCTGCTCAGTATCATAACTGCTTCTGTATTAATATCATGTCTTCCTCTGATTGGAAATCCTTCAGGGCAGTGAGTGACTTGATCCTCTTTGTTTCTTCATCTCACAACACTAGCCACATAGTAGGTGTGCAGTGCATGACTCTGGGATGATAAAATCAACCCTGCAAAGCAACCGTGAGTGCATGTCTGCCTACAAAGTGTTCCTTATGAATTCCAGACTTTAAAATATTCTGTCAGAATATTTAAACCAATCTGCTGTTAAAATAGTAATAAAGGAGGCAGCAGCAGTGATGGCAATAATGTATAAACTGAAAAGTAAATCCATAGAGATGTCAATAGATGTTTTTGTGTTTCTTTATTTCCATTTCCCCTTCTTTGAGAAGGGGTGTTTTCATCAGCTTGAATGCCTAACTAGAGTAATTTACATCTATCTCCTTCCCCCTGGTATCAAGAGCCAAAGCATGTGATGGCTGCCTTCTTTGGGGATCCTTCCTCGTGGTATTTCTCCTCTCAAAATGACTAGCTGCTAACAAGCACAGCAATAAAGTAGATGCTTCTTCCATCCAATAAATGTCCTCTTTCCTTGAGTCAAAATTTTCTGGAAGGTGGGACAGGGAGGAAAGGTAAAATAAAAGATTGCATTTATAGTTTGGCCACAGAGACTAAATCAGATCATGTTTATTGATTTCTTTCAATCAATAGACATGGAAAAGTTCAGGAGATTCTGACCCATGCCTCTAGGTATGCATTTGAGAGAGGTTTTTACTCAGCCTTGAAGTTGAGTTATTGCAGAAAAACAAAAACAAAACAAAACAAAGCAAAACATTTGTGTACACCCAGTGACACAAATTATTCTTCCTAATAAGAGGGAAGGAGGAAATTCAGCCCCTATTATTTTTTTCTGCAGCCAGATTATAATATTAAGAGATCGGTTTTACACAAATTACTAAGCTATGTCCTGGTTCTATGTTATTAACTGTAAGAAATAAAGACTTAAAGTGGTCTATCTTCAAGGACAGCTAGCTTTGAGTGACAGCTTGCTGATGTAGCAGCCTTGAGGGATACAAAACTGGAAAATCTGGGAAAACAGGGAGAGCAGAATGCTTAGGAGTTTTCACATGGGCTCATTGTACTGATGAATTCAAAACATAAGAATGGGAATAAATGCTCAGAAAAGGGGGAAAGAAGATGTCAAGGAGGGGCCAGCCCATAAACAGGAAGGGGATGGACTTAGCCAATGTCCTGGGAAGTGTGTTCGCCCTGAGAACCGGGGGAGGGGCTTGTGTGCTAAGGGAACACATTGCTCCTTGTAATGATTCTGGGTAAGCCTGCCCATTAGACACCTGATCTTGCAAGACCACCATTAGAGCGTCTCTTCTCATCTCATTAAAGCCTCACCTCAAGTCTCCAAGTCCATTCTTTGAGTTTGGGCTTTAATTCCCACATTAACCAAAAGATAGCCTCCCCAAAACATATCAGACTCACAGATGGACACACTCTGGATCATAAGATTCAACAGGATTCACGCAGTAACAATGGCCATCCCTCGTTTATGCTTTTGCACAGATTACATTTGTTCTCAGAAACCATCTCTGTTGGACGCTCATGTCCCCTGGAGTCTTCCAGAAATTTAAGTTCCTCCGCGCCATTCATTGCGTACGGCCTCTTCTGGAGAGGGAACACGGCCCACCGTGTTTGGAAGTCTCATGTTTATACCTATAAAGGACCAATCTATCTAAATTATTTTTTGCAGGAGCTGAACTAACCTGGATACTTTACTCATGCTGTATTTCCAGGTGTGTGAGTCACTCAGGCATGTCCAACTCTTTGCGACCCCATGGACTATACAGTCCTTGGAATTCTGCAGGCCAGAATACTGGAGTGGGCAGCCTTTCCCTTCTCCAGGGGATCTTCCCAACCCAGGGATTGAACCCAGGTCTCTCACATTGCAGGAGGATTCTTTACCAGCTGAGCCACCAGTTCAGTTCAGTCACTCAGTCGTGTCCGACTCTGCGACCCCATGAATCGCAGCATGCCAGGCCTCCCTGTCCATCATCAACTCCTGGAGTTTACTCAAACTCATGTCCATTGAGTCAGTGATGCCATCCAGCCATTTCATCCTTTGTCGTCCCCTTCTCCTCCTGCCCCCAATCCCTCCCAGCATCAGGGTCTTTTCCAATGAGTCAACTTTTCGCATGAGGTGGCCAAAGTATTGGAGTTTCAGCTTCAGCATTAGTCCTTCCAATGAACACGCAGGACTGGTCTCCTTTAGGATGGACTGGTTGGATCTCCTTGCAGTCCAAGGGACTCTCAAGAGTCTTCACCAACACCACAGTTCAAAAGCATCAATTTTTCAGCGCTCAGCTTTCTTCATAGTCCAACTCTCACATCCATACATGACCACTGGAAAAACCATAGCCTTGACTAGACGGACCTTTGTTGGCAAAGTAATGTCTCTGCTTTTTAATATGCTATCTAGGTTTGTCAGGAAAGCCTTTATTTCCAAAGGGAAACTAAATCCTTCTTCCTGACATGTGCACACATCAAACTCAGGTATTTTTCTTTTTTTCCCAACATCATCGACATATTAGAGAGACCACTGACTATGAGGCAAATGGGATCAGAGACCTTAGATAAGATATGCTTGTCTTTACCAAGACAGCACTGCTGGTTGTTTGCTAGCATCAGACCTTATGGGCACCACTTTCAAAGAAGCTAGAGTTCAACTTGAAATTAAAGTTTTAATGGGGTTTGGGGGCTTCCCTGGTGGCTCAGTTTTAAAGAATCTACCGGCCAATGCAGGAGACATGGGTTCGATCCCTGGTCCGAGAAGATCCCACATGCCACAGAGCAACTAAGCCCGTGGGCCACAGCTACCGACGCCTGGTCTCTAGGGCCCATGCTCTGCAACAAGAGAAACCACCGCCATGAGAAGTCTGCACGCCTCAACGAGACACTAACCCTGCTCGCCACAACTCGAGAAAGCCCAGGCAGCAATGAAGACCCAGCACAGCCAAAAATAGACAGATAATGAGGTTTTGAACTGTGATGGGACAAAAGGGATGAGAGCGACATTCTCTGGCTACCAGGTCAGCTAGTGGGTGGAATGAGGTAGGCATTGGATACACCTAGTAGTAGTAAATCCACAGTTTGTTCCTGGTCAATCATCACTTCCCCATTTTTTTTTTTTTTTGGTAGCAATATTTCTCTTTCACTGATAGAATGCTTTCCACGCAGTAGTTTTAGTAAGTTATGCAAACCCCACCTCTCAGACTGCTATTGACACCTGGTCTTTGTGGGATCAAATTCTTTTCTGCTTCTACCCCCAGGGGTCAGTTCAGGGATGAGAATGTGATAGAAACAGAGCTGATATCTCTCTTATTTTATATATGGAAGCCAGAAGACAGAGCATCATGTCTTGCTTCAAAACATGAGCTGTTAAGAATATAGCCTGAAGGCTACAACTGGCCTCATGAAGAAAACCTGCTGAAGAATGAAACCAGTGCTCAGAAAGAAGCCAAGCAATGGAGAGGAGACATAACATCGGTGACATATATTTGAACCCCTGGACCCAGCCCTGCCTGAAGACAAGAGTTTTTGTTTCTTTTTTTTTTTTGGAGCCATAGTTTTATGAGCCAATGCATTGCATTGTTATGAAGCAAGATTCAACTTATTGGAATTCAGTTTTTGTCACTTGCAATGAAAAACTCACTGATGAATCCAAGTGAAGGCAGGAAAAGTGTGACCACCATCCATTCTGTGGCTGATTTTTCAAAATCCTCTTTCTCAGAGAGCTCTGATTTGGGCCAAGGTGCCTTCTAGATAAGGTTTCCCTGGTGGCTCAGACGGTAAAGAATCTGTCTGCAATGCAGGAGATCACCTTCAATCCCCGGGTAGGCAAAAGCTCCCACCTTCAATCCCCTGGAGAAGAGCATGGCAACCCACTCCAGTATTCTTGCCTGGAGAATCCCATTGGGTGGAGGAGCCTGGCGGGCTCCATGGAGTTGCAAAGAGTCAGACATGACTGAGCAGTGACTTAGCATACACCCGCAGCTTTCGGATCAACAATAATCTTTCCTTCCTTTGGACAACTTCATAGATGATGAGGCTGGAGCACTGGATGGCGCTTAACAAAATTGTTCCTGAAAAATGGAACACACTTCATAGCCTCTTTCATCTGAGGGAGAGAATTCCTGTGCTACCATAAAAATAATTTTGGAAAGAAATGCATCTGCTTTCAGAAAGTGTCTGCCAAGATGTGGCCCGATGTAATTTAAAATGGCTAAGACAATCAGCTCGAAAATTAAGGTTTCTAATGGGAACACCTACTCAGCCCTAATAATAGGGGAACTACCATCATAATTATAATGTGGTGGAAGCAGGCACATCATTAACTAACTTTTCTCAGCTACTGCAATTAACGAGCATCAATAGATTGAGTAAATTATTAATAACCCACACATGCTCCAATGCACACTGCTGGCTGTTTTTTTTTTTTTTTCCCCAAGAAAGAAGCAAAAGTTAACAGCTGATATCCAAACAACCTTTGATTTATCTCTTTTGCAACATTACTTTACTTTTCAGTAATTCCTTCTGGAGGAGATAACAGTTGTAGAGAATGGAGTAGTGAATAGAGAAGTGAGCAATGCCATCAACAGATGGAGCATCTTTTATGAGTTGATCAAACAGTCCCATTCCTTAAGTTCTTCATGGTGCAATCATTTATGGAACTGTTGTTATCACTGAGTACTGGTAATGGGGCAAGTTGTTATGGCTGTTACTTTATACAGTAGGATGTGAATCAGCAGTTCTCAAAGACAGCCTAGGGACCAATTTAGTTTATGCTCTTCACAAATAACCTCCTCAAATCACAGGGCATTAACACAGGGTGGCCCAGTCCACTGTGTAAGTGATAAAGAAGACAAAAAAAGGAGAGGGAGAGATGCAGAAAGAGGGAAGGGGCACAGTCAAGGTTGCACAAACAGGTCTGCAAGTCTCGTCCATCTCTTGCATTTATATTGTTGAGAGCACTAGGTAAATAAAGCATATTCCTTGGCTTTAAGGTGTGCATGTTCTAACAGGAGGCAGCTACTGAATAAGAAACATCAATATATTGTGAAAGCCCTGTGGTTGGAATAAATAAGGGGAGGTGGGGGGAAGAATAGGCAACCCAGCCTAGGGCTGGAGGTTCACAGATTCCCCTAAGGTGTAAAAATCTCTGGGTTCTTTAGGGACAAAGGGCAGGGAAAGTGAGGGGTGGGAAGTGGTGGGGAGGGGAGGGGTGTAGAGGGAAGGGAAGGGAAGAGAATAAAGTGAAACACTGCTGTACAGTACAAACTAACACAACATCATAAAGCAACGAAACACCAATAATAATCAATTAAAATGATCAATAATAAATACTGAAAAGCACCAAAAATGATAACAAAGACTTCATACTTTAAAAAGGATGAATTTTATGATATGATATCCCTTATATGTGGAATCTAAAAAACAGAGGGTACAAACGAATTTCTTTACAAAACAGATGTAAAGACGTAGATGTAGAAAACAAACTTACGGTTATCAGGGGCTAAGGAGGGGGCAGTAAGTGGGGAGGCTGGGATTGATGTACACACGTGTGTGTGTGTGTGTGCATGTGTGTGTGTGCATGCACGCGTGTGTGTGTGTGAATTGCTCAGTCCTGTCCAACTCTTTGCAATCCCATGGCCTGTGGCCCACCAGGCTCCTCTGTTCATGGGATTTTCCAGGTAAGAATACTGCAGTGGGTTGCCATTTCCTCCTCCAGGGGATTTTCCTGACCCAGGGAATGAATCTTGTTCTCCTGCATTGCAGGCAGATTCTTTGCCATCTGAGTCACAAGGAAAATCCCATATATGCACTACTAGATATAAAATAGTGAATAAGAACCTGCTGTATAGTACAAGAAACTCTACTCAATATCTGTAAAGGTCTATATGGGAAAGAATCTAAAAAAGAGTGGATATATGTTTATGGGTAACTGATTCACTTTGCTGTACATCTGAAACTAACACAACATTGTAAATCAACTATACTCCAAATAAAAAATAAATTATTAAAAAAGAAAAGAAAATAGATTAAAATGAAATAAAGAAGTAATGAGGTAAAACAGAGGTAGAAAATGTCCACACAGAGGAAACACTGTGCATAAAGGTCTGGGTATAAGAAAGGTATGGAACATACTTGGAAAAAGAGGCCACCTGATGTAGTTTGAGTACAGATAAGACAGTGGGCAGGGGCCACATGAGAAGGGCTGCCTTAAAGATCAGATGCTCACTGCTGAGAGCAGTGGCCAGCCTGAGTGGAGTGTCCAGGAAGTGACTGTGCTCATGAGAAGATCACTGGGGCAGCAGCTGGCAGAAAAGAGTGGAGATGGGATGTGGTTAGGGGAAGAAAGAACCCAAAGAATTTTCACCAATCTGTGGGATGACTGTGGCTTTAACCATAGGCTCAGCAGTGTGGACCCAGCAGAGAATCAATAGGAGCCTTTTCATGATTGTGTGTGTGTGTGTGTGTCTGTGCATGCATGCTTAGTCACCATCAGTTGTCTCTGACTCTTTGTGACCCATGGGCTACAGCCTGCCAGGCTCCTCTGTCCATGGGCTTCTCCAGGCAAGAATACTAGAGTGGTCATCATTCCCTTCTGCAGGGGATCTTCCCCAGCCACGGATCAAACCTGGTCTTCTGCATTGCAGGCAGCTTCTTTACCATCTGAGCCACCAGGGAAGCCCGCCTTGTCCTGATTATCAGGAGGTAAAACTCAAAGTCTGGGCTCTTGAGTCTGAGACTCCAGCCAAGTCCTTAACAGGCAAACTACCATATTGCACCTGCTGCTTCTACCAGATTGAGACAGCACCAGGAAGTCCAGTAACCTTGGCTCTGAGTCAAAAACACAAAGGTGGAGGCCCCAGAAGACTGGGCTGCAGGAAACTTGGGCTGCATTTTCAAAGACCAAATCCTATCGGAAAGTTGTTTTCATTCAGCACCTAAGTCTTGCCTGGCTCTTTACGACCTCACACACTGAAGCACACCAGGTTTCCCTGTCCTTCACCATTTCCTGGAGTTTGCACACAAACTTATCCATTGAGTCAGTGATGCCATCTAATCATCTCATCCTCTGTCATCCCCTTCTTCTCCTGCCTTCGCTGAGATGTGGGGAGTCTTTTAAAAAGAAAGAACAAGTGTAGGATAGGTAGACCAGAAGGCCCCTTCCCTTGAAGAACTTTATAGATTAGGGAAGTAACACAACATAATGACTCCAGGTGTTTCTATCTTGATGTCTCCATCCATGAAAAGGCATCAGCCTGAACTGATTTTAGGCACATGCAGAGTCATCTGCCTGAGTACTGTGAGCAGGAGGAGGAAAGGAAAAGTGACCCATGGGTCATTCGGCTACAAACATACTCAGAGCCTGTCTGCGGGCAAGTGCCTGGGGCTGCTGAATTCAGGATCAGTCTTAGGCAGTCTCTGCCTCCCAGGCCTCATTGGGTTTCTGCTCAAAGGATTGCCTCATTTTGAGATCATTCAAGCATGTTAAAACTGTAGACAGCAGAGCAGCACATCTATTCAATGACCATTTAAACTATACAACTGGAATTTATCACGAGTACAAGGGAGAAGGTGAGTCGTTAGAAAATCAAACTTGGAAAATCTCCGCTTGTGATCAAACAGCTCTGTTTTCCACTCAGGGAACTGGGTGCTGCAGCCTTCAAACATTAAACGGATACAGCCTCTGCTTGCCAGAGAAAAGGGATCTGAGGTCGAGATGCATACAGCAAAATAGGTCTTAAAATAGAAAGGAAAAGATGTAAAAAACATAAAGGATGAACTTGAGACAAGGTGAAAATAAAAGAAGGGGGCAGTATAGGTGAGCTTCCCCATGGCTCAAAGAGAAAAGAATCTGTCTGCAATGCAGGAGACCCAGGAGACATGTGTTCGATCCCTGGGTTAGGAAGATCCCCTGGAGGAGGGCATGGCAACCCATTCCAGTACTCTTGCCTAGAGAATCCCATGGAGAGAAGCCTGGCGGGCTACAGTTCATGGCATTGCAAAGAGTCGGACAAGACTGAGCACACACACGGAGACACACATATAGGTAAATGCAACAGAAATCATTCTATAATATCCTGTATAAACATACAGGCTTCTTGGAGGTTTTGTTTTGTTTTCTGTAATGATCATTAAAGAGGAAACTCCTCTATAGACCAGCGGTTCCCAACCCATTTGTCAATCAAGGACCACTTTCACAGAAGACAATTTTTCCAAGAACACAGGGCGGGGGTGATGGTTTCTGGATGATTCAAGAGCTTCTATGAGGATCTAATGTCACCACTGATGGTAGGAGGTGGAGCTCAGGCAGTAATGTGAGTGATGGGGAGTAGCTACAGATATAGATGAAGTTTCCATCCCTCTGCCCACTGCTCACCTCCTGCTGTCCCACCCAGTTTCTAACCAGCCAGGAGGTCACATTACTGGTCCATGGCCTGGTGGCTGGGGAACCCTGCTACAGACTACATCTGTGATACTTTTAAATCTCATCTGTTTATATGGCCATGCTCTTTTCACCATAACTATTGGTCTGACAGAGACCAGGCACCGTAAGGTCTAAAGATCTGGGATCCTATGAGTTAGGATTGAGAAGTAGCACTTTTTCCGGTCCTCTAAGAAGGCTGAGTGCCAAAGAATTGAGCTTTCAAGCTGTGGTGCTGGAGAAGACTCTTGAGAGTTCCTTGGACTGCAAGGAGATCAAAATAGTCAATCCTAAAGGAAATCAACCCTGAATATTCATTGGAAGGACAGATGCTGAAGCTGAAGCTCCAATCCTTTGGCCACCTGATGCAAAGAGCTGACTCACTGGAAAAGACCCTGATGCTGGGAAAGACTGAGAGTAGGAAGAGAAGGTGTGAGAAAGGATGAGATGGTTGGATGGCATCACTGACTCCATGGACATGAATTTGAACAAACTCTGGGAGATAGTGAAGGACCAGGAAACCTGGCACTCTGCAGTTCATGGGGTCACAAAGAGGTGGACACAACTTAATAACTGAGTAACAACAACAAAGTGGATTATGCCTCATTTCCTTGAGACAGGTCTGATCAAGTTGGTCCATCCAACATTGGCCATTTGCTAAACAGCAACGTTTTCACTTAGGGTCTGATCTTGTGGTAGTGTTTTTAACCTTTGTAAACCTCCTTGGAAAGCCACTCAGAAAAGAATCCCCACTGTTTCAGCTCCTAGGCCCACGGTAGCTTTATTCCAAAAGTGGGTTCCACAGAAGTCCCTTAACAAGTCACCTACCTGGGGTCCTTCGTGTTTGCTATTAAACTCAACATGCTGTTTGATCCCATTTCTCCTGAAGAACAAACTACGTAATCAGCCATGTTATTGTTGTTGTTTAACCACTAAGTTGTGTTCGACCCTTTTGCAAGCCCATGGACTGTAGCCCACCAGGCTCCTCTGTCCATGGGACTTCCCAGGCAATAATACTGGTGTGGGTTGCCACTCCCTTCTCCTGGGGCTCTTCTCGACCCATGGATCGAACCCACGGCTCTTGCACTGGCAAGTGGATTCTTTATACCACTGAGCCACCTGGGAAGCCCCAGAGCAACAAGGTTGGTGGCAAAATAGAGGCAATGCAATTAAACAAGGGTAAAACATAAGGTGGTGGGAGGGGGCTCTGGCTTCAACAGTACCCACTGTTTGGCTCTTGGCTGGTGAACTCACAGAATAATGTGCTTTAGATGACATGCCTCACGATGGAAATCTCTGGGCAGGATTTCAGATAACATGACGACGCATGAGAACGTAGAATGCAACATTCACCAAGACCATCTGCAACTGCCAGTTCAGAGTTTCTAGAGTAACGTGGAACAAGCTCTATGTCACAGGCACATTGCTTTTGCTTGGTTCCAATAAGGAACGCAAAAGGCACTGAATGAAATGCAAAGTGAACCCCAACAACCAACCCTCCCTAGTACCAGAAAGCTGAAAACCACTTCTGCTCACCATCCCTAGCAAGCCCAGCCTTTTTGGAAGGTGGGGTTAAGGGCTAGTGGGCAGGTGAAAGGTCTGACTGGTTCAGCCGAGTATACGGATGCTGCAACTCCCTCTCTGCCCCAGCTTGAGAAAGACCGTTACTTAAGTACATTTTCAAAGGCAAGATATATTACTAGTAAGCAGAGGTATTGTTTTTAGCGCCAGAGGCATTTGGAATCTCAATATGTGACATCTGCAGTTACTAGATGGGGTCTTTGGCTCTGGCCTCGCAGGGAAAAGAGAAGTGGCTTGAAGTAGGACCTGCAGGTGGTACCCAAGAGTGCCTTATATGGTGCCATTCCCTTCTCCAATATAGATGTGCTGAAACATACAAACCTCATTTTAAAACTCATCTTTACCCGCTTTGGAAGAGAACGAAAAATAGGGGAGTTAACAGTTTTCAGCAGAGTACCCTTAGCCCCCAGTCAGGTAATAAAACGGCAAAAGAAGGTGGGATGAGAGCTTCCCTAGGAGGGATGAAAGAAGGAGTGTGGGGATGGTGCACTGGGAAGACCCAGGGGGATCGGGTGGAGAAGGAGGTGGGGGGGGGGGATCGGGATGGGGAACACATGTAAATCCATGGCTGATTCATGTCAATGTATGGCAAAAACCACTACAATACTGTAGAGTAATTAGCCTCCAACTAATAAAAATAAATGGAAAAAAAAAAAAAGAAAGGAGTGGATGCTCAAGAGTGACAGAGGATGCACACGGCCACCACTGCTGCTCCTGCGGGGGTTGATGGACTGGAAGGGACACAGCCCTCCAAGGAGCAGACTGTCCCAGAATGAAGAGGACTGACCATGTGCAGGAGTCATGGAGAGGCATAATGGGGTGGGGGGAGAGAAACAAATTGATTTAGAAATTGCATGTCTTCCCAACATGGGGCCATGCTCAAACATACATTTCTGTTCCTTTGTTCCAAGATCTGCCATCAGCACCTAGATGAGGCGAAACTCAACTGGTAAGCAAGTCTCCACAAGAAGAACCTGGCTCCTGAATACTCTCAATTAACATCACTCGGGAAACTCGGAAACATGGCAGTCGTCTGCAGGTCATGATATGAGAACCTGAACTCCCTTTAAGTGCAAAACGAAACAAACAAAACGGGCACAGGGCAGAAGGAGGGGAGCTGTGAGTCCTGGACTACAAGATGGAGTGTTAGTCCCTCAGTCGTGTCTGACTCTCTGTGATGCCGGGGACTGTAGCCCACGGGGCTCCTCTGTCCATGGGATTCTCCAGGCAAGAATACTGCAGTGGGTAACCACGCCCTTCTCCAGGGGATTCTTTCTGATCCAGGGATCAAACCCAGATCTCCTGCATTGCAGGGAGATTCTTTACCATCTGAGCCACCAGGGAAGCCATCCTTGACTATAGTCCATTCTGAAACCCAGGACCACTGTCAAACAAGCTAACCAGCCCCATGTTACCAAGGATTTGTTGAGAAGAAAAACTCAGCAAAACAGGAAAACATGGCAGCTAACCCCCTTAGAACTCATGTACTTCCCTGCCCTCCACTGGAGGAGGTAGGAAGGCGATGACTTTCGCATAGGCAAAGGCATCTCAGGTCACAGATGCTGCAAGGTTGGAGACCCCCAGGGAGACACAAACCCAACACTGCTGAATAGTAACCTTCAGAAATCACCTTCTCAGGCCATAAAGACTCCTTTGTTCCGTGGCTTGATTTGCTATTGATTTAAGGCTCTTCTTCATAGTGATGCAGGAAAACATTTTATTTTCTCAGATGTAAGTAGGAGGAAGCCTGTCTGGGAAAAGTGAGGGGAGTCTGTCATGTAGAGCGATGCCATCATCCAAAGGGAGCTGAAAGGAAAGCCTTTCTCTTGCATCCCTAAATGCCTACAGGGAAAATTTCTTTTTGGCCATGGCTCTATAGCATATGGGATCATAGTTCCTTGACCAGGGATCAAACCTGTGCTACCTGCACCTCCTGCCAAGCAGGAGATATGCAGGAGACACAGGTTCAATCCCTGGGTCAGGAAGATCCCCTGGAGAAGGGAATGGCAACCCACTGCAGTATTCTTGCCTGGGAAATCCCATGAACAGAGGAGCCTGGTGGGCTACATTCCAAGGAGTCACAAACAGTTGGACATGCCTGAGCGACAACGGTGACAACTCCTGTCATGGATGCTCGGTGTCTTACCCACTGGATCGCCAAGGAAGTCCCTAAAATTCCTAAATAAGTCTAGCTTCCTCTATATCAGGAACTTATCCTCAGGTAACTCTGGATCCACAATGGGCATCAGCAATGTAGACTCCATGTAATGAAGCAAGACACTATGTTTAGACATGTATCCATTCCTCTGGGGAGAAGTCACTTCACTTTCATTAGATTCTGAGGATTCTGAGACTCTCCAAATGAAGATACAGTCAAGACATCTTAAATCATCATCTTAGCAAACCACAGAGAACATCATACTCTACCTCCCAGAGGGATGAATATTGTGCAGATGTGTTCCCCCAAAGGAGAAAGCTTACAGAGACATCAACCCTGAACTCGGACTTTAAAACATTCAAGGACGCACAGGAACCAGAATAAGAATGTTCTGAAGACAATACAATGTTTGTTTGTTTTTTCTGTTGGCATTAGGGATGTCAGTTCCCCAACCAGTGGTTGAACCTGCACCCTCTGCAGTGGAAGCGCTAAGTCTTAACCCCTGGATTGCCAGGATTTTAAGAGTCACGATCCTTCCAACATCTATGAACACACATTCTTGTGTAAGATCTGGTGTCAAGGGGCTTTCACTAAACACACAGATGGCAGAATGCACTGCTCACCTCCACGCTTATCACAGGGTCTGATACACACAGATGCTCAATAAACCCTGTTAGTGAATATACATGAATAAGACCCTGTTGATTAATAAACACGAATAAGCGAGTGAATGAATGAGTGAATGTAAGACCCAATGAAGCTCTTCTAAGAAGTCTTCACGGTAAAGAAGTATCTGTGGAGCTGACTTCCCAGGCTCTGGGTCCTTGCTGGCCTCCAAGGACACAGAAAAGATAAAAAGGGTGAGTGAGGAGAAGCCCTGGGAGAAAGCTACCCCATAAATACAAGGTATTGTTATTTTTATTTTTATTGGTGCTTCTCCTGCCTTCAGGGGAGGAGGGAGCATATGTGAATACGGCTAATTTTCTGCTTGACTCCAGACACATTCTAAATTACTGAGCCACATTTTATTTTAAATTGACTAATAAAGAAATCTCACACCCCACACCATTTCCTATTTTCTTGGGTCGTTTAACGTTCCCACCCTTCTCCAGGGGCTGAGTGATTTTTTTTTTCCCCCTGGGAGCTGGGTTGGGCAATGGCTGAATGGGGGTTTGGTGCATTATCATCTTTGTCTCTTTTCTCTCTGCCTATCTCTTTCTGTCTGTCTGTCTGCTTCTCTTTGTCTTTCTTCCTCTCTTAATTGCCCTAATCAAAGCACAAATATTATCCTGATTCAGATGCCTTGCCTTCATGCTCACTTACAAAAAAAAAAAAAAAAACATGTCCAGCTTTTTGCTTTCCCCTACATAAAAATAAATGGAAAACATTTTGCAAATGTCAAATGCTATATAAAAGGAAAAATATGAAGGACACTGGACACATAAACAATAATACTAATGACAAATTTTACCTCTCTTAAAGCATTCTCTGCCACCCAGTTCCAATTCTGGAGTTTTATCTCAAGGGTCAGAAACCAGTTATATATAAGTAGAAATGGATTCTCACAGAAAACAAAAACAAAAACAAACTCTCTCAATGTGTCAGCAGATGATGTTAAAGAGGAAAAAAGAAAAACAAAAGAAAATTACTCAGGAGTGAGCATTTTCTTACATGCATTCATTCATTCAACACTTTTTTTTTCCCCTCCAAACTTTAAACTTTTTATTTTGAGTTGAGGTATAGCCAATTAACAATGCTGTGATTATTCCAGATGAGCAGTGAAGGGACTCAGCCATATGGATATGTACATATATCCATTCTCCCCCAAACCCCTTTCCCATCCAGGCTGGCATATAGCACTGAGCAGAGTTCCATGTGCTATACAGTAGGTCCTTGTTGTTTATCCACTTTAAATACAGTAGTGTACTTATGACCTTCCCAAATTCCCTAACTATCCCTTTCCCCTGGCAACCACAAGTTCATTTTCTAAGTCTGTGAGTCTCTTTCTATTTTGTAAGTTCATTTGCATCATTTCATTTTAGATTCCACATATAAGGGATGTCATATGATATTTCTCCTTCTTTGTCTGACTTCCTTTAATCAGTATGACACTCTCTAGGTTCACTCATGTTGCTGCAAATGGCATTATTTCATCAGTTTTAAATGGCTGAAAATTTAGCCATTTAATAAAGAATGTTCAAACTACCGCACAATTGCACTCATCTCACATGCTAGCAGAATAATGCTCAAAATTCTCCAAGCCAGACTTCAATAGTATGTGAACCATGAACATCCAGATGTTCAAGCTGGATTTTGAAAAGGCAGAGGAACCAGAGATCAAATTGCCAACACCCATTGGATCATCAAAAAAGCAAGAGAGTTCCAGAAAAACATCTGCTTCTGCTTTATTGACTATGCCAAAGCCTTTGACTGTGTGGATCACAACAAACTGTAGAAAATTCTTCAAGAGATGGGAATACCAGACCACCTGACCTGCCTCTTGAGAAATCTGTATGCAGGTCAAGAAGCAACACTTAGAACTGGACATGGAACAACAGACTGGTTCCAAATCGGGAAAGGAGTACGTCAAGGCTGTATATTGTCACCCTGCTTATTTAAAATATATGGAGAAAACATCATCTGAAATGCCAGGCTGGATGAAGCACAAGCTGGAATCAAGATTGCTGGGAGAAATATCAACAACCTCAGATACGCTTATGACACCACCCTTATGGCAGAAAGTGAAGGGGAACTAAAGAACCTCTTGATTAAAGTGAAAGAGGAGAGTGAAAAAGTTGGCTTAAAGCTCAACATTCAGAAAACTAAGATCATGGCATCTGGTCCCATCACTTCATGGCAAATAGATGGGGAAACAATGGAAACAGTGAGAGACTTTATTTTTGCGGGCTCCAAAATCACTGCAGATGGTGACTACAGCCATGAAATTAAAAGCTCCTTGGAAGAAAAGCTATGACCAACCTAGATAGCATATTAAAAAGCAGAGATATTACTTTGCCAACAAAGTTTTGTCTAGTCAAAGCTATGGTTTTTCCAGTGGTCATGATGGATGTGATAGTTGCACAATAAAGAAAACTGAGTGCCAAAGAATAGATGCTTCTAAACTGTGGTGTTGGAGAAGACTCTTGAGAGTAACTTGGACAGCAAGGAGATCAAACCAGTCCATCCTAAAGGAGATCAGTCCTGAATAGTCATTGGAAGGACTGATGCTGAAGCTGAAACTCCAATACTTTGGCCACCTGATGCGAAGAACTGACTCATTTGAAAAGACCCTGATGCTGGGAAAGATTGAAGGCAGGAGGAGAAGGGGATGACAGAGGATGAGATGGTTGGATGGCATCACCGACTCAATGGACAGGAGTTTGAGCAAGCTCCGGAAGTTGTTGATGGACAGCGAAGCCTGGTTTGCTGCAGTCCATGGGGTTGCAAAGAGTCAGACATGACTGAGCGATTGAACTGAACTGAAATGGCTGAGTAATATTCCATTGTATATATGTACCACATCTTTTGTATCCATTCCTCTGTCTATGGACATTTAGCATTCAGCACTTTTAAAAACAACTCGATGTGTCCCAGATGGCATGGTTGTTGGGAATACAATATAAAAAACCATGGAGGTGGTCCCTGCTCAGATGCAAAAGGCTAAGTGAGGGAAACAGACCATAGGGACACAAGGCTGTAAATAAGAGGATAGCCTATCATGGTTTGTGAATCACAGTGTTTGGTTCATAACAGAGCAGATAAGGGAAAGGCCAAAGTCCACGAAAGAGCCAGGCCCATGGAGGATAGTATTGGGAAGAGCACACACAAATTCTTGGAGGTTAAAAAAAAAAAAACAAAGCCAAACAACAACAATAAATCTTGCGATGTTCCAAGAACAGTCAGGAAGCAAGAATGAGGAACCGGAACTGGTGGGACAATTATGACAAGTAATGAAGTCGCAGAGGAACCTCAGAGCTGTTCTTGTCACATGGGCATGGCAGCAAGTCTGGATTTCTTCCTCAGGGAAATGGATACCCAGTGAAGCATTTTAAAGGAGCGGGGAGGACCTGATGGGATTTATTACTTTAAAAGGTCACTCTGGCTGCAATATGAAGGGTAGAAGGGAGAGAGCAGAAGTGCCAGCAAAGTGTGCAGTTAGGAGCCTGGTACCGTCTTCCAGGGGAAGGCTGATGGAGGCTCTGCCCAGGCAGGTGGCAGAGGGGATGGAAGGCAACCTGGATCAGGACTTGCTGGTGAGTTGGGCGTTGAGATAAAGTGGAAGATGGGGACCAGGGAGATGACAGGAGCGCATCTCTTTGAAACATCTGGAAACCTTAGATCACTTTAAACACATCCATAGTGCAAACGGCATTGATCTGTATTACCATGTGGTCCTTCACCAGGTGAGAGAGAGTCATAAATCTCTCTTTGACCCCTAAAAGGATTCCTGACTCCCTCTAGCAAAATTATGGGCTTCCGAGGCTGCTCAGCGGTAAAGAATCCACCTGTCGGTGCAGGAGATGTGGGTTCGATCTCTGGGTCAGAAAGACTTCCTGGAGAAGGAAATGGCAACCCACTGCAGTATTCTTACCTGGGAAATCCCATGGACAGAGGAGGCTGGCGGGCTCCAGTCCATGGGGTCGCAAAAGAGTTGGACATGGCTTAGTAACTAGACAATAACAACTTATATCTCCATGCTTTTTGCTTTCACTGAAGCCTGCATACTTCTCCCTTGTATTCTCTCTCACAACGTTCATGAAAGAAACCTCTGGTAAGTTCTCCTGGCTGTTTCCCTAGCTGGCTTCTGAAAGCCCCTCAGAGATGGAGCTGTCCCTATCTTGGCCGACATTATATTCCCAGAACCAAGCACTTCGTCATGCCTCCCGCGGGTGCATTGAAACAAACAAATATTGGATGTGAAGAGGAGCCCTGAAATTAACTCTCTGAGTCTTCAGAAGATGAAGGACAGGAAGCAATTCAAACCCAGACCGAACACCCACCGATGGTTTCCCTGTCTCCTCACAAGGATCCTCCCACTCCTTCCCCGGCCGACTGCAAGTCTAGACACAGCATCCCCAGAAAGCCGGAGTCACGGGGATGCGATGAGTCACCGTCAGGAAGCCACTCACTGGGAGTCCCCGGGGTGAGCAGAGGGTGGCTTCCCGCAGGGCCCTGCCAGGCAAGGGGGGTCTCACCCTCCCTACCAACTGCAGTTCATCCTCCTCCTCCCTCCCACTTCCACCTCGGGCTCCAAGACACTTAGAAACCACACTTGAGTTCCTTTTGGAAACCTCCATCTCCACGATCTCCATCTCTTTCTCCCTCTCTACTTCTATCCCTCTCATCCATTGAATGATGGGGCCCGTCCCAGTTTTACAACCGAGGCCAGGGTCCCCTGTGGCCCTTGTGAACACATTTCACAAAAGAGCTCCATGGAACCCTGCTGCTAGCAATCCTTCAAGATATATGGTCTTTGGGAAACCCAGGCACTAGTGGGAAAGATCATGCTCGCCAATGCAGGAGACATAAGAGACACAAGTTCGATCCCTGGGTTGGGAAGATCCCCTGGAGGAGGGCATGGCAACCCACTCCAGTATTCTCACCTGGAGAATCCCATGGTCAGAGGAGCTTGGCAGGCTACAGTTCATGGGGTCACAAAGAGTCAGACACAACTGAAGTGAGCCAGCCAGGCTTTTATGATCATACAAAGTAAAGATGTTGGACAGCTCAAGACTACCTTTCCTTAAATACCTGCCAATCCACGTCCCCATCATCCACTTCTAATTTTAATCATTATTGCATGGGATATGACTCTGAGAAATTCTAAGGGTTTTAGACGGACACTGTTAATTTAGATGTTTTCCCCAAAATGCCTAAAAAGATGCCACAAGCTACATCTTTTCATTAAAAAAAAATAGAAAGATGTCCTCCCCCAATTTACTGATGACACATTAAGAACATATTTACTAAATTCATACCATGTGCCAGGTCCTGGGTATCCATCAATGGATTAAACAGTCAGGACCCCTCTCCTCATAAAACTATCTGCTTGGGGGAAACAGAGAACAGAGCAATGGATAGATAACTGAAAATTACAGTAAGTGGCAAAAAGAAAAATGTTTTGGCTCCTATAATACAGACTGGGGTGGGGGAGGGAAGCACTCAGATGACGGATGAATAGGGGGAGGGGAAGAGGAGATGGCGTTTAAGCTAAGTTGTAAAACTGAGAAGGGACCCACCATTCAGTGAACGCCAGGGAATAGAGAGCAAGAGGGAAAAGCGATGGAGAGAGAGATGGAGAGACAGAGATGAAGGTGGAGATGGAGGAGGTGCAGCTGGAGCTGGAGCTGGCGCTGGAGATGACTAACCTTTCCAACTCCCTGAAGACCTGGCAGGGATCTTCTCCCTGTTGCTCCGTATTCCTCCACCATCTCCACTGGGACATGTAATCACAGCCACACTCATTTCAGCCCTTTTCAGGATGCTGTCTTTACCTTTCCCTTCCTCCATATCCAAAACCTTTACAGGCTGATCCCATCCTTAGCATCTAGCTTCCTTATCACCTGCTCACTCCTTAATACCTGGACATGTGTCTCCCTCCACACTCAACTGAAGCAGCCCCCTCAAAGGTCAACACCAAACTCTTTACTTTCAAATCCAATCAATTTATTCCTCACCCTTTGACATCTTCACAGCCTTTGACTGGTCATCATCTCAACATTCTTAAAACTTTCTCCCTTCCTTGGCTGATTTGCCCAAGCTTTCTCCTGAAACTGTCCCTGGTTTACACATGTTGTAGCTCACCCCCTTACCAGAGCTAACAAAAATAGCAGTGGTAGAAGTCATCTTACCTTTACTCAGCATATATGATATGCCAGGCACTGTGCTGAGTCTTTTACAAATCTGGCTGCAAACTCTTTGGATCTATTGATGTAGGATTTTTGTCCCAGTGTTATTCTCTTGCTTTCGTCACTCAGGCAGCTGGGAAAGACCATCATTGTCTTTGGTCCCAAGATGAGGAAGAGAGAGGAGGGAAGAAGGTCATGGAAGGATAATGAGAGCCAGGGCAGAAAGGCAATGCTGCCTGGAAGAACCATTAGCTTTTGTTCTGCATGGAGAGTGGGGATATCTCTACTGGAAATAGAAAGATTGGAAGAGAAAGAAAAGAGGGATGGAGGGAAGGAAAGAGAGAGGTGTATTTCACACTGATTATAGCAGAGCTTCCCAGACACTTGTGCTGCTGCTAAGTCGCTTCAGTCGTGTCCGACTCTGTGTGACCCCATAGACAGCAGCCCACCAGGCTCCCCCGTCCCTGGGATTCTCCAGACAAGAACACTGGAGTGGGTTGCCATTTCCTTCTCCAGCGCATGAAAGTGAAAAGTGAAAGTGAAGTTGCTCAGTCGTGTCTGACTCTTAGCAACCCCATGGAATGCAGCCTACCAGGCTCCTCCGTCCATGGGATTTTCCAGGCGAGAGTACTGGAGTGGGGTGCCATTGCCTTCTCCACTCTCCTCATTAGCTGCATTCATAAGGCCCCTTCTCCAGTGTGAACTCTCTGATAACCAAATAGACCTGATCCACTATTAAGATTTCCCACAGGGACTTCCCTGGTGGTCCAGTGGCTAAGATTCCATGCTCCCAGTGCAGGGGGCCAGGGTTCAATCCCTGGTCAGGGAAGTAGGTCCCACATACCACAGCTAAGACTCGAGGCAGTCAAATGATAAATATTAAAAAAAAAAAAAAATTCTACTTTAAGATTTCCCACATTCACTGCACTCAAAAGGCCTCGAAGTCTCTGGGTTTCACAAGCAGCAGAGATCTCCAAAAGGAAATGGGCATGTGGTTCCACCTCCCACCAAATATTTAAACTGGAAGCTTATGCCCTGAAGAAGTGCAATCTGTGTACTGAGAAGATAAGCACAGTGATGGTCAGGAAATGCATCCTTCTCTCCCTCAGCTCTCCACGAGCCATGTGAGAGTCTGGACCCTTTGCTTCATGAAGATTATAGTTCCCGCCCATGAAGTGGAAATGAGGATGAGGATAAAATGACTTTTATTGGAAAATAACACAGAAATATACCCCCCTTGTGCACAATTGACTTTATGAGCATGGATTCACACAGGCATTCAGTTTCTCCTTTAATCCTTACAACACACTGTACTTTCAGCATCCTTGCCTCCATGTTGCCAAAATGAGAATGCTGTCTCAGAAAGGTTACCTGATTTGCTCATGTGGCAAAGTTGCAATGTCAAAATACACAGATTATTTACCACCAACATCCATGACCTGATTCATTACGTCTTAGAGTCAAAGACCCCGTGTGCTTCCTCTCACTTTTTTCTCCTTATATCTTCTCTCTCAATAATCTTTCTGTCTCTCATGACTCCAGGTACTCATTTCCCCGTGATCTTGCCAAGTCTCATCCTCATATCTTACTCTTTCTATTAGCATTATCTGATGACCTATGTGAGTCAACGGTGTTTTCCCCACTGCCAGGCCATGCTTCAAACTTCTGAGTCATCTTTCTCTCAAAACATCACTTCTTGACTAAGACCGATGGCTTTGGAGACAAACTTTGTTGCTATTATTTAGTTGCTAAGTCATGTCTGACTCTTTCGCAACCTCATGGACTGTAGCCCACCAGACTCCTCTATCTATGGGATTTTTCCAGGCAAGAACACTGTAGTGGGTTGCCATTTCCTTCTCCAGGAGATTCTTCCAACCCAGGGATCGAACCTGCATCTCCTGCATTGGCTGGTGGATTCTTTACCACCTGGGAAACCCTGGAGATAATCTACGAGTGAAAATTTCAGCTCTTCTGCTGTGACTTTGGGCATTACTTAGCCTCTTTCTGCCTCCATGTCCTCCTCTTTAAAAACCATGAAAAGAGAAGCTACTGAACTGGCATATTTACGTATTAAATTAGGTAATACATAATTACCTAATTATGTATTAGAAAGCAAAACATTTAGAAATGGACCTAGCAATTAACAGATATGCAGTGGGAGTAGCTCAGTGGTAAAACACATGCTTAGAATGCATGAGGCTCTGGGTTCAGTCCCCAGCACCTCCGTCAGGCTTCCATAGATGCTCAGTAAAGATGCTCAGTGAAAAATAGCCAGAATTGTCTTTGCAAAACAGCTTTTGAGCCCGTGCATATTAATTTGGAAATCGAATAGATCCTTACTCTTTCTACTCTAGTCTTCATAGGGAATTGTCTATCTTGTCACTTGTCTTGGTTTTGTACTGTTATTCCTTTGGGTTAAGTTGTTCTTGTCATATATCATGGTTTTACCATGAAGCCTATCCCTGAACTTCCTCCCAGTTCTTTGTGGTGATCATAACAGGTTTCCCAAAATCATAACCTCCTCTGATAACTTCCCAGTGGGCTCCAAAGGCATCAGCATAGCTGAGTAAAGATGAGACTTGCAGGCTGGACTCGGATGAACTTGCAGCCCTGCTCAGTCAGGCTTCAGCTACTTAATCTTGTGTGCACGCTCAGTCGCTTCGTCGTGTCTGACTCTTTCATAGCCCCAGGGACTGCAGCCCACCAGGCTCCCCTGTCCATGGGATTTTCCAGGCAAGAATACTGGTGTGGGTTGCCATTTCCTACTACAGGGGATCTTCCTGACCCAGGGATCGAACCCGAGTCTCCTGCATCTCTTGTACTGGCAGGCAGACTTTGTCGCTGAGCCGCTTGGGTGGCCCTATTTAATCTCAGACACATTATTTAAGCTTTCTGGATCTAACCTTCTTGTTTGTAAAACAGGGGAAATACTAGTATGAGGTAGTAAAAGTACTAAGTTTATGTTCAGTTTCCACAAGGAGATCAAACTAGTCCATCCCAAAGGAAATCAACCCTGAATATTCATCGGAAGGACTGATGCTGAAGCTGGAGCTCCAATACTTTGGCCACCTGATGCAAAAAGCCGACTCACTGGTAAAGACCCTGATGCTGAGAAAGACAGTGCAGGAGGAGAAGGTGATGACAGAGGATGAGATGGTTGGATTGCCTCACCGACTCAATGGACATGAGATTGAGCAAACTCTGGGGGACAGTAAAGGATACGGGAGCCTGGTGAGCTGCAGTCCATGGGGTCGCAAAGAGTTGGACATGACTTAGTGTCTGAACAACAACGATGTTCAGCTTCTACCAAGAAGACTGAATTGTAAGCCCTTTTCAGGGAACTAGGGCTATGGTGACCAGTTCTGGCCAGTGGACCATGAGGAAAAGCAAAAAGCACCAGAGTAGGTCTTCCCTGCTGTTTCTTCTCCTGTCATCCAGGCCTGCAATAAACTTTGCACAAGAGAGAAATAAGCTTTTGCAGCATTGACCCCTGTAGTCACAGACTGCTGTCTCCATTTCAGAATTTAGGATATCCGGACTAGCACTAACCACTCCCCCACTTGATAACTATCCTCTTGTCCAGGATGGTCCAAGAGAAATTTCCCTAATGATGGAATTGCTTGACATCTGCAGGATCCAACATGGCAGCCACCAGTCACATGGGGCCATTGAAACCTGGCTAGTGTGACTGACAAATTTAATTTTAAAGTTTATTTCATTTTAATTAATTTAGATGCAAATAGCCCCCACGGCTGCTGGCTACCATGCTGGCCAGCTCAGCAGAACTGTATTCTGTTCCTTGGAAATGCCAAGCTCTCCAGAGTCCTGAGGTTTTTCCGCTGGCCACGGAAAACCATTTTCAGCCAGCCTCCAACTTTGCAATTCTCACTTTGCAGGCATTCAGTCTTTCCCTCAGGTCAGTCACAAATATTGCTTCAGCAACACCATGTTACTTCTTCAGGCTTAAAAGGAACAGGGCTACACTTTATAGAAAGTGCACATAAGCAAGAAAAGGCATGCAACTTCTATTGATGCTTATTTCCAGATTGAAAGGCAATTCTAAAAGCCTAACGCAGATGAACATGTGTGCTAGATATGAAACAGAACAAATAGAACTTTCTTGGAGTTATTCTAGAGTCAAACTACCTGAAAAGGTAAAGCCACAGTCCAGAAGACCAGACTAAGCAGAATGAGGCCTTCAGAATAATTACATGCTGCTAATTGAAAAATGTTAATCATGTCATATTAGGAAGAAGACAGGGTTAAATTGGTAAAATTTCAATTCACTTAGGCCTTATCTCTTGTTGGAATGAACCAGATGATTAATCCTCAATATTCTTCTGGGATGTGGAGAACAGCAGCAATTAAATTAACAACTACAAAGTTTATGCTCAGAGATTCAAAAATGAAAGAGGGAAATGCTTTCATTTTTCACAAGTTGTTACCTTAATTATCTTCTTATTGCTCTGTCTCTTTTCTCTCATTACAAAAACACACCCCTTCGTACTCACAGATCCCTTTAATTTGCTGTAGCTCAGTAACAGTATGAGAAATGTCATCAGAGATACAAACTCATAAATCTTACTCTGTGCCTGCTCCTTGAAAACAAACTGTTTTCTTGTGCCTAGTCTCAGGGTTCATTCCAGAAAGTGCTGACAAATTCCCACTTCCCTGCAAGTAACCAATAACTGGAGTGTCTATAAACGCTATGTACATGGTGAGTGACTTTATCACTTAAATCCAACAGCACTGCCACCACCAACAAAAACTCCTTAGGAAAATAGGCTGCAACTTCATTGGTCAGCTTTATGAAAGATCATACAGAAAGAGAACAAGGTGGTAATTCAGGAAATAAACAAAAACTCAGACTGAAACTTCTGACGCTCCTGGTGGCTCAGTATTAAAAAATCCAGCTGCCAGTGCAGGAGACGTGGGTTCAATCCCTGATCCGGGGAGATCCACACGACCCGGAGCAAGTAAGCCTGTGCACTGAAACTACTAAGGCTGTGTTCTAGAGCCCTAGGGCCCATGCTCTGCGACAACAGAAGCCACGGCTGAAAAGCCTGTGACTAGAGAGCAGCCCCTGCTCGCCACAACTAGAGAAAAGCTCTCGCAGCAACTAAGACCCAGCACAGCCAAAAATAAACAAGTAAATAAATAAAATAATTCAAAAAACCTGAAACTTCATTTTCTATCATGCACACTGTACAGATGTGAAAATGGGCATACAGGAAGTCTATATTACAAATGCAAACCTCTAAAATCTTCTTTATCTATTTATTTCTGCGTGTGTTTTCCCCCAAATGAGATCTCTCCTTTGTCAGCAGAGGAATCCAACTTTGTGAAGATCAGAGAATTCAAATCCCTTGGAAGGCAGCTAATGAAAATTAAAAAAAAAAAAAAAAAAGATAAATGCAACTGCAATCATCATAAAGCAAGCGTGCTGTCTCACGGTGATGGAACAGGTCCCCTGACATATGTGCATTAAACCTGTAACAATCACAAACCCTACCTGCATTTCACATGTTCTTTCAAACCAGAAGCCCCTTTTGCCAGTTTAGCACAGCCTATAAGCCCTGCATACTAGACAACTCAACAAAGAAAGTGGTTTTAACAGTCAGGATTTCCAAGTAGGTTCTTTTCTTTTCTTTTCAAAGAAAATCATTTTCTGGCCAGAGCGGGAGAGGCAGTGAGGAATTAATGACATAATTAAGAAAATTAGTGATTTGGAAATTGTGAATGAGATGAAAAAAAAGCAAGCCTACCACAAAACCCTGGGCTGAAACAGCAATGCAATCAAATGATCGTGAGTCCAAACTGGGAAATGCAAGAGAATGTATCAATAATTGAGGGCATCGCATCCTCAATGCCTGAAGAAGTAATCACCACCACTGTAAATCCTCTCTCAGACTGATGTTAAAGTCTTTGACGGTTATATATACTAGGGCGGTATCATCATTTAGTCTACTTTCTGAATTTCCGAAGTTTCATAGCAAAATGTCACATCCCCAGAGAACATCCTCACAACAAATTATTAGCCTGGCTCTATTGATCATCACCCAAATGGCAAAAATCTCAATAAATTTCATCTGGACCTTTACTGAAACCTCAAAAATGTATTACACACTCTCTGCTGACCACCGTTTTTATGATCGCTATTGTATTTGCAGGGCAGTCAATTTTATACAGCATAACCAACTGCCAAGTGGTAACGCGATTCCCTCCATTACGGAGGCCCATGTATTAAATTTAGTGAGGCACAATATCAGACTTCAAATATTGCAAGGCTTAGAATTGAATGCCGCAGAGCCTAATGTGATCAACCTGACAAATACACTGACATATTAAGTAGCAGCTCATGTATTCATATTGGGAACTGATGTTGTTTTTTCTTTTTTCTGTTTAGCTGTATATTTTTTTGGATTAGCCATGATATTTCAAAATGAGCATTCTGCTTGGCAGAACAAGGGAACTGACAACCAAGCAGCTGAGTGAGTGGGTCCCGACGTTTCTTTCACAGTAGATCAATTATTACTTTCTTAATGACGTGCTATTATAGGTAGAATGAAAGTGCAAGCCCGATGATGATAAGAAGAGCCAACTCATGGGGAAAAGACCCTGATCCTGCGGAAAAAATGAAGGCAAAAGGAGAAAGGGGCAGCAGAAGATAAGATGGTTAGATAGCATCACCGATGAAATGGACATGAATTTGAGCATACTCTGGGAGACAGTGGAGGACAGGGGAGCCTGGCATGGTATAGTCCATGGGGTCGCAGAGAGTGGGACATGACTTAGTGACTCAACAACAGTGACAGCAAAATTTACAGACACATGGAAACCAGAGTCTGAAAACTGAATATCCCAACAGCCAAAACTTGTCAAATTTACTGTCCATGGCTTAGAGATAAAACAATATTTTTGCCAAAAAAATACATTTCTCCCATGAGTTACATAGAATTTTTAAAAATGACATATTCTTTCTTCTCCTCTGCCCTCTAACACCGTGAGAATATGGTACTAAACCCTCTTTGAGGTCATGAATTCAGGTATGGAAAATTGTCTATTTCCTTCATCCAGATTATAATATCAAAAACTACTTTTGCAATAATGAGGTCACCCTTGAGAGCCAAGAAAATATCAGGGTGCAGAACTAAGTGTTTTTTCTCTCTTTTTTTATTCTGACTCTAGTCTGCAAATTCAACAGAATCACCAGAAAAAAAAAAAAAAAGTCTGAATAGCATTGAAACAAGTATACTATCAAGGGTGAAACAGATCACCAGCCCAGGTTAGATGCATGAGACAAATGCTCAGGGCTGGTGCACCGGGAAGACGCAGAGGGATGGGATGGGGAACACATGTAAATCCATGGCTGATTCATGTCAATGTATGGCAAAAACCACTATAATACTGTTAAGTAATTAGCATCCAACTAATAAAAATAAATGAAAAAAAAATGGAGATGCTAGGACTCATTTCAAGATTCTGATTTGCAGTGTCTTAGGTGGAGCTCAGGGATTCCGATGTCTTGCAGGCGTTCCAAGATAACTAAGCGCGCTAAATTAACTAAGATAACTAGGCATGCTAAGATAACTGCTGTAAGGGTGTGGTCCTCAGCCCTGGGGGCTTATTTCATTGATACAGTTTATCAGTTCAGTCACTCAGTGGTGTCCGACTCTTTGCAACATCACAGATTGCAGCACACCAGGCTTCCCAGTCCATCAGCAACTCCCCAAGTTTGCTCAAACCTATATCCATCAAGTCGATGATGCCATCCAACCATCTCATCCTCTGTCGTCCCCTTCTCCTCCCACCTTCAATCTTTCCCAGAATCAGGGTCTCTTTCAATGAGTCAGGTCTTCGCATCAGGTGACCATACAATTTATGAATGGGGTGAATCCAGATGCCACATTAAAGGATTTTCATTTAGTTGTTCTGGTGAGGGGTTGAGCATCTGTATTTTTTATTATTATGATGATAAAAATCACCATCTTAAGCATCATTCAGTGTCCAATACAGTAGTGCTAGTAATAACTGAGAAGTGAAACTGTTGGTTGCTCAGTCGTGTCCGACTCTTCGCAGCCCCATGGACTGTAGCCCCCCAGGCTCCTCTGTCCATGGAATTCTCCAGCAAGAATACTGGAGTGGGTTGCTATTCCTCCTTCAGGGGATCTTTCTGACCCAGAGATCAAACCCGGGGCTCCTGCATTGCAGGCAGGAGTCCGAGATACCTGGGAAGCCTTACGAATAATAACTACATGTGCATTACTGTGAAGCAGCTCCCTTGCCCTTTTTCTTAAGAATCTGAAACTATCATCATGACACAGTAGCTCCCCATGCCCACCTCCCCCAGACCCTGGTCGCCACTCTTCTAAGTTTTCTGTGTAGAAGAGTTTGAGGGATCTAAGCACCTTAAAAAAGTGGAATCACGCCATACTTGTCTCTGGCTTACTTTTGTGACTGGCTTATTCTACTTAGCACAAGGTCCTCATGATTTGGCCATGTTGTGGAATATTACAAGATTTCCTTCTTTTTAAAGGGGATAATACTCCATTGTATGTGTATCCCACATTGGCCTTATTCATACGTCTATTCACTGTCATTTATGTGGCTTCCACCTCTTGGCTATTGTGAATAAGGCTGCTATGAACACAGGCATGGTGGGCATCCAACTTTTTAAAGCCCCTCAAGTGATTCTGATGTGTAGGCATGGTTAGGAAAGACTTTCCTAAGGTACTGTGAAGCCCTTAATCTCTACAAGTAAGACATGCTCCCTGAAAGTTATGGCATTTGGAAGCTTCGCATTAGGGAAAACTACCAGACCACCTAACCTGCCTCTTGAGAAACCTGTATGTAGGTCAGGAAGCAACAGTTAGAACTGGACATGGAACAACAGACTGGTTTCAAATTGGGAAAGGAGTACGTCAAAGCTGTATATTGTCTCCCTGCTTATGTAACTTATATGCAGAGTACATCATGAGAAACGCTGGGCTGGAGGAAGCACAAGCTGGAATCAAGATTGCTGGGAGAAATATCAATAACCTCAGATATGCAGATGACACCACCCTTATGGCAGAAAGTGAAGAGGAACTAAAAAGCCTCTTGATGAAAGTGAAAGAGGAGAAGGAAAAAGTTGGCTTAAAGCTTAACATTCAGAAAACTAAGATCATGGCATCTGGTCCCATCATTTTATAGCAAATAGATGGGGAGACAGTGGAAACAGTGTCAGACTTTCATTTTTGGGGGCTCCAAAATCACTGCAGATGGTGATTGCAGCCATAAAATTAAAAGACGCTTACTCCTTGGAAGGAAAGTTGTAACCAACTTAGATAGCATATTAAAAAGCAGAGGCATTACTTTGCCAACAAAGGTTCATCTGGTCAAGGCTATGGTTTTTCCAGTGGTCATGTATGGATGTGAGAGTTGGACTGTGAAGAAAGCTGAGTGCCAAAGAATTGATGCTTTTGAACTGTGGTATTGGTGAAGACTCTTGAGAGTCCCTTGGACTGCAAGGAGATCCAACCAGTCCATCCTAAAGGAGACCAGTCCTGGGTGTCATTGGAGGGACTGATGCTGAAGCTGAAACTCCAGTACTTCGGCCACCTCATGCGAAGAGCTGACTCATTAGAAAAGACCCTGATGCTGGGAGGGATTGGGGGCAGGAGGAGAAGGGGGTGACAGAGGATGAGATGGCTGGATGGCATCACCGATTTGATGGGCATGAGTTTGAGTAAACTCCGGGAGTTGTTGATGGACAGGGAGGCCTGGCGTGCTGCGATTCATGGGATCGCAAAGAGTTGGACATGGCTGAGCGACTGAACTGAACTGAACTGAACTGATCATACCATGCATGGATAATTCGTTTCGCTATTATTTTTTATTGGAGGATAATTGCTTTAAAATGTCGTGTTAGTTTCTGCTGTACACAAAGTGCATCAGCTACATGTCTCTGTATGCCCCCTCCCTCTTGAGCCTCTTTCCCACCGCACCCCCGATCCCACCGCACCCCCAGGCCCGCCCCTCCAGGTCACTGCGGAGCAATGAGCTGAGCTCTCTGTGTACACTGCAGCCTCCCAGGAGCAATCTGTTTCACACCTGGTCGTGTCTATACATCAGAGCTACTCTCCCAATTGGCCCCAGCTTCCTCTTTCCCCTCCTTTGTCCACATGTTCCTTCTCTATGCCTGCATCTCTATTCTTGCCCTGCAAATACGTTCATCTGTATCATTTTTCTACAAGCATTTTTTTCCCAGAAATCCTATAAATAAAGGTAGTAGACCATCATGGTTTCCATCCAGCCCAAGTTACTTGATGTGACCCAGTATTCACAAGACAATTAACAGACTTCAGACAAAGCTTGATCCTTCCCAGGTGGCCCTAGCAGTAAAGAACCCTCCTGCCGAGGCAGGAGACAATAGAGACGTGGGTTTGATTCCTGGGTCAGGAAGATCCCTTGGAGGAGGAAATGGCAATCCACTCCAGTATTTTTGCCTGGAGAATCCCATGGGCAGAAGAGCCTGGTGGGCTACAGTCCATAGGATTACACAGGCACAACTGAAGTGACTTAGCAAGAAAGACATTAAAAGGTCGATCTGTACAAGAGCCTCTCCTCCAATGTAGGAGAGACTGCTTCGCTTAGTGTTTGCAAGAAAGAGAAGACCGATCAGATCCAAAGCAGACTCTTTTCAACCCTCTGTTGCTAGGATAGTACACAGGAAAGAGTGCAATGTTCAGAGTCAAGTGAACCTGGGTTCACATCTCAGCTCCAATCACTTACCAGACATGGGCCTTGCACTGAGTGTCTTCAGCCCTCTCCTCGTCAGTTTCCTCAACTAAAAATCAGAGATTACAAAACCTACCTGAGCAGAAGTGATAAAGTAGCCAGCAGAACTTTACTCATGAGTAGGTACTGTCTAAGCAGAAGCTATTAGTCTTATGATAAAAAAGAGAATTTAATGTCATAGATTTCTACTCTTTAAAATACCCACCTAGTTAGAAATAACTCCAGTGGCTCAGTAGAAAAGAATCTACCAACCAATGCAGGAGATGCAAGAGACGTGAGGTCGATCCCAGGGTCAGAAAAATCCTCTGGAGAAGGAAATAGCAGCCCACTCCAGTATTCTTGCCCGGGAAATCCAATGGCCAGAGGAGCCTGGCAGGCCATAGTCCACAGGGTTGCAGAGGGTTGGATATGACTTAGCGACTACACAACAGCAATTATAGGCCCCGTGTCTTCTCCATACAGGACCGACCATAAACCTGAAGGCACTCTTATACTACTGCCTCCTAATGATCTCCTCTTGGTGACATCCCAGAATTACCTGACAGGTTACGAGTAAGGTGGAGACTGGCATGGTTCTCAGTCTCTCCTCTAACTTTCTCCTACTTTTTTAAAAATGCACTGACAAAGTAGGGGCACAGAGGAGAATTTTGTCAAGAATGGGCTTCTAGAACATTATTATTTTTGTATTAAGCTGTATTTATCAAGGAAAAGAGCACTGGGAATATCATTGGCTATACAAGCTACATTTCTGTGTTAGACACTACATATTCTTATCAATATACATTACTTGTACATCAATGAATAATCTATTCATTTATTCATTGACCTATACTTATTATGCATACACTTACATAGTAAGTGCATACACTTACTATGCACTCTTTCTGAATCAGGTCTATGTTAAGCTTTGGGTTACAGAAATGAATGAGACATAGATGCTGGCTTTGAGGAGCTCATACATACACAAAAGGGTGATTATCGTAAAAAAAAAAAAAAAGCATGGTTAATAATATAAATATGCTCAGAGAATTACAGGACCAATGTGGAAAGGCACCTAATCCATTCAACTAGCTTCAGAATGATGAATCTTCAGAAAATGAATATTAGAGCAAAAAATGAAGAAGATTAGAGCAAAAAATGAAAACATTCAGAGCAGATTACATTCCAAACAGAAGGAACCATATGGCCTAAGGCATGGAGGCCAGGTATAAATGGAAGTAGAGGAAAGTATATCCAATTTGGTATTGCTGGCACATAAAATTCGAGTCATGAAGTGGAAAACAATGCCAAGTGTCAACTTGCCATCCAGACATTCATTCATTGTTAATTTATTCATCTATCACCTATCAATCTATGCAACCATCCTTCCATCCATCCATACATCCACTATCTCTCTATTAATCCATACATCCATTATCCATCCACCCACCTAACTATTCACCTCTTTATTCAAAGTGTGATAAATGCCTCCTTTAAGCTTGGAGTTGTGATAGTCCCTGAGAATTAAAAAAAAAAAAAATACTGAAGTTGAAAAAACAAATATCATATATTAACACATATATATGGGATCCAGAAAGATGGTATTGATGAACATATTTTCCAGGGCAGCAATGGAGATGCAGACATAGAGAATGAGTTGTGGACACAGCAGGGGGAGGAGAAGGTGGGACAAAGGTAGCATGGAAACGTATGCATTACCATACATAAAACAGACAGTCAGAGGGAATTCCCTGCACCACTCAGGGAGCGCAAACCAGTCCTCTGTGACAACCACGAGGGGTGAGACGGGGTGGGAGCGGGGAGGGAGGTTGTAGAGGGAGGGGACAGACGTATACCTATGGCCAATTCATGCTGATGGATGGCAGAAACCAACACAATATTGTAAAGCAATCATCTTCCAATTAAAAATAAATTAATTAATACAACAGTGATGAAGACAACTCTGTTCGGACATTCCAAGACATTTGAAGTTTGATACGCCTGTCCCATATCGATGAGACATCTCTTCCTAATTCTCATAGCATCCTTTTTATCCAGCTAGCTACTGGATGCATCAACTTAAAGCCAATTGAAACTCAATTGTCTCTCCCAGTCAATAGAGCAAATGCAGCATCTCTCCATGTGTGCTCTAAGAGTCTGAAGACACAGCTTTCCCCTTGAACTTTACCCCCATTTCCTATGATCCCGGCCCTCTCAGTGGGGGACAATACATTCGCAGCCGGATCTCTATCCACCTCTTCTTCGAAAAATGATTTTCCATTATGGCACCTCTCCCTACACTACTTCCGGTTCCGGTGGGGCTGGTTCCTCCCTCCCATCTCAGGGGCGCAGACATGACCCAAGTCTAACCAATGAGAATACTTCATTGCCCCAACCAACATGATTAGTCCCCTGTGGACTGGGTCAATCAAAAGAACATCTACCAGATCCCTCTGGGTCTTCCCAGTGCACCAAGTCCGAACACTTGTCTCATGCATCCAACCTGGGCTGGTGATCTGTTTCACCCTAGATAATATACATGTTTCGATGCTGTTCTCTTGAAACATCCCACCCTCGCCTCCTCCCAGAGTCCACAAATCTGTTCTATACATCTGAGTCTCTTTTTCTGTTTTGCATATAGGGTTATCGTTACCATCTTTCTAAATTCCATATATATGTGTTAGTATACTGTAATGGTCTTTATCTTTCTGGCTTACTTCGCTCTGTATAATGGGCTCCAGTTTCATCCATCTCATTAGAACTGACTCAAAATGGGGAATACATGTAAATCCATGGCTAATTCATTTCAATGTATGACAAAAACCACTGCAATGATGTAAAGTAATTAGCCTCCAACTAATAAAAATAAATGAAAAAAAAAAAAAAAAAGAACATCTAGACGAAAACTGAAAGAGGAATTTGGACACTGCAGTCAGATCGATGTGGTTTGATTCCTGCCAGACATGTAACTCTGAACAAGTTTCACAGTCACTACCACAGACTGATTACAAAAAATGGTCCCAGTTCTTCACCCTGTTATCTATCACATCCATTTTTCTGCATGACTCTCAGTATCCTCCCACAAAGCAGGAATCTATTTCCCCAACCCTTGGATCTAGACTGGACTTGTGTCTGCTCTGGCAAAAAGAATGTGGCAGAAGTCAGTGTTCCAGTTCCAAGCATAAGCCTCAAAAAGCCTTGAGCAATTAGGCAAGAGAAACAAATTAAAGGCATCAAAATAAGAAAAGAGGGGATAAAATTGTTTCTGAGTGCAGATGGCATGATCTTATACATAAAACACTCTAAAAACACCATCAAAAACTGCTAGAACTAATAAACAAATTCAATTGACTTACAGGATACAAAATTAACATACAAAAATCAGTTGCAATTCTATATGCTAACAATAAACTAGCTGAAAAATAAACACGGAAAATAATCCTGTTTACAATGGCATCAGAAAGAATAAAATACCCAGGAACAAATCTAACCAACGAGAAGGAGCTGTACACTGAAAATTATAAGACAGTGATGGAAGAAATAGAATAAACAAATGAATGAAAAGATACATGCTCACGGGTTCGAAGAATTAATATCAGAAAGTCCATACTACTCACAGCCATCTATAGATTCTATCAATGCCTATCAAACTTCAGAGGGACATTTTCACAGAATTAGAAAAATACAATCCTAAATTTGATATGGAACCACAGATGTCCTCAATAGCTAAACTAACCTTCAGAAAGAAAAAAGCAAAGCTAGAGTTATCACAATTTCTGATCAAGCTATACTACAAAACTATAGTATTCAAAACAATATATGATGTTGCTATAAAAAAACAGACACATAGACTGATGGAGCAGAATCTAGAGCCAAGAAATAAACCCTCAGATGCACAGTCAACTAATACTTGATAAGGGAGCCAAGGGTACTCGCTGGAAAAGTGAATCTCATAAAAAAATGGTGTTGGGAAAAGTGTATATCCACAAGCAAAATAACTTGTACCACTATATTATACAACTCACAAAAAATTAACTTGACATTAATTAATGCCTTAAATATAAGATCTGAAACTATAAAACTCCTGGAAGAAAACATAAAAAGAAAGCTACCTGATATCTGTCTTGGCAACATTTCTTTTTGGATATGAGACTAAATGCATGAGCAATGAGAGCAAAATAAACAAGTAGGAGTACTCAAGCTTCTGCAAAGCTAATTGTATTATCGTATTAAGTCACTTCAGTTGTGTCTGAATCTTTTGCAAACCTATGGACCATAGCCTGCCAGGCTCCTCTGTCCATGGCATTCTCCAGGCAAGAATACTGGAGTGGGTTGCTATGCCCTCCTCTAGGGGATCTTCCCAATCCAGGGACACAGGGATCAAACGCATGTGTCTTTTGTCTCCTGCATTGGCAGGTGGGTTTTTTTTTTACCACTAATGAAACCTGGGAAGCAAAGATAAAGAAACAATCAATAAAATGAAGAAGAACAGAAGAAAGTATTTACAAACTATATATTGTAAAAGAAGTTAACATCTAAGTGTATAAGAAAGTCATATACAGAGAAAGATAGAAATGTGATATCACTTATATGTAGAATCTATAAAAAAATGATACAAATGGACTTATTTACAAAACAGACTCACAAACATAGAATATAAATTTATGGCTACCAAAGGTGAAAGGGAAGGAGAGGGATAAACTTGGAATTTGTAAGTAACAGATATATATTCAGTTCAGTTCAATCGCTCAGTTGTGTCCAACTCTTTGTAACCCCATGAATTGCAGCACGCCAGGCCTCCCTGTCCATCAACAACTCCCGGAGTTTACTCAAACTCATGCCCATCGAGTTGGTGATGCCATCCAACCATCTCATCCTCTGTCGTCCCTTTCTCCTCCTGCCCCCAATCCCTCCCAGCATCAGGGTCTTTTCCAATGAGTTAACTCTTCGCATGAGGTGGCCAAAGTACTGGAGTTTCAGCTTCAGCATCAGTCCTTCCAATGAACACCCAGGACTGATCTCCTTCAGGATGGACTGGTTGGATCTCCTTGAAGTCCAAGGGACTCTCAAGAGTCTTCTCCAACATCACAGTTCAAAAGCATCAATTTTTTGGCGCTCAGCTTTCTTCACAGTCCAACTCTCACATCCATACATGACCACTGGAAAAACCATAGCCTTGACCAGATGGACCTTTGTTGGCAAAGTAATGTCTCTGCTTTTTAATATGCTATCTAGGTTGGCCATAACTTCCTTCCAAGGAGTAAGTGTCTTTTAATTTTATGACTGCAATCACCATCTGCAGTGATTTTGGAGCCCCAAAAAATGAAGTCTGACACTGTTTCCACTGTCTCCCCATCTACTTGCCAATGAAGTGATGGGACCAGATGCCATGATCTTAGTTTTCTGAATGTTAAGCTTTAAGCCAACTTTTTCACTCTCCTCCTCTTTCACTTTCATCAAGAGGCTTTTTAGTTCCTCTTCACTTTCTGCCATAAGGGTGGTGTCATCTGCATATCTGAGGTTATTGATATTTCTCCCGGCAATCTTGATTCCAACTTGTGCTTCTTCCAGCCCAGCGTTTCTCATGATGTATTCTGCATATAAGTTACATAAGCAGGGTGACAATATACAGCCTTGACGTACTCCTTTTCCTATTTGGAACCAGTCTGTTGTTCCATGTCCAGTTCTAACTGTTGCTTCCTGACCTGCATACAGGTTTCTCAAGAGGTAGGTCAGGTGGTCTGGTATTCCCATCTCCTTCAGAATTTTCCACAGTTTATTGTAATCCACACAGTTGAAGGCTTTGGCATAAGATATACATTACTCTATATTAAATAGAAAAACAAAAATGACCTACTGTGTTAGCACAGGTAAATATATTCAGTGTTTTATAATAATCTATAATGGAAAAGAATCTGAAAATGAAATACATGGAATATTATAAATCAACTGTTTTGAAAGAAAAATTTTAAAAAGAAAGTCATACTACTCAGTAGCAAGGAGGCTAATAGTCCAATTTTAAAAGGCAGAGGAATTGGAAAGACACTTTCTGAAGAAGACATACAAATGGCCAATAGGTATACAGAATGATGTTCAACATCACTTGTCATCAAGGAGATGCAAATCAAAACCGTAATGAGAGATCACCTCTCACCTGTTAGAGTGACTGTTATTTACACAGGAAAGAAGTTAACAAGTCACTGGCCAGGATGTGGAGAAAAGGGAATTTCTGTGTGCCATTGGCGAGAATGGGAATTGGCATAGTCACTGCGGAAAATGGGGCTTCCCTGGAAGTGGCTCAGAAGTGAAGGTTCCGCCTACCACTGCCAGAGCTGAGAATATGTGGGTTCGACCCCTGGGTGGAGAATATCCTCTGGAGGAGGGCATGGCAACCTACTCCAGTATTCTTGCCTGGAGGGCTACGGTCTGTGGGATCACAGAGTTGGACACAACTGCAGCAACTTAGCACAAGCGCACAAAATGCAGAAAATAACATGAAAGTTCTTCAAAAAATTAAAAATAGAACTGCTTATAATCCAGCAATACCACTTCTGGGTATATATCTGATGGAAATAAAATCACTGTCTCAAAGAAATATATGCTGTATTCATTGCAGCATTATTCACAATAGCCAAGATGTAGAAATATGTACTACACACACACACACACACACACACACATGAGTAAACACTAGATCCTGGAAGACTGGTAAGTAAAACCCCAATTATCAGAAATAGCTCTGTTTATTATTTAACAATAAAACACTTACTTTTCCACACCTTGGTATTACCTTGGCATCTATAAATTGGGGTTGATAGCATGTATTCAATTCCATTCAGTGATAGTAAGTATCAAATAAGTTCTTATTTATAAAATGCTTATAACCAGATCTGATATATAGCAGACACTATTAGTCACTCTTACTGGCATTGTTGCTATTATCATTATATTTAACACTATCTCCTCTCTTGCAACCAAACACAGGATGATACGTACTGTGAAAAATACTCCATATTGCTGATAACACCAGGAATAAAAGAAAATGTGGAAGATGCTGAATAATAATTGTGTGCTTTTGAAAGACATCTGTACTCAATTCACAGAGACTTTCTTTCTCTGAAATTGCAATCCAGACACTGACCACTATATATGATTATATGAACCATTCCCATAGCTGTTTAGACCAAAGGAGTCCAGTAAGGAACAGTTAGATTCTCTCCACCAGGTATTTGGAATCAAAATCTAAGGTCAGCCCTTTACAGCTGTTTGGGGCTAAAACTGTGATAAATAAAGAAAAATATTTAAAAGAGCAATTGATATTGAGTTCTGAAGCGAATAATTCATCATCTACCACTATAGGTCAGTATCCTCCATAAAGTGGAGTTAATGATATCCATCTTCTCAGTTTATAAGGATTAAGTGAGAAAGTGAAAGTGTCAGTCACTCAGTCCTGTCTGACTCTGTGGCCCCATGGACTGTAGTCCGCCAGGCTCCTCTGTCCATGGAATTCTCCAGGCAGGAATGCTGGAGTGGGTTGCCATGCCCTCTTCCTGGGCATCTTCCCGACCCAGGGATCACACCCGGGTCTACGGCATTGCAGGCAGATTCTTCAACGTCTGAGCCAAATGAGAGTGCATATAAAGTGCTTGAACCCTCCTTAACTCAGCACATAGTAAGTCCTAAAAGAATGTGCTATTTTCCAAGGAAGTAAAACATTTTGTACTGAAAAACTGCTTATAAGCCAATGGGCTGTAAACTTTCAACAGAAAAACTGGACATACACACATGACTTCATGAAAATAAAACAGCTGGGGCTAGCTGCCTAACACTTATTGAGTAACTGTTTGCTTGGCACATTGCTAATGATCTAAATACACTACTTCTGTTAACACTCATGTCCTGGTAAGGAGGATGGTCTTTCTATGCTCAGTGTATGGATGGAGGTGCTGAGGTTTAGAAAGACAGCAATGAACTCAAAGTCCTACAACTGCTAAGTGACAGAGCTGGGATTTGAACCCAACTATCTGACCCCCATGGCGGCTCAGATAGTTGGGTGGCTGGTGGCTCAGTCGGTAAAGAATCAACCTGCTAATGCAGGAGAGTCAGGGTCTTCCCTGGGTCGGGAAGATCCCCTTGAGAAGGAAACGGCAGCCCACTCCAGGATTCTTGACTGGGAAATCCCACGGACAGAAGAGCCTGGCGGGCTACAGCCCATGGGGTTGCAAAGAGTTGGACACAACTTAGTGATGAAATAACAACAAATCTGACCCCCAAATTTATGTATTTAACCACTAAGTGGCTCTGCCTCTCTCTTCCCAAGAGCAGAAAAACCTCTGTGTTGTCACTTTTGGTTTTCTTGAAATATCTCAGCTTCAACAGAGACCTCCCTTCGTCCAAAGCCAAATGTTGCTCTTAATAAGCCAGGCCCCTCCTTTCCACACACAGGCGTCTTATCTCTGGGACAAGGGGCGGCCAGGCACTTTCCAGCCCTGTGAATCCAGCTGATGGCACTCTTTCTTCCAGGGTTCAGATTTTAATTAGCTCATAAGTCTGCCACTGGCGAGTGAAATATTTATTTCTCAGGAAAACACTTTAGTAATTTATGAATCAGAGTCATACAGGAGAAATGAGATACGGACTGTTTCTACACCGGCTGTCTTATTTTCACCGGGAAGTGCGATTTCCCCTTCGGCAACCTCGATACTAAAGCCAGCTGCCTTTTCTGTGGGTTTGTTGGGCTGCTTTTGGGTAGTGGGGGTTAGAGGATTGTAGTGTTAACATGTTGGGATGGGCTAGGAAGGAGAACTGGAAAGTCAGGGGTATGATACTCTGTCGGAGAAGACATTATCAGAAGTCATTTAAAAAGCCATAAGTTATTATTATTACGAAAAAGAAATAAGTACTATACAGAAATATACAGTGTATACTGAGGAATACAGTACAGAGGTATACAGTGTTATAGACATGACTTAGATATATTGTATTTTCAAGTCTATTAAAATTCTGATACTGGATAAAAGTATAAAATAGTACAGCCATTTTGAAGGGGCATGCAGTTATATCTATAATATCCTGACATACACACATCCTTTGACCTATTCATTCCATTTTTAGAATCAGATAGAGCAATAGATATATAACGCATGTGCAAAGAAGTACGTAGAGTAATGTTCACTGGTATCAAATTGATTCAAACAGGAAGATTCTATCCTTGTCCCTCTCCTTTCCACTCTCCACTGCAAACTGTGTGATCTTAAAGCAGAAACTGGGTCAGGTGACCTATTCCAATCCCCTACCCTCTGCTGCTGTGAAAAACCCACCAGTGGCCTCCTTATATTGAAAAATTTAAATATAAAATAGTATATCTTGTTAGCCAGAAGACATCTATTATTGCAAAGTAGTATAATGTAAATATAAATATACATGTTTAGATACGCCCTGTATTCCCCTGGGGCTAGTTCCTAACACATGACTTTTTAAAAATATTTCTCCATTCTTCCATTTATGCAATCCTCATATATTCTGAAGTGTGCAACTTTTGCCAGGAACTATGCCAGGGGCTGGAGATAGAATGATAACAATGTATATAAAGACTCTATTCTGATGCAAATCAAAACTAGATACCAGTCTCACACTGGTCAGAATGGCCATCATCAAAAAAATCTACAAGCAATAATGCTGGAGAGGGTGTGGAGAAGAGGGAACCCTCCTACACTGTTGGTGGGAATGTAACTTGTTATAGCTACTATGGAGAACAGTAGGAAGGTTCCTAAAAATACTGAAAATAGAGCTACCATATGATCCAGCAATCCCACTCTTGGGCGTATATCTAGAGAAAACCAAAATTCAAAAAGGTACATGCACCCCAATGCAATATTCATAGCAGCACTATTTACAATAGTCAAGACATGGAAGCAACCTAAATGTCTATTGGCAGAAGAATGGATAAAGCAGATGTGGTACATATACACAGTGGGCTGTTGGCCACAAAAAAAAAAAAAAAAAAAAAAGCCATTTGTAGCAACACGGATGAATCTAGAAATTGCCATACTGAGTGAAGTCCCAGAGAGAAGTCAGAGAAAGAAAATACATGATATCGCTTGCATGTGGAATCTAAAGACGGGTACAAATGAATTTATTTACAAAACAGAAATAGTTTCAGATGTAGAAAACAAAATTACGATTGCCGGGGGAAAATGGAGAAAAGGGGTAAATTGGGAGACAGGGGCTGATGTGTACACACTGCTATACGTAAAATAGATAACTAATATGGACCTACTGTATACACAGGGAACTCTATTCAACATTCTACAATCATCTATATGGGAAAAGATCTTAAAACGTTCATGTATGTATAACTGGTTCACTTTGATATATACCAGAAACTAACACAAAGTCATAAATCAATTATACTCTAATAAATTAAAAAAAACAAATGAGCCTCTAGTCTCATATAGCTTGTTAGGGGCTTATATTTACTTAATTTTATTGTTAAACATATTACAAACTTGATATTTTGAGTGTACAGCTCTATAAATTTAAACACAACATATAGATTTTTGTAATTGCTAACACAATTAGGAAACAGAATAGTTTTGTCACCCAAAAAACTCTCTTGTGTGCTTTTGGTATAAGGTTAGTGCTGGTTAGTTCATCTTATGAATAAGATGAGCTTGGATGAATTCCCTTATTTTCTTTATTTGGAAGACACTGTATATAATTGGTAATTTTTTCAATATTAGACATGTGTTAGAATAACCAGTGATACCGTCTGAGTGCATATAAAGTTTTGGTTTTGTAGGATATTTTAAGCAAATTTATTTAAAAGTTTTTGAACTATTTAAACTATCTAGTTCATCCAGGTGACTTTTGCTAATGATTTTAGGGAATTAGTCTGTTTCATTTGAGTTATTAAATAAATGTGCATAGGCTATAATAAGGGCTTTACTGGTGACTCAGACAATAAAGAATCTTCCTGCCGTGTAGGAGACCTGGGTTTGATCCCTGGGTCGGGAAGATGCCCTGGAGAAGGGGATGGCTCCCCACTTCGGTATTCTTGCCTGAGAACGACATGGACCGAGGAGCCTGGTGGTCTACAGACCATGCGGTCACAAGGTTGCAAAAGTTCTTTATCATCTTATGAATGTATGTGATATTTATCATTTTTGTCATGTCACCTTTTCTATCAGTCTTTCCAGATGTTTATCCTTTTTTTTTATACTTTGAAAGAACTAGTTTTGATTTGATGGGTGTTCTCTGTTTTCAGTTTCACTAATTTCTGTTATTATATTTATTACTTCCTTCTTTCTATTTGCTTCTGGTTCCCGTTTGCTTTGCTCATAATTTTCTAGTGTAAGTTTTACTATTGTACCCATGGTGCTAGAGGATAATAATATTTGAGCTACCTTCCCGGGTGGCTTATTCTTATAGATGATGGGTTTTACTCCACCTACAAGACATCCATCACCTGAGAAAGGCAATCTTGACTTCTCCCTCACTAGTATCTGGTCAATAGCACCAATAGCACTGACCGGTCTAGTGTACCTAACTGCCAACCCACAGAAATGGTCTATCGCATTGTCCTCAAACCATCGGCTGACTGAACGATAATGGTCATAGATTTGAGAAAGTTGTCTGTGTGCCAGGCAACAGGCTAAACTTCTTCTGTCTTTCTTTATGTGCTTACATCTACTGGATTCTTGAGTTGTACAGATTATAGACTGCTTCCCACCCTGACCCTCACCCTCCTGGTATTCATACCTTTGGGTCATCTCCTCCCTCGGAGTGTGGGCAGTATCTGGGACTTGCTCCCATCAGGGGGCAAAGGTGATAGGCTTTGTGATGACACGTACATAAGATTCGGGGCTTCCCAGGTGCTGCTAGTGGTAGAGAACTCATCTGCCAATACAGGAGACATAACATACGTGGGTTTGATCCCTGGTTTGGGGAAGATCCCCTGGAGTAGGGCACGGCTACCCACACCAGTATTCTTGCCTGGAGAATCCCATGGACAGAGGAGCTTGGCGGGCTACAGTCCATGGGGTCACAGAGAGTCGGACACGACTGAAGCGACTGAGCAAGCACACACGTGTGTAAGATTATAACATCACTCTTGCTGGAGTCTCTCTCCTCCCCTACTTCTCTCTTTTTCTGGCTTTGAGGAAGCAAGATGCCGTGAGGAAGGCAACTTGCCATGAGCAAGTTGCATGCCACACGGAGATGCATTTTGCTGACAATCTAAGGAGTTTGGAAGCAGATCCAGGCAAGCCTTTGATGAGAACCCAATCCTAGGCAATACTCTGTGAGGTCCTACACAGGGGACCCAACTCAGCTATGTCCAAATCCTGACTCTCAGAAAACTATGAGATAACAAATGTGTGTTGCTTAAGCCTCCAGGTCTGTGGAAATTTGCTCTGCAGCATAGAAAATGAATGCAAAATTTCCACGAGGTCACAGTTCCACGAAGTGATATTACTGTCATCTCTATTTTCTTTCAGATGAAATGGAGATTCTTAGAGGCAGAACAATTTTTCCAAAGTCATACACTAAGCAAATGATTGAGCTAGAATTCCAACTTATATACAGTAAGTCCCCTACACAGGAGTCTTCAAGTTGTGAACTGTCAAAGATGTGAATGCGTGTTTGCACGTTCGTTCATGTGCGTTAGTTCACGTGTCTGGCAGACGTTGTCACGTGAGTGCATCCTCTCCAAGGGGGTGTGCGTTTGTTTGTGTACTTTCTGTATAGTACTGTGTAGAGTGGGCTTCCCAGGTGGCTCAGTGGTAAAGAATCTGCCTGCCAATGCAGGAGACGCAAGTTCAATCTCTGGGTTGGGAAGATCCCCTGGAGAAGAAAACAGTAACCCATTCCAGTATTCTTGCCTGGGAGACCCAGTGGACAGAGGGGCCTGGCAGGCCACAGTCCATGGAGTTGCAAAAGGGTCAGACATGACTTAACACTTAAACAAAAACAGCAACAACCATATAGAATACTGGAGTGCAATATCTTTATTTCAAGCCCAGGATTCCAGAAAGAAATGTAAAAGCAGAGGTGATGTAGCTGGCACCACTGCACTTTTCAAGGAACTATGAAGTAAAGTGAAAATTGCTCATTCGCATCCGACTCTGTGACCCCATGGGCTATACGGTCCGTGGAATTCTCCAGGCCAGAATACTGGAGTAGATAGCCTTTCCCTTCTCCAGGGCATCTTTCCAACCCAGAGATTGAACCCAGGTCTCCCACATTGCAAGCAGATTCTTTACCAGCTGTTCTTTACGAGTATAGTTCAAGGAACTATACTGTAAGATTAAAAATATTTTCTTCATTTTTGTGTTTTTTAATGAATCATTTGTGTGAAAAGTATTAGAAACCTATTACAGTACAGTCCTATATAGTCAATTGTGCCAGCTGGGTACTTAGGCTAACTTTAATGGACTTACAAACAAATTGGACTTACGGACATGCTTGGAACAGAACTTGTTCATACATAGGGAACTTACTGTAATTCTGACTCCAGAAACTGTACTCTTAATAACCATTTTATACTGCCTCCATGCGTTTCCCCATGGCTTACAGAAATATAGAATATTTGGGTTGTTAATACCTTATCACTGATTCAGAGTTATTACTCAAACTCTCTAATCCACAAAAACGAGCTAGGCCATTCATTGAGAGGATAGCTTTTTCCACTGGCTTTAAATACATAAATGCACTTACTGCAAACCCCAAATACTTAATATGGCATAGAAGTCCCATCCTGATCTGAACCTGGGCTACTTTTCCAACCTGTCACCTCTCCGCCTTCTCTTTCCCACCCACACTTTGCTATATTTTCTTCAATATACCAAATTCTGTGCAATTGTGCAAATGCATCATGATTTCAGTGGACTTGGGGTATTTTTACTTAATCTTTGCCCAAATGTCTTCTGCTTTGCTTTCACTTGTCTCACTCTTTCTTGGCCTCACCTCTCAGCTCAGGCTCCAAGAAGGCTCCCTGCCTTCTTCCTTTCAATTCTATGTGTCCCCTCAGAATCCTAAACTTGCTCTGCCTAGCACACACCACGTTATTTATACCATCCAGTGAGTAGGCCCAGAAGACCGTACAGACCTTGAGGACACGGTCTGTACCCTGTGTGCATCGTACATCAATGCCTAGCACGGCGCCTGGTACAGAGGATGTGGTCACAACCATCGGGCAAATGGACACGGAACATTCCCGGGGCCCTCTCTGGCCCCACGTACCTTAAAACTAAGTAGAGTGCCACTGAAGGAACCATCTAACGGTGGCCCCACTGGCGTTCCACCAAGTCCCATGAATTGCACTTTCTTATCCCCATAGCCCTTGATCTTGGTATCATAGGTTTTCATTTTCTTTCCTAAAAGGTTCTGTTTTAAGCTTTAATAAACTCATTGAATGGAAATGTACAGTCGGCGAGAGCAGCAACCCATCCACAGCTTGACTATTTATGATTTACTTGCTTCCAACGTGAGGCTTCACTCTCATGAACTGGTTTCGAGGGGAGGTTGGGAGAGATGCTGGTGTGTGGGACTGCAACAGGGCGAGACCACCGGGGACCGTAGCCGTAACAGAATACCTTGGCCCCAGAAATACTTGGGTGACTCCTCACGGCCTCCTTAGGGGTTTTCCTTTCCCCCCAGGCTTTCAGAGGCAGACAGAGCAGTGGGGGCAGTGAAAATTGACTGCTGGTCATCTGCGTGTTCTCCCTGTTTGCATGCTCAGGAAAGTAGTGAAAATGACTTTAGACCGAATATGTGGTTGGTTGAACGAGACAAAATTGTGATTCTAACTAAGGTGTATCACATGGAGAAGGGAATTTCAGAGATCATTGCTATCTGTGCCTCAGCTTCCACATCTATAAAATGAGCACATGATAAAACAGGATTCCCTGGTGATCATTCAGGAAAGAATCCACTTGCAATTCAGGAGACCCAGGTTCAATCCCTGGGTCAGGAAGGTTCCCCTGGAGAAGGGAATGGCAACCCACTCCAGTATTCCTGCCTGGGAAATCCCATGGCCAGAGGAACCTGGAGGGCTGCAGTCCATGGAATTGCAAGAGTTGGACATCATTGAGCAACTAAATCCCCACTAGTACTTGTGAACTGAGGATCGTTGTAAGGAATACATAAAAAGAGGCACATGAGTCATAGAGCACAGTGTTTGACACTCTGTTTTCACAACAAACATGAGCTTTTCTTCTCAATGTTATGTGGCAGCCTGGATGGGAGGGGTTTGGGGAGACGATGGATACATGTATATGGATGGGAGGGGTTTGGAGAGAGGATGGATACATGTATATGGATGGGAGGGGTTTGGAGAGAGGATGGATACATGTATATGGATGGGAGGGGTTTGGGGAGATGATGGATACATGTATATGGATGGGAGGGGTTTGGAGAGAGGATGGATACATGTATATGGATGGGAGGGGTTTGGGGAGATGATGGATACATGTATATGGATGGGAGGGGTTTGGGGAGATGATGGATACATGTATATGGATGGGAGGGGTTTGGGGAGAGGATGGATACATGTATATGGATGGGAGGGGTTTGGGGAGATGATGGATACATGTATATGGATGGGAGGGGCTTGGGGAGAGGATGGATACATGTATATGGATGGGAGGGGTTTGGAGAGAGGATGGATACATGTATATGGATGGGAGGGGTTTGGGGAGATGATGGATACATGTATATGGATGGGAGGGGTTTGGGGAGAGGATGGATACATGTATATGGATGGGAGGGGTTTGGGGAGAGGATGGATACATGTATATGGATGGGAGGGGTTTGGGGAGAGGATGGATACATGTATATGGATGGGAGGGGTTTGGGAGAGGATGGATACATATATATGTATGGGAGGGGTTGGGGAGAGGATGGATACATGTATATGGATGGGAGGGGTTTGGGAGAGGATGGATATATGCATATGTATGAGTCCCTTTGCTGTTCACCTGAAGCTACTTCAACATTGTTTGCTAATTGGCCTCACCCCAACAGAAAATAACAAGCTTAAAAAATGTGAATTTTTATTACCATCACTTTTAATACAAGGCTATTACAATATCGAGTCCTCAATAAATGTCATTGGCCATGATGACCATCCTTGTTGTTTTCATGCTTTTCTCAGTGCTTCCCAGGGTAAGTTTTTAATAAATGTATAGGAATCTCTTGAAGATGGTTCCCAAAGATCTCTGGCCTTGTGTGACTCACTCCCCTTGTAGGTAGGCTAGGTTAATGGAGTGATTTCTCACAAATGGGGAAGAGCAGGAGTGATGAGACATCACCTCCAACATGAGGTCATAAAATGACTGTGTTTTCCATCTTGGATGAACTCTCCCACTCTCCCTGGAATTCTTATTCTGGGGAAACCAGGGAACTTGAGCAGCAGACTTTCTGAAGCTGACTGGGAGCCACAGGAGAGCCACCCAAGAAAGCTCAGTGGTGCATCTTATTCCCCTAGAGACTTAACAATGATTTTGGCCCCAATCAACCTCCCAAAACTACTTAACAAAGAGTGGTCCAAATTATGCTGCAGCTGAAGCATGCCTGACCCAAAGAATCTATGAGAGGATAAGCGTGTGTTTTTTGCAGGCACTGAGTTTAGGCACCATGCTTTATACAACAATAGATAACTAGAACGATAGTGTTAGCAAGTATTTCCCATTTGAATGGAAGCTCTGTGAGCAAGACATTTGAATATCATATCCACCACTTTATGTCAAATATCTGTCAACATTTCTGGCACACAGAAAGTGCTCCAAATACATTTTTTCTATGAAGGATGAAGTGTGAAAGTGTTAGTTGCTCAGTTGGGTCTGACTTTTTGTGACCCCATGGACTGTAGTCCTCCTGGTTCACCTGTCCATGGGATTCTCCAGGCAAGGATACTGGAGTGGGTAGACAATCCCTTCTCCAGGGAATCTTCCTGAACCCAGGGATGGAACAGGGTCTTCTGCATTGCAGGCAGATTCTTTACCATCTGAGCCACCAGGGAAGCCCCCATGAAGGATGGGAACCCATCTAAGGGTTTGTTTAACATGGGAATGTCCAATCCTTACCAGGAACTTATCATCATTATTGTAAAAGAAACATACCCATTTCTTCAAGAAAGGCATGGAAACATATCTTTTGCTAAAAGAAATATATCTTAGCAAAATGCTAAAAAGAAATATCTTTTGAACCTATATTTAAGGAACAATATATGCTTAGTCGCTCAGTTGTGTCTGACTCTTTGAGATCCCATGGACTGCAGCCCACCAGGCTCCTCTATTTGTGGGGATTCTCCAGGCAAGAATACTAGAGTGGGTTGCAGTGTCCTCCTCCAAGGAACATGGTGGAACACATGATTTTTAAGCAAATGCTTTTGTAAGCCCTCAAACCTTGTTCTGTTTGCAATCTTAAATTCCTTCTCCACTTCCCCAAGAGTATTAGCTTCATAGCCAAGGGACCTTTTCCTACTCAGACTATTTTCCAACCAACAAATATTGTGTATTTATCAGTCAGTTCTGGCTGCTTGCAAACCACAATAGTTATCACACCTAAAACTAAAAATGGCAGTAAAGAAAGAGAGGTGGGTGGGCACAGAAAGAGAAAGAAAGCAGTTGTCAGACAGATATATACCAGGGATTCGTGTGGCTAAACCCCAAATCAGAGCAGAAAGAGGAGAGGAAAAAACTTCAGGGGCTCTTATTTCCAGCCAGGCAGGGGAAGGGAGGGAAGACACTTAGCCTTGAAGAGACTTGTGTCCAGGAGGAGACAGCGCTTCAGAACCATTCAGATGACAGAAGAGAAAGATCTTGAACTAGAGGAGATGAATACATGGTATTCAGTTCTCATTAGGCTCATGGTGTCAATTTCATTTGGAGCCATGTTCCAGTGCTAATTTTCACAGTGCTTGAGTGCTTCTTAAAATGAAGAGTGCTCACTCATGCTTTAATGCAGACTGCACGGCCCATTTCTGTGCCTTTATTAAAGGATATAGCAAGCATACACATCCTGCTCGGGATAGAAATTTAGAGCTGTTAGATACACGACTTTGGACCTCCAGAGCAAAATGGCAGCTACTCCAACTATTGCTATCTTTTCATACTGACTTGGATGCAGAATGTCCAAAATGTGTGTATGCGCGCATGCGCACACACACACACACACACACATCACATCTCTAGTTGCTTTGCATTTTGCAGCTTTTTGAATATCAGATAAGGAAGGCTTTGCCTCTGCAAACTAACTCATAGCTTAGGTGCTGTTAAGAGTTAATACCTCAAAAGGTTTCAATTTGCCTTTTTTAGGTGGCCCAAATCTGAGGTAAGAGACCATTTCACCAAATTTAAGGTAAGTGTTTTTTTGCTCATTAAGCTCACTGTACATCTATTACTGGTCATGTAATTACAAAATAAGCACTCACCATGTGAAAGGCAAAAATGAGTGATCTTTTTAAAGCCTCAAGGCTTCTACTTCTAGGAATATATTCTGTTAAAAAAGTTCACCCCTATATACAGAGGTATCTATCCTAAGATGGTCATGAGCATTGCTAATGGTAGTTGAAAATTGTCAGTGGAGAGGGATTTCGTTTCCATCAACAGGGGAGTGAATATTCAAATAAGTGCGGACACACCTATAACCTAAGGGACTGTATGGCCTTTGAAAAAAGAATAAAATTGATCTACACATTTTGACATGCAAAGATCTCCAAAAGGTACTGAGTGGAAGGATGTTGAATCAGGGGAGACCATAGTATGTTCCTCGAGGCTAAACTAATATGCTTGTATATATTTATAAGGGACTCCCTAGTGGTTCAGATGGTAAAGAATCTGCCTGCAATACAAGAGACATTGGTTTGATCCCTGGGTTGGAGAGATCCCCAGGAGAAGGGCATGGCAATCCACTCTAGTATTCTTGCCTGGAGAATCCCTGGACAGAAGTGCCTGGTGAGCTACAGATCACAGGGTCACAGAGTAGGACATGACTGAGCAACTGACACATATATTTATAACATGGATGTGTATTCAGTTGAATTATATGATACGTTGCTATTTTTATAATTAAAAACACCATATGACACAGCAATTCCACTCCTGGGTATTTATCAAAAACAAAAACACTAATTTGAAAAGATATATGCACCCTGATATTCATAGCAGCATTATTTACAATAGCCAAGAGGTGGAAGCAACCTAACTGTCCATCAACAGATAAATGGATAAAGAAGATATGATGTACATAGATAGATACACACAATGGAATGCTGCTCAGCCATAAAGAATGAAATTCCGCCATCTGCAACAACACAGATGGACTTGGGTGGTATTAGGGGAGCTCAAACGGTAAACAATCTGCCTGCAATGCGGGAGACCTGGGTTCGATCCCTGGGTCGGGAAGATACCCTGGGGAAGGAAATGGCAACCCACTCCAGTATTCTTGCCTGGAGAATCCCAGGGACAGAGGAGCCTGGTGAGCTACAATCCATGGCGTCACAAAGAGTTGGATACAACTGAGCGACTAACACATACTCGGTGAAATATGTCAGGCAGAGAAAGACAAGTACTGCATAATCTCACATACATGGAATCGAAAAAATAAAACAAACTAGTGAATATAACAACAACAACAACAAAGAAATAGACTCACAGATATTGAGAACTAACTAGTCTTTACCAGCGGGGAGAGGAAAGGGGTAAGGCACGGAAGGCTAGGAAATTAAGAGGAACAAACTATTACGTGTAAAATAATAAGCTGTAAGGATATATTGTACAACACAGGGAATAAAACCAATATTTTCTAATAACTATACATGAACTATAAGCTTTAAACATTTTCAATCACTATGTTGTACATCAAATAGATCTCAATTAAAACAAATAATGTGACTTGATGGGCAAAGTACTTCAAGAGGATTCATTTGTTGATTGTGTACAAAATAAATGGTACAGAGGATACAGGCAAAACTTCGATGATTCTGATCTCTTGTCATCAGGAACTTTAATATTCAAGGATTCACTATAAGGCATAAAACCATTCTGTATTTTTGTCATTAATGAAATCTCTGGCTCTTTTTGTTGGTCTCTCTCTCCCTGGCTTCCTCCCTTGTTCTCTTTCCTTATCTCATGTGATGTACACTTTGTGAAGGTCAAGCTCTCTCTGTCCTTCAAGGATTAAACCTCCAAGAATTCAGGGTGAGAAGTCACTTTATCAACTGTGAATGAGACCACATGCAGTAGCTGCTAAATCAAAAATTCCCTGATCAACATATACATGTGGATGTTTGCCCTGGGATTATAAAGCTTATTTCCCTTCTACAGGGGTGAAAAAATCAAATAAATTTTCTAGCAACTTGAAGATGCAAAAGGCACAAAATAACCACCAGAATAGTGTTCAACTCTTTGCAGCTCCATGGACTGGAGCCCACCAGGCTCCTCTGTCCATGAAATTCTCCAGGCAAGAATGCTGGAGTGTGTTGCCATTTCCTTCTCCAGGGGATCTCCCTGACCCAGGGATCGAACCTGGGTCTCCTGCATTGCAGGCAGATTCTTCACCATCTGAGCCATCAAGGTAGCCCACAAAGACCAAATCCTTTCAGATGAATCGAATCTTCTTCAGTAGGAAAAAAAAAAAAAATAATTCTACACCCAGGCACAGGTATGAACCATTTTCATCCAAGCAAATACTTAGTAATTTACTCCTAAAGCCCCCAGGCCTCCCAGATATTTCTTCATCCTGTTTAAAACACAGGGGATATGATGGTAAAGCTGATCTATTCAGTAACTCTTCCACCCCTCACTACCCCCCTCCTCTCGACAGCAGAATTGTATTACACACAGCACACATTTAAAAATGTAATATAATCAAAGGAAGCATTATTCTTACAAAGGCTATTAAAAGAGCTAAGTAAATTCATACAGTATAATAAAAATGATTTATTTACTAGGAGAAAAAAAAAATGGAAGGGAAAATAGTGCAGCGCAGCTCCATCTGCAAAATCAGGTTCCCATAGAATATTAATCTTCATTGATTAGCTTGGAAGAAAAGCAAAGCTTTACACTTTCGCTTTTACGGTGTCAGTTAATTCAAATACTTCAATTTGACAAAGCCCCATCTGATCACACTGAACTCCTTAACACTGAGCATTGCAGAATATTCTATTTGCTTCTTGAAATCATCAATTTATGTCCAAGAACATCTGTAGGAAAATGAGATTTGCCAAATGTCTCAAGAAACGGAACCACCACTACTGGTTTTTTGAGGTGAGCAGTTTTTCTTAACCTTTCTTTTCCACCATGTTCTTCTAGAAGAATAAGGAAGGAATGAAGACCCAGTCCTCACCCCCCACCCCCCATGCCTCCCTGGAGGCTCAAAAGGTAAAGAATCCGCCTGCAATGCAGGAGTCCCAGGTTCAATCCCTGGATCAGGAAGATCCCCTGGGGAAGGGAATGGCAACCCACTCCAGTATTCTTGCTTGGGAAATCCCATGGACAGAGGAGCCTGGTGGGCTACAGTCCACGGGGTCACAAAGAGTCAGACACAAGCACACACAAAGACCTCACCCGCAACCCCATCCAGAAATATTGTTTAATGCCCCATTCCAGGGGTACACGGATACCTTGGTGTTCATCCACAAGCAAAGACTAAGAAGCTTAATTTTATATCGCCAGTGGCCCTGGTGAAAATCACACATTCTTTGCCACCCATTATTGCTTTGGTGGCTAGAAGAAATACAGCCTTTAGTCACTAATATTTCTCCTGCGACACTATCATTTTGGCACATTATTTTTACCATCACAACAAAAAATAATGAGTCATGTGTCTAGACTATTAATGCCAGTTTTAATCTTGTTGGGCCTATGCCTCATTTAACTGTGCAGAAGGGATATGGTTTAGGGTCCTTTGTGTCCCCAATTAATGCTCCAAATGTCACCCAAGCCACTAGACTGATCCATGTGCCAGAGATCTCTGCTTGCTGTAACCGCCAAGCACACGAAGGTCTCAGATTTTACAACCAAAATAATCAGCAGTGTTCAGTCTCTCTCTAAGCCTGAGTGTGAATGTGCTCAGTTGCTTCAGGCGTGTCCGTCTTTGCGACCCCATAGACTGTAGCCCGCCAGGCTCCTCTGTCAATGGACTTCTTCAGGCAAGAACACTGGAGTGAGTTGCCATGCCCTCCTCCAGGGGATCTTCCCGACCCAGGGATCGAACCCGCGTCTCTTATGCCTCCTGCATTGGCAGCCGGGTTCTTTACCACTAGTTTCACCTTGGAAGCTTGTTGTTGTTCAGGCGCTCAGTCGTGTCCGACTCTTTGCGACATGTTAACTTGCTCAAGCTTAACTCCATTCAGACTTGCTGAGATGGGCAAGTGGCTTCCCCTCTCTGCGCCTGAATGTCCTCTTGTAAAGTGGAGATGACATTATTAATTGTTAATATTAGCAGACATCTATATAACCTAGGTGAATGAGAAGGTCTCTGTTCTTGTCACAGGATCAGGGCCGTCCTTTTTTTTCTGCAAGCATCTTCCATAATCTCGATCGTGGTTTATCAGGATGGATTTGTCTATGAGATGATCTGCCAAGAGGCTCTCTCACTAGCAGGAAATAAAAGCTCAGGAAAGGCAGTGACTTGCTCTCAGTGTCTCATCATCTCATGAGCAGCAGGTAGTGAAGAAAGCATCCGTCCCAAAGGAAGTGCCAATTTGTATTTATCAAATGAAAGAATGAGAGAATGAAATGACCCAGGCAGCTCAGCTCAATGTTTTTCTGTTTGGAATCAGCTCTTTTTGTTTTTTCTTCAGCTGGAGACACTTCACTCCTTGAACTTAATGGTGTTAATAAAACAGAGGAGGGGATTCTATCCCTCTGTGGCTGCCTTTATTCTTAGTGTCCCGTTTCTCATAGCTCAGTTGGTAAAGAATCTGCCGGCAATGCAAGGGACCCCGGTTCGATTCCTGGGTCAGGAAGATCCACTGGAGAAGGGATAGGCTACCCACTCCAGTATTCTTGGGCTTCCCTTGTGGCTCAGCTGGTAAAGAATCTGCCTGCTATGCTGAAGACCTGGGTTCAATCTCTAGGTTGGGAAGATCCCCTGGAGAGGGAAAAGCTACCCGCACCAGTATTCTGGCCTGGAGAATTCCATGGACTGTATAGTCCACAGGATCACAAAGAGTTGGACATGACAAAGTGACTTTCACTTCACTTCACTTTCCTAAATCTGGGCTTGGGATCCTTAGGTTCTGCGAGGTTGGACCACCACCTTTTCCAGCCTCCAACCACAGAGACTCTCCTCTTCTGAGCTGAGGCATCCATGCCACACCTGGTCACAGATGCCCACCCTCTGTGGCCCAAACGAGCACCATCTTCATCTTCCAGGTGGGATGTATTCACCTGAGGACACCTTCTTCCTTCAAGGCTCCATACTGCTTTAGGGTTCTGAGAGGCAGCCAATGAATCATTTCATTAGCAGGAGGGAAGCTCAAAGAGGGCCTGCCTGCAGGGATATCCCCCTTCCATGTGTTTGTTTCAGGGCATGGTAAAGCCAAACAGAATAGAAACCTGGAGACTTCTGCATCAATCACTTCAAGCTAAGTATTAAAAAATCTGTGTATACTTTATTTATTTTATCTCTTTAGCTACTTTAAAAACTAGTCTTACAAATCTGTAAAGCCAACACACGCACATTACAAAATATTTAAAATAATGCAGAGGCCATCCACCCTTGGCCCAGTAAGTTTTCAAAAGTTAGCAGTGTCTCAGCTGACATCTATACACTACGATGTGTAAAAGAGAGAGCTAGTGGGAAGCTGCCCTACAGCACAGGGAGCTAAGCTTGATGCTCTGTGATAACCTGGATGGGTAGGATGGGTGGCTAGGGTGGGAGGCTCATGAGGGAGGGGAAATACGCATACGCATGGCTGACATCCTGCGAAATGCCGGGCTGGATGAAACACAAGCTGGAACCAAGATTACTGGGAGAAATATCAATAACCTCAGATAAGCAGATGACACCACCCTTATGGCCGAAAGCGAAGAGGAACTAAAGAATCTCTTGATGAAAGTGAAAGAGGAGAGTGAAAAAGCTGGCTTAAAACTCAACATGCAAAAAACGAAGACCATGGCCCCTGGGAGAGGATGAAGGACAGGGAAACCTGGCGTGCTGCGGTCCATGGGGTTGCAAAGAGTCAGACACGACTGAGTTACTGAACAGCAACAACAATAGCTGATTCACTGTGGAGCAGCAGAAACTAACATGATGCTGTAAAGCAATTAGACTCTGATTCTTTTTTGAAAAAGCAAAATTTCAAAGCAGTTTAGTTCACTTTTTTGTGACCCCATGGACTGCAGCATGCCAGGCTTCCCTATCCACCACCAGCTCCCCGAGTTTGCTCAAACTCGTGTCCATCGAGTTGGTGATGCCATCCAACCATCTCATCAAAGCAGTTATCTTTAGCCAAAGACTGGCAGCTGGTGTAGAATTGTACAGGATACTACTGTTTTGTATTATATGTAATTTTAGCGCTATTTGATTTAAATTATGTATATAATTACTTTATTTTAAAAAATTAAGGTAAACTTCTCATTATAAGGACTGACTAATTGGCAGATCATTGTTTTACAATATTGTGTTGCTTTCTGCTGTACGTTAACGTGAATCAGCTATAAGCACACATGTATCTCCTCTCTCTTGAGACTCCCTCCCTCCCATCTCCCCGCCCCACCCCTCTAGGTTGTCAGAGAACACCAAGCTGAGCTCTCTGAGCTACGTAGTAGCTTCCTGCTAGCCATCTATTTCACAAATGATAGTTTATATATGTCAAGGCTACTCTCTCAATTCATTCCACCCTCTCTCCTTCCCCCGTTGTGTCCACAAGCCTGTTCTCTAAATCTGCATAAGTTCACAGTATCTGGAATCATTTTACACAGTACATATATGGTCCCTCTTCCAGCCCACTGACAAATGAAAGCCTATCACAGCGCTTCTTGCTTTTTTCCCCCCTTAACCACATGTCTAAGAGTCAGCTCAATGTCAGTACAGATGAATCAACCTTATCCTTCTCCTAAACGCACAGTATTCAATCATAAGCATGTGACCTGACTTGTGTAATCGGTCTCTACCTTGATGGGCATTTAGAAACAACAGGTGAGGCGACGTGAGTCTTTGTGCTCGTGGTTGAGTATATCTCTAAGATAAATTTCTCCTAGTGCAAACAGAGGACCATTTTTAATTGTCACAGCTGCTGCCAAGCTCTGGTATGTATTTAAACTTCTATGTACAGGGTCGGCTTTCATATTTTATAATCAATTAATAATATATTTAACAACTCCCAGTGAACCATGCTCAAACACGCAAACACATGCAGGCAAATACAGGGAGTAATGTAATTATCTCGTTCACTTCCATAGACCCAATACCTAGAAAAATATCTTGGAGCTAGCCCATGGGGAATAAGTGTTTACTAGATAAATGGATGGATGGACACATTTTATACCTGTCTTTTGTATAGTTTAACATCTAACAGTCATACATTACATCATTCTGCAAGTTGTGAGCGTTTTAAAATTCTTTGGGAAGCAAGCAAAGAACACCTTGTATGTGAATGAGATGAAATGAAGAGGCTCTTCATTGTTACCGAAAGGACTGGGAATGTATCTGTGTAAGTGCACACACATACTCCCTGAATGTGAGTTCTCAATTAATCCCTTTTTCCCCACGCTTCTGATTGCAGAGCTGATGTTCACGATGACCCCAAGGCCGTTCTGAATCATCAGAGATTAAATTATGTCAAGCACAATTTTTAGCAAAGTGTATTTTATTTCCTTCTAATTAGCTGAAAATCGGTCATCCCCACATCTTATTTCCAGGATCAGAATGATTAAGCAGGAGCATCTTCCTTTGCCTCATCCATCGGTCTGCCCTCACTTCCTCAACCTTTTCTCATTTCCATCTCCTTTATCTTTTCTAGGTCGACTGTGTAGTCCAAGATGAAAATGGAGAGAAGAAAAGGAAGAGTAAACTCGATGTTTTTTAAGTCAGAAAACCCCTCCACTCTTCAGAGTCAAGCAAACACATGTTCTGGACCTCAACTACAGACAAAGAGGTTATTGTTAAATGAGTTTTAAGATTCTTTTCAAACACAAAAGACACATGGGGTAAAAAAAAAATAATTAGAAGACTTGAATTCTGTGTAGGCTTAATGAGTATAAAAAGTAACCCCGCCTACTCCAGGATTCCATTTATATAAAATCCTAGAGCAGGCAAACTAACATGTATAGGCGCAGAAAGCAGCCCGGTGGTTACCTTGGGGAAGGCAGGAGGGCAGGAGTTAGAGGAAGATGCATCAAAGGGGCGGGAGGAATCTCCTGGGGGATGGAGAGGTTCCCTATCTTGACTGAAGTGATGCTTTGCCAGTGTGTGTATACATCACAATTTATCAAAGCACACACTTTGGATATAGGCAGTTGATTTACACATCATTCCTTAATAAAGCTGTTTTAAAAAACAAAATAAGATGTCTGAACAAAGAGGAAGATGTAACAAGAGTCAAGAAGCTCTAAGTTGAGGTCTAGCTCTCACCGTGGCGTGGTCCCCTTCCTAACGCTTGCTGAGCCAGTAATATCTCCAGGATGTGCTAAGCTTTTGTTCATGCTCCCTGTCTGCCCACCTGCCCGCGGAAGGTCTTTTTTTGCTTTTTGTTTTTTAATTAATTTCCATTGTAGTATAGCTGCTTTACAATATTGTGCTAATTTCCACTGTACAGCAAAGTGAATCAGCTGCATGTACACATTTATCCCCTTGCTTTTGAATTTCTTTCCCATTTGGGCCATCATAGGGCACTGAGTCGAGTTCCTTGTGCTCTGCAGTATAATCTCCTTATCTATTTTATACTAGTATCAGTGCATAAGAAATAAAAGTAATAAATAGATACTGTGTATCTATTTTTATACACAGTAGCAATAGTGTTAGAATAATAGAGGATAAGATGCTTAGGTAGCATCACCGACTCAATGGACCTGAATCTGAGCAAACTCTGAGAGATGGTGAAGGACAGGAGAGCCTGGCATGCTGCAGTCGATGGGGTCATGAAGAGTCAGACATGACTTAGAGAATGAACAGCCACATTCAGTCATGTATATGTGTCAATCCTAACCTCCCAAATCCTTCTACACCCGCCTTCCCCCTTTGTACCTAAGGAAGGCCTCAGTCTTGCTCTCTGACCTCATCATGTGTTTCTCTCCCTCTTGCTTACTACCTTCCAGACATTCTGACTTTGAACCTAAATCATCTCCTTTGACCTTGGAGACTTTGTACTACCTGCTCTCCTCTGCCTAGAATGTCTTTCCGTTGGTTCTTTGCATGGCCGGTCCCTCTCACTTTGGGAATCAGCTTCAATATCCTTCTCTTCCAAGAGTCCTCACTTGACTGCCCCATCTCCAAATCCCACTTACATCCTGCAGAACATCGCACATTCACGTGTTTGGTTTGCCTGTTTACTGTCTGTCTCTTACAGTGGGATGCGAGCGGTATCTCATCAGGGATCTCATCCCAGTTCTTGTTCATACATGTCCACTGCCAAGAAGAGGGTCTGGGACATGAGAAGTACTGGCTCAACTGTTTCACTGTTGTTGTTGTTCAGTTGCTAAATCATGTCTGACTCATTGCGACTCCACGGACAACGATTTCATTCGTATCCAATTTTTTTGCTTATGTGTCTGTTGAACACTGTTCACCAGACACCCTTTGGGGCATTTGGTCAGCTCACTCCATACAAAATTCATGTTAATGAATTTGGTGCTTCAGGGGAGCAGAGATCATGTGTTATGAATTTGTATCTCACACGCCTAGTACAGGACCCGCACATAATAGATTTTCAACAAATGTCTGTTGAATTAAATGAAATCATTATTGCAGAAACCAAATAATTATTATGATGCTAGAACCTTGAGACAGACTAATTTCCAAAAGAAAAAATATCTTGAAACATAAGGAAAACCCAAACATTAAGGAATAAAGGCAAAGAATAATCTTCAATCAATGACCTACTGAACTGTAAGGGATTGCAAAGACTTATGACTTAAATCATCACTACAAATCACAGAAGGTGTTCACTCTTCTGTTGGTTTTATCACCAGAAATGTGGAACAAACAATGTTAAGTTGTAAAACACTTTTCAATCTGATTCTAGCATTTGCCAATTCTCAACTAACGTTGCCATGTAATTAGCCAACACTGCTTATTCTTTGACCAGGATAGATGACAGTTATCTCAAGACATAGAAACTAAAACTAAAACAAAACAGAAAAAAAAATAAATAAAAACAAAAAAGCATGCACACACACACTCAGAGCCACAATGCACTTGGAAGTTAAGAACACAGTGGAACACACAGGTGTACTAGACGCAAAGACATGAAATATGCCTTCATGGTTCATGGTGCTATTACAGATCCACAGCAAAAGGAGTTTCAGGGAGCAAGGAAGAATTCAACTAAGAGATACTAAATAGTCTCACGTATTCTGGAACATTATCTCAAAACCAGAACTTTTGTGTCATAATCAGTCCTAGACAGAGTCATTTCAGAGAGCTGTCACCAGCAAAAGTAAAGGCTAGGAGTTGCTTTCCTTGCCTGGCATCCATTGCCCACTTGCACCTGTCTTGAGTAGAACTGCACCTCCTCCATCCTCAGATCAAATGTTGCAGAGAAGAAGAAGATGAAAGCTCCTGCCTCCATGGGTGGTCATGAGACCCAGAGCTGGCCAATCACCATATACTACCCCCGACCACTGGTACATACCTAAGACGAACCAATGAGAGGCGGTCCTGGGGCTTTTGCTTAGACATAAAGACTTTGGGAACTGAGCTGCCCTCTTTTAGCTATAAGTATTTAGCTAGAAGAACAGAAGCTTGAAGTTGCCAAGTTACCAGGAAGAAAGGTTTGTCTGAAACCAAAGCCTTCCTCAAAGGAAATGGAGATGAGAGAAGGAAAGAAAGAGACTTCTGAGACTATTGTCTGGATTTATGGGTGCAGCTATGTCTGGGATCTCTCTCTTAGACCTTTCTGTTTTGTATGCCAGTATACTCTCCATTTATGTATGATTTTGTCTATTTGAAGTGGTGATTTTTGCCACTCTTAACTGAAAGAAGGCAGAGAAATGCTCAATCAAAGAACAAGGAGTTGAAGAGTATTAGATTCCCTCGGTTTACTGCCCTTGTCTCAATTGATCAGAAACTGAAACCAACATGAACGATACTTGTCTTTGGTGTCGTAGTTTAAATATCCACACTAAGGAGTCCGTGATCTAATAGCAAGAGATCTTGACTGTAGAAACCCAACATCCTCGTCTCATTTTACGACTTAAAGTAAGGAAAACCGAGTCTTGAGCAAGATTTTCACTTTTCTAAATCTCACTTTCCTCAGCTATGACTTAAGTATAATTTCCCTCCATCTCAGATTTCAGATAGTCTTTTCTTCTTCTTCTTTTTTTTAAATTGGAGTATAACTGCTTTGCAACATTGTGTGAGTTTCTGCTGTACAAGAAAGTGAATCAGCTCTGTGGACACATACGTCCCTCCCTCCTAAGCCTCCTTCCCATGCCCTCCTCCCCACGCCTCCAGGTCATCACAGAGCAGCAAGTGGGGCCCCCTGTGCTCCACAGCAGGCTCCCACTAGCTCTCTGTCTGAGGGGGGCAAGTTCTCCTGAAGGGGATGAGGTGAGGTGCCACATTCATTTGGAAGCTTCTTCAGACGACACTAGTTCTCTCTCATGAGAAGCCACAATAACTACTGGCAACACATCTACCTTCAGTTCTGCTGGAGGATGAGGGAAGGGAGATGGGGACAGAATTTAGAGGTCAATAAATTTATAAATAAATAAATTTCAATCAGTCAGTTCAGCCGCTCAGTCGTGTCCGACTCTTTGTGACCCCATGAATCGCAGCACGCCAGGCCTCCCTGTCCATCAACAACTCCCGGACTTTACTCAAACTCATGTCCATGGAGTCGGTGATGCTATCCAGCCATCTCATCCTCTGTTGTCCCCTTCTCCTCCTTCCCCCAATCCCTCCCAGCATCAGGGTCTTTTCCAATGAGTCAACTCTGCACAAGGTGACCAAAGTATTGGAGTTTCAGCCTCAGCATCAGTCCTTCCAATGAAACCCAGGACTGATCTCCTTTACGATGGACTGGTTGGATCTCCTTGCAGTCCAAGGGGCTCTCAAGAGTCTTCTCCAGCACCATAGTTCAAAAGCATCAATTTTTCAGCGCTCAGCTTTCTTCACAGTCCAACTCTCACATCCATACATGACCACTGGAAAAACCATAGCCTTGACCAGATGGACCTTTGTTGGCAAAGTAATGTCTCTGCTTTTTAATATGCTATCTAGGTTGGTCATAACTTTCCTTCGAAGGAGTAAGCATCTTTTAATTTCATGGCTGCAGAATAAATTTAGAGGTCAATAAATACCTTCATTATAGCACTTGACAGTCAATATAGGAGTAGTTTTTATTATTTAATTTGGCTTTAATTTATATAGAAATTTAGGAAGCACATCTATATAATCCTAAAACTGCTAGTCTCTTATCATATGGAATGGCTTTAACAAATTATTTCCAATTTTATAGATGAAAAACATAAAAGGAAAGCTAAATTCTGTTTTCACTGTTATCATTACAGAATAGGCGGCAAAGCTGTTCTAAGTGGGTGGACAGATTCCAAGTGTCCATGCATATCTGAGAGAATGACCCAGGTCAGCAAAGAGAAAGAGCTGTTTGAGTGTTCCTACACTTGTGAAGGAGCTTCTCTGATGGCGCGGGATGTGAGGAATCTGCCTGTAATGGAGGAGACACAGGGGACGTGGGTTTGACTTATGGGTCAGGAAGATTCCCTGGAGGAGGAAAATGGGAACCCCCTCCAGTATTCTTGCATTATAAACCCCACGGACAGAGGAGCCTGATGGGCTTAGCAAAGAGGCTGATGTAACTGAACAGCTAAGCACTGAACACACTTGCAAATGGTACCACTAGGCTCTGGCAGTTTCCATGGCTTAGAGTAAAATGCATTTTAGGTCACAGGACTGAAGACTTTTGAAACCGTTCAGCACCTTGGAGATGTTTTTATACCAATTTTGCTATCTCTATGCTTGCTGATTAGTTCACCCTGTACAAGGCATATTCATTTATTTCTATTAAAGAAAATCCACTTATAGAAAATTATTTTTATTATGTAAATATCACATAAAAATGATGATATAATTAGAAACTGCGGAGAGGAGAAAAAGAAGAAAATAATAATCAGTCGTGCCAACCACTGTTACCATCATGGTGCATGTACACACTTTTAGAAGTGAATTACCACAAGATTAATCTGGATATTAATTTTCTGGGTTCAAATCCTAACTTTCTGCCACTTATTAGCTCATAAATTTAAGGAGCTTAAGCCTCTCTGATTGAAGGCAGAAGGGGAAGAAGGCAGCAGAGGATGAGATGGTTAGACAGCATCACTGATGCAATGGACATGAGTTTGAGCAAACTCGGAGAGACAGTGAAGGACAGAGGAGCCTGGAGTGCTGCAGTTCATGGGGCTGCAGAGAGTCGGACACAACTTAGCGACTGAACACAACACAAAGCTCTCTGGCCCTCAGAGTCATAACACTCATAGTGGAAATAATAATAATACCTTCCTTCATTTCATTATTATTTTCAAAATATTTCAAATGGGACCTTATCGGATATACCTTTTTCTCATCTGCCATTGCTTAATGTACCAACGAATCTCTTTCACATCAATTATTATACTGCATTTCTAAATTTGGCAGGACTGAGGAGGGGCCACTTCCTTCTTAGAATGTAAGTTCCATGTGAGAAATGGCCCAGTCAGTTATATTTAGTGCTTTATCCTCAGCATCAGACCTGATGCCTGGCCCTTCATAAGCAATTTTAGAAATACATATTCATTGCTAAACTGGCTTGAGACTGGGCACGTCAGAAACTCAAGATCGTTTAAGTTCTGGAAATCAAAACTGCTATCAATGCAGGAGAATGAGGTCATTGGTTTTCCATCCCCCCCTTTTTTTAAAAAAAAAATCACAAGTTGGAAGGTGATGGATGACTCTTCCAATTGTGTAACATACAATAATATCTTATGCAGAAGACTCAGGAAGCACACATGCTTTTGAGAAACAGAGTTTCCCATTATCTTTTTAGCTGCAGAGAGAATTAGGATGAGAGTTAGACATGGAAAGAGAAAGAAAGAGAGGGAGGGAGGAAATAAGGAAGGAAGGAAAAAAAGAGGGAGGGAGGGATGGAAGGAGGGGGGAAGGAAGGGAAGACGGGAGGGAGGGAGGAAGAAAGAAGTTAGATGTGTGTGTGTGTCTACGGTGCGTGGGTGTGTGTGTTCAGTCATGTCTGACTCTGAGACCCCAAGGACTGCAGCTGGCCAGATTCCTTTGTCCATGGAAATTCCCAGGCAAGAATACTGGAGTGGGTTGCTATTTCCTACTCCAGGGGATCTTCCCAACCAAGGGATCGAACCCACATCTCTTGCGTCTCCTGCACTGGCAGATGGGTTCTGCAATGACTGTACCACCTGGGACACACACAGAGTTAGGCTCAAGCTTGCAATCCTATCATCCATGCTTCCCGTGAACGGTCAATCAACACCAGAACTGACAATATACTTGCAGTGCTCAATGGAAGTATTAACGCATGTATTTTTGGCTTGAAAAGTTCTTTTGAAATTAGACTGTGTTTTCTAATCTCAAAAAAATTGCTGGTTGGATGATTTTCATTTCTTTGTAAAATGACAAGTGATACTTCATTTTTTAGCAAAAGGTTAATGTTGAGTCTCCAAACTTTATAAATTGTACTTTCTCCATAAAATAAACTATTGCATGCTGGTGCGCAAGATTAGCGAGAAATGTTCATACTGCTGAAAATAGATGAATTTTGCATTTCAAGGTGACAAGTGCAATGTCAGACCCAATCAATCGATCACTGCATAATTATTATTGCAAATGATCCACATCCACGCTGCAAACCTAAAGGGGAGTTTAACGAAGCAGTAAGCACATCAGTAATAAGATCTACTCTGGTCTCTATTAAATCTCATGATTCATCAATATCTTGGCATGTTTTATTCTTCCTTTAAATCCTGTGAAGACATCTAAAAAAGTGAACGCTCAAGGGCTACTATTTAACACTTCACTAAAGGCAATTCTAAGGCTTTCAGTAAGATTTAGGCTCAATATCAGATCCCTCTTTACCTACAGGCTAATGGAATCCCATAGTCTATGGATGCAAATGGAAGAGCACTCCTCTACAAAGTTAGCCCTGAGGTAGGTGCTAACTACCTACCAACTGAAATTTGAATTGCTGAAGCAAAAACCCCTGCAAATAGCAGGTGAGTTAGGATCCTGAATCAGAGGAGTATTTCTTTCTGAAGAGAGAAAGGGTGGAGTCTGGCAGGACTTTGCTTCCCTACACTGTTTTGTTGTGAGGTGGATAAAGGCATACTCTGGGCAGGACTAGCCCAATCTGAGTTATAAGAGGTGGTTCAGATGGTAAAGAATCTGCCTGCAATGTGGCAGACCCACGTTCAATTCCTGGGTTGGGAAGCTCCCCTGGAGTAGGAAATGGCATCCCACTCCAGTGTACTTGCCTGGAAAATTCCATGGACACAGCAGCCTGATGGGCTGAGGTCGTTGGGGTTGCAAAGAGTCGGACACGACTGAGCGACAAAACCACCACCACTGGCAGCTGATGGAATCTCTGTGCAAATAAAATGGCACTGGGTGGATGCAGCGCCAGCCTATGGCATGCGGCGAAGTCTGGGTTTCATCCTTATCTCGATGCCTTGGTGCAGTTCACCAACTATACAATCCCTGGACACGAGACAGAGACAAGCCAGTACTGGTCCAGAAGTCACACACTCCAACTTGTTGATTTTTGAGCATCAGTCAAGTTCTGACATTGAGAGGCTGGAGGCAGGCTTGGGAACTATCCTTGCATTTCTCTTTGGTGGCAAGCAAACGTGTTTTAAGGAGCTTCCCTAGTAGCTCAGCTGGCCAAGAATCCACCTGCAATGCAGGAAACCTTAGTTTGATTCCTGGGTTGGGAAGAGCCACTGGAGAATTCCATGAACTGTATAGTCCATGGGGTCACAAAGAGTCGGACACGACTGAGCGACTTTCACTAACACGTTTTTAAAATGTACCACATGTTGAAGACCGACACTCTATGTATCTTCAAGTTGGTGCTCAGACACTTTAGTCGTGTCCGACCCTTTGCGACCCTGTGGACTGTAGTCCATCACGCTCCTCTGTCCATGAGATTCTCCAGGCAAGACTACTGGAGTGGGTTGCCATTTCCTTCTCCAGGGGATCTTCCCGACCAGGGGATCGAACCCATATCTCCTGCAGTGGCAGGAGGGTGCTTTACTGCTGAGCCACCTGAGAAGATATTTAGTATATTTAAATAACTCAATATCAGATATAGCTGTCCATATTTTTCCTGGGCCAATATTTATTTCCTTGGGATATAATCCTTTCTCAGATCATAAAGTACACATTTCTCTCTTTTAAAAACAATCTTTTTACCTACAAACTAACCTCTAAAAAGATTTAGCATTTAGAGTCCCAGGAAAATTGTCTGAGAATGAGTGCTTTCAAACTCTGGCAAACACTCAGTATATTATCCTTCTCCATCTCCCGCAATTTAACAAAACCCTTGTTTTAGTTTGCATTTGTCTGACATTGGCGAGGATGAATATAATGTCCTATACTTAGGTCCATTTTATTTTTTCTGCCTGAATTATCTGTTCACTGTTCTTTGCTCCTTTTGTGCATCTTAAAAGTTGTTGTTGCTCATTTCATTAATATTTATTATGAGCTATGTTAAAATGAAATTTGAAAAACTTATGTCCAATAATAAGAAAATGGGTAAGTAAATTATGGTATATCCAAATGGTTAAAAAAAAATACAATCTTTAAAAACTCATAATCTCAAATAAATGTAGTAACATCAGAAAATGTTCCTAAAGTAATTTGTATGAAAATATATTTCCAGTGTGATTCCAATTTTGGGGAAAAAGGATATCCAAGCAAATTCAGATATATGGATATTTTAAAACAGGGAGCAATTTATCAAAATATTAAAAGTGGGAGTAGTAAGTTGGGGGAATAGTGTTTCTATTCAAATTTTGAACCCTTTTATTATGTTCAAACACCATTTTTATTTTCATAAAGAAAGTAACCATTCTTTTTTAAAAAAACACTTTTTTCCAGGGCATTTTCTTCTACTCATTTTTCAGAACACAGATACTAAAACCAATATCTATTCATTCCATTAGCACTCAGAATTAGAGACTGCTTATTATTTTCTTTTTCCTTCCTCTCTCTGAAAAGTTTTTTCCCCTCAGTATGAGAGTTAATTAGTAGTAATAGGCAAAAAAAGGAGCAGAAGTTGGGCACCCCTGGGGGTCCAGTGGTGAAGAATCTGCCTGCCAATGCAGGGGACACACAGGTTCAACTCCGGGTCAGGGAAGATTCCACATGCCACGGGGCGGCTAAGCCCATGTGCCACAATTACTAAGCCCATGTGCCACAATTACTAAGCCCATGTGCCCCAGAGCCTGTGCTCTGCAACAAGAGAAGCCCCTGCAATGAGAAGCCCTTTCATTGCAAGGAAGGTGTGCCCAAGCTCATCGCAACTAGAGAAAGCCTGCTCACAGCAATGAAGACCCACTGCTGCCAAAATCAAATAAATAATTTCAAAAAACTTTCATAGATCTGTCAACATAACATGGCATATACATACAAGCAAAATGGAGTTTAAACAATTCCTACTTTTGTAACTTGCACTTCCTTTTCCATCATTATCCAGGCAAAGCTTTTTTTGTTTGTTCGTCAAGCATTGATAGGAAAGGCTTTAAAAATAAATCTCTACCATCCAAATTTTAAAAACCATGATTTCCAGATTCCATGTACGCCTCTAATTTCTAGGTATAGTATCTATAAGTTGCCAGTGTAGGAAGAAATTAAACAATATTTTTATAACACACTTAGTTATGTTTGACTCTTTGCGACCCTTTGGACAGTGGCCCACCAGGCTCCTCTGCCCATGGGATTTTTTTCAGGCAGGCAAGAACACTGGAATGGGTTGCCATTTCCCTTCTCCAGTGTATCTTCCCTACCCAGGGATTGAACCTGTGTCTCCTGCATTGTAGGCAGATTCTTTACCTGCTGAGGCATCAGGGAAGCCCCTTTATAAAACTCTCACACACACACAATGGCTGTATGTGTTTTAAGAGGATCAGCGTGAGTGTATTTGTCTGTTGATGAAATTCCCTTGCGTTCACAAAGAATGCTACACCTTTGGCTTTGGCTTAATTTTGTAAATGAGAGAAAGATGTTAAGCGTTTTGGCCCATTTCATTGGTTGAAAACATCGAGGGCTTCAGGGAAAATGTGAAGCGATCCTGCATATGAAAAAAAAAAGTTCTTCCATCTCTCAATCCTCCTTTAACTAATTGTGTTCCTGTTCTCATTTGTAGCACTTGCCTCTTTGATTAGCCTTTTAATTTAGCACATTAACAACACTCTCTTTACTCGAACACTCCATCACTGAGCTCATTGAAGTCAAATGCCCTTGAAGATACTTGAAATTCCTAACAACACTCACTATTATTAAACTGTTTTGTATTTCTGATTGTCAACCAAAAGTGCTGGGTTATTGGACAGAGTCAGCCATTGTGCAAAGCGCTGTGCTTTATTCAAGAATCTCTCAGCCCATTCCTGCCGGCTCCGCAGGAGACCAAAGAGTTTCAATACACTCTACATTTCTCTTTTTCCCCCTTTTACCCTTTATTCCTTGTGCACCCCACCCTCATCACAGTTTTTGGGTAAATAAGAAGGGAAGCCTGCTGATTCAGCACTTGGAAGGAATCATTGGAAAGGTATGAGAATAAGGTTTCTTTGAAAATCAGGGCTGGATGCAAAGAAGGTTTCCTATGTCTATGTACTTGCTTGTAAGTGGTTAACACAGCCACATTGTGGGGATGGGGGAATTTGGTGGTTTGTAGCAGATGGAGAGGTGCTTCAAATCCTGAGAAAGATGACTGGTCAATTTTCTGCATGTGTGTGCGCCCCATTGCTTCAGCTGCTTTTTTGAGCCGGCCGGGCTCCTCTATCTGTGGGATTTCCCAGGCAAGAATACTGGAGTGAGTTGCCATTTCCTCCTCCAGGGGATCTTCCCAACTCAGGTCTCCTGCATTGGCAGGTGGATTCTTTAGCACTGAGCCACCTGGAAGCCTGCTAACCCCCATGTCCCAGCTGAGAGTCCTTCTTGGGAAAGTCTTGATTGGTGTCACCACTCCTAACACCCCTCCTTTTTTCTACAACTCCAGTCCTCTCTTTGTTTTTGTCTTAGACGCTGCTGCAAGCTGTAATTATAATGTTTATTTATTTGTATCTCAGGCATCTATTGTTTTTAACCTAAGCAGGACTCATTTCTCCTTCTGCTAGCAGTTCTTTAATATTTCTTGACAAACCACCCTCCCCAACTCTCAGTTCATGGTTGTTTTTTTTTTTTTTTTAAATCTGTGCCTATTCTCAGATTCCAAGCAGTATTTTACCCAAGTGTGGACATTCTCAGGATATGGTTCTAGATGCATAGGTGACCTAATCCAAGAACAACAGAATGGGCCTCAGAACTCTTCTGAGAACTGAGTACTTCTTGGATGAGTGGGGTTCATCTGATGGGGCTGCTCACATCATAGCACTCACAGCAGACATCGGCTTGGAGCCACTAGAGGTACTGTTAGGGAAGTGTTGACTGAAACCACTTGCAATGCCACGCCCACTTGCTTGAGTTGTCTCAATAGACAGCATGGTGCTGCCACCAAAAACGAAGCAGGAGAATTCGGGATGAGCCAAAAGAGGGAGGAGTGACCAACCTCCCAGAGGCCTTCTCGCTGGAATCCATCTTGGCTGAGAGATGGGCCATCAGGAAGGACCCTGCCTCAGACAACGGGGCAAGCAGGATGACTGACCAGACACAGCCCAGAAACTAACACCATCTCCACAAACCCTGGGACTGCAAGCCACATGGGAGAGCAGTTCTCCTGGGTTCCCTTAACTCTCCTGCTCCCTGCCCAGGGATGCGTGTGTGCTAAATTGTTTCAGTCATGTCCAACTCTGCAGGACCCTAGGGACTGTAGCCTGCCAGGTTCCTCTGTCCATGGGATTCTCCAGGCAAGAACACTGGAGTGGGTTGCCATTTCAGAAGGGGGACCCCTTTCTCCAGGGGATCTTCCTGACCCAGGGATCGAAACTCCATTGCTGATGTCTCCTGCACTGGCAGGTGGGTTCTTTAGCGCCATCTGGGGAGCGCCATCTGGGGAGCCCCCTCTGCCTGGGTGCTCCTTCCCAATAAAGTCTCTTGCTTTGTCAGCATGTGTGTCTCCTTGGACAATTCATTTCCGAGTGTTAGACCAGAGCCCACTCTCAGCCCTGGAAGGGACCCGCCTTCCTGCAACTAAACTTCAGCCCCCTTGTGGGAGGGGTACAAAGGAAAGTGGATCTGAGAAGCGGAGTTAGATATCCAAGGACGAGCCTTGACCAACTGCATCCATCTGGCCTTCAAAGTGCACCTCTGAGTTTCTTGGATATGTGACCCCATGTAGTCCCTTTTGAAACTCATCTTAGTTCTGCAACCACGAGCCTCCACTAAAGCCCTTTATCTGCTGGCTTTCTTCTTGCATTACCACCTGGACTTTGCTCTGTTGTGTTTCATCAGTTTCCTCAACTACATATAAATTCCACAAGGACTGAGCCCAGATCATGCTCTCCATGTCCTCAACACAGCACAGACAAGATCTAACACACTGGAAACTCTCAGTGATTAGTTTTGAACAAATACACAGATTAAAAAAAAAAAATTCTAATTGTTTAGTGATGCATCCAGACCTTGTACACAGGCTCACCATCGATGAATCTGCCCTGAGTTCTGACCAAGTGTGCATCTTGATGTCCATGTATACAGAAAGGCACTTTGTCACGTGAAAGGATTAACAAGGTGATTCGGAGAAATAGAGAAGAAATGGCCAAATATAAGTGAGCACACAATTCCACATCACTGACAAACATTTAGCCAAAGTTTTGTTTTGTCATGGGTTCTACCGAGACAGAACATTCTAGCTAGAAGCGCATACTTTGCCAATAAACAGACTAGCAAATAACAGAATTGCAAGTCACTCCTTAATAGTACACAGAGTTTTCATCAGTGAACAGTGGTCTTTGATGTGCTGGAAAAGGAAAGTCTATTCTTAAGGTATTAAGAGATCAGGACAACATTCTAGGGTAATCAGAGAGAGTGGATAATTCAGATGTTATCCATAGCAGGTTATTTAAACATAAACAGAAATTGCTCACTTGCCCTCTCTCTCCTCTCTCTCTTTCATAATCCGTAGTTATCTAAGGCCAGACAATGGGGTACGATAAACAATATATCAAGAATAAAAAGTTGCAAAAGAGATACAAAATTCCTCATGTCAGGGTGCCTAAGAGTATCAATCCAATACAGAAAATTTGAAAGATTGAGTCTAAGTATAAAACCATGGGGAATATTAGATTCAGAATGCAAAGACGTGAGGTGTCTCATCCATCCTGCATCACTATTTGAATAGCATTAAAGTTCCCCTGTTGGGCTTCCCAGGAGGCTCAGCAGTAAGGAATCTACCTGCCAAGGCAAGAGACATAGGTTCAAGTTCTTTCTGGGGAAGATCCCCTGGAGAAGGTAATGGCAACGCACTCCAGTATTCTTGCCTGGGAAACCCCATGGACAGAGGAACTTGGTGGGCTACAGACCATGGGGTCACTAACAGTTGGACTTGACTGAAGTGACTAAACAACCACAACAAATCCTTTCCAAATCTTTTTCCTCCACCTACCTCTCCTTCCCACCCCCTCTACCTAAGATGTCTTGGGATAATAAACAGAAAGCACAATGCACAATTCTCTCTCTACTTGTCCTAAAAGCTTCATGTTCCTTAGTTGTCAAAACAGTGCTCTGTTGCTTCCCGAAATTATCTTGTTGGTATTGAATATCAATTTTTCAATTTGTTCTTCTCTGAATGGGGACATAAGGTTTTGTATAGAAACTAATTTGGTTATGTCGTTCAAACCTGCATCATTTGATCAAGTATTTATCTGAAGGTTTGTGAAATTTTCCAAAGGTATATGAAACACCACTCAAAATGTAAAATGAAGAATAAGACTGATTCACATTAAATCAGGTTTCTTTTTTCTGATCCTCTGGAGCTAAAGAACCTGCAGAGTTGTCTAAAGACTGTGTTTAAAACTTAAACATAAAGCCTTCATAAGCCTTTTATATTAATACTCATCGGGCTTTGCTTCATACACACACGCACACAGACCTCGGGAAGGAACACAAACCTAGTGCCTAGAATTTCCTACTGAGAGAAAACATTGGCTCATTTCTTGATTCCTTCGATGCAATGCTATGTATTTGCTGCCCTATATAGTTGGCCCATTATTTTTACAGGAACCTTTAGACACAAAAATTCAATGAGTTTAGTGTCATTATTAGATCGGAAAGAAAAATGGATGGGGCTTTATGATACAAATCACTTTACAGACAAAGAGGGATGTGCATGCAAACAGAATTTCAGACAAATACCCCAAAAAAGTACCGATCAATTTACATCAATGGCTTCTGGGTGCTCAAGCGGAAAATAACGTATTACTCCTTCTGCCGGAGAGAGTCAGCAGTAAGTAGAGGCCATGAATGGTTAAGCCAGAGGGGGAGAAGAGATAAGTCATAAAGGAGCTTTCATTCATTACTGTTCGGGCCAACCACACTCCCGCTCATCAACCAGAGGTTGGCTGGGATGTTACTGAGTGCCCACCATTCTTCTGCCTGAAGACGGTATGAACACTGGGTCCCTCTGACTTAAAGATGCTAGGACACTAGGCCTTTACAAATGTTTAAGGCACATCTTTAAGCAACATTACAGATGCTCCTTTGCTAGGATGCAAAAGAGGAAGTGGGCTGGGTTTGGAGAAAGAGGATGGTCATTAGTGACTTTGAGAGAGTGGAGTCTGTTTGGACCTCTGAGTTGTCCCTGGTGATATACAGAAAACAGCAAGAATTCTGGTATAAGTTATAGGTAAGGAAACTAAGAGATGAGAAAAGATGAACACTTTTAGCGCAGTAATCAGAGTCGACTGGGTCCATTTTTCTGAGTCCCTAACAAAGATCTACAGTGATGGTATCAGTGCTCAATGAACTTGCCAGGTCAGTAGAAATGAATTTCTGCATCAGAATTCACAGGGGAAAAGGATCCATCTTTGTATTCCTGAAGCATTTTGCTACAAAGCAGTCCAGTCAGAGAAAACATAGGAATTCTCAGCTTTGGGATAAAGCTGAAATCTTTCCCCCACAACAAGAGCAAAACAAAAAAAATTCCCCTTTGGTTACTGCCTGCAGTCTCTAGCACAGATTCCCACAACAAGGAACCATTCAATTAACTAGCCAACTAAGTTGGAGAAAAAAAAACACACTCGGGCTTCCTGTGTAACAAAGCAGGTAGGAATCACAATGAAAAGGGTTCCTTGAGGGTTAGATGTGGCCCAAAGCAGCAAATATCTGAAGCAGAAACAAAGAATTAGCAGATGTGTGAATTGCAGTCAACAGGTGATTGATGATAACAATCAACTCTCTATTCTCAGCTCTTCCCGATTATCAGAACATCTTTTTGTTGCTGTTTAGTCCCTCAGCTGTGTCTGACTCCTTGCGACCATGGACTGCAGCATGCTAGGCTTCCCCGTCCTTCACTACCTCCTGGACTTTGCTCAAACTCATGTCCAGTGAATTGATGATGCCTTCCAACCATCTCATCCTCTGTTGTCCCCTTCTCCTCCTGCCCTCAATCTTTCCCAGCATCAGGGTCTTTTCAAATGAGTTGGCTTTTTGCATTAGGTGGCCAAAGTACTGGAGCTTCTGCATCAGTCCTCCTAATGAATATTCAGGGTTGATCTCCTTTTGAATGATTGGTTTATCGCCTTGCTGGCCAAGGGACTCTCAAGAGTCTTTTCCAGCACCACAATTCAAAGGCATCAATTCTTTGGTGCTCAGTCTTCTTTATGGTCCAATTCTCACATCTGTACATGACCACTGGAAAGACATCTTTTACATAATGGTGTATTTCCCAAGGCCTGGTAGAAGGTCCAGCATTGAGTCTATGCTCACTAAAGGATTAATAAATAATCAGCAAACTGGATGAGTGTTTGCACAAAGAATATATTCAGACCATGCTAGGTAGTAGCAAAGATTTTTATAAGCAGCAGCAACCAACAGTTAAAGAACTGGTTAAATCATGGAGCATCCACATGCAGGATGATCAGGTAGCATGTAGTCATTAACGATGCTGGTGTGGAAAATATCTAATGGCACAAAATCCTGAGTGATAAAAGCAGGTTACAAAACAGTTAAGTTTTCAGGCTGTGATTTCATTTTTTTCCAACAGAATATTCCTTCTCAGAGACTTTGTTTCCTTTCTTATTTCAGTGTACCTGAACTTGAGATGTGTTTTACAACTGATACAGTACTTTTAATGTCATAGCATTTTGGCCTCTACGAATAAACCCACACGTACACTCAGAGCAGAAACAAATGAGCAAACAGTAACAAAACACAAACAACAAACAAAGTCAATGGCATGCCTTTTAATCCTTAAATCAATGCTGTCTCCAAATTGAAAAAAAAAAGAAGTGCAGGTGTCCAAATGTGTGTGAGAGAAATATCCATAAGAAATTGAGTGGGGTTAGTATTTATATACATATCTTAGGTAGTAGAGAGTTTGTGCTATATATGTTCTTCTCATAGACTAATTTTACTGCAAAGGGCATGTGTATTGTTTGTTTGAAATGAAAGCTGAAGACAACCATGAAATAAAAGGAAGAGATGCTTTTGCCCTAAAAGGGTTGAAATACAATTGGCACAGTGGCCCTAGAACATAAAATAACTATAGCTTATAATTTATGCATGACTTCTACTGTATATTGAGTATATACGTCAAGCAACGTGAAATCAGTTTATAAACAAAGGCTAGAATGTGAAGCATGGAACAGATAAAGCTTTAGGCATTTGGGAAAGAAAATGGAGAATTCAGAGGAGGGTTCCCCAGTACTCAGAATGAACTGAAAAATGTGAAAAACTGCAGGTATGTTCAGTTACTTCATCAGTTGGCTAAGAGCAGGCTGAGGGTAGAATATTCTGGATAGTGGAGTTCTTGGCAAGGGAAATGCACAGTGAAAGATACAGGACTCTCAGGTTGCTGGAGAAAGAATGATGAGTTTTTGATTATTCGTCTTCTTTTTTTAAGTGATTGAACCCCATTGGCAACAACAGTGATGTTGCCTACTGGGGTGACTGCATCTGTCTTTATAAAATCACTCAGAAATTCACTATTTTTTGTTCTTTTCTCCACCCATTTTAACCCAGGATGTGGATGTATAAGCCACTGTTTATAAAAGGATGGTGCGGAAAATGAAAACATGATAAGAAAGTTAAAATCAAGATCACAGGGTTTCATCTAGAAGCTAAAGGAACAGAGAATGTCTGTCTAGAAATAATTAAATGGAAATGGTTCTGTTGCGGAGAGACAGTAAAAGGTTCTAGAGTCAAAAAATGAACACTCATAGCCGTGGAGTTTAACCTGGGGACCATCTGGTCCAGGACATGAGAAATGAGGGTAAATGGTATCTAATGCCTGAATTGGATGAGTGAGTGTCAACTGCCAGCATGTTCTGCCCAGCCCTGAGAAGACACAAGTTAACTGTATCCCACAAAACACTGATGCTGCTAGAACAAAATAACCATAGTTGTGCTGCCCGAGGGGGCTTCATCTTCCACGAGGGCATGTATAGCCTGGTACCCACACAGGTTAGGACCTCAGTAAAAGTGATTCCTCTGCCTTTTCTGGGAGTCCCCAGGGAAAACTGTCTCTTTCTTCTATTGAAGTTGAATTTGGTGAATCAAAACTGCCCAGAAGATAACAAAGGCTGCCAGAGAACACAACTTTTTTTTTTTTTTCTCCCTGTATAGCAACCTGTCTTCCCCCATGGGAAATGAAGCAGCAGGGACATTACCAATCTTGTTTTTCATAGGAAAAACTTCCAAAAGAAATTTTAGGAAACACATATATGAATGTTAGATGGGAGCAAAAACATTTCAAGTGTATGTGTTTGCAATGATATTATCAGACTGGCTTCCGGGAGCTATACTATGTTTTTAACTAGGATGGGCTGCCCTGGTGGCTAGAACCCTAAAGAATCCGCCTGCCATGCAGGAGACCCAGGTTCAATCCCTGGGTCAAGAAGATCCCCTGGAGAAAGGAATGGCAACCTACTCCAGTATTCTTGCCTGGGAAATCCCATGGGCAGAGAAGCCTGGTGGGCTACAGCCCGTGGGGTCACAAAGAGTTGGACATGACTGAGCGACTATCATGTTCACTTCTAAAGCATCTCATTGCCTTTCTCATGTAGAGAAGACAGTTCTGATTGACTACAACTGAGTGGGATCTGAGGGAAAGAGAGAAGGTGCTCGCCCCACGGGCCCCTGTAATTCCCTCCAGCAAAAAGTTTCCAATCAATAAAAATATTCTCACTGAAATCATGTGCCATTAACACAGGTGCATATAAAGAACTACTTGCCAAATTTCAGAAATAAGGATGAAAACAAACTAAATACGGATTATGTTTTACTGTATCTCCAAGTCACTTCATTTTCATTTTTGCATCTACAAGAGAATAGCAAATATTCTCATCATACATGGACCTAACTGAGACTCATTTTCCTAAAGCAAGACAAGCTCTTAAAAGAGATATCAGCCACATTTAGAATATTTTTATTCACAGACTAGAAGGCAACAACAGTGCATCTGTATCTTAAAAAAAAGTAAAAAGAAAAAAAAAAAAGAAAGTGAGGAGTGGAACTCCACTCCTCAGAGTGTTAATGTTAGCTCACCAATTCATATCTCCTTAAACAACATGGATCCAAGTGTTCCAACTTAAAGTCTCTGCCATTTTTTAAATGTACCCCACCCAAACTTGGAATTAAGCAGAAGACTTGAACACAGGGCAAAGAGGTAGTAATCATTTTTTTTTTTCAATTTGATAAATACAGTGAATAAAACTGGCAAAACTGAAAATCATTGGTCAGAAAGAAGAACATAGAAATTGAGGCAGGCAGGATTTACTATTCAAAGAATAATTACCATGGATCAGGTTAGCAAGCTTTGAGGGTCTGGGACACAGTGTTTCACCCCCATACTCTGAGATGCAAAGCAGCACGTGTTTAAGAGCCAGTAAACCCCACAAATCAAATCAACAGCTCCACTTAGCAAGTCAGAAAAACTGTAACCCGTAAAATGTTCCTCATCACAGCCTAAAAAAAACAGAAATGGAAATTTGTTTACAATTAGCCAGAATCCACTTACAAAATAAAAACCCAAATAGACCCCTTTCCTATAAAGACTAGCAGAGTTATTTCCTTAATAATTGGTGCCATGATTCCATGTGACACATTTTCTTAGTGCTTAAAAACCAACATTTGTAAACAGTCAGCATGTGAATCATTTTCCACTTCCACTGTCAAAAATAAATGGCATGACGATTCAGTGTTTTTAGGTAAAACTATATTAAGTTTATGCTAAGTTTGTGCTAGTTAGTGATTTGCTATTTCTAAACACCTCTCTCACGACAGGCAACTTTAAAGGTACAACCTGCCCCAAAATGAAAACAAAATAATAATAGAGACAGCCTGTCCCCAGCTGGCAGGATTCATTGTGTTGAGTCGTGCGGAAATAAACCAGGTGTAAATGGAGCTAAAAGCACTATAAAAGAAAATGTATAAAAGACTGAGGGAGGGGAATAAGAAGAAAGTCTACATCCCAAAGCTCAGTGAGGGGTAAGGCAGACTGAGTTCAAAGAACAGGGGTGATTCACAATGAGGCTTTCTCCCCTGTGGCAAAGACAAGTTCAGGGACCTGAGTCGAACTAGGACAGAGGGAGAGAAAGAGAGATTTTTCTAAGTATGCTGAACAATAATAATAAAGAAAAAAACAACAATGAAGTTGCTGCTGCTGAAACTGAAGTGCTGCTTTTTTCCCCCCTTGGAAATGCCTCTCTCCCTTGAAACCATGAGAGCATCCTGTCTTTAACCTGAAATCACATAGCCCATCTTTGGTTGACAAATGCATACAACTCCTCCACTGCCCAAACTCAACTAGGATCTACCTGTGTCCCCCAAAACATGACTGATACATTTTTCTAAGCCTGTCCGGCTATATGACTATTTTTTAATTGCCTTGACAGTTAAACAGTGGAATTCACAACTGCAGGCTAATACTTCCATGCTTTTATTTCCATGCCACCTCCCAAAAGAAGAAATAGTAATTTAAAAAAAAAAAAAACACAACCAATAACTATATAATATTTATCAGTCAGCCAGAACAAATTCAGGGAGGTCCACCTTTTGCCAGACAGATCCTTGTAAAACACACACATACAAACACACACCTGGTGAAGGCAAATAAGACACCCTGCTCACATCTCCAACCCTCAGCCCCCAAATGACAAATACGTAGTCACTTGTGAGAGAAAAACCAAACCACACCAAAGAAACAAACAACAAACAAAAAGCCACCACGACTCAGAACAGTTCATGCTCAGCAATTACATTAAATCCTGCACAGCTACAAGTGATGCAGAATCCGCCCCATGCCTGAACCGGCTTTTTCGGACCTTTTCTTTTTATTAAAAAAAAAAGAAAAAAAGAAAGAAAATTCCAAATTCCTCATCACAGTGTTTTGAGAAAAAGAAGCCAGCCATGCATTCCCCCCCACACACATTCTTTTCTTTTTCTTTTTCTTTTGGTTTCCTTTCTGCAACTGAAAATAAAATTGCAGCTTAATGCTAATGAACCAGGGCTTCCTAAAGTCCCACTGGAAACACGAGCACATGTACTGTAGCAAGGCAAGATTATTCTGCCACAACCATCATCACCTTACACAAAATGTGATTACTCTGGGCTGCAATCTTTATCCCCAAAGTCAATTTATTAATCAAAGAGAAAGAGAGAGCGAGACAGGAGAGAGAGAAAGAGGCTACCTACCCACAAATACATCATCATCTTGAAAGAGAAATCAAGTGTTCTCTGTCAGCAAACAGAAGTCTCCTTACTTCACCAAGAGTGTCTGGAAGAAAACCTGAAACCAGTGGGTAGAAAATCTTGCCTTGTCTGCCAGCTTCTTAAGGTTTGGTGTGCTTGTTTATGAGTTTACGAGCATAGCATTCCATCAGTGGCTCTGTGTGCGATGCGACTTGTTTCACACTGCCTTCCTCTCTCTCTCTCTTTCCTTTCTAACTCTTGCCTTTCCTCTCTTTCCTGTCAAGGCTGCTTTTGGTAACAAATTTCCCGATGTGGTTCCTTAATGAGCAAAAAAAAAAAAAAAAAATCCGGACAGTTTAGGCGGCCAGCAAGAGTGGGGACCACAAACCCTGACGATGCTTGTAGTATTAATAATAATAGCGATGGTGTAACCATAAACAAGTGGGCGCTACACACATCTCCTGACGGCTGGTGGGAGGTTCGCGAGGTCCCCACTGGTGGAATTTACAGGAAGACGGCCGATCCTCCGGAGGCAAACACATCTGCACGGAGCCGCTGAGTCTGGGTGGCCAGCATCTGTGATTTTTTTTTTTTTTTTTTTTGGTTTGTTTCTTGTTTTGTTTTAAACTCGAAGGAAAGCTCCAGCCGCAGAGAAAAGAACATGTGCAGCAAGCCGGCTTCCCCTTTATCTCTTTAAATGTACTTCAGATAAAAAGCGGCATCCAGTCCCGGTCAAGGCCTCCCCAGACTCATCGCTCGCCTAGCACCGGGCTCAGCACACTTGACTACAGCCATCTACCGACCCCGCTGTGTCATTGCGGGCTCCGAGGCTGCCGGCTGTCCACGCTGCAGCTGCCGGCCTGCCCATCGCGGTTCCCGGGGCAGCGGCTTCCCCGCGCAGGGCTCTCCGCCAGGGTGTGTACCGGGAAGGGTGGGGGGTGGGGGGGGAATGGAGGATGGGCCGTGGAAGCTTCGGTGCCAATTCAGCAAATCAAAAGCCAAAGCAAGCCCCACCAACTCAATCCAGCAAATGGAAAGCCTCAAAAAGACTTGCACACATGTTTAGCCTTCCTAATCTAAGGATGGAGATCCTACACATGCCCTCATTAGGAGACCAGATGAGCGTGCCTGTGTGTGTGTGTGTGTGTGTGTGTGTGTGTGTGTGAGAGAGAGAGAGAGAGAGACGTGTGTCTGTTCCCTTCTCCCCCCCTCCTTCGCAATTGCAGACCTGGGCAATTCTGCGGTATGCATAAAACTTGATCATTTCGACAGGCTCTCCTTAAAAAATCCACCGACTCAGATGGCATAGCTAAGATTTCCTGAAATTATTAAAAAACAAAAATTTTCCCCCCTTTCCCTGAGTCGATTCTCCTTTATTAGTTGTTCTTTTTTAATCCCTTTTAAATTGTATACTTTATCTTGAAAATTATCTCCATTACTGAAATACATCACAAACGAGAGGATGGGGAATGCAATTTGCCTGGCATATTCATTGATGCAGTGCTCAATTATTGATATATGGATAAAGGAGGAATTAATATTAAAATGCATCTTGTACATTAGGGGAGAAGGAGGGGGAAAAATGATCTCTTGCTCGGGCCTGAGTTCTGACATTAGTTATATATATTTACACATCACACAGAGGGGCTGGCTGAGGCCTGGGTTGATTTACATTTCTCCCTAAAATCGTACAAGGCAAAATGTCACCTAAATTATTAAAAGGCATTAGCTAAATTATGGAATCATCTGCAGGACTGGGCAGGTGGCAAGGCACCTGTTAAAAGAGACCATAGGCCATCAAGATGCTTATGGCCAAGCGGTTTGGGGAGAACCAACACCAAGACAGGCTTTTAAACAAACAGTGATGGAGAAACACCTATATCCAAGCAGCAAGAAAAGAGCCACACAGTCAACAGCTGGCAAAGTCTCCATCATGCATGTGAACTGACCTACAGAATTATAGGGGCACTTGAGTCACAGAATAGGATTCAGAGGCAGGTGGCTGTCCTGGTTTGACAATGGTCACAGGTTTCCTGAGATGCAGGATGTTCAGGGCTAAAACCAGGACAGCCTCAGACTAGAAGGTTACTCATCCTTAGGAGAGGTCCTGGGCACATGTGGTGATTGCAGTGAACAAAAATAGGAAATCCATCTTCTGCATTATTTGGGGTGATGGGGATCACCTGTACACATGACCTTCACTAATTCTAGGAGCCTGGCAGACTGCTACAGCTCATGGGGTTGCACTGAGACACGACTGAAGCAACTTAGCACGCACACAAAGACCCTGAAGATGCATTTCTTTGGACCACTCCAGTTTTTAACAGTGTAACTTATTTGCCAATATTTAAAAAGCAGGAGATCTCAAATGAAAACCTGAAAGTACCACTTTTTTTTAGAACTATCAGAGGATCCAGAAAGATAAAATTGGCATTTTCACAGAAGTGACAATGGGCTCATGCTGAATAGCAGCTGCTTCATCAGGTGTAAACATTTTCTATTTCTCCACAGTCTCCACCCCTTCCAGTTGTCCCTGAGATGAGATGTTACATGGCGTGTGGATTCGTTGTCTCATGGGTCTGGCCCTTGTGGACATGCATGTTTATAAATGCCTCTGATGTGACCTGGGATGTAAGAACACACACTCAACACTGCACTTCAGATACAGAGTTCATATAGAACATTTACAACTAGACCTAGTATTTATCTTATCAACAGTGTTTCCTGATCTGAATTAAGATATTGGTAATTAGTATAAATAAATAGGTAGGTATATAGATAGAGAAGATGATAGATGAGATTGATGATTGATAGATGATAGATGATGGAGTTAGAAGAGAGAAACTATATCCTGGTGTGTGTATATTTTATATTCATTAAATGTTCATTTTCCACAATGAGAGTTATAAGGCACCTATCCCCCATAAAAAAGAAGTCTCATTTCAACTTAAGGCCAGGGAGCCCCGGAAACCAACTGGGCTCTGGTCTTCGAATTTCAACTTACAGAAATGTATCTCACCCTTCAAAGTCCCCTTGCCTTCTCACACAGTCATTAAAAACAGTTCATTTTGGCGTGGGGATCTATTTTATACCAATGGTTCCACTGCAATAGACTATTGCAGTGATTTAAGAATAAGTCTCTTTAAGTTAGAGGTTACTAGATCAATGCAAATTCATATTTTCTTTTTCCTCTTCAATATGTGCATAACAAGACAAAAATTTCAAATATTAATATGCTTTTTCCTCTCCACATTTTTTCCTTTCTTCCCTCTAACTTTCATCCATAACTTACTCCCCCAAGTCCATTTCTTGGTACAAATCAATACAAAGATATGGTCTGAAATTAATTTTTTTTTTCTTGTTTGCTTGTTTTCTTTTCTTTAGCTAAAGCCTAAGTCAAGGAATACAAATATAGAGATATAGATACAAATAAAGATATAGACAGATACAGATATAGAGGTGGTTCATCGGACTGGTAGAGTGTGTGTTTTATTTCATTGTGTCTGAGTATCTTTAAAATTGAATTATGTTTTTCTGTTCACCATGATCTCCACATGTCTTAATTGTATTATACCAGGTCTGCCCCCTTCATTCACTTGTCTAAGTTTGGATTTTGTTGGTATTTGAGTTCATAACTTTTGGATCAGAAACCCACTTGAGAGATTACAGCAGGTGACCTGAAAGGTGTCTCAGAGAGTGGGAGTGACTTTGAGAGGTATCAGAAGAGAAGGAGCTCCAACGACTGCAAGGGGGTCAGACATCGCAAGTCCCAAGAAGAAGACAGTTTGCATAGTGACCCTAGGAAAGCTGGATTCTAAGTGGCAGGGTTTCCAGCTTCACTACAGAGCCATCACTCCTAAGGATGGTGAAGAAGTAACTGAGCCACCAGGCCAAGAGAAACCATGGGCGCCACACAACAGACGTTGCCTTGGTAACCATATGAACCGGTGGTCCATGAACCATCCCCAGTAGTCTCCCTGCTGTTGCAATCTGCACTTCCCTAGGAAAAGGAAGGCTTGTATGATGGCTGACAATAAATGTTTTCCTGAAGAGTAGGATACGAGACTGGATTCAAGATTAAGTCGATTCCAAGTAAAGGATGAAATAAATCATCTTGCACACTTGAGTTAATGAACTGATTTCTCACACAAGCCTTAAGAAAGCTAACAAAGGGGACATCCTTGGTGGTCCAGCGATGAAGAATCAGCCTTCCAATGCAGGGGATGGGAGTTTGATCCTTGGGCGGAGAACTAGGACCCCCACATGCCATAAGGCAACTAAGCCCTCACGTTGTAACTACTCAGCCTGTGCGTCACAACTAGAGAGAAGCCTGCACCCAGCAAGGAAGATGCTGCAAGCCTCAGTGAAGATTCCATGTGCCACAACTAAAACCTGGTGTAGTCAGACATAAATAAATGAATGAATATATATTTATATTTATAAATAAATATTTAAACAGAAAGCTAACAAAGAAACACATCTGAGCCCTGGAGAGGTGGACACAGTCTAGACTTGACAGTCTCTACAAGATTAAGGGAGTGGTGCCTTGCGCTTTCAACTTTTGTTAGCATCAAGGACTCACCTGATTGTGTTTTCTTTCCCTCTTTTCAGCCTGCATACCCTCTCATCCTCCCACCTGCTTGAACACATGGCCCCTCTGCCAGGAATGAGATTCGCCCAAGACGATGAGACATTTTATCACCGTGACACAACCAAGAGACAGCTGTTTCCCATAAATCAAGTTTGGGAGGTGTTACGATTTCTCTTCGGTGGAGTCCAGAGGTTAAACAGACAGAATGGAACATTCAGTGGGCGGCCCCCTCGGGGGGGTGTCAGCAAATTATTTCTACGTTTGAATTCTGCTCATAACCAGATTGATTATTCAATCAATTCCTCAAACCTAGTTACTTGAAATGAGCACACTGACATTTTCTATTTATTACCACCCTGAAAACTTCCATTTTAAATCATTTTAATAACAAAGTAAACATACTCAAATATTCAAATTCAAAACCAATTTTTCCCCCATTTGCAACCTGGCCAATGTTCCAGGAGTTGCTTTCACAGTGGATATATTTAAAGCTCCTTGTTCTCGTGTTCAAAGCAGAATTATTTTAAAATAATCAATCCATTTGTCAATTATCAGCTCAACATCATAATTAATCAATTGCAAAGCAATGGCCTAAAAGCAAAGCTCCTGGTAACCTATCTGTTTCTAATCTGCTACAGAAATCGACTATCGCTGTGAAATATTAGATAATATAGGACAGGCAGCACTGGACTTTCAGCTTTATGAAAGCAAGTCTTCATTAAAAAGCCGAGTTACTAAACACTAAACTGAATGTGAAAAATGACTTGAGAAATCCAACCTAATTAGTGCTGGGACCTTTATTTTATATGATATTACCGTGCCCTCGCTTGACACTATTATCTGTAAGAATAGAAGTCCTGAGTAGGTTGATCCATTTTGAGCCAGAAGTCTTCATTTTTGTAATAGCTACAATAGCCTACCATAAAGCCACTGTTCCACTCAGACAGTCCGGAGCATAAGGACGCCAGTGGGTGACCTTCAGTGAGGGTCTTCAGCATCCCACGGAGACAGTTAACCACAATCGCTATTAGCCAGGTAGCATGGAGAAATCTAATAATTTCTTCTTCCCCTTAAAACCACATAGCTGCCCATGTCCAGTTTTTATCTCTCTGGCAGTGGAAGTTGCAGCAAATCCAACCACATTATCCTGAATGCTAGTGTCTTCAAAGAATATTTAGGCCACCAGAAAGATTGACGTGGATAGGGAGATGCTTAGATTTATATGAATTAATCACTAAGGGCTGTTCAGTTACTGCATTGTTCAGGCAGGTATTGCTAAAATTGTCCATGTTAATGAGGCCAAGGTCACTGATATTATTATTTTAATTTAAATGCATAATTATAATAAAAGCAACACTCAGTTACCCAGCTTCTAGCTTGAAATATAGAACATGGGTGTAGTGAAGTGTTCAATATGTATTGAATCAATGAATAGATTAATTAATAAGCACATGAATATTGCCTTCCATGTAAAAACCACTGCTACTTCTATCTCCATAAATAGTGAGGAATCAAGGCTCTTATTTTTCCAACCTTTGAGATGAATTTTCTAAAGCCAGATTCATCCTTCCTTTGGTTTCCCCATGAGGAAGAGCCAAAGGCATAGTGGCCAAGGTTTAGGACATAGACTGTGGTAATAGAATGGAAGGGATACCCATGTTCTGTATGTTAATAAGGCCAGTGGGGCAAGAGCTGAGATTGGAGAGCAAGGCAAGAACCAGCTTAATTTGTACTGTGTCTTCTTTACTCCACTCATTGGTCAATGGACAGTTAGATTGCTTCCATGTCCTGGTTGTTGTAAATAAAACTGCAGAAGAATGGATAAAGATGTGGTACGTATATAAATGGAATACTACTCAGCCGTTTAAAAAGAATGCTATATTGCCATTTGCAGCAATGTGGATGGACCTAGAGATAATCACAGTAAGTGAAGTGAGTCAGACAGAGTAAGACAAATATCATACGATATCACTTATATGTGGACTATAAAAAAGATGATACACATGAACTTATTTACCAAATAGAAACAGACTTGCAGACTAAGAAAACAAAGTTATGGCTACCAAAGGGGAAAGGTGGGGAAGAAGGATAAATTGAGAGTTTGAGATTAACAGGCACATACTATTGTATATAAAATAGATAATCAACAAGGATATACTGAAAACAAACTTATGGTTCCCAGGGGGTGGGGGAGGGATAAATTGGGAGATTGGGATGGACATATACACACTACTATATATAAAATAGATAACTAATAAGGATCCACTGCATAGCACAGGGAATTCTACCCAATACTCTATAATGGCATATATGGAAAAAGAATCTAAAAAAAAGAGTGGGTATATGTATTATAATTGATTCACTTTGCTATACACCTGAAACTAATACAACATTGCAATCAAGTATACTCCAATTAAAAAGAAGAAAAAAAGACAAGAATGTATTGAATAGCACACAGAACTCTACTCAATACTAGGTAATAACTTACAGGGGGAATGAATTTGAAAAAGAAAGAGATATGCCTATGTATAAATTAATCACTTTGCTGCACACCTGAAACTCACACTAGATTGTAAATCATCTACACTCCAGAATAATATAAAATTTAAAGAGAACCAGTTTAAAGCAGAGCCTTGGTCATCACAGGGTGGGATCTGGGTTTTGCTCCCAGAGCAATGAAAAGCCACCCACCAAGGGAACCCCTAGCAACGGCTTGGGTCCCCTTGGCCGCTGACAATGGGGAAGGCCAGTCAGGAATTTTTGCAATCCTCTGGGCAATAAATGATGCTGGTCTGGACCAGGTGATGATGGAGTGGGTTGAACTACACCATGTAAGCAAAGATGCAGAGCATATCCTAACACTGACCATTTGCACGGCAGCCAATTCCAAAATGCTGACATGCAGCTGGGCAAGATCAAGTTGTGAGTGCACCCCAAGAGAATGCAGACCAGGATGAGAGGACATCAAGACAGCAAGCCACTGAGAAATCTCTGAATAGGCCAGAGAGTGTAAGTAACCAGAGAAACACTGACCTGCAAACTAGAACAAGCACGAAGCATAAAGACACACATTTCCTGGGGACAAAGGCTCTGTTGGATTTATTCAACAAAAACAGTCATCTCCTTGGCATCAAAATCATAGTGAAGGCAGTTCCACGAGGATAAAGACAGGTTACTCACAAGACCTGGGTGGCAGAAGAAGCTACAGGAGGATGGGCAAAGCACTGGAGGGAAATTATGGGGTTGGCCAAAAACTGGTCTGGGTATGGAAAAATCTGAATGAAATTTTCAGCCAAAGCAATATGTATTCAGGGGATATGGGTTCAACCCCCGGTCCAGGAAGATCCCACACGCCGCAGAGCAGCTAAGCCTGTACGCCAGACTACTGAGCCCACAAGCCTTAGAGCCTGTGCTCTGCGACAAGAGAAGCCACTGGAATCGGAAGCTCCTGCACCTCCACGGAGAGCAGCCCTTGCTCGTTGCAACTGGAGAAAGCCTGAATGACAGCCCAGAGCAGCCAGAAATAAAATAATTAATTTAAAAAGTCCACTGACATACTGCAGGCAGAAGCTCGGCAATTGCCTGTCCACTCTGCATGAAACTATCGAAGATCACTGCAACCCTTCTAGGGGCTCCACCAAAATTAAAGGAAAGTGGAACATTTTTTCTTTTTATTTACTTCACTCTCACTTTGTGACTGAGATATAACATGGGTACAGTAACGGATGTTGATTTTTTAGAGTTGTGTAAACTATCTATGACAACATTTAAAATTTTAACCATTTCTAAGTGTACAGTTGAGCTACATTAAATGCATTCACCTTGTTGCCCAAACCTCATCAGTGTCTGTCCACAGAACTTTTTCATCTTGCGAAACTGAAATGCTGGACCCTTAGATAATAACTTCCAGGGATGTCCCTGGTGGTCCAGGGGTTAAGAATCCACCTTCCAATGCAGGGGACACAGGTTCAATCCCTGGTCAGGGAACTAAGATCCCACATGCCGTGGGGCATCTAAGCCTCTCCACCGCAATAAGAGAAGCTTATGTAGTGCAAGTCTCAGAGAAGAGTCCAAGAGCCATGATGAAGAGTCAGTGTAGCCAAAATAAAAATAATTAATTAAAAAAAATGGCTCCCACAACTTCTCCCTCCAACACTTTCCAACCACCATTCCATGAAACTCACTAAGTACACTGCTTCATACACACAACAACAATATACACACGCACACACACCTCTATGAACCCCACCCCGCAACCCGATCAAGAGTTTGAATGCATCAAGCTATCCAGAAGACTCTCTCCTGTCAAACAGCAAAGTTTATTTTCCTTTCTCATCCTCCTGGTTCTCTCTCCATCAGGATGCAAAAGCCTTTACGAGGTACTTATTCACAATGGCATTTTATTTTTCTTTATACAGAGGGAGAGAAACAGATGTGATGCCACGTCTATATTTTCCAAGAATTTACAACCTGACTTTGACAAAGAAGGACTCTAACCTGCTGAATCTCTCCTTCTGCTCCTGGGGCTTGGGCTCCAAGATGGAGTGCAGGGGTTTCAAGCATAAAATCCCTTCTGCCTGTGTAAAATGTCCCATAGGAAGCAGATGAGTGCTGTTTTTATTGCCTGCCCCCCAACCCCCAGGGCCCACCTCCTAGGCTTCATCTAGGAATATATGCTGGTCTTCCTTAGAATAGCTCCCCCTAACAACCCACCGTGTGCAGGGGCCAGGCAGAGCTGAGACAGATGCAAGAGGGGGCGAGGGATAGAGGACTTTGCCAAGGACCACAGGCGGCCCCTGGACATAGGGAGTTTTGTAGAGATGGGAAGAAGAGTTAGCAAATCCAGTTTGGTCCCGCTCCAAACCTGTGCACTCTTGGGTGTGTTAGAGCAGCGGTCTCCAATCATTTTGACAGCAGGGACTGGTTTCATGGAAGACAATTTTTCCATGGACTTGGGTGGGGGACCGGAGGGAGGCAGGGGGAATGGTTTCAGGATGATTCAAGCGCATTATATTTACTGTGCACTTTATTTCTATTCCTATGAGATCAGTTCCACCTCACATTGTCAGGCATTAGATCCTAGAGGTTGCGGACCCCTGTGTTAGAGAACCCTGCTGGCTATCAGTGATAAAATGGGGAAGAGAAAACCCACATCACTGGACTGTGCTAAGGTTTAATGAGTTAACAGAAGTCCAGTCCTGAGCATGCCACATAGCACAGTGTAAGTGCTCAGTAAGCGGGATGTGTTAGGATTCACACCAACGAAAACATAATCATTATTGTAATGTTTCTTTAAGATACCCACTGAGCTAGCCAGTGAATTCACGAAGACATAATTTCACTGTGAACACTGCCTGTTTATTTCCATACTTCTAGTATTTGACACATGATAGATCTTTAGGAAACACGTTGGGCAGATTAAAAAAGATGCACTCCTTTTTTTAATTTTTATTTTTTTTAATTTAGAAATTGATCACGTTTAATTTAACATTTCATGACTATCTCATCTTCAATTTTGTTTTGTCCATTTTTTTTTTAAATTTTGAGGGGGTATATGTATACTTGGGGCTTCCCTTGTGAATCAGACAGTAAAAGAAAAATCAGTTTGCAATGCAGGAGATCTGGGTTCGATGATCCCTGGGTCTGGAAGATCCCCTGGAGTAGAGAATGGCAACACACTCCAGTATTCTTGCCAGGGAAACTCCATGGACAGAGGAGCCTGGTGGGCCATAGTTCATGGGGTCACAAAGAGTCAGACACGACTGGGCGACTTACATGCACACATATGTACACATGTGGCTGATTCATTCTGTGGTACGATAGAAACCATCACAACGTTGTAAAACAACTACATTCCAATAACATTTTCTTAAAAAGTAATCCCTGTTTTAGTAATGCAATACTGTCCCCATCTCTTCACCCTGTTTCTCTTCATCTTCTTTATACATTCATTTGCTATAAATAAAGTAAATAAGGTGATGATTTAGAATTCTGATCACTCTGTGTTTCCTCCATGCTGCTGCTCAAGAAGTGGTCTGAAGCTCTCTGGAACTCAGACAACTGGGTCCCCAGATGCTGTTCTCTGGGGACCAATGATGGCTAAGCATCCAGGTGGCAGCTACTTATGCTACACGGCTCCAAGGCTGTGGCTCCGGCACTGTGGGTACAGAAACATACAAGAAGCAAGAACCGGGCTGTGATGGGCTTAATTGTACCCCTCCTCCAAAAGACCTGTTATGACCTCAATGCCCAGAATCTCAAAACAGGACCTTATCGGGAAACAGGACACTGATGGAGACAATCAACTTAGAAGGGAATCAGTGGAGTGAGTCCTAATACAACTCGATCAGTGAACTTTTCAAAAGAGAAAATCTGCACACAGAAACAGACATGCACAAGAGGGAAAATGATATGAAGGCAGTGAGAGAAGATGGTCATCCAACTAGAGTGGATGGTTACCCATTTCCAAAGCCAAGGGACCCCAAATATTAGGGACACGTTATACCAACAGGTGGGCTCCCTTGATGGCTCAGTGGTGAAGAATTCGCCTGCAATGCAGAAGACGTGGGTTGGATCCCTGGTCGGGAAGATCCCCTGGAGAAGGAAATGGCAACTCACTCCAGTATTCTTGCCTGGGAAATCCCATGGACAGAGGAGCCTGGTGGGCTACAGCCCATGGGGTTGCAAAGAGTCAGACACGACTGAGTGACTAAACAGCAACAACAAATAGCAGCAATAGGGGTGGCAAAGACAGACTGTCCCCCTAGAAACTTCCGAGGGAGATGACTCCGCTGACACCCGATCTCAGACTTCTGGCTCCACTCTGAGACAACAAATATCTGGTGATTGCGGCCACCCAGTTTTAGTATTTTGTTTGGCAGTCCTAGGACATGAACACACAAACTCTCTGCACAGTTTGAAGCTCTTTTTAACAACAATGTCCATGTGGTTGGTTATAAATGGGAGAAAAGTCCATGGTACAAAGCCAACCCTGGGTTAGGTCATTTCATAAAGTGGTTCCTAAACCAGCTTCATACTGTCTATGACAAACCTAGACAGCACATTAAAAAGCAGAGGCATCACTTGTCAACAAAGGCTTGAATAGTTAAAGCTATGATCCTTCCAGTAGTCATGTATGGATGTGAGAGTTGGACCATAAAGAAGGCTGAGTGCCAAAAAATTGATGCCTTCGAATTGTGAGACTGGAGAAAACTCTTGAGAGTCTCTTGGACTGCAAGGAGATCAAACCAGTCAATCCTAGAGGAAATCAGTCCTGAATGTTCATTGGAAGGACTGATGATGAAGCTGAAGCTCCAATACTTTGGCCACCTGATGTGAAGAGCTGACTCATTGGAAAAGATCCTGATGCTGGGAAAGATTGAGGGTAGAAGGAGAAGGGGACAACAGAGGATGAGATAGTTGGATGGCATCACTGACTCAATGGACATCAGTTCAGTCAGTTCAGTCACTCAGTGGTATGACCCCATGGACTGCAGCAAACCAGGCCTCCCTGTCCATCACCAACTCCCAGAGTCCATCCAAACTCATGTCCATTGAGTCGCTGATGCCATCCAACCATCTCATCCTCTGTCATCCCCTCCTTCTTCTCTCGTCTTCAACCTTTCCCAGCATCAGGGTCTTTTCAAATGAGTCAGCTTTTCGCATGAGGTGGCCAAAGTATTGGAGTTTCAGCTTCAACATCAATCCTTCCAATGAACACCCAGGACTGATCTCCTTCAGGATGGACTGGTTGAATCTCCTTGCAGTCCAAGGGACTCTCACAAGTCCAACACCACAGTTCAAAAGCATCAATTCTTAAGCGTTCAACCTTCTTTATAGTCCAACTCTCACATCCATACATGACTACTGGAAAAACCATAGCCTTGACTAGATGGACCTTTGTTGAAAGTAATGTCTCTGCTTTTTAATATACTGTCTAGGTTGGTCATTACTTTTCTCCCAAGGAGTAAGTGTCTTTTTATTTCATGGCTGCAGTCACCATCTGCAGTGATTTTGGAGCCCCCAAAATAAAGTCTGCCACTGTTTCCACATCCATTTGCCATGAAATGATGGGACCAGACGCCATGATCTTAGTTTTCTGAATGTTGAGCTTTAAGCCAACTTTTTCACTCTCATCTTTCACTTTCATCAAGAGGCTCTTTAGGTCTTCTTCACTTTCTGCCATAAGGGTGGTGTAATCCACATATCTGAGGTTATTGATATTTCTCCTGGCAGTCTTGATTCCAGCTTGTGCTTCATCCAGCCCAGTGTTTCTTATGATGTACTCTGCATATAAGTTAAATAAGCAGGGTGACAATATACAGCCTTGACATACTCCTTTCCTGATTAGGAACCAGTCTGTTGTTTCCAAGTTCAGTTTTAACTGTTGCATCCTGACCTGCATACAGATTTCTCAAGAGGCAGGTCAGGTGGTCTGGTATTCCCATCTCTTTCAGAATTTTCCACAGTTTATTGTGACCCACACAGTCAAAGTCAACAGACATGAGTTTGAGCCAACTCCAGGAGATAGTGGAAGACAGGGGAGCCTGGCATTCCACAGTCCTTGCTGTCGCAAAGGGTGGGACATGATATAAGGACTGAGTGATACTGTAAAACCCTGTGTTGTGGATCTGGGGTGCTTTGACAATTCAGTGCTCCTTATCCCCTTTTCTATAAGAAAATTATGACTGCTGAAATCCAACGAGCATGACAATGTGAAAGCAGGAATAGCAGTCACCAACGTTTTGTAGGAGACTAAAGGAAGGGTGGTACGTGGTCCAGAGAGGTACAAACAGAGAAATCTGAAAAGATACTTGTCTGTCTTAGGAGTAAGGGTGGTAAATGGCAACTAGGGACCTCAGAGAAAATGGGCACTTGTGGTCACCTGCTCACTGCTGGAATCCATGAACTGAGGAAAGACTTTGGCTCCTCAATAAGAGCACAGTCTCAAGTTTCAGGAAAAGGAGGCAAAGTGGCTAATGGACTGGGAGAAATCCGTTATAGCTAGAAGCACATTTCAAAAGTACATTTTGTTTATATTAAAACCTCATTGAAGTATCAGTTTAAGAGAAAGCTGCTAACAGGGCACGTTTAATATGACTAATACTCCCACAACCTCAGAACATTCCATTTCCATCCACCCAAGAGACACAATTTTAAAAACATTTTAATGTCACTAATATGGTAAGATGCTACTAATATGGTACAAATTATAACAAGAAGACGCAAACATGATACCCAGTATTTGCTGAGGAACTGAGTAGCAAATTCGATCCTTGTACTAATAGGATGACAGGTTGCAAATACTTGCAATCCTAAGCACTGTGTCCCCATTAGTCCCTGTTGATGATGTTACAAGCAGCGCAGTGATTCACAGATTAGGTAATCGTTGAGACTTTGCATCCTCACTGGTAATAAATGCACTGACTTTATTAGCCCCCGTGCACCTAAAATTCTCATTTTATTTTTCTCAAGAAAACTCCTCATGTAAAACTCATTGCAGCTTGCAAAATAACACTGACATAGGTCAGTTCAACAGGAAAGAAAGAAAGTGAATGTGTTAGTCACTCGGTCGTGTCTGACTCTTTGCTAACCATGGACTGCAGTGCACCAGGCTCCTCTGTCCACGGAATTCTCCAGGCAGGAATACTGGAGTGGGTTGCCATTCTCTTCTCCAGGGGATCTTCCTGACCCAACCTGGGTCTCCCACACGGCAGGCGGATTCTTTACCTTCTAAGCCACATTGACTTGATGGTACCTTGGTGCTCTAATGATGAGATTCCCCTCTTTCAGAGATTATCTGAAAGAGGACTAGCCTGATTGCAGTATCCCATGTGTTGCTGATAAGCTGCTTCCTCAGAGTTATCATTCCCCCTAGGTTAAGACTTAAAGAGATTTCTGAGCAGGAAGTTGTAGGTATACCACGAGTCTGGATGAGGAAAATCTCTGGGATCTAATCCACTAAAATGGTCCTGCTCTAAGAAATCAGACTGCTGTCTCGCCCACCCCACCCACCCTCCCACACCTGCTAATACCACATACTTCCAAGCTGTTCTAGAAATGCAATGTTAGAAAACTGTTAGAAAGTAAGTGTTTAAGATAACAACCAGAAGCCTGTTTTGCGGTCTCAAGAGAGGTGACACTGCTGTATGTAGAATGACCTACGTCATTATCCCAGGGGCTCATGAGAGGTATATGAGTGGGCTTGTCAACCATGACATTGAGACAGGGATTTACAGCCATAAATCCAGAATATGTACAAACTGTCACAAGTAGGTATTTGGTTGGTAATGGAAAAGTGGCATTTAGAACTGTTTACACATCCTCTGTGTTGTTCATTCCACTGCAAACATTTAAAGAAAGTCAAATATTTGTAAGGAGACACCCAGTTGATGCATTTGAGTGAAACTGGGATGGCATACGATTTAGGTTTTCATATGAAAATATTCTACATCTCCACAAATAAATTTAGCATATCTTATTTATTTTTAATAGATTATGTGACTCTTCTTACATTTTTAACACTAGATGCCTGCTAAGTTGATTCAGCCATGTCCAACTCTTTGCTACCCTATAGACTATAGTCCGCCAGGCTCCTCTATCCATGGGATTCTCCAGGCAAGAATACTGGAGTGGGTTGCCATTTCCTTCTCTAGGGGATCTTCCCAACCCAGGGATCAAAACTGCGTCTCTTACATCTTTTGCAGTGGCAGGAGGGTTAGCAAGAAGCCCTTTTAACACTTGGGTAAAGGCAATTTTTCCTTTCCACTTAACTCTGCAAAAAATAAAAGCAGCACATGCGTGATGATGAATACTGATAACAAGTAACAAACTATAGCATTCACATTATCTAAATAAAGCAACAGTTCTCAGTTTCAAAAATTTGTCTCCATGTAAGCCCAACATCTCATAGATTTTTATTTATTTAAAAATTGTCTTTTAAAGAAAAAGCTAAAAATCTGGATATTTATGTGAAAATTTCAATTTTTTAAATACTGGCAAACATTATGATTATTATTATTTTTATTCTGTCACTGTGCATGCCAAAAAGTGTCCCAAAGCAACACAGCAGCCTTAAGTTCTCCACTTCACAATCATCTTCTAGAGTTCACTGGGGACCTTCGGTGCTGTAGTTTTTTAAAAGTTCCCTAAAATTAATAACTGGGAGCATCTGAGGACCTTGGTTATCAACAAGCAATGAAGCACTTTTATTGCTGGTGTCCAGGACAGGGGTTTATATTACAATGGTTTTATTTTATCCAACCTCAACTATTCCCTATATATGCAGAAATCACTGTAGTCTGCACTTTTGCAATAGGACGAGACTATCTATCTTAGTGAGATCACCCCCCAGCTTCAGCCCCATTACTCACAAACTTCCAATAACGTTGGCTCTCTATCTCGACTACTTTAGAGTTTACCATATATGCCTTCTTCATTATTGTGGATCTCTTCGCCATTTCTCTCTTTTTCTTTAATTCCCAATCTTTGACTTCCCTTGACACTGCTATCAATGAGTTCTTTTTCTATCTCTCACTGATTTTCATCCCCAGAAGTCTGCACAATGTTTCACCGGGATGGTCCTATGGTCTTAGTCATCTATACTCAGAATGCACAACAGACAGAACACAGACTGTCTTTCCAAGAGAAGATGCTCTCTGTGTATCTTTGCTTTTGAGCAGTTTCTTTATAATATCCTGGGTATGTTATTTCTTTGCATTTAGATTGCTTATATATGTTTTTCCTGTACTCTCAGGATTTATAGGTTGGTATTTTATAGGTTGATGTTTTCACCATAGTTGGAAAGTTTTTGGTCATTACTTCTTCAAATATATTTTCTGTCCTATTTTCTGTCTCTATCCTCCATTTATAACTTCAATTACATGTATTTAAATGTCTGATATTACCCACAGGCCACAGAGGATTTGTTCAACTATTTCTCAATATTTTTTTCTTCTCTCTGTTCCTCGATGCTACTATTCTATCTTCAGGTTTACTGATTTCTTTATTCAGCACTTTGTAACCTGCTGTTTACATTTCAGATAGTATATATCACCTGAGTCCTAGAATTCAATTTAGTTCCTACTTACAGGTTTCATTCCACTCCTGAGATTTTCATTAATGAACTTACTGTGTCCATCTTTTTCTTTAAATTCTTCAGTGTGTATAATAGTTATTTTTAGAATAATTTGTCTACTCATCTAAAGGTTTGATTCACCTTTTAGTGACTTTCTATTGACTGTTTTGTTGTTGTTGATGTTTTCCTCCTAAGCAGTGGCCAAAAAATGTTTTCTTAAAGGGCCAGAAAAGAAATATTTTAGGATTGTGGACTTTCTGGTCTCTGATGAAACTACCCAACTCTACCACTGGCTGCATCCCAGTGAAACTTTATTTACAAAAGGAGGTGGTTGTCTTACAAGCTGTAATTTGCCACTCCCTGACCTAGATGATTGTTCTTTTCTCTTTTTTCCTCTTCTACACGTGACTAGTGTAGTTGTTGTTCTGTGGTGGACATTTTAATTGATACATGATAGAGGGTCTAAATTTTGTTTTGTTTTTTTTTTTTCCTTTAAGCTACAGTTTTGCTTTTTTGTTGTTGTTGTCATTCTTTTTCTCCCCAGAAACCCTTAAATAATTCGTAAATGCTCTTGACCTCTTCAAGTTCATTTTCATAATTGGTTAGGGCAAGTCTGCTTTGAATTTGTCCATAGTCTTAAGGCATAGCTCTTATTAAAGGGCTGGGATTGGCTGACATTTTCAACAAAGGCCAGATAATGAAAATTTTAGGCTTTGCAGATGACATGTGATTTTAATCACCTATTCTTATTTTTAACCCTTTAAAAACATTTTAAAAATATTCATAAGCCATGGGCTATGCAAAAACAAGCCGCAGGCCAGATGTGGCCTGTGAGGCATAGTTAGTTGACCTTGGACAAAATCAGAGGATGCACTAGTACATTATAATCTCTTATCATAGGGCAGCTCTCTGGGATATAGTTTATCATACAGGTGAAATTATGTCCTGGCCTTCATCCTACTTTCTTTCACTATATTAATAATAAAAACAATATTCAACTTGTATTTTCAAACATTTATCTAGATTCTATTATGTTATAGGCATTAGAGAACAGAAAAGTAAGTAAAATTAGCTCTAGGGGATTAACTATAAGGGTAATAGGAAGGTAGAAAAAAGAGACCATGAACTAGTTAATAGGTAAATAAACTAGGCAATTACAGATTACACATATGAGGGCATGACAAACCACTCCAGTCTTTGCCTAGAGAATCCCATGGACAGAGGAGCTTAGCAGGGGGTCACAAAAAGTTGGACATAACTGAAGTGACTTAGTATGCATGCAAGCATAAAGAAGGTGATAAGCATAGTAACCAAATAAAGAGTAAGAGTAATATTAAGCTTTTGCAAGGTCCTTCTGGCCCAGAAGAGTGAATGGAATGTTGAGAAAACATGATCAGTTGTGCAAAACAGGGGTTTATTGGACGGGACAGAAGGACGATTCATAATTACACCAGAACAACAGTGGTAATTGGGACTGTTCCAAGCAACCCAGAATATATATATTCACCCCAAAAGGGAACAAGAACCAGAAAGCAGGTCAGATTCTTTGAGAGCTCTGGGGGTAATCTGCCTGAGAAATCATGGCAGCCACAACTCTGTTTACGAAAATGGATTTGGAGAGGCACTGACAGATTTGAGAGATCGTACGGATCTCAAATCTGAAGGAGGTTGTAGAGACAAGGAAGATGTAAGAGTCAAGAGCGACACCTTGGTTTTATGGCCTCAGCAAATGAATCAGGATCTCTTACAAGGAGACAGAAGAAGAAAGGAAGACTAGAATGATGGATATGTGTGGAAAGGGAAGATGGATGAACTTGGATTTGGGTATACTGAGTTTGAGATGCTTAAGTAATACTTAAGCTGAAATAAACAGTAGTCTTTGGTTATTAAAACTCAGAATTCAGGCAAGATTTCAAAGTTGGGGGACAGGTGGGGAATATCCTTTAAAAGATCTGCCTCAGGGGCTTCCCTGGTGGCTCAGTGGTAAATAATCTGCCTGTCAATGCAGGAGACACGGGTTCCATCCCTGGTCGAGGAAGGTCCACATGCCACAGAGCACCCAAGCCCATGAACCGCAACTACCAAGCCTGTGTTCCGGGGCCTGGGAGCCACAGGTGCTGAGCCCACATGCTGCAGCTACTGAAACCCGCAAGCCCTAGAGCCCATGTTCCACAGCAAGAGAAATGATGAGAATCCCATGCATCTCAACTAGAGAAATAGCCCCCACTCGCCGCAACTAAAGAAACGCGTGCACAGCAACAAAGACCCAGCACAGCCAAAAATAAATAGACAAATAAATAAAATTATTTTTAAAAAATCCATCCCATCTTGGCATCTAGGATGAGCAATACTATCCTTCTCTGAGCTCTCACAGCACCCCATTTCATACCTACTAAATGGCATTTTCTTCTGCCTTATTTTATTATTACTTATTTCCACATTTCACACCTTCGAGAAGACTGCATACCCCTCAAAGGCAAGATACCTACTTACTTTGCCTTAAGGGTTAGATAGCTACTTTCCCGGTGGTGTACAGATGCTCAGTAGAAACTATTAGAATAACATCATTGTCCTAAGATGCTGAAGGATCAACACTTCTTAAGATGACAGGTTTATAGTAGCAGCAAAGAAGCCGAGCCTTTGAAGAATCTACAGTGTGTTAAATCAGATGGGACCCACATTTTTCAGGCTTGGGGTAAGGATGTGTCCATGAAGAGCTAGCCTGTTTGTTAGTTCATTTCTCTTATTGGCAAATGTATCCAGAAGAAGGCATGACCACATGCCTCTCTGGGCAAAACTGCAGGCCCTAAAGACTCTGCAAATTCAGACCTGATCCCTGCTCACTGGTTTATCAACCCTCCTAACCGCAGTCTTGTCAGCTCTGGTTTTTATTGACCTTAATCAATCTGGTATCTATAAAGTTAGGTCAGGACCTTCCTGGTAGTTCAGTGGTAAATAATTCACCTGTCAAGGCAGGAGACACCAGAGATGCGGGTTCAATTCCTGGGTCGGGAAGATCCCCTGGAGAAGGAAATGTCAACTCAATCCAGTGTTCTTGCCTGGAGGATCCCATGGATGGAGGAGTCTGGCGGGCTACAGTCCATGGGGTCGCAAAGAATCAGACACGATTAGAGAATGAACAACGAGTTTTGTTACAATTCCCCAATCTGCATCACCTGATTAGCTGAGGAGAGAAAATGGATAAGTCTCAAGTTTTAGTTTGAGGCAACTTTGCGAAAATATTCTAGACATGATGCTTTTGGCTGTTTAGCAAATTATGCTTCCTGGGGCTATGTTCCCAAATCACTTAATGCAAAGGGAGATGACTCTGCTTAGGAATATGTAGGAGCAAATAAGCAAAACCAGGTTAATCAAAACCACTTAAACATCAACTCAGCTATCTTGAAAACTGTCCTATGTTTAATTCAAACATCTATAAAAACATGCCTTTGGCTTAAAAGTGTTGAACCATAAATGCAATCAAGATCAAGGGTATATAGCCATCAAAAATAACACTGTAAAAATCGCCGAAAATGTTTAATCTCTGACTTATTCTTGGCAGAATACTCGGTGAGTGTTACTATCTGTGTACACATGCACTGCATCTTAGACAACGAGCTCATAGAAATCATGACTCTAAGCCTTCTATCCAGGAAGCTTGCTGTATTCTTCACCACAACCTGTAAATCAGAAATACCATCAGAGCAAACACAAACGTACAAACTGTAGCAGCAAAGGCATTGGTCTCCCCACATGCTTGAAGGACATTGTCCTGTCAAAACCGAGTGTCCCAATTACCCTGTTAGCTCAACACAAGTTGCCCAGATGTTGGTAAATGTAATATGAATGAAAGATCAAGCTTGAATCTACTCAAAAATCCAAGACTTCCATCAAGAATAGTGCTGATTCGTCCATCTGATGTGTTGTACCCTCAGGTAACACAGGAGTCTAGAAAATAACCCTTGCCCTCCAAGAGACGACATATATACATATATAAATAAATAAATATATATATTTCTGATTTTAAAACACTCATCAACAGGGCTTCCTTGGTGGCTCAGACAGTGAAAAATATGTCTGCAATGCAGGAGACCCAGATTCAATCCTTGGGTCGGGAAGATCCCCTGGAGAAGGGAATGGCTACCCATTCCAGTACTCTTGCCTAGAGAATCCCTTGAACGGAGGAGCTTGGTGAGCTGCTGTTCTTGGAGTCACAAAGAGTCAGATACGACTGAGTGACTCAGAATGCTAAACAAGGCACAAAAATCCAAGGTACCAAAACACATCAAAATCAACTATATCATCTTGCATCTGTTTAGTAGTAATGTCTTGGAGCTTTACAGGACATGAATAAATCTGCCAGGGGTACCATAACACATACACTGTGAAAGTTAGACAGTAAAGAAGGCTGAGCACTGTAGAAATGATGCTTTCAAATTGTGGTGCTAGAGAAGACTCTTGAGAGTCCCTTGGACTGCAGGAGATCAAACTAGTCAATCTTAAAGGGAATCAATCCTGAATATTCATTGGAAGGACTGATGCTGAGCTGAGACTCCAATACCTTGGCCGCCTATGCGAAGAGTGACTCATTGGGAAAGACCCTGATGCTGGGGAGGACTGAGGCAGGAGGAGAAGGGGGTGGCAGAGGATGAGATGGTTGGATGGCATCACCAACTCAACGGCCATGAATCTGAGCAAACTCCGGGAGACCATGGAGGACAGAGAAATCTGACATGCTGCAGTCCATGGGCTCACAAAGAGTCAGCCACGGCTTAGGGACTGAACAGCAAACAACAAACCATAACACAGTGCTGCAGCCTAGGTAGCTTAAACACTAGCTTTGGAGGTCAAGAGTCTGAGATCAAGGTGTCAGGCAAGTTGGTTTCTTCTGAGGCCTATACTTCTGACTTGAAGATGGCCATGTTCTCCCTGTGTCTGCACATGGCTCTTCCTCTGTGTGTGTCTATGTTCTAATCTCTTCTTCTTATAAAGACATCAGTCCTATTGGAGTAGAGCCCACCCATATGAACTCTTTTTAACTCGATTACCTCTTTAAAGACCCATCTCTAAATACTGTCACATTCTGTTGTATGGGGGGGGCATTAGAATTTCAACATATGAATTTGGCTGGAAATGATTCAGCCCATAATAATATGATAATTTAGTATCTCTAGGGAGCAGTTAGGGCATCAAAATGTTTTACCAACTAAGTTTGACAAAAAAAGAAAAAAAAATGGTAGTTTTCATTAATACTCTAGGTGGCCTCTGGGGTATACGGTGAGAAGCACTGGGCTTCCTAAGTGGCTCAGAGGTAAAGAATCCACCTGCCAATGCAGGAGACATGGGTTTGATCTCTGGGTCAGGAAGATTCCTTTGGAGAAGGAAATGGCAACCCACTCCAGTATTCTTGCCTGGGAAATCCCATGGACAGAGGAGCATGGTGGGCTACAGTCCATGGGCCACAAAGAGTTTCACACAACTAAGCGACTGAGCGTGCACACACACAGAGAAGCATTAACTAAGTGACGAGTGATGATCTTGCATCAACGCTCCTCTATCTGCAGGGATCTGGGTGATTCCTTGTGGCTGAAAGAGAATATCTTACTTGTTCAAAAAAGGAATAAGCTTTGACATGCCACTCAGGCTTATGCCAACTCAATGAAATAAACAAATGTAGGTAAAACATCTGGCCCTATGTCCTCTGTGGACGGAAACTGATAGCTGCCTTCCCTTGGTCTATCAATCCAAAGTCTATCAGTGCCAAAAGGCAGTGCTGATCCACATAGCCATCAGGGAAGCATTTTAGAAAATGATACAAGACTTGGCTTTTAGCAAACCTTTAACCAAGCTCTCGGCTCTGCAATTCTCCCAAGTTTAGCAGATGTCCCCAGTGTATCTCTAAAGGTTCTTTGATCACAGGCCAAAGGAATGAATTCTGACTAACTTCAGCAGAAAAAGAGATCACTGGAAGGATATGCAATAACTCCACAGAGAGCTGGATAATCAAGCATAAGTATAAAAAGAAGAAGCACGGTGGATCTGCAAGGCTAACTTTAGGAAGGGGCTTCCTCACTCAGTCTTACCAGGATGTCACCCCTGAAATGGATCAACTCCAGCTTGTTGTCGTAATTTTTTTTCCCTATTGGGTATCACTGCCATCCACATCTGCCACAGTTTCAATGAGCATGTTTTTTTTTTTTCTTCTTCTTCTTCTTCTTTCATGTATTGATTGTTAGTCGCTCAGTTGTGTCTAACTCTTTGCAACCCCATGGACTGTAGCCCATCAGGCTCCTCTGTCCACAGAATTCCCTAGGCAAGAATACTGGAAAGAAAGTGAAAGTCACTTAGTCATGTCTGACACTTTGTGACCCATGGACGATACAGTCCATGGAATTCTCCAGGTCAGAATAATGGAGTGGGTAGCCTTTCCCTTCTCCAGGGGATCTTCCCAACCCAAGGATCAAACCCAGGTCTCCCGCATTGCAGGCAGATTCTTTACCAGCTGAGCCTCCAGGAAAGTTATTTCCTTCTCTAGGGGATCTTCCTGACCCAGGGACCAAATCTTGGGCTCCCACATTTCAGATAGATTCTTCACCATCTGGGCCAACAGGGAAGTCCTGTTGAGAGTGTCCTCCTAAATTGCATATACTCAAATCCTAATGCCCAATGTGATAGTTGTTGGAGGTGGGGTCTTTGAAGGGTGATTAGGTCATAAGGGTGGGGCCCCCACAAATGGGATTAGTGGCCCCATTATAAAAAGACCCCAGAGAGATCCCCTGCTCCTTCCACTATGTCAGGCTATAATGAGAAGCCAACTCCTCACCAAACATCCTGGCACCCTGGCCTCAAACTTCCACCCTTCAAAAACAGTGAGAAATACATTTCTGTTGTTGATAAGTCACCCAATTGTGGTATTTTGTTAAAACAGCCTGAATGGACTGAGACCCCCATCAACATCTTGGCAGAGGGAATCCCACTGGCTGCCTGGGCTATATCTATATCATTTGGCTTATTTATTGCCTCTGTAAGAATGAACACGGGACTTCCCAAGTGGCTCATTGGTAAGGAATTCACCTGTCAAGCAGGCGAGGAGGATTTGATCCCTGAGTCAGGAAGATTCGCTGGAGAAGGAAAGGGCAACCCACCCCAGTATTCTTGCCTGGGAAATCCCATGGACAGAGGAGTCTGACAGGTTACAATCCATGGGGTCACAGAGTCAGACGTGACTGAGCGACTAAACAACAAAGAATGAACATGTAAGGGAAGAGAATTAACCCCAAGAGCGCACAGAATGCTGTTCCCTGAGTGTAGGGATGCTTGCTGGACACCAACAATAAACAAGCATGTGTCCACGACACCTGCTATGTGCTTGCAAACAGCACAGCCTGAGTACGGGATCTGTAAAGAGAGCTAATGATGAGCTTATGATGCTCTTATGATGGAGGGTAGGAGGCCTTGTTGTCTGATGAAAACTTGCCTCTTTCTTCACCCAAGCAGAGGAAAGTACACATACTTATTTATTGATTCCTGCCCCATTCTCCCTGTTCCCTATAAGTTTTTTTTTTTTTTTCTTGGAATGGCATTTAGATCTCACAAGTACACTGCAAGTGGGTAAGTCTTCACTGAGGCATCAGTCATAGAAATGAGGAATGCTGATGACAAATTGAAATGTCAGCATTACTAGCAGTTTTGTTGGAAGCTGTTTGATACTGATTTAATGATAAAGCAAGAAATAGGACAAATGTGACCTGGAAAGGTGGGGATGCTGACGTGGGAAACTAGGCTAAAATGAAAGCAAAGTAAAAGGAAAATAAATATTAGGCCAAGTGTGCTAAATGTAAGAACTCTGGAGTCTTCCCCAGAGGAAGCGATGAAATGCCTGAGGAGATGCAAAGGAGGACAGATGCATTATCACACAAGTGAGTGCCAGGATTCAACATCTAAGATGTAGGGAGGTAGCTACCTATACCTCTCTCTGTGTAACCGTGCCTCACTATGAAGATGGGAAAACTAGTGTCTGTAACTAGTCAGCTGGTTTCTTGATCCATTATCCTTCCAGCTCATCTGCTACTGATCTTTTGAATGTTGCGGAACCCGTGAGATCTGGAAGGAAGAGCATGCAAAAATGAAGACAACATTTTTTTTTATTTAAATGTATTTATGAATTTCTTATTTTAGTAGGGAAGCTGCCCCTGGAGAATTTTCTGGTGGTCTGAATTACAGTCAATTCTACAAGTAGAGAGCTAATTATTTTGCTGAAGCTCCAATAATTTGGCCATCTGATGCAAAGAACTAACTCATTGGAAAAGACCCTGATGCTGGGAAGACTGAATCAGGAGGAGAAGGGGGATGACAGAGGATGAGATGGTTGGATGGCATCACCAACTCCACAGACATGAGTTTGAGCAAATTCCGGGAGATGGTGAAGGACAGGGAAGCCTGGTGTGCTGCAGTCCATGGGGTCGCAGAGAGTCAGACACACTTCGGGACTGAATAACAACAAATTCTCTTTGGTTGGGAAAAATCTCTAAAATGGGACCATTAGTTTTATAAGATTAAAGCAAGCATCAATCTTTCTGTTTTTTTCCTTGTGTGTGCACACCTGAATATATGTGGAAGCAAAGAACCTGGTAGGGGCAATGATGGTGAGTCATTTAAGTCATGCACACTGGATTTCTGTCACCTCTTGAGTATTTGGCAAAGATTTGTTGTTGTTCAATAGCTTTGCCAATCACCAAAGCCTGACTTCAACAGAGTTTTGGGGATGTTAACATAGATGATAATGTTCATGCCTCTAGAGAAGTGGTTATGAAGACAGAATGATCTAGACAGGGAAGTTACCAGACACTTGTTAAGAAAAGAGAATATTCTGGAGCAGCTGAGCATCAGTTTGCATTGGACAAGCCCTGTGATACATATGTGGACAATGTCACTCTCTATGTGGAGATCCAGAAACTACTTGCTGGGGGATCCTGAGAAAGAGGATAAACTTTTCCCTCCATTCTAGATTGATGGGTTAGCACATAAAAATAAGCACAATTTTATTTTGTGTTTCAAGCCCTTGTATCAGCTCTCGAGAAGGCATCTCATTTGGGAATGGGAGAAGGTAGTTCATTAGAAGCCTTTGAAAAGAAGGAATCACTTTTAAAGAGATACAGAGGTTTCTTAAATTTTTTGCTTTAATGTAAAATGTATTAATGTGCATTAATTTATTGATCTTTGATGTTGAGTACAAGGCCTTTGAGTGCCGACTGAAATCCCTCATCATCTTTTCCACACAAACCTCATCCATATTTCTCAGTCTCCAGTGGAAGTCAGCCAACCATGGCTTGGGGGCCAAACCTGACCCAACCCTTATTCTTGTAAATAAAGTTTTATTGGAACACAGCCTTGCTCATTCATTTTGTCTATGGCTGTTTAAGTGCTACGAAGACAATTTTGAATAATAGTGGTAGAAAATGTATTGCTGTGAAGCCTAAAAGACCCATTATCTGGCCGTTTACAGAAAAAGTTTGCCAAGCTCTGATCTATACTATCAGTTCTGGCTTTGTTTAATGTTAAGCAAGAATTCCAAGATGCATTTGAAAAATTCTGAGTGCATAATCTTTCCAGATTTCTGAGGGTTCTTTTTCTGCTAATATGTTAGCATCCTCTTACAGCTAATCTAAATAATGTTTGAGGCTTGCTTTCATAGACTGTTTCCAAAGCATTAACTTAGTTTTCAGAGAAACAGCTCTTTTTCTTATTGCACTCATTTTTCACCAGTTTACATAATATTCCACTAAATAATGTAATTACAATAACAAGTGCAGCTGGCAGAAGCAGGTCTGGGAATAAATACAACTGACTCTTGGCAAGCAGACACCTCAACGGGTGAAGAGAAAGGTGAGGCTGCACAAAACAGTCAGTTCACAGGCTGCACAGACATCTGTCAATATGTTTTATAAAGGATAGGACGGTGTGTGTTACTCTGGCTGGTTTGATAAGTGGAAGCCAATTAGGTATGTGTTTCCATCCGGGTCCTTTTACACAGCATCTCTCATTTCAGGAAATTATCATTTCCTCCTGTACCATTTTGTGCTGGTCTTTTAACAAATACAGATTTTCTCCACCAACCTGTAAGGTTTGGGAGAATGGCAGCCATGTAGGTTTTGCGATACCCTTCTGTCTCCACCACTTGGCACAGTGATGGGCATATGGTACATGATCCAAAAACACTTCTGGGCTTCCCTGGTCGTTCACTGGTAAAGAACCTGCCTGCCAATGCAGGAGACATGGGTTGGACCCCTGATCCAGGAAGATCCCACGGGCCGAGAAGCAACTAAGCCCTTGTGCCACGACTACTGAGTCCATGCTCCAGACCCAGGAGCCGTAACTACTGAAGCCTGCATGCCCTAGATTCTACAATATTAACAGTAATGTAGTTAATATTTATTTTTAAAGCAACTCATTTTTAACCTAAATAGATGGACTTGCCAAGGAAACTTTGTGCTGCCTCTGCAAAAGAGAACCATATCTACAGTCATGAATGTAAGAGAATGCAATGAGAAGCCTGGGCACTTTAACTAAAGAGTGACCCCCTGCCTGCCGCAACAAAAGAAAAGCCTGCGGCAATGACGGGCAGCACAGCCAAAAAAAGTAAAATTATATTAAAAAAAAAAACAAGCTGACTATGCTGGTTTGCATATAGCCCTTTCCCTTATCTACACACCCCCGAAAAAGCAAACAAACTCCTTGAATAAACAGTTGAAGGGAAGGAGACACTCTTACTTAGAATGTGCCATTCTAAACCTGTAATCCCCAAACCATGAATCTTGTGAGGTCATTTCAAGGAGTAGGGAGCTGACATTTCGTTCCCTGCTGTCCTAAGACCCATCGAGGATAGCTGGGCCTTTTGGAGGGTGGGGGGCAGAGAGGCAGGGAAAGATGGCTTTGATGTTGACAGCTCACTTCCCAGGAGGTTGGGAAAGTTTCATTTTCTGATGCCCGGATGAAGGCAATGGGTTTAGGCCAAGAGGATCATTAGCCATTTGCATTCTGCAATCCACATCACTCTTGCATCGAGCAGAAATGAGAAACTTGCTTCTAACTGGCAAATTAAATATTGATAAGGCAGATCTGCTCAACAATATCTTTCACAAGGCTGGCGCTATCATTTTAGTGTTTCTAAAACTTCCGTCATTTGCATTCCAGTGTCACAATTTTTGTCATAACTGCAGGCAATCTGTAACATTATGTAGTTAATATTTATCTTTAAAGCAGCTCGTTTTTAACCTAAATAGATGTATTTGCCGAAGAAACTTTGTGTTGACGCTGCAAACAGAAAATCGTATCTACAGTCATGAATGTAAGTTAATAGAAAAAAATTAATACCTAATAATTATTACCAACCTTTACCGGACACTGTTCTAAGACACGAATGCACCTCATATGCATTAATTATTTTAATCTTTGTTTGCTGGCACGCACATACACACAACTTATTAAATGCATGCAGCTATAATCTCCATTAAAAGAGGAGGAATTGGAGGAAGAGAAGATTTAAGTAACACGCTTAAGTACTAAATCACAGTCTAGATTTTTATCTCAGTAGGCCTAGCTCCAGGCCCCTTGTTCTTAACTACGATATTTTGCAAACAGTGTTTTTAAAGTCTGGATAGATGCCTTGACTGCTGCAGGCTTTAAGCCTGAGGCATGCTCCTTTTCTGTTAAAAAAAAAGAAGAACTTAGAAATTGGTAGAGACTTGTTAAAGATTCCTCATTTAAACAGGGTTTCTCATTGACATAAAGACGATCGAGAGAGAACTGAAAAGGGAGTAACTTCCTAAGTGATTCATCATTTCCTTTTAACTTGACGTTCACCACCTGGAGGCTGGATCATGCTGGGTAGGTGTCTCACTTTGGGAAACACTGGGCTATAAGTGGGATGATATCGTTTAGTCACTAAGTCTTGTCAGACTCTTGCGACATCATGGACTGTAGCCTGCCCGGCTCCTCTGTCCATGGGATTCTCCAGGCAAGACTACTGGAGTGGGTTGCCGTTTCCTTCTCCAAGGGATCTTCCTGACCCGAGGATTGAACTCACATTGGCAGGCAGATTCTTTACCACTGAATCACCTGGGAAACCCTTAAGTGGAGTGTAGCATACTTATTTCCCAGTAGTATGCTACTGTAGCATACTTATTTTGCTCAGCTCTGGTCTCAGTTTGGAAAGTATAGCAAACATCCTTGGGGATATTTACTCGCTGGCAATGATCTTCTTTCTCAGATTATTCAGTCACCCCTCAATAGTTGACCCTGGGCAACTAGCTTTATTTACACTGCCCCTTTAACACAGCTGATTGGACCACAGTGAGGAACTGACCGAAGGTTGGGCCAACCAGAGTCCTTTTCCAGGAAATCTATAATCAGGATTCATGAACACCTGTACCCGGAGGAACAAATGCTGCATAAATCTTAGTGGCTGGAAAGTGCCATGTGCCTAAAGAAGGTGAAGAGAGCCTTCAAAAAGCAATGCCAAAGAGTGGACCCACAGGATAAACAAACAGAAGAGGTAGGAAAAAGCTGCCTGAATCCTGATAGCTTTCAGTTTCTAAGCTCTGTTCCTTGTGAGGCCTGATTACTTGCCTTTTCTGCTTAGGCTGGCCCAAGCCAGTTTCTATCATCTGCTAACTAAGTGAGGGGTGGTTTTCTTCTGAAGACATTACCACGCCATCAGGTACAGAAACCATCCTCTGAATTATTATTATTATTATTTTTGTTTGGGGATAGCGTGGGGACAGACAGACTCTGAGCACATTTTCTGGCCTGCTAATCCTAGTGGGAGGGCTTCCTTGATGGCTCAGAGGGTAAGGAATCTGATTGCAATGCAGGAGATACAGGAGACATTCAATACCTGGGTCAGGAAGACCCCCTGGAGGAGGAAATGGTAACCCACTCCAGTATTCTTCCCTGAAAAATCCCATAGACAAAGGGGCCTGGTGGGCTACACGGGTCGCAAAGAGTAGGACGTGACTGAGCAACTAACAACACTCACACACCTTCCTAGTGGAAAGAGGGATGAGAGGACCAGTCGGAAGAATGTTAGATCAATAATTGAGAACATCATTGATGATGAGTATATACTTTTTTGGGGAAGAGCTTTATGAAAGTCATTTAATTCAATCAACAATCCTTTGAGAAAGTCTCCCTATTTTGCACGTAGAGAAACTCAAGCATAGACAGGAACCTAAGCCCATCACCAGAGCTCCTAACTGCCCCTAACCACTCAAACTATGCTGCCTCCTGTGATATTCATCTGTCATGTTGCAGGTAAAATTTAAGTCCACAGATGATTCTGATCCACCTGGGAACCAAACCTTCTCCTGCCCGGTAGTGACCTGACCAAACTTCTTCAACAGTTGCTCACCCAAATCCAACAGCTGATAGCCACAGCACAAAAGATCCCTTTGTAACCAAGTATTTTATATGAATGCAAATAAAAATGATTTTTGGATTCTATGACCAAACAATCTTTCCCACTGGGAGATGGATGAGAGTGACAATAATGTACTAAAATCATGCAATTTCTCTCTTAGTTGTTTATTTCTTTGTTGGCTTCCCTTTTGGGGGGCTTCCCTGCTGGCTCAGCTGGTAAAGAATCCGTCTGCAATGCGGGAGACCTGGGTTCGATCCCTGGATTGGGAAGATCCCCTGGAGAAGGAAAAGGTTACCCACTCCAGTATACTGGCCTGGAGCATTCCATGGACTGTATAGTCCATGGGGTCACAAATAGCTGGACACGCTGAGCGACTTACACTCACTTCGTTGGTTTCAGGTGCTGGAGAGGTAAATGTTGATGGGTGGGTTATGACAACGGTCCAACTGGCATTGTTGGGCATCAGTTGGCAGCAAATCTGCGTAAATGCAGCCTACAGTGTCAGGAGAACTTTCAATGCACAGATTTCCTGTTGAGCCCTTGTAAGCTATCACCCCAAGGGGATCCATCAACAGTCTGAGAACATAAACTAGAAGCGGGCTCAGCCTCCTCTAGATTGACAAAATTTAGGATGGAGGGATGAACAGGTTTTCTGTTCTGTTGTTTGCCCACTGGCAACGAGAGTAGTTCCAATAGCCTTCCGAGAAGGGTGAGTCATTGCTCAGAATGACTGGCTGGAGACCATCTCTTGGGAGGAGTAGAGGCCAGGAACTCATGGATGATATGTCTGGGGCTGAGCTAGGTCCTGGAGTGAGGTCTTTGGTCTGCTGCCGATACCCGATGATGAGGGAAAATCAACAAAGACAGGATCCAGGATGGTTCCAAAGAACATAAGGTGAAATACAAAGAGAGTGCCAAGCTGGGTAGAAAAGGCAGTTCGGAAAGGGAGATGCGACCCCTGAGACTGGCAGAGAAAACATCTGTTTCAGATTCCACGAGCCAGAGTTTGGGCATAGCTGAGGCTCTAAGTGTGGTTCCCAAAGTCCTACGTGCCGGGTTAAAGGGGTTGACAGAAAACCAGCAGCACGAGTGAGAGAGAGGACTCATGGGGATTCCTTTCATGGCCGACTCTATTGGGAAACTCCACCAACCAATACGCTCCTCTTCTTCCTGTTTAAGAAAACCCTATCGTCTTCCGGTGACAATGTGCCTGTCCCTGGGGGGCGGGGGAGGGAGCGGAAATCATGGCCACTGTGGCCAATCACTGATCTCCCAGGTCGCTCTGGCAGTGATTGGCATGGTGATTGGCCAATGAGATGAAAAAGAACGTCTGCCTAGAAGGTTTCTGGGAATGATTTTCCCCCAATCAAAAGCAAAAGCTCTGAGGAAACACCTCCTCTTCGCTAGAGAGTGCTGTGTCCAGCATATGATGCTGCTTCTTCCTCTGGGAAGAAGGACAGACAGACCAAGAAAGGCACAAAGATTCTAGATCATTGCCTCCTACCCCTAAATCCACTGAATCAATGCTGAAACTGGGAGATGGCCAAATATTTTTATGTTTTAAAGAATGCTTAGTTTTGCTATAACTTTCAGACAGTAACATTCTAACTGGAAAAACAAAACTGCAATAATTTTCCAAGTGTTTCTCAGAGTGTATTCTGCATCCCCAAGTGGTCTGTGACCAGATGAGTTTGCAAAAAATTGCATACAGAGAGGAGAGGGAGGCTCATGAGGAGGTGTTACATGTATAATTATGGCTAATTTGTGTTCCTGTGGCAGAAACCATCACGACATTGTAAAGCAATTTTCCTCCAATTAAAAAATGTATTTTGTTTTTGTACATTAAAGGCTCTGAGAAGTCCTGCAGCTTAAATGAAAGTAAGTTTGACTCTCTTTAACATAATGAATTGAGTAAAGAATATTTTTAAGATTTTATAATATCTTTTAGAATAAGTACCTCACAGAATGCATTTTTGGGGAAAAAAATAGGATTTGTGAGAAAAGGAGAACAAGAGAGGGTTTTAGATGTACCGATACCTACATGTGTCTACATGCATAAAACATGACTGAGTAGCTGCATCTTTTTATATTATCTGCTGTTCCAGGAGGCCAAGATAAAGGGGTACATTGTATAACCATCCAATTGCCTCCTTGAAATCTGACAACTCAACAGAATGTACTGGTGAAGGGATATAAACTTGGCAACATGGCCGTGGTCCAATAATCCTGGACTGCAAATGCAGTTTGCTGTATTTAAAAGTGTTTTAAGAAGTGAGGCTGGCAGATAGACACCCTTCAATGATGCTGGTAAGTAAACCAGTATCTATTTTTCTCCCACTGCCTCTTTTTCTAAGGAAAAAAGAAATACCACATTTCATTAAAATAGCCAGGTATTTCAGATGAGAAACAGATTTCTTTTCAGGAACACCCCAAAAGTGTGTCTCCCTAACAAAAAAGCAATCACCTTCCTCAAGAAAGTTTTCTTTCAGATAATAGGAGGGCAGAGTATAAAGGCAAGAGAGGACTAAAAGGAAAGGAGGGATCAAGCAGGGAGAAAAAGGAGGAGAAAGAAAACAGAAAAGGAGAAGATAGAGGAAATATCCATAGACAAGACACAGCTGTCAAAGATGAGACAGAGTCTAATAACAGTTGGGTGTCTCCCAGGAGGGAACTGGATGCCTAAGATTCAAATAGGAAGGGAAATCTTCACTGCATTCCCTTGGGCATCATTTAAATTTCAAACCCCATAAATGTGTTTCCCATCGATTGGAATGTATTTATCGATTCAAAACATAAATTACTTTAAAATGTAAAAGCAGACCTCAAGAGCAACAATAAAGCCCCGGTCCATGGTATCAGGGATGGTCTTATACAGGGCTATTGGAGCACCAGGTTAGAGTTAACTGTATGACTCCTCATATCAAATCGCAGCTTGAAATGTATTCAACAGAGTGTGTGTGTGTGTGTTGGGGGGGTGCACTCTATTCTTGTTCCTCGGCCACACCCCTGTTGACAGTACTGACAGTACCCCCATCAATGCAAAATAATAAAGCCCTCCAACTGCACACAAGCACTTCATTACCTCCTGCATCCTTAATTTGCTGGGGGAGTCTCATTTGCCATAGAGATTTCAACTTTTTCTTAATTCTGAGGAATTTATCAAGGCCTCCTGGAGACAAAAAAAAAAAGCACGCATTCCTCTTTATCTAGCTCTGACCTAGTTCTGGCCACATCGTCCCCATCTAAACAGGAAGAGAAATCTGAAGTTGCAATACATTATTTACTAGGATGAACCAGTAATTCAGACTGCAGGGAAAAGCAATAAGAGATCTCAGGAAAGCTTAAAACGTCTTGAAGGCTGTTTCATGAAGAAGTCACAGCTAATGCAGGCACAGGTACTTAGGAGTGAAGTGGGGAGAGATGAGAGGTTAATCCGTAGGGCCGTGCTGGGACGCCACATACAATAAATATGCATAAAAGCAGAAAGCTTCAACCCACCAGCTCTCCGTTCCATGCAACTGGATTTTGTTGTTTGTTTTACATAAGGATTTAACACACCTGATGCCAAAAGCTATTGTAAAATGGAAATAACTCTGCAAATCATTGTCATCTTGAGACTGGCAGGAAGGAAAGGCTCTGAAAAGTTATAAGGTAGAGTATAAACAACAGGAGGACGCATCAATAAACTAGGCGGCTGTAAGCTCTCTTTGAGCACAAGGCTTCCTTAACCCCTAACCTTGCTGTTATGATTCTAAAAGTAACAGATTCCTTTAGTTTTTATAATAAACATGACTATACGACACACAGTCCAGTAAAAATTGCCAGTTTCTACCAGTGACATTAAAGACAGGTCAACTATGACTTCACATTCATCCATCCAAAACATGATGCATTTTTTTAAAAGCACAAATGGGGGGTGGGGGAGGCAATCCAGACATTTCTTAAAATACCACACCCAGGCCATCAAGGATCTCAACCATGACACCTTCACGGCAGAACAGAGCCACCAAGCCGCACTGATAAGCAAACTGTTCTCTGCTCTCATTGACGCGACACTGTTTACAGCTCATCACTTCAGCACTGAGAGAGTTTCATTTTTAGGAAGGTAAATAGCATTTGAGTTTTAAAATTCTGTCTCCTCCTAGACACACACATGCCACTAAAAGGTCTAGGGAGGACTCAAATTCTCCTAGAAAATGTCCTTGACTTAGTAACGGCTCACCCACCCCAGTTAACAGCCACATAGCATTTGAGCCACTCAGCAAAGAGCCTGGCGCTCACATTAAGCAGGCAGCAAGGCGTTCTTTTGACCTTTGTTATTACTTAGACCTCGTACCGTCCATAAAAAGAGTACAATGATGTCAAACAAATTCCAGAAAAGAAGTATTTATTGCTGGATCTAAATCAAAAAATCCATATCTACTATAATGGCACTTCAAAAGAAGATATACTGTATTTACCAACTCAATCAATACTAAATTAGCCGGGATAAATATTTTCAACTCAACCAGTCTTAAGACGAAGCCCGTTATTTAGAATCCTGTGTCTGGGGAGAGACAGGGAAATTTTTGCTTATCACACAGAAACGAGACCCAGGAAGAATTTTACAAGCAGATACACCTACCCTTAGCTGCTCCCTTTCACAATTCATCTGTTGTCTTGAAACCTACAAAGAGAAGAAAAAGAGGGGGGAAATCAGACGGTTCTGCATGAAAACAGCATGAAAGAAAATGGAAAATTACTTCTAATCACTTGGTTCAAAGCAGACCCAGAATTAATTAATTATGCATTTAATGTTTTCTTTAGGTCCAAATAGCTTCCGCTTCTCTTGGAGTTTCAATTGTGTGATCCTGAAACACAACTAGGATGAGCTAGAGTCTTGAAGGTGGATAAAGAGAGGGATGTGAGTGAGGGTGTGGGAGGTAAAATCTGACCAGGGTGAAGCTTTCCCTCTTGCCCTCACACGTGCAGGCATTCAACATGGAAGGTCCACTTACTCAAGCATTAAACAGAATGAAGTAATGTCATCTGCAGCAACATGAATGGACCTAGAGATGGTCATACTGAGTGAAGTCAGATAGAGAAGGAGAAATATCATATGGTATCCCTGATAGGTGGAATCTGAAAAGAAATGATACACAGGAACTTACTTACAAAACAGAGAGAGACTAACAGACCCGGAGAATGAACTTATGCTTGCCAGAGGGGAAAGGATAGTTAGGGAGTTTGGGATCGACACGTGCGCTCCGCTCTATTTAAAATGGATAACCGGCAAGGACCTAGGACAGCACAGAGAACTCTGCTCAATACTGTGTGTGGCCTGGATGGGGGGAGGGTTTGGGGGAGAATGGATACATGCATGTGTATGGCTGAGTCCCTCTGCTGTTCCCCTGAAGCTGCCACAACATTGTTAATTGGCTATACTCCAATATAAAATGAAAAGGAACAAATAAAAAAGATGGTCAGGAATAAACACTGGTCAGCACACAGCATCTCTGCTGATGCTAAGGGCCCACAGTATCACCTATCACCTGGCAAGTGGGTTAGATTTTATGGGCCAGTTCTAATCAGATGTATGTATGTATGTATGTATGTATGTCCCTGAGGACTGTGTTGGGGGAAATTCTGAGCTCAATGCTTATATCAGAGAAGGGAACTCTGATCAACTTGTGATATCTCCCACAAGTTCAAAAAAGGAAAAGATTAGTGGTAACTATGCCATGCCCTATCAAAATGTGCTTTTTAAAAGCAAGGATGTGTCTTTAGAATAACCATATAATTTATTGACCGGACAGGAAAAAAAATATATATATATGTGTGTGTGTGTGTGTGTGACTCCATCCCTTCCCGGGAAATACATTCACAGAGTGGGAAGGCAAGGGCAGGACAAATTGAGAGTGGCGCTGACATATACACGCTACCAGGTGTAAAACGGAGAGCTAGTGGGAAGCTGCCGTATACACAGGGAGCCCAGCCTCCTTCTCTGTGACGACCTAGGGGGTGGAGTGGGCGGCAGGAAGGGGAGGAGGCTCCGAGGGAGGGGATGCATGTGTACATAAGGCTGGTTCATGCTGCCGGACAGCGGAAACTAACACAGCACTGGAAAGCAATGATCCTCCAATTAAGAAAAAATAAAAAATATGTGGGCGTTAAAGGAGTGTGTGTGGTATTAGTACTGATTATCCTGGGGTCAGCAGATATGATGTGGGGGTGACAAGGCAACCTGGGACCTGTGGTCATTCTCCCTCTATGGGGACTGGGCTTCCCTGGTGCCTCAGACGGTAAAGAATCCGCCTGCAATGTGGAAGACCTGCGTCCGATCTCTGGGTTGGGAAGATCCCGTGGAAGAGGGAACGGCTACCCACCCCAGTATGCTTGCCTGGAGAATTCCATGGACACAGGAGCCTGGCAGGCTGCAGTCCATGGGGTCACAAAGAGTTAGACACAATTGAGTGACTAGCTGACTCCACCTTCAACTCCAACAACAAAACCAAAATGAGATTTGGGTCTGCATTCACAATTTATTCTGTATATTTCTAGCGCTGTTTTTCACCAATGAGGCAACCCCTGATACCTAGCATCTGACAATATATCGTGAATTTTTGAAACATACTAAAGGAGAAGAAGATTTAGGAGCTGACTTTTGATGTATATTTTACATATTTTATATTGAAGGTTTCTTTTTTACTTTCTCTAAAACAAAATCAGGAATCATTACTTAGGCTATGCCAGAGCCCCAAATCTATAAATCAGTGCTTTGCTGTGTCCTTTAACTCAGAAATATCACTTCTAAGAATAGCTCTTAAGAAAACAGAGTTACACACAAATGTTTATTTATGTGTCAATTAACTGCAGCATTATTTAAAAGCTGTAAGTATTACGATGTGTAATAACAGGAAAAAAATAAAAGTAAATTTTAGTACTACTGTGTCTGAGTGCTCAGTTGCTTCGGTTGTGTCCAACTCTTTGCAATCATGTGGACTGCAGTCCACCAGGCTCCTCTGTCCATGGGATTCTCCAGGCAAGAGCACTGCCGTGGGATGCCATGCCCTTCTCCAGGGGATCTTCCCGACTCAGGGATCGAACCTGGGTCTCCTGCAGCTCTTGCACTGCAGGCAGATTCTCTTCCACTGGGCCACCAGGGAAGCCCCGTAGTACATGGATAGGATGGCAAAATGGGCAGCATTTAGAACAAATGTTTTGAAAAACAGAGAGATGGGAAATGCTTAAAAGGTGCAATTTAGTCTTTAGTAAAAGCAACTACAAAAATGATTCTTGTTTTGTGTTAAAAATACAGTGAAATGGACTATTAAAGAAAAAGAAGAAAGACAAGAGAAAGGACTGGGAGGAAATATTCCAAAATGTTAAAAAGGAAGAAGGAACTTCCCTGGTGGTCCAGTGGTTAAGAACCTGCGTTTCCACAACAGGGAGCATGAGTTCAGTTCCTGGTTGGGGAACTAAGATCCTACATGTTGCATGGTGCACCGAAAAGTTTAAAAAAAAAAAAAATTACGATTTTAAAATTACAAAACAGGAAATGGGTCTAATTCTCTAAATATACAAAACACACTCATGGCGAGTCAAAATAGGTGACGTTATGGTGTGCAAAGTGTATATGATCAGTAAAGCTTGTGTCTCCACAAACTGTTAAGTGGGACAAATCCATAGAGACAGAGGCAGATTCGTGGTTGCCTGGGGATTTGGGGGGGGGTGCGCAAAGAGGGGCAATAGGGCTTCCCTGGTGGCTCAGTGGTAAAGAATCCGCCTGCCAGTGTAGGAGACCCAAGTCTGACCCGTGGGTGGGGAAGATCCCTTGAAGAAATGACAACTCACTCTAGTATTCTTGCCTGGGAATCCCACAGAGGAGCCTGGAGAGCTACAGTCCTTACAGGTTTCAAAAGAGCTGGACGTGACTTAGTGATTCAACAACAGCAGTAACAACAGCGCGGGGTGAGTGCATGCTCTGTGGGCCTGGAGTTTCTGTGTTTGCAGTGATGAGAAAGTTCTGAAACTAGACAGCAATGGTTGCACGCTATTGTGTATGTATTTAATGCTCATACTATACACTCTGGAGCGGCTACAATGGGAGCTTTCATTTTGTGTGGCTTTTTCTCACAATCACATAAAGTGAAGCAGGTAATGAGGTTCTGGTTCTAGCTAAGATGGAGTAAGCCTATATTACTCTGTCTCCCTTGCTCAATGTCGCTATAAAATCTGAATAGAATACATACATAAAATCTTTGAAAATTAAACAGTAGCAGATGGAGGGGGGAAGCAGACCAAAATAAAGACAAATGGTAATTTGGAATTATCAAATACAGATTTTAAGCAGCTATTAAAAAAATACTCCAACAAGCAAAGGAAAACACGGTTAACACTAAGGGAGAACAAAAAATAGACAGTACTGGCAAAAAAACAGAAGACATAAAGAGGAACCAAATGGAACTTTTAGAACTATAAAATCAATAATCTAAATTTTTTAAAAAATTAAAATCACTGAAAGTTCAAATGTAGAATGGAGACAGCAGGAGAAAACTCAGCAAATTTGAATACATGTCAGTAAAAAGAATCCAAACTAAACAAAGTGAGGAAAAGAAAAGAAAAAGAAATCCAGGGATATGTAACAACAGAAAAAAATTATAACATTCATGTCACTGGAATCCTAGAATAAAGATAATTCTAGGATAAAGGATTCTAGAATAAAGTTTCACCACAGAAAAATTATTTAAGGAAATAATGGCTTAAAACTCCCCACAGTTGGCAAAAGATATAAACACACAAATTCAACAAGTTCAGCAAACCCTAAGAGGTAAACCCAAAGAAATATAATCAAACGTCTAAAACCGAGGTTGGGGGGAGGACTTTGAAAACAGCCAGACAAATAATGCTCTCTTTGTAAGAAGGCAACGATTCAAATAACTGTGGATCTCTCATCTAACAAGCAAACAAAACCCAGGGAGTCGGAAAACAGGAGGCACTCAATTTCCTAAGTGCTAAATTCAATCCAGAATTCTAATTCCAATGAAAATGTCCCTTAGAAATGAATATGAAATATTAAGGAAACTAAGTAAATTCTCTGCCAACAGAACTGCTCTGAAATAATTGCTATAGGAATTGCCAGACAAATGGAATATGAAACCAGAAGGAAAGTTGGAACATCAAGAATAAATGGAGAGCAAAGACATGGTAAATACAAGGGTAAATGAGAATATAATAGACCAGTCTACTCCTTTGAGTTCTTTCAAATATGTTTAATGGTTGAAAGCTAACAAATTACAAAATTGTGTGATTTGGTTTTCTATGTACATATGGAGTTTCCCTGGTGGCTCAGTGGTTAAAAATCCACCTGCCAAGGCAGGAAACTCAGGTTCAATCCCTGGGTCAGGAAGATCCCCTGGAGAAGGAAATGGCAACTCACTCCAGTATTCTTGCCTGGGAAATTCCATGGACAGAGGAGCCTGGAGGGCTATAGTCCATGGGTTCGAAAAAGAGTCAGACATGACTTAGCGACTAAACAACATATGCAATATATAAGATAAACACAGCATCAATAGAGGAGGGTAAGAAACATATATGTCAATAAGTGTTCCACACCCCAATCAAAATACTGGAAAAAAAAAAAAAAACCCTGATTCTAGGCAGACTAAGAGAAGTTAAGTATATGTATTTAATCTCTAGAGTAACCACTTAAAAATTAATACTATGGAAACTGATACACCCTAAAACAGATGGTGTTAGAATAACTGAATGTCTGTATGCAGAGCAAAAACAAAACACCTTGATTTAAATCTCACACTTTATATAAAAAATTAACTTGAAATGGATCACATATCTACATGTAAAACATAAACTAAATGGGAGATGCAATTAAAGAGTGGTGGTAATACTTTTTCCTGGGCAGCATCTACATTCTAGTAACATTCTTCAACGGAGAAGGCAATGGCAACCCACTCCAGTACTCTTGCCTGGAAAATTCTATGGATGGAGGAGCCTGGTGGGCTGCAGTCCATGGGGTCGTGAAGAGTCAGACATGACTGAGCGACTTCACTTTCAGTTTTCACTTTCATGCACTGGAGAAGGAAATGGCAACCCACTCCAGTGCTCTTGCCTGGAGAATCCCAGGGACGGCAGAGCCTAGCCTAGCCTAGACTGACGCAACTTAGCAGCAGCAGTAGCAGCAACATTCTTCAAATTCTAGTAACAATAACCAGCTTCTCCTTTGGTGGTGTTCCTGCTCATGCCATAAAGTCTTTGTGAGTTGGATGTCATCTCCACCATACACCTCTGTGCTGTGTTGTGCTAAGTCGCTTCAGTCGTGTCTGACTCTTAGTGATCCCATGGACTGCAGCCTGCGAGGCTCCTCTCTCCATGGGATTCTCCAGGCAAGAATGCTGAAGTGGGTTGCCACACCCTCCTCCAGGGGATCTTCCTGATCCAGGGATCAAACCTATGTCTCTTATGTCTCCTGAATTGGCAGGCAGGTTCTTTACCACTAGCACCACCTGGGAAGCCCGCCATACACTCTACTGCTGTCTAATAGAACCTACACCTACTGTCATCTCTTTGTTTGGAAATCAACCTGGTAACACCCGCATCTTTGGGCTCTGGTGGCAGGTGACCTTCTGTTCGTCACCTAGAGGTCATCAAGTGCAAATTGCCAGTTGATGGTCTGAGTCCCATCACGGGTCTGTGTTTCTGCTACAGTGATGGTCATCACACAGAACTCCAAGCAGAGCGTGATGATGCTCTGAAGCCTTAATAAGTTATCACTATAGCTCAGTTAGTAAAGAATCCACTTGCCATGCAGGAGACCCCAGTTTGATTCCTGGGTCAGGAAGATCCCCTGGAGAAGGGATAGGCTACCTACTCCTGTATTCTTGGGCTTCCCTTGTGGCTCAGCTGGTAAAGAATCCGCCTGCAATGCAGGAGACCTGGGTTTGATCCCTGGGTTGGGAAGATCCCCTGGAGAAGGGAAAGACTACCCACTCCAGTATTCTAGCCTGGAGAATTCCATGGAATGTGTATAGTCTATGGGGTCGCAAAAAGTTGGACACAACTGAGAGACTTTCGCTTTCATATCTAATGAGGTTCTCAAAAAAAATTTCCCAAACACCATTATGGGAGAGGTTCAGGAGAAGAGGTTCACCTGTATTGTAACTCTTTGTCATCTGTTATGAAGAAATACCCTCCCCATGCACTTTTTAAAAGCCAGTCCTGAAAATACCTTAAATGTACACTTTAGTAAATGCCATTTCATCTGGAAACTAGCATGTGATTTTTTTTTTTTTCCTCCCATGGGACTAATGCACAAAACCAATATAGTTTATAGCCTAAATGGAAAAAAAAAAAAAAAAGTGGGATGTCTGGTGCTGTTCCTTTAAGATGCTTCCAGAGAATAAAATACCACTTTCCATAGGGTTGCCAAGTAAGCACTTATGAAAGGTTAGAAACTAAAGCAATAAACTCCAGCATGAGACCCTATGCTTTCCTGGTTGAACAAGATGTTTAATAGCGGGGATTCATCTTCCCCCATCTCCTATCTTCATCTAGTCAACAGGACTCAGACGCTTTCTCAGATTCAGCCTTTTTCATCTTCTCCTGACTTGGAGCTCTCTCTTATCAGTTCTTTCTGCTTTATCCTGACCTTATTACCAGTCTGATTTCCCCTCCCACACATCAGACAGGATCTGCAAGGGAAAGAACTGCCTTATTCAGTTTTCTTTTTTTCTAGAGATCAGGATAATGTTTGAAATCCATTTGTTTTTCCATCCTTTCATCCCTCCATATACTCAACAAATATAAATATGTATGTATATGCATATACATATAACTTCTCAGACAATAAAGAATCTGCCTGCAATGCAGGAGATCCGGGTTTGATCCCTGGGTTGGGAAGATCCCATGGAGAAGGGAAAGGCTACTACTCCAGTATCTGGCCTGGACAATTCCATGGACAGATAAGCCTGGCAGCCCACAGTCCATGGGTTGCAAAGAGTCAGACATGATTGAGCAACTATTATGTTATAAGCAACTATAAATCCCATCAATAGTTCTGGCTGTTGTTTCTTTTTGGTCTAAAGGAAGAAAAAAATAGTGTGGGAAAGTAGTAAGTCCTTAGACTTCAAAAAAGGAAGCGAGGAATAATCAATTGAAAAAAAATGAAAACTAAAAGCCACAACAACGAGTGAGGTCAGCCATGATGAATTAACTCAATTTTAACTCAGAAAATGCATTTGAGAGAACTTGGGGATCCACTCATCTCTCCCCCACTATTTTCATTTTAACCTCAGGGAGAACCACAATCTGCTGATAAAATCTCATCTGATTTTGTAAAGGTACCAGCTTCTGAGAGGAGCTGAAGGGGGTCAGGAGAACAAGAAAGAATGTGGCAAGGCTAAATCCTAATTGGGAAAAAAAAAAATCGGTTGGTGTTACATGTAAATATGAACAGATAAACTCAAAGACTGAAAGCTCTAACATGTTTAATTGATGGCCAACAGTGCTAAATGGTAATTTATTAAGCAGGTCCTGAAAATCTCAAATGACTTAGGATTTTTAGCCCTTAAATGACTTGACTATGGTATACACCAACACTACACGCCTCTGAGTGAGCACCGCTTCTCCTGCTGGTCCCTGTAAAATCATACCACTTGATGATGTTGGTACAGATCACAAGAGACCTACTGTTCCTGATATGAGTCACCACGGAGAGTCAAGTGTTGTTTATCTGATTAAAGGGGTGTCAGAGGTCAGGATGCCTGCGGAACTTGAGAGAGCCTCAATAACAGGTTTTAAAGAGCTGTTTTCTTTGGAGGAAATGCTTTTCGCACTTGCTGCGCCATGAACCCACTTGTTAAATACCCCATTAGCAACAGAACAAGTTCCCCAGATCTGGGACGGGGCAGTGCAGGCAGGCAGATTCAACAGACAAGCACCCAGCAAGAGGTGGCAGTCACAAGCAGCCCCTGGCATGGATCCCATTCTGCTTCCTGCAGCCACCCCGCTTCCTGCAAAGATGCGACCTCTTGGAGCTGTTGATTTCAGGTTTGCTGTTGGTCTTGAAGTGAGAGGGCGGCCCCTGGCCATCAAGAGCCAGGCTGGCCTGACACAGGTACGCACGGTTACCAGCGAAATCAGAAAAGTGTCTTTGCATCTGATAACTTGCAAGGTGGGGGAAGACCTAGTGCCTATTATTTATTCTAATAATAAACCATTACCCCAGGCATATTTTTATTCTCCAGATTTAATAAGGAATTTTGTGAACCGAGGCAGAGGAGGGAGGGAGAAAACAATTGTGGTTATTATGAAGATGATTTCTATTTGTTTCAGATGCACAAGCAATCACCACTTTTTCCCTTCATAATCAAGGGTTATAATTGCTCCCCCAACTCCACCCCAATCCCTTGCTCAGCCCAAGAAAATCCGAACACTCACCGAAATGTCCTGAGGAACTAAAAGGGCTTGGCATATGTCCCTGAACCAGTCCCCTGGGACCATCATTACCTTATAGCCAGAGAACTCTGATTATATAGTACAGGGCTCTCAACTCAGATTTTCCCATCATCCCCTTCTCCACATCCAGAGGTGAGAAAGAGTGGGGAGGGCCAGGTAGGTGATTTACATACAATTTGCATATTTCTGCTTAGATGGAATATAGTTTTCAAGACATTTTTAAAATGAGATGTTTTAACTAGACTTTTCTTTTCCCCCTTCTGGTTAGATGTTGCAAAATCTGATGATGATTTCTTGAGAAGCTGATATTTTTATCATCTACATCCCAATTAAACAGATTGAGCAGAAATACACAGGCCACAGCCTTATCTGGGCAGTCATCCTGATCCTGTTAATTGAAAGACATTTGAGAGGCATCTTATGTTCAGAGGGTAAACTCTAGAAGCCAGAGTTGCAAGGTTCAAATCTCAGTGCTGTTACTTATGAGCTTAGGAACCTTGAACAAATTTCGCAGCTGGGCCTCACCCCTAAGGGTCATCATAGGATTTGAAAGAGTTCATATTTGCAAAGCAGCTAGAAAAGCAACCTACAGAAAGCACTGCTCAAGTGCCTTTTGAAAAATATGTGTGTATTTATTTATTTTGGGTAGTGCTGGGTCTTGGTGGCAGCTCGGGGTCTTTCTCCACGTGCGGTGAGTGGCGGCTACCCTCTAGTTGTGGTGTGCAGGCTTCTCATCGCAGTAGCCTCTCCTGTTGCTGAGCGTGGGACTCTAGGCTTTCGGACTTCAGTAGTTGTGGTGCACGGGCTTAGTTGCCCCATGACATGTGGGATCTTCCAGGACCAGGGATTGAACCCATGTCCCCTGCACTGGCAGGCAGATTCTTATCCACAGGACCACCAAGAAAGTCCCAAAGTGCTTTTTCAACTGTAAGAAACTGAATTGAAGTCCAAGTCTGTTTGCTGTTGTTATCTGTTCTTTTTATAAACTGAGAATGGCCTGAATCTGCTCAGCTCTGTGCTTAGATGCTGGGTGGAAAATATCCCAGTGGTAGAAAAATCAAGGTTATAAAAAGCGGCTGATACTTTTGAAAGTTTTGTGCTGTGACATTAAAAGTTCACTCTATAGATTGTAGAGTGTGTCAACAGAAATAAATCATGTAACAACCACTCTACTATCAGAAAGACAAAAAAAAAAAAAAAAAGTGAGGTGAACTAAGTCCCATTGAACCAATTTTCAAGACAAGGAAATAGGAACAAAAGTGACTCTCCAGTGGAAGGCAGCTTGGGCTGGCTCTCTAAGCCAGACTGCCTTCTGCATCTGAAGAAATCTTTACACAGTTATAAGAGGTCTTTTCCCTTTCTGATCTGTGACTTTACAAAATGTCATCGTTTAAGAAATGGGAACAATTGTGTAGCTGGAGAAGCTTGAGGAGTATTCATTTTCTAATTTTCCAGTTCAGTTGTCTGAAAGGGTTGCCTGGGTGGTGGTGGTTATTGTTGCTGTGTGTGTGTGTGTGTGTGTGTGTGTTCACACCCTTTCTGGAAAGCTTAATAGAAGGAAAGCTGGAAGACGAATGCTTCATGAAAAAATGAGCTCTTCAAACCCTAAACTTAAAGAATCTTTACTGAAAGAACTAGGTTCCCAAAAGTTCTGAAGCAACAAGGAGCCATTCATGGAAATTGCAAGCAATTGAAAATCTAGGTCATCTGGCTGTTTGCTTTGTCACCATTAGTATTAATTAGACACTGGATGTAATGAGTAAGCTCCGTGAGCTCTTCAGATTTAAAATAATAATAATAATAATAAACCAGCAGAGCACAGCTTTACCTTCAGGAAGAAAATATTTTCATAAGTGGCATTCTGAAAGAACCTGAGTGGTAAAAAAAAAAACAAAACAAAAACAACAAACATAACAAGAACAACAAAACCCCTTGCAATTAAATTCTGCAAATGCGCCTCGAGATAATCCCAGGGGAGGTCTTATTTGTACTTAATATTCAAATAAATATTCTTTTTGTGTGCAGTGCATTTGATAGGGTGTGTTTTATTTAATTTGAGTGTATAACGTAATCAGCTTCGTGAGGGATAATCACTGGGCGCAGGAGAACCCCTTAACTAGGATAAATGGGCCGGCTCCGCAGTGGAGGGGTGATCGCGGGCCTGCAAGGAGACTCACGAGCAGAAGCCCCATGTGGTTTCCCCCGGGAAGCCCTGCGGGTCCCTGATGTTCAAGGTGGCGCCCGTGGGACCAGCATCGGCATTAACTGGAAGCCGATTAGAAATGCAACATCTCAGACTCTGCCCTCTGGAGCAAGTGAATCACAAGCTGGGTTTTCCAAGACCCTGGGTGAACCCCAGGTAATTCCTCAGGTGATTAAATCGAGAGGAGTCACCGAGGTCGGGGTCCTCACTGCCGGGCGGGGCCATCCCTGTTCCTGTGTCCACCGACCAGAAGGACCCGCTTGCAGCTGGGCTCCTCTGTCTTACACACGCACGCGTATGTGCTAGTCGCTTCAGTCGTGTCCGACTCTTTGCCACCCCGCGGACTGCAGCCCACCAGGATCCTCTGTCCATGAGGTTCTCCAGGCACGAATGCTGGAGTAAGTTGCCCTGTCCTCCTCTGAGGGATCATTCCTCATACAGGGATCAAATCCCCACATCTCTTACGTCTCCTGCATTGGCAGGCAGGTTCTTTACCACTAGTGCCCCCTGGGAAGCCCTGTATCTTACGTGTGTTGGGTACCAAAAGGATGCCCAGAGACATCTCCAGATAGTTCCTGGAAGGTAAAGCCACAGAGCTCCCCCATCTGCTCCGTCCTCTTTCCATCCGCCTTTCTGAGGTGCGCTGGAGGTGGTTCAGCTGAAGCCCAGCAAGGAGGCGGGGAGGACAGGAGGGGCTCAGCCCCTCTCACCTTCACCCCGGACTCCCAGAGGGTTGATTACTCTTGACCTCGGCCCCTCCCCTCTGGCATCAGGTACAACCTTACTTTCCGCCTATTTCATCCCACATTCACTGCCTTGTGTGTTAGGCAGTCTCATTATTAGGATCCCTTTGAATAAGTGAAAGAATGGAGGTTTAGAGAAGCTAAACTACATTCTCTGGGTTACAAAAAAGCTGAGCCAGGAGTCCAACCCAGACCCACCTGGATGCAGAGCCCCCTCATTCACTGTGTACCTCCCACCCAACTCCCTGGCCATCCTACCTCATCTGCACAATGGAGAGAAATCAATGAATCCATAAAATGCCTAAGGCAGCCCCTTTCAATGGGTCAATACTGACCCAAGTCCCATCCCAACCTCCCTTCCTCGACTCTAACGGGGACCAAGAGGAGGAGACATCGTGGCCATCCAGAGTCTGCCAGAATCCACTGGAGGACTAAACCACACACGCAGGAGAGTCAGTGTCCTTCCCTGGGCTTGAGCGAGTCTAGGAAGCCAAGCTAACCACAATAATGAGCGCCTTAAATAATGAGGAAGCCCGGCCAGTCAACTTGGCTGCGAGCTTGCTTAGCAGCCACTGGCAATGCTCCTGGAAGAGGGGAAGGTCTCTGCAATTACACTAATGAGGAGGAGATGAACTGCAGGTCATCACGGATGAGGTGGTAGGGTTCCGTGGGCGTGAGGCAGGCAAGCGAGGACCGCCACGGCCAGACGGGACACGGGGCGTCTGCGTTCTCCGGGCCGTGGGTTATACCTGGCATGATGTTTGGGAGCCCAGAGAATATTTTAAATAATCACAACAACCAGCGTTTATTCAGTGAGATGTGCTGAATCCCAGGCATTGCACACACGGTCTCATCAGAATGAATCATCCCATATGGTTGATGAAGCCGATACTATTTTTTTTTAAGATTATTTATTTATCTATTTTATTTTTTGGTCATGGTGCATCTTCGTTACAGCACGTGGGCTTTCTCTATAGTTATGGCGAGCGGGGGCTACTCTGCATCGCAGTGCCCGAGCTTCTTATTGCAGTGGCTTCTCCTGTTGCAGGGCCCAGGCTCTAGGTGTGAGGGCTGCAGTAGATGCAAGGCGTGAGCTCAGTAGTGGCACATGGGCTTAGTCGCTCTGTGGCATGTGGGACCTTCCGGGACCTGGGGTCGAACCAGTGTCCCTTGCATTGCGAGGCTGATCCTTAATCACTGAACCACCAAGGAAGCCCAAAGCTGATACTAGTATTTTTTTTTTTTTATCCCCAGTTTGTGCTCAGAGAGGTTAAGCCATCTGCTGAAACTGACACAGCAAATAAACGGCAGAGCCAGGATTCGAGGCCAAGCAGTAAGGTTTAGGGTCCATTTTCTTAACCACTAGCTCTTCCTGCTTCTCCGCCCTTGGAGTGGCAGCCACGTCCTTGAAGCACCCTTGCCACTCACTTCCTCTCTGCTCACTCTGGCATCTAAGGCATTGCCATGACTGCAGCTCTGAGCGAGGCAACGTCACAGACCATAGACCACGCGAGCTGGATTCTGCTCCTGCCAGGCAAGCTGGGCCCAATGGGTACTCTGTCTCGGGTACCACTCTGCCCCGTTCCCATGATTCCTTCCCTTGAGCACTGTTTCAAGGACAGATACCCACATTTCCCCAATTCTTCCTCAGATGACAGGACTGGGCTTCCCTGGTGGTCCAATGGCCAGGAATCCGCCTGCTAGTGCAGAGGACACGGGGTCGACCCCTGGTCGGGGAAGATGCCACGGGCCACAGAGCAACCAAGTCCAGGCGCCACAACTACCAAAAGCTGCGCCCCCTAGAGCCTGCTCTCTGCAACAGCATAGGCCACTGCAGTGAGAGGCCCATGCTCTCTGCAAGTAGGGAGAAGACCCAACACAGCTAAAAATTACAAATAAACACATTAAAAAAATGACAAGGGCTGGAGTCCTTTTCCTGTTCTGATCATGTCCTCTCCCATGAAGGGGAAACTTCCCTCTGTAAAGTCAGGCAGAGGCTGAGCTTGAGGCCCAGACCAGCTCCTTGGCCCTTTGACCTTGAATAAGCCTGTAACTTCCTGCAGTGAGCTGAAGAGCATGCCTGCATGCTAAGTCGCTTCAGTCGTGTCCGACTCTTTGCAACCCCATGGACTGTAGCTGCCAGGCTCCTCTGTCCATGGGATTCTCCAGGCAAGAATACTGGAGTGGGTTGCCATGCCTTCCTCCAGGGGATCTTCCTGACCCAGAGATCGAACCCGGGTCTCCTGCATTGCAGGTGGATTCTTTCCTGCTGAGCTACCAGGGAAGCCCATAGTGACCCTTAGTTAAGCTCACTTGGAGGTCAGGCTTCCAAACAGCAGGATGGTTGATGTGATTTAAACTTGCGGATAAGGAAACCAAGGTGCATTAAATACTTTTCCACAGATACACAGCTAAGGGTTAGAGCCGTGATCATACTGATGCTGGAAGCCCCTCTCATTAGCCTCTGCCACGTGGCTTTCTTTGTTAATGGCAAACTTCACTATAGCCTAAGTGTTCTGTGCTGCCATCAGCAAGCCCCACACTCCTCTTAGATTTTCTAGGTAGACCAAGTGTTCCAATAGTTCATAGATGGTTCACATCTTCAAAAAAACACAGGGGCACGAAACATTCCTTTGGGAGTCTTTGATGAATAGAAGTCATAAGGATGTTTGGTTGAATTTTCTAAAAGCTGGGAGCTCCTTATTGTGATTAAATGAAGAGCTTAAGATGATCAAGCAGCAGTGAGAAAAATTCCACCCCATCCAACGCCAGCCGTGCACCAAGAGACACAGCAATTTTACAGCAGTCCATTTCCACCCAGAGAGAGCATAGACCGTGTGCCAATTTGATTAGAAAATGGCTAACACGCAGGGCCAGCCCTGTCTATTAGACGGAGAGCTGGACTAATGAATCTTGGAAATGGAAAAATCTGTCTATCCTTCTTCAAATCTGTAAGCCAATTATTATATTGGATCTTGACTTCCAATATTTCTGCAGGCTTCGAGGCAGTGAAACCATGCCAAGCAACAGGCAAATGAGAAGTCAGGGCTGTGAACACCGTTTTTGTGCTGGAGATTAAATAAAGCTTGTTTTTTCCCCTCTTCCTTGCTTCCTCCCTCCGCCCTCCTTCCTTCCCTCCCTCTCTTTCCTTCCTTTCTCCTCTCCCTCCTTCTCTCTTTTTCCCTTCCTCCTTTTTTTTTCTTCCTCTTCTGCAACTTTAACACCCCAAAAACACAATTATAGGTTACAGATATGACAGGAAAGGAATCTACTCATTTTCCTGGTAAAATCAAATAACTTCACTATTTTTCTTTCATCCAGAAACCTGACTGCAATGTCCTTTGAAAGCTAAGCTCTGCAAGGTGGGCTTCAGGGATTAAATTCTATGCATGCTTGTTCTCTGCCTGGGTTTAATCTAAGTATGTTAGTCTTGCTTAGAGGAGGAAAAGACTAAGGATAAGAGGAAGTTGAGCGGAGACATTTAGAGAAGAAGAAAAGAAAACAAAACTCTGGAGTCAGACTGCTTGGGTTTGAAACCCACTTACTCGTTGTCTCACCTTGGATAAGTTACTTAACCAATTTCCACTTCTACTATAGCACCTGAATAAAAAAAGGGGGGGTGATGGGGGGATATGACAGTATCTATTATTGGGTTTATATTGGGCATATACAAGTTTATATGTAAAAATCACTTTGAGCAGTCCCTGGCTCAGACTGTATTATATTAACTTTGTCAAACAAACTTTGGCATCACTGACTTAATGGACATGAGTTTGAGCTAACTCCTGGAGCTAGTGAAGGACAGGGAAGCCTGGTGGGCTGCAGTCCATGGGGTCTCAAAGAGCTGGATATGCCTGAGTGACTGAACAACAATTAACTTATTCAGAAAGATGACTCATCCTCTCTATTCATTTCCTTGATTATTAATTGAACAAATACTTATGAAAGCTGTTTCAGGCAAAGGAGTTGGAGAGGCAGCGATCTAGAAACCCTTGGGCTATCTCAGCACGGGTCTTGCTGCCCAGACAGAACAAGGCCATGCAGGCCTGGCCTGAGGGGCTGCCAGACCTCTGGTCTCACTCCCTCCGAGGGGGACCCGGCTCAGACTCCAGGGCTGAGAAGGGCCAGAAGCTGACCCGGCTGCCCCTGTATCCTCAGGCACAGCACAGGCTGCTCTAGGCCAATCCTTCCCTCCCAACTAGAAGACTGAAACTTGTGGAACAGCAGGAGCCACGGGTCAACTTTCTCTAAATTTGATTTAAAGGTGATGCTAACGGAAATCTACCCTGAATATTCATTGGAAGGACCGATGCTGAAGCTCAAGCTCAAGCTCCAAGACTTTGGTCACCTGATATGAAAAGACCCTGATGCTGGGAAAGATTGAAGGTAGGAGGAGAAGGGGGGGACAGAGGAAGAGATGGTTGCATGGCATCACCACGCATTGAGCAAACGCCGGGAGATGGTGATGGACATGAGTTTGAGTAAGCTCCAGGAGTTGGTGATGGACAGGGAAGCCTGGCATGCTGCAGTCCTCGGGGGCGCAGAGTCGGACATGACTGAGGGCCTGAACAACAACGTGTGATGAAGCTCACACCTGGAAGGTGCAGCCTGAAAACCAAGGGGGCAGGGAGAGAACCCACAGGTATAAGGGGCTGCTTTATTTGAGAAGTGAAGGGAGAGTATGTGATGGGTCAGCCTGCCCTAGCCAGGGGATCCAGGCTTTTCCATCTTCTCTGCATCTGATGCAGAATTGCCACAGCTTCAAAGAGAAGGAGAGGGAGAGAGGCTTATAAGTGCTACTGCTGCCGCATGTATGTGTGTGTGTAACAGACAGAGAGAGAGAGAGATTGAGAATTCTGCTGGGGATGTGGGAAAGAGGCAAGAACAGAAGAGAGCCAACGTATTCAAAAACACAAGGGCTGCCCCACACTGCCCTTCAGTCATTTAATTCTGCAATTTTGAAAAGCAAATCAAACTCTTTTGCAAAACTGTATCGTCATGGGCACACAAATGAAATTATTAATTAAAACACATCGAACACAGGCTGGTGGCAAGGCCCAGGCCTGGGAGTCAGGAAAGGAGAAGAGGAAACATGAGCCTTAAACACTGGTCTCACACCTCCCTGGAAAGGACGGTGTTCACGTTCCCTAGAGAGATTCTGCAGAAGGTGGGTTTTCGGAAGACCCAACGCGGAGGGAGGGCGTCCGGCTGATGTCCACCCCGAGCCCTGGCTGAGTCCTGCCAGAAGGGCAAGCTCCCTGGACCGCTCACCGGGGAACCGAGTCTAAGCCCCAGTGTGCGCGTCCGCCAGTGCCTGCACCAGCTCACCCTAGCCCTGACTCCCTCTCCCAGACAAGGCTGGCAATCCCCACAGGGGTCGGAGGTCCACCGGTCCCTGCAGGCGGGAGGGAGCCCCTCTTTCCAAACAGCCCCTGTTGCAGGGCCAAAGCATCGCGGCCCAGCCCCGGGCCGCCGTAGGATGCGGGTGCTGCAGTTCCAATCCCTGCAGCGCCATCTGCTGGCCAACTCCTCTTAGTACGGAGGAGCCCGCGGACGCTCGTGGTCCAGGCGCGCCGGTACTTTGGGGGCAAAGCCTCTGGTCCTGAAGTCAGACACTGCCCAGGACCTCCGAGGAGGCGGCGCCACCTTCGGCCCCAATGCCTCTCCAGGTACAGGCCGTTTCTCCTAGGCTGCGGGTGTGGGAAACCCGGGCCTGCACATCTCAGGCCCTGGGATCCGGTCCCATCCAGACTCCGCCTTTACTGTGTGGCCAGGTCCGGATGGCCCATCCCCTCTCTGGGCCTGTTTCCTCCTCTCCAAAGAGTGGAGGTGGACAGGCAGATTTCCAAGGGTCCTTCTGGCTGTGGATTTCTCTGAGCTGTGACTTCAGGTATGAAAGCCAGCTTGGCTGAAGGCAAGCAAGATCCAGGGGAAATGGCAGGGGAGGCCTCTGAACTCAACCTTGAATCCGCTGCTTCACAAGCTTAACAGCCAGGGAGGGACAGGGCGCTGGCCAACCTGTCCGGGAGTCTTTGCACTAGGGGCTCTAATTATTGCCTATTATTTCTTTTTTTTTAAATGCATGAGAGAGAAGCTATGGATTATAAATTCATGGTAGATTATGTTTTAATGTTCCCCAAACAGAATAATAATTGCTAAAACTGCTTTGGGTATCAAGCTTCATTGCACTGAACTGCACTCTAAGAATTATTATTTTTAAAAAATCACTTATGCTACCAAGATGGCGCAATGACACAGAACTAGACTCTCTATGGGGTCCCTGCCGGAGTCACCATGTCCCTGTGTATTAATGTCCGGGGAAGAATACGAAAGCGTGTTGTAAATTAAGGTGCAATTTGTAAATGCTTCATTAATATTTATTAAATGATTATTAGATGCTCTTATAATCTTTAATAAGATATTATAAAGCATGTCATTAAAATGCATTAGAAGCACATTCTTAGCAAGTCACGCCATCACCCGCTGTTAGGCAATGCCTGGTTTTAGGATCCTCTTCCTAAAGGCTTTCCCAAGATAAGATTATCATGAAGATACAGAAACGTAAGTGGCTGCCTGATCGAAACATCCCCTGGGATGATAGCAGGTATCACCCCCATGGGCATCAGAAACGGCGAGTCTTCCTTGTTGTCAACTCCTTTCTAAATGCTGTGACTTGGCTCTGGCAGAAACCACCAGAAAACACCTACAGTGATGATCCGTTTCGCCGTTGGTTGATTAGAAATGGCAGCCTACACTATGTTGAGAAGGATTCTGAGGCTCTATTTGAAAGCTAAGTGGAAGAGAATACGGTGATTAGTAGTGATGTCTGTCATGTGCCCTGTACTTGCAGGTGTCACTGCGGAGTTGGTAACACCCACCTCTGACCTAGGAAAGGGAGATGATACAGTCAGAAGGCTTGCAAGAAAAAAGGAATGAGGATTTTTCTTTCCCTTTCCTGAGAATAAGGAAAATAAAGAGAACAGTGAGCAAGCCTGAACATTCCTATTTTTTTTTTTTTAACTTTAACTGCTCCTAACTCTGTATGTCTCTAAGTTTGCTTTTCTGCCCCCTAACTCTGAATGATGCTAAAGCCGAAGCTCCAGTACTTCAGCCACCTGATGCAAAGAGCTGACTCGTTGGAAAAGATCCCGATGCTGGGAAAGATTGAGGGCAGGAGAAGAAGGGGATGACAGAGGATGAGATGGTTGGATGGCATCACCAGTTCAATGGACATGAGTCTGAGCGAACTCCGGGAGATGGTGGAGGACAGGGAAGCCTGGCGTGCTGCAGTCCATGGGTCACAAAGAGTCGGACATGACTGAACGACTGAATGGTAGTGCTAAGGTCTGTAACTGACTTTGCTTTGCTTCCCCCGAACTCTGCAGGAGCGACCCTCCACACCTGTTCTCCTCTGATTCCATGATAAGTGCATCCCTTATCTGCTGTTTACCCGTAACAACACTCTTCCCCTTGTAGATCTTCATTTTACACATCAGAAAGAAGCCTGCAGAGTCACCAAACTTCCAGACTCAGCTACTGGGTTACTGGCACCAGCCTATGACTGTCTTTGAAACAATGCAAAAGGAAGAAATTAAGATCCTATCACCTTTGTTCCTCATTACCACCTCCTGCCTCTGAGCCCTCATCTTATACAAGCCCCGAGATTCCTCATGGGGGCGGGGGGTACAGTTCTTGAGGCATGAGCTCAAGAACTGTGCCCCCATCTCCACCAGATGAGAATTAAAGCCACCTTTTCTCTTCCGAACTCTATCTCTGTATTTTTTATTCAGCTTCGGTGAGCAGAGAAAGTCAAGATTTGGGCCAGCAACACTAGGAGACACCCCTCCTGAAGGCCATTATTTCTATTTTGCTTGCCTCATATCCACACAGAGAAGGCGATGGCACCCCACTCCAGTGCTCTCGCCTGGAAAATCCCATGGGCAGAGGAGCCTGGTGGGCCGCAGTCCATGGGGTCTCGAAGAGTCAGACACAACTGAGCGACTTCACTTTCACTTTTCACTTTCATGCACTGGAGAAGGAAATGGCAACCCACTCCAGTGTTCTTGCCTGGAGAATCCCAGGGATGGGGGAGTCTGGTGGGCTGCCGTCTGTGGGTTACACAGAGTCTGACACGACTGAAGCGACTTAGCAGCAGCAGCAGCATATCCACAAGTCCATGAAAGAAAGCATCAAAGAGGAAAGCAGCTTCTAAAGATCTTGTATGGGAAGAGGGACAGAGAATAGAACGCCGTTCCCTTAGCACTGAAAGGTCTTCCTTCTGTGGCCCAGCAAGCCCCTTATTCATCTCCTGAAGATCATGAGCGCCCTTCGCCAGCAGCGGCCCACCGCGCATCTCTTTCCTTGGATCCCCCCAGGTCTGCCTACCGCAGTACCTTTGCACAGGCTGGTTCTTTGCTCAGAGGTCCCTGGCTTTTATTTTTTGATTAGGATCCCTTCTTAGTGTTCTCATGTGGGAGGGAATACCACCTCCTGCCTGCATATTTCACTCCCCACCTTGCCTCTGCCCTGCTGTATTTATTTCATGACAAAGAGCTGTGAGTCAAGATTCTGACGGTGTGGTTCAAGTTCTAGTTCTTCAGCTTCCTAGCCACGTGCATTCTGGAACCAGTTCTTCCCTTTCTCTGCACTATATCCTCCGGGGGTGTTAAATAAGGATGATAATAATGAGATCAGAGAAGGAAATGGCAACCCACTCCAGTGTTCTTGTCTGGGAAATCCCATGGACAGAGGAGCCTGATGGGGTCCGTGGGACCTGTCCATGGGGTCACAAAGAGCTGGACATGACTTAGCGACTCAACAACAAAAATATGTGTGTATAAATTACTTATTGATACACTATATTAATGTAACTTATTGTATGGATCCTCAAAATATGATATAAAAAGTCTTTCTTAAAATTTCATTCCACATTTTCAATTATAAGATCATACCCCCCAAAATAATTACTGAATTCATGTTAAACTGTTCTTTCTTTTTTTTTTTTTTAACACATTCTGTCAAGTTGCCTTTATGAACACTCCAAGATAGTATTGATTGATTCTTAGGCTAAAATGAGTTACTCAGATAGTACTAATTTGTATTCAAGATTAAATATTTAAGAGAATATTCTGTAATATGAAAGACTTGTTAGGGCTCTAATAAAATCCATCATTATATATATACATATATACATATACATATATATACATATACATATATACATATACATATACATATATATACATATACATATATATATATATATACACAGAATGGGACCATCTCATGGGTTAAATGAACTCATATGTAAAGAGTACAAAGAAAGTGCTCAGCACAGAGTAAGTGATGGTTTAGTTGCTAAGTCATGTCTGACTCTTTGAGACCCCAGGGACTGTAGCCCAATGGGCTCCTCTGTCCATGGGATTTCCCAGGCAAGATTGCTGGAGTGGGTTGCCATTTCCTTCTCCAGGGGATCTTCCTGCCCCAGGGATTGAACCCAGGTCTCCTACATTGCAGGCGGGCTCTCCACCAACCAAGCCACCAGGGGAGCTACAGAGTAAGTACTCAGAAACGATTCAATTTCTCATTTTGCCTACTTAATAATGTGGGTTTTCTTTTTCTGCTTTCTTCTGCAAGATGTCAGCCCTATGAGGGCATGGGCCCCATGCATCCAGAACCTACTATAGTGTCTGGCTCATAATAGTTGCCCAATAAATACTAGCTAAATTTGCCATGAAAAGCTTCTTTTGGGTTATAAGGAGTGAGGCATCGTTTCTGCCCTCTTGAGGGAGCCCAGGCTATGAAGAAAGAAAAAGAAGTCTAAACATTTCAGTTCAGTCTCATAAGGCCAAGGAGAGAGGGTGGCCTGCTAGGACAAAAACATCCTCTGGGTCAGGGAAACCTGAGTTTGAAAGCTGTCTCTGCCACCTCTAAGAATATGACCTGGACCAAGTTACTTCATCTCAGCAGCTTCTGTCTGGAAAATAACATCTACCTTCAAGAATTAGAATAGATAGGTATAGATATATGGCAAATGTCTGTATAGTCAAAGCTATAGTTTTTTCAGTAGTCATGTATGGATGTATGGATTCATGTATCCATGTGTGGATATCATGTATGGATATCATGTATCCATGTATGGATATCATGTATGGATAAAGAAGGCTGAGTGCTGAAGAATTGATGCCTTCAAACTCCAATGGTGCTGGAGAAGACTCTTGACAGTCCCTTGAACAGCATGGAGCTCAAACCAGTCAATCCTAAAGGAACTCATATTTATTGAAATTTTCACTGAAAGGACTGATGCTGATACTGAAGCTGCAATACTTTGGCCACCTGATGTGAAGAGCTGACTCACTGGAAAAGACCCTGATGCTGGGAAAGACTGAAGGTAAAAGCAGAAGGTGGCAGAAATGAGATGGTTAGATAGCATCACTTACTCAGTGGTCTGAATCTGGGGAAACTCCGGGAGATAGTGGAGGACAGAGGAGCCTGGTGTGCTGCAGTCCATGGGGTAGTAGAGTCAGATACTCCTTAGCAACTTAACAACAACAACTATGGATTATATCACCAATATATGTGCACTAAGCCCATGTCTGAAATGTTCACAATATCTTAAAATATTAGCTATTACCATATTTACCATTTTTTTATTGAGGTGGGACACATTTGATCAAAACAATCATTCATTCACATGACAAATCATGGTTGGATCCACAAGCCCCCATCACAGGAAAAGGAAACAAAACGTATTGCTGTGGTCATTGGTATTAGCCGAGTGTGACAAAGTGGTGATTTTCCTTTGTTTGGCTTTGTGATTTTGTGATTCTAGGAAGTCAAGCCCCAGAAGGAAAATCCAATATACTAAAGGGATCTGAGTACAGGACAGAGGGGAAGAACGGAGAAGCCTTTAAGTATGTTAAGCTTGCGTGCGTGTTAAGTCACTTCAGTCACATCTGCCTCCTTGCGACCCTGTGGATGGTAGCCAGCGGGCTCCTCTGTCCATGAGATTCTCCAGGCAAGAATACTGGGGTGGGGTGCCATTTCCTCCTCCAGGGGAATCTCCCTGACCCAGGGATTGAACCCGCATCTCCTTCAACTCCTACACTACAGGCAGATTCTTTACTGCTCAGCCACCAGGGAAGCCCTGTGTGAAGCGTATTCCTCACTTCTTCATTTCATTCATCACGGATCATCCCTTCTTATACCCTCCTCCCCACATGGGTGATACTCTGAAGATAGACAGGGCTTTGGGGAAGTCCCCTGCCAGGGCTGGCAGAAGAAGAGAGATCAGTGATGTGACCAGGTCTCTGTAGCTCTAGCCAGAGATATACTAGGGTGAAATTCAAGGTAAAAGCTAAACCAAGGGGACCCAGGTGGTAAATGAGAAAGATGGGGGTCAGAACAGTACCTGCTGGGAAAGAAAAGCCATTCAGCTTGCATCCAACCAATAATAATGTAATAATGATAATCTGCTGTCCCTTCATGGACTTGTCTATACATTTGTTCTACAAATATTAAGCTCTCACTAAAATCAGGCAGTGGGGTAGATATTGGAGAACAGTAACGATGCAGTTAGAAGGTGCATTTCATAGGGCTATGGTTCTGGGAAAGACAGATGTTTTCCCCTCCTCTGTCTCTTCCTTTTTTAATATGACCACTTAGGCATGTCCTTTTTCGTGTGATTACTTTTTAGGTGGATATTTCTGATCTTCTGTGTACTTTGATAAAACATAGATAAATTCTCCAACATTCCTTTATCTTTTTATTCATATATGTATGTGTATACCTATACCTCACCTAAGAAATGAGAGTGTGTGACAAATATTCTGGCAGGAGAAGCGGGGATTCTAGAAGATATCGAAGGTTCATCTAGCCTAGTCTAGAAAACATCATGGGAGGCTTCCTGGAGGAAGAAGTGTTTCATCAGCAACAAGAAAGAAGAAAAGCTCCCGGCCAGAGGAAAGGGAAGGCTGTTGCAGGTGGAGAGAGCAAAATATGTGACGCCTGGGAGGTAAGAGAGAGCGAGGCTTGTTTGGGACCATTGAGAGAAGGTCGGTCTAGCTGGACCACAGACTGGGGGATGGAGGTGACGGTTGAATAGACTAGGAGTTCGGGATGAATGGGATCAAGGTGTGAGGGCTCCCTTTGATGAGCTGCATTGGCCGGGCAAAACCCACCAAGATGTAGTGTTTGGAGCTGGGCATCCTTTTTTGTATAAGATCCACTTTCTGGATAATGTCATGCCTTTCCCAGAAATGAGTTAGCTTGAGCTCAAAGCTCTGACCATGCAATTCAGACTCTAAAGTGGCTGAATATTCACTCCCCAGGCCGTAGAAGCAGGGGAACTGAGGGTCAGGGTGGCACACAGCCTGCTTCTTAGACCCTAAGCAAAGCTACAGAATCTCTTGGCAGTGGAAATAGAGCATGAGTTTTCCCAGTCCCTGTTTCTCTTGCCCTCTCTCCTTCCTGCCGCACCCAATACACTTTCAAGAAATTCAGGAAACTCAGTTAAAGGGTCCCACTCTGAAAAGGTCATTTCATATGGAAACTTAGGTCTCTTTTCACCCAAGCATCAACATCTCCCCAGTTTACTTGCCTTTTCCTCAGGCAACAACACAAGAAAACCGAAATGAAGTAAGTGAAGTAAATGCATCAAATTACAGTATTTCAGAGCTTTCTTCCATGCAGGAAAAGGAAATGCATATGAGAAGAAAGTGTTTATAACGACAGTTTTCTATAAAACAACACCACATGCACTAAAAAATTCTGAGAGTCCTCCACATTAACCGCATGGTTAAGATTTTCAAGCTTATCAAGTATCATCACTTCTTGTTCTTCATATCCAACCGCACACCCCACGTCCACACACACGCACACACGCACACACACAGACACACACACCTGTAAAAATCTAGGAAACCAAGAACAGTCTTTCCGGTTCTGAACAAGAATATTTCCATTTATAGGCATTGTCCAGATCTGCAAAACGGGATCAGTTAAGCCAAGACATGCAAACACACACACAGAGGAACACAATCATATATGCACATATATTCAAAGATGCATCCAGAAAGGACATGCTTGCTCTTATTGGGATTAACACCAAGCCATCCTGGATTCAGGGTGCCCACGGAAAATAAAAATCCAACCTGGAATGTTAGAAATCACCTTGCAAGAACTGGTAGCCAAGCAAACATCTAGAGGGAGGGTCAACAAGAGACACCCCCTTCTCTACATGGCACTGACTTTGGCATAAGCCACCAAGGCTAGGGCTAAAGAATCTGCCTGCCAGTGCAGGAGATGTGGGTTCGATTCCTGGGTCGGGAAGATTCCCTGGAGTAGGAAATGGCAGCTCATTCCAGTATTCCTGCCTGGAGAATTCCATGGACAGAGAGGAGCCTGGAGGGTTTACAACCCATGAGGTCACAAAGAGTCGGACATAACTGCACACACACACACACACACACGCACACAAAGGATGGAAATTCTTCCAAGCTTCAGTTGGATTCCCAAGCAAGTGGGGCTCCACTCCATGAGTCATATACGCTCAGAGAGACGGGCGGGTGTCCCTGTAGACTGGCTGGATGAGCTAGGAGGATCTGCCTTCAAATGCGAATGACCACCCCTGAATGGAACTTGGTAAAACCTCACTCTCTGAATGTGCAATGTGCCTGAAGGCGGGCGGGAGGCACACCTCGTTCTCCCATCACGGGCGGTTTGCAAACATGGCATTTTGGCAAATTTATTTCCTGTCTCACTTTCTCCTTACACAGCCTCTGAGACTCCAAATCATAAATAAATAAATAAAACACACTTAAAAAAAAAAAGACGAAGAAGAAGACAACGGCAACATTCCTCTCCCAGAGGGTTATAATTCATCAGTATTTGTTTGGAAGTCAGCCTGTCGCAGGGTTGTGAAAAGGTAAAGAGACAGCGATGAAGCATACAGAGAAGGAAAATGCTTTTCCCGCCAAGGTCAAGTATATATCAGCCGTGAGACAAAGCAACAGTCATTTCAACCCGAGGCCACAATGTACCTTGACCCCAGCCTCATGAAAACAACAATTTGCAGTCGTCTATAAAACACTTCCTTTTCTTTCTCTGTTCCGTTGGCTTCTTCGGCCGACCTCCACACCATCTGAGTTAGCAGTATCTGGCTGTATTTTACAAGCATGTGTGTGCACGGGAGTGTGTGCCTTGCATCCTAAGATTTGGGGCCAAGATTTATCTCATTCTCTGATGGCATTTTATCGTTATTAGAGAGCAATAAATTTCAGCTCCGTTAGCACTGCATTTAAATATGCACCCGCCAAGACAGAAAGGTGCTGGATCTATCGCGGGCTATAAATTTCCATTCTTTGCCATATTCTATACTTGGACCTTGGCAGAGCCCAGCCAAGGCTCCACATTTTGTTTAGCTGGCTCCTCTTCCCTAAAGGGAGACTTCGCCAGCACTTGAAGCAGATACGATTTGCTGGCCGCAACTCTGTTTGCACCTTCACAGCTGTTTTGCTTTTTTTATTTAGAGAGAATAGGGTTGCCACCATCTGTCTTTTGAAAAATGAGTTCTGCTCACAGCAACATGGAACCATAAAAAAGAGAGAGAAAAAGGCTGAAGGATGAAGCCAAATGTCATGAGAGAGGGAGAGGGAGAGAGAGGGTCAGCTCCATGAGGAGACAAAAATAATGATGAAACATTTACCACTTGAAAAAGAAAACAAGTCGGGGATTTCAAGATTGGTAAATGAGGTGCCAGGGACGAACCCAGAGAAAACACGCACGTTCTTTCCAACAAGTGCTGGCAGAAACCAAATAATGAATCACCTTACCTACTCAGCGTTCAGATCTTCCGTCACATAAGCTGCTCATCGGATCTTCAAACTGCCCAGGAAGGGCAGTATTTTAATCAACTCCACTTCAGAGGTGAGCACAACACAGGCATCAATCAGATCTGGTGCAGGTCCAGCAGGTCTGCTTTCTAGATCTGCATCCAGTATTATGCCTGTTTCTGCACCCACTAGGCAATGTGTTTACCCAGGGGAAGGAGAATCTGGAAGGATCCGATGGGACGATGCCTGAAAAAACCCTGTGTGTGGTGCTTGGCATGCAGACACATTTAATGCATTTCAGCTGGATCTGTTATCCAAGCAGCTAAGTGACTTTGGTTAGGTCTGAAGGCTGCTGGGAAGCGTGATGTGTGTGTCAGTCACTCAGTTGTGTCCAACTCTGGGACCCCGTGGACTGTAACCCTCCAGGCTCCTCTGTCCATGGAATTCTCCAGGGAAGAAGATTGGAGTGGGTTGCCATGCCCTTCTCCAGGGGATCTTCCTGACTCAGGGATTGAACCCAGGTCTCCTGCACTGCAGAGAAGTGTAAGCCCAGAGTTAAATCCAGTCTACAGAATTCAAGTCCACCATGTTTTATATATATGCATGCATGTATATATTTCACAGCCACTCAAGCATAAAGTCTGGGGGCTTCCCTGGTGGTGCAGTGATAAAGAATCTGCTTTGCCAATGCAGGACACATGGGTTGGATTCCTGTGTTGGGAAGATTCCCTGGAGAAGGAAATGGCAATCCTCTCCAGTATTCTTGCCTGGGAAATCCCATGGACAGAGGAGCCTGGTGGGCTACAGTCCATATGGTTGCAAAGAGTTGGACATGACTGAGCAAATGAGTGTGCGTGCACACACACACACACACACACACACACAAGTAATGAAATGTAACAGAGTAGAATTGAATAGCGATCTGAAATGGAAGACTTCCAATCATCAAAGAAAATTTCATATATAATCACTGTTCCTTGTTTACTTAAAAGAATCTTTTTAACAAGAGAAGATGAATCGCAAATGGGTGTCTAATTAAGCTCTTACGTTAGCCAGAAACTCAGAATAATGTAAACAGCCTCTATCCAAAGCAGTCTTAAAAATTAAGATGATGTTTGATACAGGAAAAGAACGCCTGTTCCTCTTCCCAGTCTTTCTGTGTGTAAGTTGTTTACAAAAACCTTCTGCTCCGTGCTTATATACCAGGACATTTTGTTCCCATAGGTTTGGAGTAGCACTCAAGTCTCTGAATTTTTGCCAGCTCTGTAAGCTGATTCTATACCCAGTGAGGGCTGGGAAACGAGGCTCTAGATCCACTCCACAGCCTATGAGAGCAAATTCAGGAATGTTCAGAATTCTTGGTTTCCAGTCCCAAACCATATACTCACTCAAAGCCTTGGTGTCCTTTTCCACAATGATACAATGTCCTTACAACATTATCTGATTGTGAAAATGATATTAGAAAATATGTGAACACTTTTCAATACATGTGGGCTTCCCAGGTGGCCCTGGAGGTAAAGAATCCACGTGCCAGTATAGGAGACTCAAGAGACACGGGTTCAATTCCCAGTCGGGATCCTCTGAAGTAGGAAATGGCAAACCACTCCATATCCTTGCCTGGAAAGTTCCTTGACAGAGGAGCCTGGCAGGCTACAGTCTACTGGGCCATACAGAGTAGGACACAACTGAGCAACTGAGCAATTTCGATACCTGTGATGTGATACAACTATTATTACTGCAACCGCCATGACAAATCCAGACCACTGATGGTGGGTGAGGGGAGAGAAGCGAAAATATTCACTATCTACTCTCTCCTAAAGTCTGAGTCTGTGCCATCCAGTACCGACACAAACATATTCACAAAATGTGGTTTACAGCACATGGGACATGATTCAGCCTTAAAAAAATATAATAAGAAAATTCCGCAATATAGGTCAACATGGATGAACTTTGAGGACATTTGCTAAGTGAAATAAGTCAGTCACAAAAAGACAAAAATACTGCAGGATTCCACTTCCATGAGATATCTAACTAGTCAAATTAATGGCATCAGTGAGTGAAACGGTGGTTACCAGGGACTAAGAGAAGAAGCAAATGGGGAGTTACTGATGAATGGGAATAAAGCTTCAGTTTAGCAAAATCAATGTGTTCTGCAGATCTGTTGTGTAATATTGTACCCGTAGTCAATAATAATGTATTGTATATGTCAAAATACGTTGAGGGTGTATCTTATGTTAAATGTGCTACTGCAAAAAGATTTTTTTAAGAAGTCCATACCCCTAAAAAATTAACCATGGGTCTTGCGAGAAAAAAAGGATAAAGACAATTCCTGCTTTCATGAAGCTTACAGTTTGGTAATAAACTTTGTCTTTAGCCTATTATCCACTCGCTCCTGCCCAAGATACAACTGTCATCACCTTAAGCTAGAACAGTTTTCCCAAGACTTTTAAAATAAAAATTTTCATTGGAGTATAAACTGTTAGTTGCTCGGTCATGTCCAACTCTTTATGACCCCATGGACTGTAGCCTGTCAGGCTTCTCTGTCCATGGAATTCTCCAGGCAAGAATACTGTAGTGAATGGCCATTCCCTTCTCCAAGGGATCTCTTGATTCAGGGATCAAACTCAGGTCTCCTGCATTGCAGGCAGATTCTTCACCATCTGAGCCACCAAAGAAGCCCTTATTGGAGTACAGTTGTTTTATAATGTTATTTCCGAAAGGTTTTTGATGCATTAGTTTTTTGATGCATTTTTGCAAAGACAGTAGTCCATCCGAGACCTCAGTCTACCTGCCATTCTGAATATTTGTTAGCCAAAGTTTCAGCACTTTGAACAGTTCTTTTCATTTATTCTGCATACAAAATTTGCTATCGTAAACCTCTGCCACTTTAGTTACCTTATGCATTTGTTTTCACTCTATTGAATGAAAACTGGTGCTTGCCTCTGCAGTCCCCTGAAAGCTCCCCTTCCTTCTTTTAGAGAGAACCTTAATGTGAGGGGTAGAAAGTACAGGATTTGTTAGGATCATTGTCCCTTCTCTCCAATTTCAAGGAACATCAATACTGATGCCACCATAATAGATTACATCAGGGCTTCTTACCCTGGCACCATTCGTGTTTACAGAGGACAGTTCTTCGTTGTTGGGGTGGGGGGTGCCCTGTGAGCTGCTCAGTGTTTAGCAGTCTCACTTAACTCCACCTACAAGATGCCAATAACATCCCTCTCCCAGTTGTAGCATCCAGAACGTCTCCAGTCATTGGCACATGTCCTCCGGGAGGGGGGCAGGGGACATAATCACTTTCAGGTAAGAGAGACTGGCTTTTGTTTAGTGTGCGTATCCTATGAGCAGAACACTGAGTTAGGTTTTTAACACACCTCACTTCTTTTAGAGCTTCCCAAGGGATGCTAGTTGTAAAGAACCCACCTGTCAATGCAGGAGACATATGAGACGGGGGTGGGTTTGATCCCTGGGTCAGGAAGATCCCCTGGAGGAGGAAATGGCAACCCACTCCAGTATTCCTGCCTGGAGAATCCCATGGACAGAGGAGCCTGGTGGGCTACAGTCCATTGGGGTCACAAAAGAGTCAGATATGACTGAAGCACACAGACTTAATTCTGTCCAGAGTCCTGTGTGAGTAGAACTATTTGTATATCAACGTTTAGATAAAATAATGAAGCCAGTGGGTGCCAGGGCGCAATCCCAAAGTCCACACCTTTTCCTCGGCTCTGCACTGCTCCCAAAGGTAATTCTGCTTTCCATTCACCTTGTTTTCAACAGAGCAATTGATGCAGACATGAACTGTAAAATGTATTCAATATCTTAACAAGAGCACTAATCCACTAGAAAATTATGTGTTCCCCATGTCCCATTCCCCATGTTCCCATGTCCTCATGTCCCAGGACTTGGGAGACCCCAAATCCTGGGTCTCCAAGAAATGCAAAATCAACCCATCAGGTAAGGACTGTGGCTGAAGCTTTGCTGGCACCAAAGTAGGAAAGTGTCAGCTTCTCACCTGCCTTTTCAAGATGGCAACACAAGATTTTGGTCACCAGCCAGTATCCAACAATTGATTCTCTTTGGGGAAACAAGTCTGGATCTATGAGATACTGAGAACATCTTTGCAAGGACTGCCAGTGAAGGAGACAAGGGTTCAGTCCCTGGGCTGGGAAGATTTCTTGGGAAGGAAAAGGCAACCCACTCCAGTAGTCTCTCCTGGCAAATCCCATGGACAGAGGAGCCTGGTGGGCTATAGTCCATGGGGTCACAAGAGTCAGACACCACTTAGAGACTAAACAACAACAGTGCCCCTGAAAAGCAGTTTCCTCTTGGTCCTGGAAAATCTGCCATTTAGTCCCAGGTTGTCAGTGGACTTGCGCTGCAAGATGTAAAAAGGACGCATGCGTGTTAAGACATATTAGTGGAACCCACAGCTTATTAAGCCTCAACCCTCCTGGAATGATCACGTGCTTTTCAGCAAAGAATAGAGTTGATGCCCTTAGGCAAAATGTTATAGAAGTTAACTAAATTTGAATTCTCCCAGGGTTTCTTGAATGCATTCTTCTTCTTCTTCTTTTTTTCTTAAGAGTTCTCTGAGCTTGTATCAAGTCTAATTGATTTTTAGCACAGAAAGCCTTACCTCCCCGTACAGCATGGGTCCCTTTTTCCTCGTAGCTAATGGCAAAAGATTCATTTATAAATTGTTAAACGTGTTCACAGCTAAACGACACCCAAATAGCCCAGGAATAGCTTCATATTCATAGTTGGCTTTGATTAAAATACAAACTTTTCACGTGAGCACCAGGATTATTTTTCATAATGCCAGCAGGTTACCAAGCTGAGTGCCACTTAATTTAGTGTTTAATCAGGAGAACTACAGTGGCATTGGGCTGATTAGGTTGCCTCAACTGCTGCCTGCACAATTTTTCCCCATAATTGCGGGATATTTTTTATGGTGACAAGTGCCCAGACGGTAGGATTCCAATATGCTATACATCAGCTTCTCCGTTATTGGATTAGCTCGACATGGCGTGGTTCCCACAGCACCTCACTCCCACCATTGATCGCACCGTCCCTTCTATTTCACAATTAATGCAAGTCTCCTGGATTGATCAATCTTCTCAAGAGCTTGGGCCACAGTCAATATATTCTTCTGGCTGTATGTGAGCGAGCCCTGGAGTTTCTCGCGAGACCTGTAGATTTGTCACGGGGGCAGGGGATTTTTCTCATTTGAAGATGCTCCTGATCCCATCAGGCCGCCTTTCTGCAGTGTTTTCAGATGACACATGTATGGATGAAAGAAAGAGAGAAAGAAAGAAAGGAGGGAGGAAGCAAAGAAACAGGGAGAGAGAAAGCAAGCAAGCAAGCTAGAATAACGTTTCATTGGCACAGCTGACTGTTGCTGGAATTAGTGCTTTGTTAACTGAACTCTACTTTCTAAAACTTTATGGTGTCCATGTGAGACCCAGAGACACCAGCTCCCCCAGAATATCATCCTCAAGGTGAAGAGGATAAGAAACAGAGTTTGCCAACGAAGCATTTGCTCTGGTAAAGAATGTTTAAAAAAAGGATGCGCATGTGTGTATAATGGAGTCACTTTGCTATACAGCAGAGACAAGCACACAGCTCTGAAAATCAACTACATGTCAGTTAAAAATATATGGCCTGAACAGATTTTTCCTTTCTCCATTTCTGAGATTGTGTTTCTGTATACTGGAGCAGAACGGCCACAATATGACACTCATTTCTGACCAGCCTGCAAGCCATGAGGAGAGGCCGGTTTCTCCATAGAGTTTAACTGCCAAGGGGCACAGGGGACTCTGGGTGGTCCATCCAGATCACAGACCCATCTCTGTTACACTCAGGACTCTGAGTCAGTCTCAATGTCCCCAAATCCTCAGCCCTGCTCATAAGAACCCAATGGAACTGCTCTTAGAAGACAGGGACCCTCCCATTAGAAGAAGGTGAAATGGATAGAGGGTAAACACAATGAAAGACATTCACTAACTCCCAAACTAAGCCACCTACTGGCTCTGAAAGCTTCCATGGAAAAGAAAAAAGAAAATGTTGAGTCCAGGTCAGAGGCTGGACATGTACAGGTTGATTTGGGAACACCTTGTCACCTCATAAAGCAAGCAAATTCTGGGCTCAGACAAGAAGAAGCCAGCCAGAAGTAGCTTAACAGGGCTTCAGAACAGAACTCAGGAAAAATCACTGGTCGCTTCTGGGGGGCTCAAGCAAACAAGTCCTGTCATTTGAAAAGTGGAAGAATACAAACAAAGATGTGTGAATCCTACATTTCTTTTGTGAAAACACACTTCAGGGTAAGCAAAAATAAACACAAATGAACGAGAGGGGCTTTCTCTCTGCAGAAGGGTCCCGTGTAACAGGCGGAGAGGAGTGATGGCCATGCTTGGCAATCACTTCGATTATATCACTTGGCAATCACTTGGCAATAGCTGCGAGAAATCCCCCGAAAGACTGCCAGCCGGACAGGTCATGCTTCCTAAGGGAAGCACACAGTGACATTTATGATGTGGTTTTGCTTTAAAAAAAATGAACCAACATTTCATCAAATGGCTGAATCTAACCACCACCTTGCAGAAAACAGAGGATAGAGAACATAGAGAACAAAGCTGGTTGGTGGAGAGTCCCTTCAATAACAAGGATCAAGTGTCCTGGGCAAGCAGAGTGTCAGGGTCAGATGACATCAATGACAGCGAAAGAGACTGCAGCGAGGTGTCAACAGGTCACATTTGAGCCACAATCAGCCCTCCATCTGCCCAGATGCAGAAACCTCAGATACAGACGGCCAGTCTTACTACGCCATTTTTTTTTTTAATCGACTCCCGTTTCGTTTTGTTTTGGCCATGCAGCTTGGCATGGGGGATCTTAGTTCCCTGACCAGAGATGGAACCCGAGTCCCCTGTGATGGGAGCCTGAAGTCTTCACCATTGGACCACTGGGAAAGTCCTGTGCCATTTTATGGAAGGGACTTGGGCATCTGAAGTTTAGATCTGTAGGAGGTCCTGGAACCAGCCCTTCATGGATACTGAGTGAGGACTGTATGCCAATTTTCCTTTAACGTTTTTTTTTTCCTTTTTTTCAGAATACAGTATTTTAATATTTATTTATTTTTAATTGAAGAATAATTCCTTTACAGTATTGTGTTGGTTTCTAGCAAACATCAACACGAATCAGCCATAGGTTTACCCATATGTAGATGACAATCATGTAAACTTGAATACTGACAGAATATTAGACTATATTAAGGAAGTCAGGTTAATTTTAAGGCCTAATAATGTTAATAAACACAGTTTTTTTTCTTAAAAGTCTTCACCGTTTTAATATGCATATATAAATATTTAAATAATGTGATGGGTGAATAGTTGATCTTATTAAGGAATTATTGCTAGTTTTAATATGTAATAATGTTAATACTTTTCCTAAAAGGTCCTCATCTTTTGAATATACATATTCAAATAATATAAGAATATATATTATGTATAATAATACAGCGTTTGGGATTTGCTTCAAAATGTTCATGGGGTAAAGAGAGGTAGATTAAAACATTCATACAAAAGAAATAAGCTCAGCAACTTCCCTGGTGGTCCAGTGGTTAGGAATCTGTCTGCTAATTCAAGGGACACATGTTCAATCCCAGGTCTGGGAAGATTCCACATATCACCACAGGACCACAACTACTGAACCTGTGAGCCCTAGAAATCAATCAATCAATTAAAAAAAAAAAAGAAGCAGCTCAGCCATGACTTTGGAATTGCTGGCAATGGGTATGCATACTATTATATTAATTATTACTGCATTTATGTTTGAAATTTTTCATAATCAAAAGAATTTAAAGCCACCATTAAAGGGAAAAAATGAAAGAGTAAGTTTAGGTATCATCAAATCACCTTGGTCCACTGATGAATTTGGAATAAAAACACAAATAAAAGCTTCAGGATTACTGAGGATCTTGAGGAAAACCCAGGAGCCATTCCAGAACTAAGACCATAACTAAAATGTCCTTCCTAGTTTTCCAAAGGAGCTTGATGCGTTAAGTCTTCTGTACAAACAGCCTGTATCCACCCACCAACTGTCCTTCATCACCGGAACAGTCTCAGAGGGAACACCACCAACTGGGAAAGGGGACTGGCATTGTGAGACACGAAAGAGAAATGCCATTCTTCTGTCGAAACAACACAACCTAAACCAAACCTCCTTTGGTTTTCCAGTGCGTCGCGCTTGCTCCCACCTAGACCTTTGCGGTTGCCCCGTTTCTGGAACTTTCTGTTTCCCGCTCTTCCAGGGTCAGTCCTTTACCACGAGCTCAGACATCTCCTCTTCCCAGACGTCTTCCTTGACCACCACTGCCCCCAACTCCAAATCACACTGTAGCCCACTAACTTTGTCTCCACCCCCACCCCTTCCAGTCATGGATCACCCTCTATAGCCGCTTGTTTATTTCTTGGTTTCATGTTTAAACACTTGATCACAATGACAGCAACCAGTAAATATGGTTCAACACTGAATACACATATCTAAGATAACTCCTGGAGTCCAGTAGGTAATAAAAAAACAACTGAAAATTAGATGTTTAATAGGATTATGTGCATGCTAAGTCCCTTCGGTTTTCTCTGGCTCTGTGACCCTGTGAGCTTTAGCCCACCAGGCTCCTCTGTCCATGGGATTCACCAGGCAAGAATACTGGAGTGTGTTGCCATGCCCTTCTCCAGGGGATCTTCCCAATCCAGGAACTGAAGCTGCATCTCTCACATCTCCTTCATTGGCAGGCAGGTTCTTCACCATTAGTGCCACCTGGGAAGCCCACTTTGATCACTGCTATTCCACCGGATCCATTGGTTTAGCTACTGCCATTTTACACTAAATATTATATATATATATCATCCTAAATCTAGACATTTCCTACCTTGAGTGTTAACAATAGAACAGCATCTGTCTTCTTCACTGATATCTTTTTCCTTTATTTGCTTGGTCTGATCACTGATAAGTCTAATTGGAACTAATAAGAAATGCAGTATTAAAATAGATGTGAAAGTTGTTTTTACCTTTCTGTAACAGCTTGCATGAGAGTGCAGAGCCTTCAGACAATTAAAAGGATGTTCTGATAATTCTTTCCTGCTATTATTAGCAGACGAGTTATTTGTGCTAAGAGAGCAAGAAACCCTACCTCAGAGAAATAGGGAATTGAGTAGCTTGCAGTTGTGAGAACAACAAAGTTAGCATTCAATTAAGTTCCATCACAAGATTTATACTAATCATTAACCAAAAGTTGTCTTCTGCTCAGTTTCAGGAAATTGAACAATACCCTGACGAAGAGAAAGAACCTTTAAAAATTAAGCAATAATTATGGTATGTTTGCAAAATGCAGTCTATCTTTTGTATCTTGAATTTCTTGGCTGTGTAATTTGCATACACATTAAACTCGGTGGGAAATTGGAAAGCAATTCAGAATTCAACAATTAAAAGATACAAATTAAAATTGTTAACATTAACTTAAAGTTTATTGCTGATGCAATGCTCTTGGTTATAACTGAACTCTGATCAAGCAGCCCATTTCTCTCTTGGAAGTTCAGCATATTTTCAACCACGATCTCCAACTGTGCCTTTCAGTCACTGGTTAGCTGATGCCACTCGATATTCATAAGCATGCTCTTTTAATAAATATAAACATGTATTGGCTGCAGATCTGTCTTTTTAATTAGAAGAAGAAGTTGAATGCAGTCTCTCTGGCATTCAAAAGGACTTTCTATCTCTTCAAACACCTTCAGATTTGGGGGAGAAATGCTCAGATAATTCTGTATTGAAGCTAATAGTGAAAAAAAGACACTTCTTTACAGAGGTGTGGGTTTGAGAGCCAAACACAGTCAACACAAGGTGTCTTTGTCTTCTCACTTCTTGCATTCATCAGTATTTTACTTATTATAAATACATGTATATATGAAAAGAAACATGCGTGCATGTATATGTATGATGCTTTCACTATAAAATATTGAGAGCTTTTTAAACTAATTGTCTCGCCCCCACCCCTTCGAGCTGTATGATCAAAAATGCATTATTCTTTCAGCTTCTGAATCTGGCTCTACAAAATAAGTATAACAGTAATCAACTCATAAGTTTGTTGTGAAGATTGAATGAGGAAAAAATTAAAGTCCTCTATCTGAAATGTAGAAAGTACTTGATAATCACGAGTTATTATTTTTTATTATAAGCACTGGGATATGGGGTCCCTGGGATTGAATTCCAGCTCTACCACTTATTAGTGCTGTGACCCTAGACAAATTTACTTGCCTCACAGGGCCCATCCATAAAATGGGGATATAGTGCCTACATCAAAGGGTTGTAAGATGATAAATTATTTTTAAAGCACTTAAAATAGTGCCTGGAGTTTTGTAAAGCACTTAAAATAGTGCCTGGAGTTAGCCCTACATAAGTGTTTATTAAGTAACAATTTGTGGATAGATAGACTAACAGATATTCATATTATATACCAGTTTCTACACATACACACCACACAGAGAAAGAGAGCTGACTCAATATAAAATGGGAAAAATTCCACTATTTTCCAATGCTGTTCTAAGCTAGAGACATTGATTATCAATGGATTTACTTTCACTGAAAAGCAGGTTTGAATAAACTTTTATATTCACTATGCACAAGAAATGCAAGAAGCTGCCACGATCCTACAAGACCAATGTTGAAAGAATTAGGATACAATAAAACACCCTTGACATTATTTTTAACTGAATACACTTGGATCATTGATGGTCCTTCCATATGCCCCAGGGCCATCAACATGGGGACCAATTATCAAGGTAAGTCTTTAAGTTTAGATGTTTTAGGCTATAAATATAGTTCCAATGGGAAAGAGTGGATAGGGGCTGGAAAGTTTTAGACCCACAAGAACTAGGTTCTTTTATATATATATATATATATATATATAATGTTCTAATAATTTGAAGGGTCATACATAGGAGGATGGAAAAAAAAAAGCAGACAGTTATGTGTTGAGTTATGACACCCGAACCAGTCTAAAGTATGAGCATGTCTAGCTTTTACTCTAAACCCACCTCCTCTGTCTCCACCAGCCAGATTATTCGCTTGGGAATTTTGAAACAACCTTATCAGGACTGTCACACATTACAATCATAAAGTACAAAATTCTTCCCAAAGTCTGCCATATACAGGAATAGAAACATCACCTCCAACACACACACACACACACACACACACACACACCCCACCACATACCTACACACAGACACACACAGGGACACATACACACAGCACACATGAAGCTTCTTTTAAATCCCAATTACTTTGCAATCAATGTGGGCTTGCTGCTGCTGCTGCTAAGTCACTTCAGTCGTGTCCGACTCTGTGCGACCCCATAGACGGCAGCCCACCAGGCTCCCCCGTCCCTGGGATTCTCCAGGCAAGAACACTGGAGTGGGTTGCCATTTCCTTCTCCAATGCGTGAAAGTGAAAAGTAAAAGTGAAGTCGCTCAGTCATGTCCAACTCTTCGCGACCCCATGGACCACAGCCTACCAGGCTCCTCCGTCCATGGGATTTTCCAGGCAAGAGTACTGGAGTGGGGTGCCATTGCCTTCTCCGCAATGTAGGCTTAAATAATGCAAATTATATCCTCTAATTAATTGAGCACATTATATTCAACTCCTCAGCGATTTTAGGTGTCACCAGTAAAAATGATGAAAAGAAGAGTGAAACCTTAGGAGAAATGACCTTAATAGTGAACTGAGACATTAGACTAAATCACAGAAGTCAGGTAACAGACTATGGTTGTTCTGAAATTTTAATTCTCCACTTAATTAAGCAAAGTTTTCATCATAATTATCTGGTACTATATATGTGGTATTTGTGTGTGTGAGTGTGTGTGTGTGTGTGTGTTAAAGTGTTAGTTGCTCAGTTGTGTCCGGCTCTGTGATCCCATGGACTGTAGCCCGCCAGGCTCCTCTGTCCATGGGATTCTCCAGGCAAGAATACTGAGTGGGCTGCCATTCCCTTCTCCAGGGGATCTTCCCGACCAGGGATTGAACACAGATCTCCTACATTGCAGGTGATTTCTTTCCCGGGTGGCTCAGACAGTAAATAAATTGCCTGCAATGCAGGAGACCTGTGTTCGATCCCTGGGTCCATATATATATATATAGGCTTCTCAGGTGGCTCAGCAGTAAAGAATGCACCTGCAAAGGAGGAGACAGTCTGCAATGCAGGAGACGTGGGTTCCATCCCTTGGTTGGGAAGATCCCCTGGAGAAGGAAATGGCAACCCCTCCAGTATTTTTTGCCTGAGAAATCCCAGGGACAGAGGAGCCTGGCAAGCTACATGGGGTAGCAAAGAGCTGGACCCGACTGAGCGACTAAACCACACCACCATATATATATACACACAGAAATATATGGATATATTTAAAACCATATATATATATTTTTAAGAATGGTGAATACATACAAAGTATCAAATATCAAGTCCCCAACCAGGGACATAGACCAATAAAGACATTTCCAAGTTGAATCTGGAATTTTGATTTGCTAACATCTCATCTCACATGGATATTTATCAGGTCTCTGAAAACAAATGACTTACATGTAATTTGGTCTATAATATACATGAATGTCTCAAGCATGAAAAACGAATACATATCTCAGAAAGACCTGAAGTAGATGGCTTTAGGACTTTCAGAATAAAACCAGGATCCTTTCTGGGAGAGAGGAGTAAAAGAGATTAAGTGGATGGTACTTTCTTTGAATTATTGATGTAATCAAAACACTCTCAGATTCACACCATCAGTCTTCCCGGTGCTGGGGTCGACATAGAATTATAGTTGGGTTTTGGCTTCCCTCTCTTTTTTTCCATTTAGAAAAGAAAGAAAGAAAACTGCAGTCATCTCTTGTTTACCTAAAAGATAAAGAGAGTTTCCTAATGATCCATACCATGCCATTAAAGGGAGGGGTTTTCAAAACCAGGTGCATAAAGTGTTTAGCCATCCACCATCCACTTTTCAGGTTCAATTCTGTGTGTGGGCCGGCACTGATGCTTTTCAGCGCCAAGGAATACAGACGCATATGTCTAACCCCGCGCTGAAGATGAAGATGGCTTCATTAAACTGGGGGCAGGACTCTATTCCATAAACCTCTGCTCTCCGCGGCTTAACCTTAAAGCACGAATGCGGTTATTTTCCACCTTCTCATTCTGCAGGCTGAAAGGGAACTTCCTGTGGCTGGCTGATCTTACCAGTACCCCAAGCCCAATTCCCAGACCCCCCTCGTGGTGGGCAGATATCATTTCAACAGATGTCAAGAACAGCGAAAGTGCACTTAGGGTTATTTGTTAAACTCCTGAGAGAGGAGGTGGATTGGCGAAATTCAGCCAGTAATTAAACCACATACTTCTTCTCAAGCTGCCTCTCGCCCCTCTTCCCCGCATAATCTCTCTGCCTTCCATCAAATCATGCAGGCACTTATTGGCTCCAATCAATACAATATGAGATACATTAATTTCGTCCCTGAGAGACTTTCGGGGAAGAAGTGGGCTTGCTTCACCAGCATTTTGGAGTGTTCACGCAAGCACGCCATCAAACCCAGCAATATCGCCTCTGTACTCAACCCTGGCAGATTCATGGTCTCTGTGACCCCCGACTCTCCCCCAACCCATGCTCCTTGCCCATGGAACTGGACTGTTGCCAAACACACTGCAGATTGGATTGGAGTGAGAAACACTGACTATATTACCTAATGCACACAAATGCTAAACAGTGAACATCATGGGGAAGAAGTGGCCTGGCTGAGCAGAATTTTAACAATTAAACTTAAAGCCTTCCATATGTTCCTGAGCCCTTGTGGCTCACGGTGTAGAATAACATTAGGAGGAGCAAAAGAGCTCTACCAGATTCCCCGGGAACAGAGTCCGTCTCTTCCATGCAATGTGACTGCTTCTCGCAACCATTCGCCCTCCCCACCCCCGGTGGATCCTTTGATTTGCAGTTTATTTAGAAAAGCTGGAGGAATTCCCAACAAACCAGAGGAAATGCATTCATTAGGAGAGGTGTTGAATCAAGGTTTGCCTTATTCACTGCTTCTTTATGGTCCAAATGTGCTATTTTTGTGAGCTTGGAGGTCTGGATTCTCGGAAGAAGCCATTGAAGGGAAGGCATGACTCCCAGGAGGGTGTGTGTTGCTGTGGTCTGTCATTCCAGCACCTTCCTGACAGGGCACCAGGCACCTTTTAGATTTCTATACCACCCAGCCTCCAATGATTTTACTTGATAAGTGAGACAAAGAAAGGAAAAATCAAGGTACAGTTCAGTCCATCGAAGGAGCCTACGGCAGAACCCAAGGTGAATGCAGTAGACTAACAAAGAAAACCAAAGAATAACCCTGAGGGCCAGACAGCAGCTGCAAAATGAAAATCTACTGGAAATTCAGACAAGAAACACTCCCAGTATTGGGCTCTCGGCCTCACGCTTAAAGAAAAGAAGTACTACATCACACAGGGAAGTGAAGTCGCTCAGTCGTGTCTGACTCTTTGTGACTCCATGGACTGTAGCCCACCAGGCTTCTCCAGCCATGGGGTTTTCCAGGCAAGAGTACTGGAGTGGGTTGCCATTTCCTTCTCCAGGGGATCTTCCCCACCCAGGGATCGAACCCAGGTCTCCTGCATTGAAGGTAGACGCTTTACCCTCTGAGCCACAGGGAAGGCTACTCAATACTCTGTATTGACCTATATGACCTATGACCTATATGAAGAAAGAAGCTAAAAAAGAGTGGCGTAGTGTGTGTGGCTCAGATGTTCACTTGTGTCCGACTGTTTGTGACCCTATCGACTGTAAGTCCACCAGGCTCCTTTTCCATGGGATTCTCCCAGCAAGAATACTAAAGTAGGATGCCATTTCCTCCTCCAAGGGATATTTACAATCCAGGGATCAAACCCTTGTCTCCTAAGCCTCCCGCATTGATGTGGATTCTTTACCACGAGCGCCACCTGGGAAGCCCAAGAAAGACACATATATCCACTGGACTTCCCAGCCCACTCCAGTATGCTTGCCTGGAGAATCCCATGGACAGAGGTGCCCTAGCAGGCTTACAGTCCATGGGGTTGCAAGGAATCAGCAGGACTGACGTGACCTAGCACGCATGCGTGTGTATGTATAATTGGTTCACTTTGCTTTACAGCAGAAACTAACACATTGTTCATCAACTACACTCGAATAAAATTTTTAAAAAAAGGAAGGAAAGAAGTAATTGAGGAAGCAGGACTCTGTGAGTTACAAAAAAAAAATTATAATTTTGTTATTAACTATATCCCGCTTCGACAATGGGTAATGACTTTTTGGTGAAACATAAGAAATGTTTTGTCTGTGTTTGAGAGGGAAGGAAATAGGTTTTCTGGTCAATGGCCATCAGTCATGACAGGATACACCATGCAATCCAGATACCAGAGAGTGAGAAAAACTGGCCTGGAGGCCGGCTGCCTGTGTGGACTTGGGTCACTCCAGAGACCTCACTGGACCTGCTGCCTCGTCTGCAAAATCAGCTGGTTTCCTGAGCCCTTTTGCAGTTCCAACAGCATATGGTTCACATTATGTAGCTTTTATCCTTAACTGCCCTCTTCCCTAGGCTTTATGGCAGGCCTTTCTCTGCTTTCAGCACCCTGGAGAAAGGCCACCTGACGAGATGGTGAGAAATTTGCCCCCTGATGATCCTCAACTTCCTATGGGGTGGAGAGGAAAAGGCAAACACACCTGCTCCCTCTGACGAATCATTGAGATTCTGAACAACACAGAAGACACAGGCTGGTTTTTTTTTTCTTTTTTTCTTTTTTAAAGAGCTAAGTTTCACTCTCTGTCAAAAGTTATTAAGGGATGGTGGACTGGAGGATCAGCATTGGAAATCCTGGGAGTTTTGTTAACAAAACAGGTTCCAGGATACCCAGGGGGCAACAGAGGACAAGATGGTTGGATGGCATCACTGACTCAATGGACATGAGTTTGAGCAAATTCAGGGAGACAGTGAAGGACAGGGAAGCCTGGTGTGCTGCAGTCCATGGGGTTGTAAAGAGTTGGACTTGACTTAGCAACTGAACAATACTGTTGATTGAATCAGAAACTCCGTGAGTAGACCCTGAATTTGGAGCAAAATCCCCAAGTAAATCTGCACATTAATGTTTGAGAAATGGGTAGATCAGGACTGTCAGCCAAAGGGCCTCTCTGAGTATCCCAGATGGACTTCCAGATGTTCAAGCTGGTTTTAGAAAAGGCAGAGGAACCAGAGATCAGGTTGCCAACATCTGCTGGATCATCAAAATAGCAAGAGAGTTCCAGAAAAACATCCATTTCTGCTTTATTGACTATGCCAAAGCCTTTGACTGTGTGGATTGCAATAAACTGTGGAAAATTCTAAAAGAGATGGGAACATCAGACCACCTGACCTGCCTCTTGAGAAATCTGTATGCAGGTCAGGAAGCTACAGTTAGAATTGGACATGGAACAATAGACTGGTTCCAGAAAAAGGAGTATGTCAAGGCTGTATATTGTCACCCTACTTATTTAACTTATATGCGGAGTACATCATGAGAAACACTGGGCTGGAGGAAGCAAAAGCTGGAATCAAAATTGCCAGGAGAAAAATCAATAACCTCAGATATGCAGATGACACAGCCCTTATGGCAGAAAGTGAAGAAGAACTAAAAAGCCTCTTGATGAAAGTGAAAGACGAGAGTGAAAAAGTTGACTTAAAACTCAACATTCAGAAAACTAAGATCATGGCATCTGGTCCCATCACTTCATGACAAATAGATGGGGAAACAGTGGAAACAGTGGCTGACTTTGTTTTTCTGGGCTCCATAATCACTGCAGATGGTAACTACAGCCATGAAATTAAAAGATGCTTACTCCTTGGAAGGAAAGTTATGACCAACCTAGACAGCATATTAAAAAGCAGAGACATTGCTTTGCCAACAAAGGTCTGTCTAGTCAAGGCTATGGTTTTTCCAGTAGTCATATATGGATGTGAGAGTTGGACTATAAAGAAGGCTGAGCGCCAAAGGATTGATGCTTTTGAACTGTGTTGTTGGAGAAGACTCTTGAGAGTCCCTTGGACTGCAAGGAAATCCAACCAGTCCATCCTAAAGGAGATCAATTCTGGGTGTTCATTGGAAGGACTGATGTTGAAGGTGAAACTCCAATATTTTGGCTACCTGATGTGAAGAACTGACTCATTTGAAAAGACCCTGATGCTGAGAAAGATTGAGGGTGGTAGGAGAAGGGGATGACAGAGGATGAGATGGTTGGATGGCATCACTCAATGGACATGAGTTTGGGTAAACTCCGGGAGTTGATGGACAGGGAGGCCTGGTGTGCTGCAGTCCATGGGGTTGCAAAGATTTGGACATGACAGAGCAACTGAACTGAACTGAACTGAGTATCCCAAGGTATGGAGGGTGTCTTGTCCAATGATTTATCTTAGCATCCTGTTCCATGCCTGTACATGCAGTTGCAGTACCTTAGTAAACGATTACTGAATTAAACTGAAGAAATACTCATGACCAAAGGTCACTGTAGGTCTAAGGCATTAGAATATCCAGGGACAATGCTTGGAAGGAGCAGTTGATGAGCACCTCGATGACCCTCATTCACAATAAATTGGGAAAACAGGCTTTCTCTACTTAACTGTCCACTGTGGAAAATGAGAGCCTTGTTTTACCAAAAATCATGCCAGATAGGTGAGCCACGGTTTCCCATTTCAAAGCTCATGGGTGCATATTCTTTCCCTGGCTCTTTCTAAGCAGGTTGGGCTGGAATTATCCTGATATGGAAACAGAAGATCAGCTGGTATCCACGGTCACACTCACCTGTATGTGATGATATTTCGATCTGGTAAACCTAGACAATGTATATGGGCAGAGTGTGCTCTTTCTATCACTATCAGAATAAAGAAAAGGCAAGGCCAGGGAGTCTGAAATTAAGAGTTCTAATATGATTCATTTATTTAACAAATGTTCCCTGAATATTCACTGTATGCCAGGCACTTAGTTAGTTGTTAGAGAAATACATTGAGCCAAAAGCATACAGACTCTGCCCCCCTAAAGTGTAAATTCTAATTTAGGAGGAAAAAAAGAAACAAACAAACAAAACTGCATTCTATCCAGTTGCAGACAGTTTCCCAGTTTGCCTTTTTCTTTTAGTTTTATTCATAGTACATTTTTAAATACCAAAAGTGTAAACATTTGTATGATAAATTCTATCTTTTATTATACTTTCTGGCTTAAGTTTCATTTTCTGAAGCATCCTCAACAACGTAAGGTGCTGTAAAGATTCTATAGGATTCCAGAATGAGGAAGAAGTCGACACTGATAGCCTTTATTGCTTCACTTTCCATCTAATCCTCAGCCCGAGTTATTTCAGATGCCACCTGCTCCCTTCCTGGATGAGCATTCACTTCTTTAGTTCCTAAGTCTGGAGCCTAGTCTCCAGAAGGTTTCTGGTCTGACCTCTCCGTTATCAATGCCCACTGGCCCTGCTGCCTCCCGGTTTCCATCAGTACCTTCGTCCAGGGATGTCCCATCATTCTGTCCTTCTATTCTCATACCAGTCTGCGGGACTGACTTCTGCCCACCTCTTGAAAGCCTGTATTCTCCACAACTGCAAACCTGCTTCTCTTCTTATGCTTGATATCCACCCATGCAGGGTACTTTGTATAAATGGATGAGCAACTCATAAATCAATGTAGGCATTGCCATATAGTAATTAAAGAGAGTGATGTTGATTTATATGTACCTATACTGAGGGAAAAAATCATAATTACACTGTTAAATGATAAAAAATTGTAAATCATTATATACTATATGATATTGCCTCTATTAAAAGTAAAATGACTTTCAATAGATAGAGGCTACATACATACATGCATACAAGCATAAATACATACAGAGACATATATTGTTGTAAATACATAGGCATATTCATAAACACACTACATAGGCATATCACGCAAACAATGTATGTAATTCTAAATGTCCTAGTGAGTGAGTGCATGCTTTTGTGCTGAGTCTTTCAGTCCTGTCTGACTCTTTGAGACCCCATGGACTGTAGCCCACCAGGCTACTCTGTCCATGAGATTCTCCAGGCAAGAATACCAGAGTGGGTACCATTCCCTTCTCCAGGAGATCTTCCAGACTCAGAGATTGAACCCAGACCTTCTGCACTGCAGGTGTTTTCTTTACCATCTGAGCTACCAGGGAAGTCCAAATGTTCTTTTATCCAAGTGAAAAAGGAAAAGAAAAAATTAAAACATATTAACTTTTAGCCAAATATATTATCATTTCAAAATTCAGTCAACTTTTTTACAAAAATATCAATGAGCTATTTTATCCTCTTTCATTCTGTGAAGACTCTGAAATCCCATGTGTATATTACACTTAGTCAGTAGCTACCATGTTAGACAGCAAGATGATAGAACATTTTCTTCATCACAGAAAATCTGATTGGACAGCACTGGTTTATAGGGCTTTGGGGGGAAGAGATTGTCCTCTCACCAAAGAAACAAATGGGAAAATTGTAAGTTTATTTCCCAAAATTTAGGAGGAGATTTATGGTTAGGACAACATGAACCCTTTGGGGTGTTTTTGTCTGAAATTTGTTCTCTTCCTCGGATACTATGTTCTCACTGTTCTAACAACCAGGAGGCTGTGAACCTAAGAAAAAGGAACTCTGGGTGCACATGTAATTTTTGGCCCACCATTTACTGGCTGTGTGATTTAGCGTAGGCAATAGCCTTTCCGTACTTATTTTTTTTTCCGGTCATATAGTCATCATGAGGATTAAACAAAATAATGCAGGTGCCCAAGTGTGGAGCTGGCACTCAGTAAACTCAGATTTCCTTTGGGGTCTCTCTCTAGGCATCATAAATATTTCAGATCTGGCCTGAATAAGGATAAAGTGTGAATACTATGAGCTGCCCTCTCAGTAACACTGAATTTCTGTATGTCTTCTGTCATTTCACTGACCAGACAGTCATCCCAGCAGCCTTGTGAAGTTTACCTTTCTCCAAACTCCCTCTCTGAGCCGCAAGAGGGGCTAAAGCTGCTGAATAAAGTATGTCCGTGTATTTGGCGGAGTTTCTATTAGCAAGTTCACAGTTCTAGATTGCCAACAAGAGGATGTATAGGCACTTCCCTGGTGGTCTGGTGGTTAAGAACCCACCTGCCAATGCAGGGGACATGAGACATCAGTTCGATCTCTGCTCCAGGAAGATCCTACATGCCTTGGGACAACTAAGCCCGCAGGCCACAACTCCCAAGCCTGTGCCTAAAGCCTGTGCCTGAAGCTTGTGCCTAAAACCTGTGCCCTGCAACAAGAGAAACCACTGCAAGGAGACACCCAGGCACCACAGAGAAAGCCCATGTGCAGAAACACTTAGTGCAGACAAGGATAAATTACTTATTTCTTTTAAAGAGGACTTACAAACTCATATCAAGAGTCATATCTGGAGGAGACAGAAACTCCATCCATGAATGAGGCTGCACATAAGTCTGTGTACCCGTGTCCATGTCTGCCTCTGTGTGAATGCACAGGTGTGTGTGAGCATCTGTCTTAAACACTGTCTGTGACTGTTCCGAGATCGGCTTGCTGGCTTGGGAAATAACCTGGCCCCCAAATCAGAAACCATGGCAGCCACGGGATTTCACGTAACGTGTCGCACTCTCTCTTGTTCTCTGCCTCCTTGTCTGAAAAATGCAGGGGCTGTATCCGATGATCCTAAGACTCTGTCCAGCACGGATAGTTCACGATTCAGTGAATCGGCGGGCAGCCGGGGCCAAGGTTCTCATTCTCGTTATCACGGGTAATCAAGAGTTGGCAAAACACTTTAGTCCTCCCTCAAAATGCTGTTCTTTTCTTGAACTCTTATTATTAGGCTTCCTACACTCACATGAGACTTTGATAAATGGAAGCGGCTAATAGACCACTTGGATGGTGCCCAGGAAGAGGGCAGAATCTCTGTTAGGCTTCATTTGCAAGTTTCACACCACTTAAAACTAACTCACCAGCTCTGAAAAAAAATAAATGGCACTGGAAGGCATAAAATATGGGTCTGGAAGGCAGAGGGGGTGGGTAGTCGTTTGGATAGGATGCCCTTTCAGGTCCCTCCCCACCTTGAGATTCTAGGATTCTGTTGGCATGGGATTTAGTAAATCAACAAAGGCGTGTGAAACATACAGGTATCTGCTTTCTGGAGTGTTCAGTTATCTTCTTAAAGGCGAGCATAAGTACATCCTAGTGGCGGACAGAAGATGACCCACCTCATTGTCAGGAAAAGGATGTCCAAAAAGAATTTGAACAGAGAGAGAGGGAAGGAAGGACAAAATAAGCACACGTGGTAAAATGTTAAAAATCTGCAGTTCTGGTAGGGATGTGTATGTATGTTAGTCGCTCAGTCGTGTCCAATTCTTTGCAACCCCAAGGACTGTAGCCTGCCAGGCTCCTCTGTCCATGGGATTCTCTAGGCAAGGAACCTAGAGTGGGTTGCCATTCCCTTCTCCAGGGGATCTTCTTGACCCAGGAATTGAACCTGGGTCTTCCTGCATTTCAGTCAGATTCTTCATCATCTGAGCCACAAAGGAAGCTCTCTGGTAGATACATAGGTGTTATGTATCCACAGTCCCTTACTTTAACATAACAGAATTTTTCAGAGGGAAAAAGTTAGAAAAATGTTGCAAAGTTTCAAAAAGTAAAAAGCAAAAAAAAAAAAATTATATTCAGTACAGCCTTTAAACTGAGTTTCTGCAAGACATTCTTTATTAAAAAAAATTATTTGCTTATTAGGCTGTGTCAGTTTTAGTTGTGGCATGTGGGTTCTTTTGTTGCAGCACATAGACTTCTCTCTAGTTGTGGCCCCGTGGGCTCCGTAGTATTGGCACACAGGCTTAGCTGCCCCAGGGCATGTGAGATTTTAGTTCCCTGACCAGGGATTGAACTCACATCCCCTGCATTGCAAGGCAGATTCTTAACCACTCGACCACCAGAGAAGTTCCAAGACATTCTTTAAAAAAGACTTCTTTGGTCTAGTGAACTTGGAAGCTGCTTCATTCTATACCATCCTGCTGGAGATTTACAGTTCATATTAGTGGCATATTACAGGGACAAAGAAAACTGGCACAAAGAAATCTGTTTAATCTTTCTCACCAAATGTATCCCACATTTGTTTTTAAAATCATGGAACTCTGTGTGTGTGTGTGTGTGTGTGTGTGTGTGTGTGTGTAGCATCTATCAACCTACCCAAGGAATTAACATTCCATGAACACACACTAGCTCCTTCTTTGATTCATTCATTCCTCTCTAACTGAGCATTTGCTATGTGCAAATATAAAAATAAGATGTACAAATATAAAATAAGAAGATACATCTCCTATTCACAAGTAGCACACACCTTAGAATAGAGGAAACAGAAAACAAATATGATTAAAATAGAAAGAATTTTGTGTTTGAAACCACATGGAAGTGCAGAGGTAAACATTGCAATTAGAATCTATGCCGAATAAAAGATGGGCTTCCTGGGTGGTGTAGTGTGAAAGAATCCACCTGCCGATGCAGGAGACACAGGAGATACAGGTTCAATCCCGAGGGGGAAATGGAAACAGGTGCTGGTACTCTTGCCTGGAGAATTTCATGGACAGAGGAGGCTGGCAGGTTACAGTTCACAGGGCTGCAAAGAGTTAGACACAACTGAGCATGCACGCATACCCTAACTGGGTGCCTGAAAAGGGCCTGGGACTAGAAAAGAACAGACCAAAGAAAGTAACTCACTGGAAATTGTCCAACTTTGTCCAGAAAATAAATAATTGTATCACTGCATATTTTCCCATGGGTTGCTCAAAAATCTCCCCCTCCAGTTTCCACGTTCCTGAAAAAGTATGCACAGGTAAGAAAGAAGAAGTTATATATAAAATTCACTGGAAAGATCTAAGATTCTGTCCAGCATGGATATTCTATGATTCCGTGAATCTAGAATACATTGAACTGCTGCTCATACTAAGCAGCAACCTACTAAAAGTGAGGTTGCTCTAGGATGCAAGTCACAAAACCTGGCCAGTGATGGCTGCATCCATAAGGATATTTCTTGTTTGCCTGGTTGGAAGTCTGGTAGGAGATGGTCCCAAGTCTGATGGCTCAGGAGTGCCAGTAGCACTCAGGCTCTTTCACACAACTTCCACATGACATAAATACCATCGTAAATTCCATTTTTAAAGAATAAGGAGCTCACCAAATTTCTTCAGGCAACGGAGGGGCCAGGAGTTTAAACCCAGGCAGTCAAACTCCAGCCAGGGATACAGTGCACATACCCATGACACCATAGTGCCATTAAACAATTCAGCATGTTAAAAAGCAGAGACATCTCTTTGATGACAAAGATCTGTACAGTCAAAAGCTGTGGTTTTTCCAGTAGTCATGTATGGATGTGAGAGTTGGACTATAAAGAAAGCTGAGTGCCAAAGAATTGATGCTTCTGAACTGTGGCGTTGGAGAAGACTCTTGAAAGTCCCTTGGACAGCAAGGAGATCCAACCAGTTAAAGCTAAAGGAAATACATTCATTGGAAGGACTGATACTGAAGCTGAAGCTCCAATCCATTGGCCACCTGATGTGAAGAGCCAACTCATTGGAAAAGACCCTGATGCTGGGAAAGATGGAAGGCATAAGGAGAAGGGGGTGGTGGAGGATGAGACGGCTAAATAGCATCACTGATTCAGTGGACACAGATTTGAGCAAACTCTGGGAGATAGTGGAAGACAGAGGAGCCCAGCATGCTGCAATCCATGGGGATCGCAAAGAGTTGGACACAACTTAGGAACTGAACAACAATAACAGCTAATACTGAGCAGCATAGCTGGACCTCCACAGCCTGATGCTTTGGTCCCCTGGGCATCCCTAGCCTTCACCCAGGAGGAGTGTCTGCATCTCAAGGCATCCACACAGCCTGCATCACTGCATACACACCTCTCAGCAGAGAACCAGACCTCTACACCTAGGAATGCTACACTCTTCTCCCAGAAACCCATAGACCTCGCCTCTTCCCTCTCGAGATTTATAATTAAGCCTCCGAAAAATTAAGAAATTAATATAAAAGTTGCTGGGTTGCCAATGCTTTTATTATACTTTAATTTACTAGAAACATTTTCACACTACCCCTGAGGAGTAAATGCAATGCAAAATTGCTTACATCGCTCTTAAAAGCTGAAGTAAGCATTTCCTTTTCATCTTCCATAATCCTATATATAATAAAAAATAAATAAAAAAGCCGGTAAGTCTGTGGACCAGAAGCAGCAAATAGATAATTCTATCAGGCTGGATATTTCTCCCCCTGGCTTTTTGAAGGAGTCTCCCCGCCACCCCCCGCCCCGCCGACCTCATAATTCTCCACTTTCCTCATAATTTATTTACAGGTAAAGAAGTGATGAACTAAACTCATTGGGCAGACAACTGCACATCACTTTAATTAAGTTACTAGTGATTTCAAATGGCTCTGCAATCACCTGTGGGATAAAGCAGGTGACAGGGCTAGACAATGGGCAATGTGAGAGGCAGCGGTGGAGGAGGCAGGAGCTTGGGGTGCCCTGGGGACTAGGAAACTGCAGAGTGACTGGCTAAGAGCTTGGGCATCAGAAATCCAAGTTCAAGTCCATCCCTAGCCACGTCCCAGCAGTGCGATGTTAAGCCAATTCCCCAAACACTATGAGCCTAGGTTAGTACAACTCTTAGAATGGGATGCTAGCAAGCCCACCTCTTGTGTTTATTGTGAATATCAAATGTGGCAACATAGGTGAAAAACAAATGTTTGACTCTTGGTAACTACAGTTCAGAGCTATTAACATGGAGCTATTCCATGGGATGACAGACGGAGGGGCAAGGTGACCTCTGGGACATCCCAGGGCACCCTTCCCGTTAATGATGCTCATTTAATGAGTGTGAAGCACCCTGTTGCAGTGTAAGGACTTAAGGATGGACTATCGATGATCCAAGATCTGAGCCCTGACTCTGAAATGAGACTCGGTTTTCTCACTAATGGTGACCACAGAAATCAAACTACATATGTGAAAGGGATCACCGTAGGTTTCCATAAACATCAAAATGGGGGCTTCCCTGGTGATGCAGTGGAACAGAATCTGTCTGCTAATTCAGGAGACACGAGTTCAATCTCTGATCTGGGAAGATCCCACATGCCCTGGAGCAACTAAACCACAACTATCGAGCCTTTTCTCTAGAGCTCCTGCTCCGTAACAAGAGAAGCCAGCGCAATGAGAGACCCACGCATCACAACTAGAGAGCAGCCCCCACTCGCCACAGCTACAGAAAAGCCTGCACGGCACTGGAGACCCAGCACAGACAAAAATAAACAAATAGATGATTTTTTAAAAAAGATCAAAATGAGCTCATACCTGTGAGTGATAGTCCTCACCTGGATAAAGCTTTTCAAATTGAAAGTGATTAATCTGGCTACAGAATGGTTTCCAGTGTTCTCAAATTGGATGCCAGATAAAAGACAACCCAATAAGATAAACATGGACATCTCTCTGCATCATTAATTTGGTTCAACTAATGGGCAAGGGAGTCCCATCATGTTGTACCAACCAACATGGCTCTATGATGGGAAACAGTGAAAAATTTTACATGGATCTGTAAGGTAAAGCACAAGCCTTCAAAAAATTATATGATGCACCATTCAGGGGTATATATGCATATGCTCTTCTGCCATAAAAGGGTTAACCTGGGATTTCTTTGGTGGTCTAATAGCTAAGGACTCTGTACCCCCAATGCAGAGTACCCAGGTTTGATCCCTGGCCAGGGAATTTAGATCCCACATGCCCCAACTAAGAGTTCATATGCCGCAACGAAGACCCAGCACAGCTAAATAAGTAAATAAATACTCCTTTTTTTTTTTAATTAAAGGGTTAACTTAAGTGGAAAGGCACCAAATACCATCACTGTTGAACTTTTCCTCCCCATGCAGGAATCTGCCCCTCTTTAATTTCATGGTTCTCTCCAAATTCTCTACAGGAGAGTTGGAACCTTGATTTCCTTCCTGGAGAAATATCAACATCTCTTGATAATTGGAATTTGAAGGCAAAAACTTGCCACCTCAAATTTATTAAAGCTGTTTCAAAACTCTGTCCTGATCCCTACGTCAGATGTCAGCTTAGAAAAGACTCTTTAGGTAGCCACTGGGCCAAGGAATGCAAGCAAAGATGGAGGATTTTGAAAGTGAGAAGGCAACTCGGTGCTTCTCCTAACAGAACTTTCTCTGCTTGAAAACGGCAAAAGAGGTTTTGGAGGAAAAGAAAAGGAAAGACAAGGCAAATCGCTACATGATCATAGGTTCTTGTGCCTGGATTCCCAGGTAAAAGAATCCAATGCATGAGACTTGGGTTCGATCCCTGGGTCTGGAAGATCCCCTGGAGGAGGCTATGGCAACCTAATCCATTATTCTGGCCTGAGAAATCCCATGGACAGAGGAGCCTGGTGGACTATAGTCCATGGGGTCGCAAAGAGTCAGACACAACTGAGCGAATGAGTACACAGTCTGTGTACCTAACCCCAAGTCAAATCAGCAACATATATGGAAAAGCTATTACACACACACACACACACACACACACACACACACACACACACACCCCACTCTTACATGTAAAATAAAGTTTTGCAGTAACTCTTTAGTTTGTTTCAGTTAGAAATGTTTTTGGTGGCAAAGAATAGAAACTCTAACGGCAGAGGTGTAAGTGAATAAGGGATTAATTTTCTCACAACATGTGAGTTCAGAGATGGCCCATCCTCTCTCTGATTCGGCTGTGCTACGTCACACCAGGGTCCCACGTGGTTGTCAAGCAGTGGCTGGAGCCCCACCATGTGCGTGCTGTTAATCCCCTAGTCATGTCTGACTCGTTGCGACCCCATGACTGTAGCCCGCCAGGCTCCTCTGTCCATGGGATTCTCCAGGCAAGAACACTGGAGCAGAGAGCCATTCCCTTCTCCAGGGGATCTTCCCGATCGAGGGATCAACCCCAGGTCTCCTGCATTGTAGGCAGATGGTTTACCATCTGAGCCGCCAGGGAAGCCCGCAGCCCCACCATGGACACCATAAAAGATGAAGGGAAAGGGCAGGAGAGGGAAAGACAGCACCCCCCGCAGGTTCTCCCTTCCACAAGGGAAACAAGGGCTGCCCTGGCCACCCACAGCAAACCTCCGGTGACATCTCTCTGACCAGACATGTCACACGGCCACCCCTAGTGGCACAAGAGACTGACAAAGCAAGGCTGCCTTTTTTTTTTTTTTTTTTGACAAGCCTGAGAAAACCGTGAAATACCAAGATAATCCTGCATTTCTAGAAAATGTCCAGCCACCATTCTGATAAGTGATTAGAACCCTCAACACTTAACCAACATGATCATGCCTTCAAAGTTTATTTACTTATGTTCTGTTGAGACCTGAGTTACTTCTACAGCCCCTTGAAGTGGTAAGCTTCTCAAAGTGTCATCTAAACGGTCGCATCCCTTTCTAGCAAGCCACAGCCCTACTGTCTCCTCTTTCATAAAAAGCATCTCTGTGTCCGCTTGAAGGTATTGATTTTAATTAATCACAACATACAGCCCCCTCAATCAATAGAGAGGTAGGTACAGGGGGTTGAAAAGAAGCTGTAAATCATGGTTATTTCTTCTCTTCAGAGAACTTTCTTTCAACTGGAATTCAGTGGTTCTGCTGTGCTCAGATTCAAGCAATGTGTTCATAATCACACTAATAGCTGCTCTTGACTGAATGCTGTTATATCCCGCTGCGTAATCATAGAATCCTGCGTTGTTTTTATTATTTTACTGGATTTTCCTGTTATTCACAGTTTAAAGAGGGGCAGATTGAGACTTGAAAAATGTAAAGCACCATGTCCCCGACACTGTTGATCCTAGAGCCTTGGTTTGAATTCATCCCTGCCTCTTGGAACAATTGTATTTGTCTCCACAGTCATTGTATGGCCCACGTAGGTACTGTTTTACATAGATGATCTCTGACGTTCATCATGACCTTTATATGATTTCCTTTGCTCAGAAGTTACACCTGAAAGTCAGAGAAAGTAAATGATTTGCCTGAGATCACTTAGGGGTGGGGGTGGGGTGGGATGGCTGAGCTAGAATTCCCACGAAGATGCGTCTGGTCCCCAGGTGTCTAACTTCCAGGGCAGCCCACAGCCTCCTGTAGCGTTATCAGGGTGTAACCCAGCAAAGCAGTGCCGTGTGAAGCCATTTCTTACACGACAAAGGGAGACGTGTGTAGCCACAGAGGGCAAGAGCTCCAGATCCAGGCTGCTGGAGTTCAAACCCTGCTTCCAAACTCAGTCTGTGATGTATGGCATCCTACTTATATTCACAAAACCTCAGCTGCCAAATTTATAGAGACGACGAGACCATGAGTATACTGAGAGGAGTGCAAGAGACTACAAGTGGAAAACACCTGCTCGTACCTACAACAAAGGCAAGAAGGAACGATATCATCATGAGAAGTTGCTTACGTTCTCCAAGCCTCAGTTGCTCCTTCTGCAAAATGGGGATAATAATACAGCCTACTTGTTATGGGACTATACTGAGTCCATATGCATCAAGGCTTGTAACCGTCTCTGGCAGTATCTTGTGCTCAATAAATGTTAGCTGTCATCATCGTCATCATGATATCTATATTAGCAGTAACATCTAATTTCAAAGACCGGCTGAATAGAACATCAGAAAGAAAAAAAAATAGACCATCAGAAAAAAATAGAGTGTCAAAAATTATACAGAACATCAGAAAAAAAACTCTCTCTTTTTTTTTTTTTTGCATAAAATGAGACTGCTAGTCACACAATGGAGACATTTTAGAACATCTAGAAAGTACAAAGCAATGCCAGCCAGAAACTTGTTTTTCAAGAAGCTTTTCAAGCTGAAGCAGAGGGCACAGCCAAACCTGGCTAATTAGCTGCACCGCCTTATGCCACGGGGCCCAAGACATCGCGCCCGGCTGTTGTGTTGGGGGCTGGAGCCTGCGAAGTCAGCTGTAATTGACACCCAGGCGCAGGGGGAGTCGGGAAGGTTAAGGGGAGGGTGGCATCCAGAAGAACCAAGAAAGAAAGATAATAGCCAGGCCTGAGCGCCTTGCAAGGAACACTCAGCCATGTTGGGCTGGTCGGACATTTGTCTTCCTTTTCTTTTTCCCTGGGCAGACTGGGAAATGCCCCTTTTCTCTCATTCTTGCCCTCTTTTTTCCTCTGGACAGCTCCCCCTACTCATGTGATGTTCTCAGGCCATACTGGGAAGTAGATTTTCTGGGCACTATAGCAAGCCTTGTTTGTTCAGTCACTCAATCGTGTCCGATTTTTGGTGATCCATGGACAGTAACCCGCCAGGCTCCTCTCTGTCCATGGAGCTTTCCAGGCAAGAATGCTGGAGTGGGTTGCCATTTCCTCCTCCAGAGGATCTTCCCAGCCCAGGGATTGAACCCACGTCTCCCACACTGGCGGGAGGATCCACCATTGATTCACCTGGACTCACTTCCCTGGCCCTCTCCTAATCCAGCTCTGGATACTTTATGTATTAGACTTTGATGTCAATCTTGATGATTTGCATGAAAATAAGATTCAGCTTGGTTCCTGAGTTTCTAGGGCCCCTCTTAAACTGTTTGCCTGGGGCGAGCGCCCTCCTTCTTCCGACCTTAATCCCACCGCAGGGACCAACAAGACAGTGCTGAGTGCTGAGCAGAACGAACCCCCGCCACCCCCGTCTGCTCTGAGCCCAGAGAGGTTGCTGAGATGGCTTTCTGTTCCCCTCCTTCTCCACGTTTTCTTATAGAATGGGGGCAAAAAGAAAAAGTGTTAACAGCTGAGCAGGTCTGGCTCCACCCTTCCTGCCAGAATGAAGCAAAAAACAGAATAAGACTCTTTTAAAGTGATGCTTAAAAAAAAAAAAAGATGAGGATGAATCTGCATTTCTCAGGTAGCCATGCTGGAAAAGTAGGGTCTCCAGGGAGCGTTAACTATGAGGATGGTGTGGATATTAAAGATAGGAGACAAGGGAGTGGCCAGAAAGCCCTGAGGAGGAAGGGGAACTTTTCTGGGGTGTGTGGGGTGCAGTCTCTGGGGAGTGTGAGAGTTGGGATATAGAGAAAGTGCAAAGTGCATTTCAGCACCTAGTGTCTGTCCCCATCTTGATGACCTTCTAGAATACAAACAAAGGAGGTGATTTATATCACCATACATTGGACTATGATTTCTTGAAGTGGTATCAAACCCAGAGTGGATCACGTGAGCGCCTGCATCTAGGCGGGTTATAACCATCCCCATTAATAAGTGCGGTTAAGCTCCCTGAAACCTACAAGTGACGATCACACATAACTCAACACGCTTGACTCAAAAATCCCAAATGGGTTTATTTTTCAGTCTATTGGCCCAGCTCTTAAAAAATTTTTTTTTTCTTTGATAACTGTCAAAAACAATAAAAAATCCTCACCATTTACAATATCTATCTCACCATCCCCTCAGGAAGAAAAGAAATAAACAGACTCTCCAAATAGAAGCTGGAAAAAAAAATCAGCGTTAAGTTTCTGCTATAAAGGGGAGTATTTCAATGAAAGAAAATTCCTGGTTGTGTCCAGAGCAGATTATTACTCAAGTATTATACTGTGGGTATTGCTGGGAGAAATGTTTCCTGACTGATTGATATGTTATTATCTCTTAGAGTTGAATTATCTCTGTAATGCCAACCACTGTAATAACAGCTGCTTTTGTCTGACAACAGAGCTGAGCTTTATTTTGTCTGCATGGCACATAAGGGGGTGCATCAACTTGACTTCAAATACTAACTGTTAATCATTCATTCTATTAATGGGAAGGCAACTCTGATGTCCCGTCCTACCGCCCTCAACACACACACACACACACACCACACAGCTGATGGTCTGATCTCTAATTTCGTTAGGGAACAGAAGCATTTAAACAGGAGTTTCCTCACCCACCTGCCAACTAATCTAGCAGCCTCCCTGTGTATCTGCTCCCTCGTTTCCCACCTGCTCTTGTGAAAGAGGCATCCTTGCACCCACTCCCATCAGCCTCTCTGCGAAGACTCCTGAGTTCTCAAGGGATTTACTCTTGCAATTTTCTGCCTGTTCCCCTGAATCCTCAGTCTCCCCCCTTCCCCTGGATCACTCCAGGAAGAAGAAAAGTAGGCTGTGATGTACCTGCAAGTCCATGCCTCAGAGCAGCACTATTCACAATAGCCAAGTGGTAGAAGCAATGCTGGTGTCCATCAACTGATGAATGGATGGAGATGTCCCTGGTGATCCAATCGCTAAGAAAGAGCTCACATGCCTCCACTAAGACCCAGTATGGCCAAAAATAAATAAGTAAATATTTTTAAAAACCTTTCAGTGGTTTACACACACACACTTCCTTATTTTCCCTATCACAGCTTAAAGGGCTCCAGGTAACCATCCACTGCCACCGGCTCCAAGCCCATCTGGTGCCCCCTTTATTCCCCGACAAGCAAACCACTCCCTGACTACCAGGTGTGGGAACCTGATCCTTCTGCCTGGACCACTGCTCTCCGCATGCTCCTGAGGACCAGGAGGCTTCGGAGCCAGTCTTGCCATCTCTCCACGCCATGATTGGAGCTGCGGTGACTATCCTCACGCCGAGAAGGGACAAGCTTAAAGGCCACATGACTGTGCTCACACAATGAAAGAAAATTAACATCTCTGGGCAGAAATGATCCAGGTGACTCTTGGAGGACAACATTGAGTCTCTGAACCTACCCTGTCTTATCCCAGAAGGAATCTTGTTATCTGAAACAACCAATACCCTTACTAGGTTCCGGCCTTCCTGATGGCCCAGACAGTAAAGAATGTGTCTGCAAGGCGGGAAACCTGGGTTTGATCCCTGGGTCAGGAAGCTCTTCTGAAGAAGGGAATGGTACCCACTCCAGTATTCTTGCCTGGAGAATTCCATGAACAGAGGAGCCTGGCGGGCTACAGTCCATGGGGTCCCAAAGAGTCAGACACAACTGAGTGACAAACACTTACTAGGTTCTGTCCATTTCCTCAGGAAATCTACCCCAGGCCACTTGAGGCATCTCACGGACACACTGCTGTAAATCCACTGACTATCCCAGGGCCTCACACATGGTTGATGCTCAAAATTAGGGCCCAGAGTTGGGGGGGGCACAGAACTGCCGGGGCACCAGAAAGCTAAGTCATCAAGATGTACCACTTCAACACAACAGTTCACAAAGTCAAAATAAATGTAAAAATTATACAGTGGACAAAATATCAGCATTTTAAATAAAGACAGGATCTAACCCTGGGAAAGGAGAAGCGGGTGGTAGAGGATGAGATGGTTAGATAGCATTACTGACTCAAAGGACATGAATTGAAGCAAACTCCGGGAGACAGGCGGACAGATGAGCCTGGTGGGCTACAGTCCACAGGGTCGCAGAGAGTAGGACTTGACTCCAAGTTCCACATAGGAACTTAATTGTCATTCTCACTTGACAGGTTGAGGGCCCTTGGGACTCAAAGAAGTTAAGTAACTTATTTGGGGGTCACACAGCTGAGAGTGATCTGAATGACTCTGAAAGCAGTGCTCTTAACCTAGGCCTTAGTTAGAAGGTCTTTGTGAAACGCGATCTTGGTAACTCTCAGATGGGGATGAAGTGGAGGGGTGGGGGGTCAAGAACTGCCATCATCCAGGCTTTGCTCTGTCATCTTCTGTCTTGCAAAGCACATTTCCTGAGCACCCACCAATCTGGCCTTTGAGGGGCTTTCCTCTAAGGAGCTTATTGTGTATGTATGTTAGTCGCTCAGTCGTGTCTGACTCTTTGTGACCCCATGGACTGTAGCCCGCCAGGCTCCTCTGTCCATGGGATTCTCCAGGCAAGAAAACTGGAGTGGGTTGCCATTCCCTGCTCCAGGGGATCTTTCTCCACAAAGGGGTAGAACCTGGGTCTCCTGCATTGCAGGCAGATTCTTTACCATCTGAGCCACCACGGAAGCCCAATGACCTTATTATGTGAATGATTGCTATGTGAATGGAGCCAAGAGTCAAGAACGGCCTCCAACAGCCAGGAAACCCCAAATTTTGCTAAAAAGTCAGGCACTTGGATGGACACATTTTGGTGGAATCAAGGTATCGCCCAGGTCTGCACGGTAACAGGCAGTGGGGTGGCGGGGGTGGGGGGTGGGGGTGGCGGGAGACAAGGCCAGCAACTGTGAGCAAGGAAATCGGGATGTAGAGAAGATCGCAGGCAGGTTCCTGTGGGTTTTTTCCATTCCTCTGGGATGCGGCACCTTATGTAAATCCAAAGTGATACTGACAGGACGGAAGGAATCCATCACTCACACCCTCACATCCTTCTGAGATGGCTCCTGCCAGACTCACTCTTATGAATCCCCACAACTGCTCTCGAAAAATGCCCCTGGAGAACTTAATGCAAAGTCAGGGAGAAGTCTGGAGTTCTCAGTTAGGACTGGGATGGCCAGAGGTCCTCCTGGCTTCCAGCTGCATGAGATGGGAACAAGCCAAAAAAAAAAAAAAAAAGTAAGATGCCTGATGAAGGGGGAACACATAAAGAGAAAGAAAAGCAATGAAAGATCTCATCGTTGGCATCACTGCTAATTTCGCCAGGCGGCTTTGCAAGGTTCTTCCCTCCAAGTGACAGCCTGCCTGGGGGGCTTGGCTGAGTTAAAGGCTTCCTGGAGCGGAGGCTGTCAGTCACTCGGAAGGAAAGAGAAGCCCAAGCAGAGGTTCCGACCCCAAGGCCGAGGCGGGCGGCCCTCCATGAGTAGGGGCGTGCAGGACGGCAAGCACAGAGGAAGGGATCTGTGATTCTTTCAAGAGCCCAGGGTCGCGCCTCCCCACCTCCCCCAGCCCCAGGAGCCTGCGCTTCTTCCTTCCCAGAGCAGAAGCTGTGACTTTTTGTGCTGTCATCAGCAGAACCCTCTCTGCCTCCCTCCCAGAGCATGTTCATCCTTCTAGCACCCGGGGGCAGCTGAACAGTTGGTGGGAGGAATCGAAGCAGTGAGAAGCGGTGTCTTTTTTCAGACTGACAGCCCCGGTCCTCAGAAAGCGTGCCGGATGGTGTCTAATCGCTCTCTCCTTCAATTCTGAGTTTCACAGTTCAGTCACCTGCTGCCGCTCACCACTCCCCGGGGACTCACAGCTCTCTGCGCAGACGAGCACAGGCTATTTCAGAAGGCCCATTGTAACCAAAAATCTACCGTGTCCTACGTCTTGGCCCCAGCCCTTGGAAAGAGACACAAGATTCCTGGGCAAAGGCTTTGCTCTTCGGTCAACAGTGATCTGCGCTGAGCAGGGGCAGGGAGGGCAAATGGGGTGGCGGATGAAACACAGCCCAGTGGGGACACTCACAGGTGGCCGGGTCCCTCACGTATGTCCTGTTTCTAGTCTCCTTCCTAATGGTTCCCATATAACTCCAGGGCTACCATCCCAGCTCAAAAATGCATCACTTGTTGGAACCCCTAGCTGACCTTTACATGGTCTCCTTACTCCCTCTGTCTCCCTGTTCATAGAAAATGATACCCTGACCCATTGCTGACAGATGATACACTGTTGTTTTTCCATAACTCAGTCCTGTCCCACTGTTTGTGACCCCATGGACTGCAGCACGCCAGGCTTCCCTGCACTTCACTATCTCCCCAAGCTTGCTCAAACTCGCGTGCATTGAATTGGTGATGCCATCCAACCATCTCATCCTCTGTTGTCCTCTTCTCCTCCTGCCCTCAATCTTTCCCAGCATCAGGGTCTTTTCCAATGAGTCGGCTCTTCACATCAGGTGGCCAAAGTACTGCAGCTTCAGTATCAATCCTTCCGATGAATATTCAGGGTTGATTTCCTTTAGGAATGAGGTAGGTATTAGCCTGGCTTAACTTTTCAGAGGGGAAAATAAGCTTTGAGGTTAAGTAGTGAATTACCCAGCATCACCCGCCAAGGAGTTGGTGGGCAGGGATTTCAACCTGTCTTTTTCAAAGCCCCTCTTAGCTTTTTAAACTTTCCAAACAGCCCTGCTGAGAGGTTCTTAAGCTCTGCTCAACAGGAATTTTGTCAACCAAAATGTAAGTTTTAAGTTTCAGTCAAGCCATTTGCTTCTTTGCCAGCAGATCATCTAAGATGTACCCAATTATGGACCAGTGGTTCAGATGAACATGGGGTAACTTATGTTACCACCACCTGCTTGGTTGAAGTCCAGCTGAAAGCAAAGCATTGCGAGTTCTTCTGAGGTTTTTTAAAATTCTGAAAATGGTGCTGGGATCTCATTTCTGCAAAGTGGAAAGGCTCAGCCATAAAAGATAAACAGTCACTGTGGAACGATGCTGGGATGTGCTCGCTTTACGGCCACAGAACGTCTGCTTCTGATGCTACCTCTTGACATGATTATCCAGTAAGTGACGTTAAAACATGTAGGTGGGGTGTGCTAGGCTGGAGACCCATCAGGGGCCAGATCCCAAGCTTGTCCTGCAGCCAGGCCTGGACCTTGATGTCCTCGATGAAGGAGGGGAGAGAATCATGCCTGGATCAACTGCTCACGCAATTCATATAATGATGATGTTTCAGACCCAGGTTTTATAGAACTGAAATCCTAACTGGGAGTCAATATTGCTTTATTTCCTAGATCTTGCACATTGCCAGGGCGTCTGGGCAAAATCTCCCCTTGCACCCTGAGCTTTATTTTGAGGTGTCATCTGAGTTATTTTCATGATGATTTTGAGCGCTGGATTTCTGAAATTAAGAGACCAAGGCTGCAGACATAGGAGCTACATTTGAAACGGGAGATAAGGGGGCAAGGCACAACCACTGAAAGAATGACATAGCCACAGGACATGACAAAAACTGGTTAGAACCAACCAGGTCCAAGATGGCAGAAGTTTCAACTTCTAGTAGACTTTGAGCCTCATTATAAGCTTGTTGTAATGCATTAGCTAAATGACACGCCCAAAGGCACCATGACAGTTCTGAGGCTGATGGTAAAAGGTCAGAAAGTATAGTGACACAGTTTCTGGAAATCTTCACTCCTTCCCCCAAAACACTTGGAATAATCCTCCCACTCATTAGCCTATGAAATTACCCAGCCCATAAAAATGAATCACTCCATATTTGGGGGCCTATTGCCTTCTGAGAGGGCCCACATGTTTCTAAATAAATCTACTTCTTTCTTATCATTTTGTCTCTCACGAAATTCTTTCTGTGATGAGACATAAAGGACTAAGCCTAAGTTAGGTCTAGATACCGGGTGATTGATTCTAATTAAAAGACCATGGGTTCAAGTCCCAGCCTGAGGTACACAGCTTCAATAGGAGCTGTATTAACCTGGGGTCTAATATGTGGGGGGGGGAGGGGATGAATTCATATTTAAGTTACATCAGAGAAAAACTTACATAGGTTGTAGTGAATTGAATTCTGCCCTCTACCCCCAAAGGATATGTCCAAGTTTTCACTCCCAGTATCATGGATGTGGCTTTTCTAGAAACGGGGTCTGCAGTTGTAATTAAGTCAAGGATCTCTAGATGAGACTCTGTACTTAGGGTGAGCCCTAAATCCAATGGCTTCCCCGGTGGCTCAGCAGTTAAAGAATCCATCTGTAAAGGAGGAGACCTGGGTTCGATCCCTGGGTCAGGAAGATCCCCTGGAGGAGGGCATGGCAACCTACTCCAATATTCTTGCCTGGAGAATCCCATGGACAGAGGAGCCTGGTGGACAATAGTCCATGTAGTCGCAAAGAGTTGGATACACTGAAGCAAGCGTCTTCATTGCATGCAGGCATGAATGCACTGAATCCAATAAGTGTCTTCTTTAAAGAGAAAGTGATACCAAACAGGACCCTGTGGGGCTTCTGGGCACAAAAACTTTTCTGTGTCCCCCATGTTTATTTACTTCTTTATAGGAGGATAATTGCTTTAAGACGTTGTGTTACTTTCTGCTCTACCACAAAGTGAATCAGCTGTATGCACACATATATCCCCTCCCCCAAGGCCCTCCCCCTCCCCCATCACTCTGCCCATTGAGGTCATCACAGAGCTCCTGGGAGAGGAGAGGGGTTGGATACTGAGTTCAGTCACTAGTGGCCAAGGATTTCATGAATCACGCCTCTGTAATGAAGTCTCCATAAAAACTTCAAGGCACAGGGTTTGAGGAGCATCTAGGCTGCTAAGCAGGTGCAGATCTGGGGAGAGGGAGGTGGTGGAGAGAGCTTAGAAGCCCTGCACCCCCTTCCCGTAGGCCTAGCCCTGTGCAAGTCTTCTATCAGGCTGTTCCCGAGTTCATCTTTTGTAATAAATCAGTGATAGAGTAGTTGATGTGTCTGAGTTCTGGGAGCTAGCAAGCGAATTGAACCCAAGGAGGAGCTCGTCAGAACCTCCCTTCCACAATCAGTGGGTCAGATGCACGGGTGACAATCACAGGTGACTTGGGACGGGGGGAGGGGAGAATCTTGTGGGACTGAGCCCTTAACCTGTGGCATCTGATGCTACCTCTGGGTCAGAACTGCCATGAAAGGTGCGACAACCAGGGGTTGGTCAGGAAAACACCAATGCACTTTGTACTTCATTGTCACTAAGTTGTGTCCGACTCTCTGTGACCCCAGGCTCTTGCAGTCTGCCAGGCTCCTCTGTCCATGAGATTTCCCAGGCAAGAATACTGGAGTGGGTAGCCATTTCCTACCCCAGGGGATCTTCCAGACCCGGGAATTGAACCCGCCTTCTCCTGCATTGGCAGGCAGAGTCTTTACCGCTGAGCCATTTGTACTTGGTTGGTTGTGTTCAGTCGTTCAGTCGTGTCCGACTCTTTGTGACCCCATGAACTGCGGCATGCCAGGCTTCCCTGTCCTTCACCATCTCCCAGAGTTTGCTCAAATTCACGTCCATTGAGTCGGTGATGCCATCCAACCGTCTCATCCTCTGCTGTCCCCTTCTCCTCCTGTCCGCAATCCTTCCCAGCATCAGGGGCTTGGTACTGGAATCATTTTAAAGAAAAATAGAGACACAGGGAAGGAGGGAGGAGTGGTAAGAAGGCAGGAAGGCAGAAAGAAGTGGGTCTCCTCTGTAGACAACAGTCCTGAGTTTGGATGGAGCTGGAAAAGACCCAGAGGAAGGAGATGGCATTTGAGGAGCCACTAAAGACCTGGGTCTGATGTTCCTGGAATTAGTGAGAGAAAAAGAAGCCACTCCCTAGAGATCAGCCTAGAAATGGGGTTTTATTCTGACTTCTGTGCTCATCTCTGCCGTGATAAGTTTCAGAGATAATTCCTAGAAACTCAAAATGCGCTTTGCTGAAAATCTATTCAAATATGACAGTTATCAGATGAATTGAAAACAATAGTTTCTGAGAGATTAAAAACAAAGTAAGTTTAATATACCCAGGTTCCTTCCCCTCCTTATAAATACGGCAGCTGCTCATGAAATCTGCTGGTCCCTTGAGCTCAGCAAGCACAGACATTTTTAAAATACAATGCGAAACCCAGTGACTATTTCACAGACGAAACGGCGTATGCCTTCCCATCCACAGGTTTCTGAAAGGGTGGATTTTAATTTCCAAAAAGACAAAGCTGAGAGAAAAAGAAAATGCCTATCTTTGTGCACTTAAGAACTATAATATTACTTAGCTGGGGACGTTTTATTCTAAAAAAAAGAAAAAAAATGACTGTCAATGGTGATTAATATTCTCCTTATAATTAATTCAAAATCTTATTAAAATCAAACTTTTATAACTATACATATAACCAGGCTGTCTATGTCGGGATGGAGGATAAGTCTTGCCATTAATTTTACCTGTATCATTTCTCTCGTTCTCCAAAAAGGCAATAAAAGATACCTCCTTGAAAGTCAGTAATGCCGGGCCACCCTCATCTCCATAATGACACAATTTCCAATTCACGCCTCATTTTCATTAATGTTTCTGGCCATAAATTTTTAAGCATATGATAAAAAATTTCTGAAGCGGCATAAAACTAACATGAAGAGGGAGTTCATTAGCATGTGACCCTAATTAGAAATTCCATATTAACTTCCCATTTCTACTTGTGCATTTCCAAGAACGTCACATCTCTATTCTTGAAGTGCATTCACAGCGTTGGGAGGAAATATTCCTTTTGGCTGTTTTCATCCCTTGGCTTTATTTTTTAAACGATCCATGTGTTTCCTCTGTTATGTGAATAAGCCAACAGACAATTGTATCACAGGACGCCTTTCATGTCGCAAATTATCTGGAAGAATTGTGAGAAGGTCCTTACCCAATGCTTTATTAATGATACCAGATCATAAAAGGGGGGGAAATATGCTGACTCTGTCTCTTTTCTAATGTTGGGTGATAAAAATGCTACTTCAGGATTCAGAAGGTTAAGTTCTAATGTGTATTTTGAATAGAGTGTGTTGGAATAATTGCCTCATAAAGCAAAGCATTGGCCGCCTGCTAATGGCTGCATAGTGCAGGGCTCAGCAAAGACGGCCAAGCTTACTGGAAAAAATGCTGTGCCTCAACTTTCGGAGCCTCCAAGATGAAGTTAACTTTCCCCTCCCCTTGCTTTTCAGAAAAGGTATAAAATCTCATCACCTGGTTGCAGCTCACAGGAGCTGCTGCCTCTCATGTCACTGAGAGCTGGTCTCCAAAGATGCCCGTTCCATGGACTGTGCCTCCATCTGTCTTCACCCCTGCTTTGGCCCCCCTCCCACATTGTGCAACCAATGGAATGTGCTGGAAGGGATGCTACATGACTTCAGAGTCTAGGTCTTGGTAAGGAGTCTCGCAGCTTCCCCTGAAGTCCCTTGGAATCTGCACTCCGGAGAAAACTAGGTACCATTTAAGGAAGCTAAGGTATCTAAGACAGACATGCTGCAAGGAAGCCCAAGCTATCTACATAGAGAGGCTCTAAGAAAAGACGGATGCCTGGCCCTATTTCAGCTACCCTGACCCAGATGCTAGGCAAGTGAGAAAAGAAGCCTCCTTGGATGTCCAGCCCTTTCAAGCCATTCAGTGACTCCAGTCTGAACCTCTCTCTTCTTGCAACTGAAACAGGAGGGAAGGGGGCAGGGCACAGCATTTAAAAGGATGATATGGCCATAGGATATAATGAAAACTGGTTAAAGCCAACTAGGTCCAAGATGGCAGAATATCTGACTTTCACTGGGGCTTGGGCTTCATCACACACTCATTGTAAACGTTAGCATAAGCTAAGTGACGCAACCATCAGCACCATGATGGTTCCAAGTGTGTGTGCATGTTACGTCACTTCAGTTGTGCCTAACTCTTTGTGACCCTACAGACTGTAGCCCGCCAGGCTCCTCTGTCCATGGGATTCTCCAGGCAAGAATACTGGAGTGGGTTGCCATTCCCTTCCCCAGGACAGCTCCAAGACCAACCATCAAAGATCAAAACTTGGGCGGTGGCCCAATAGAAATCTTCATTCTTTCCTCCAAATAGTTGGCATAATCCTCCCACTCATTAGCCTATGAAATTGTCCAATCCATAAAAACTAATCACACTGTATTTCAAGGCCACTCTCACATTCTGAGATGGCCCACATTCTGTCTGTGGAGTGTGTTTCTCTCTAAATAAGTCCATATCTTACCTGTCACTTTGTCTTTCCCTGAATTCTTTCTGTAATGAGACATCAAGAACCTGAGCTTCACTAAGTCCTGAAACCCAGTGTGATTTCAATTAAAAGACCAATTAAAAGATTTCAATTCAAATCCCAATCTGGGTTTTTGCTGAGTTTGTGTCTCCACCCATTAGTTCAAGTCCCAATCTGAGTTACACAGTTTCGCAACCACAAGGAGTCTCCCAGCAGGAATTGCCTACCTAAGCCCACTCAACACACAGGACCATCAGAGATTCATGAAATTGGCTTTGAAAGCCTTTAGGTTTGGCAAGATTTTAATATGATGAGATAGAACTGGAAGAACACTTCTTCGGTAAACAGCAGGTCAGGAACAGAGGCATGTATTTAAACCACTCACTGAGCAGGACCAAGAGTCAACACTGACCCATCGGTTCCAAGTCTTCCCTACGCCATGTTTCCGCTTCAGTGAGGGTCCTTAATACAGTCTCTTGAGAAGTATGTGAGAAAGTCCAGCGTGAGGCTTTCCCTTGACAAATGCAAGGGTAACTAGAAGAAAACTGAGCCTGCTGTTTCACCCTTTCAGACCAGGCTTCACACAGAAGCAGCTCAATGCCAGTGGTCTCAGCAGGGATAATTAATGCTGGCGATGATAAATGAGGAACCACAGCAAGACGCTCCAAAAATTCATCACCCACCTAAAGTCCCCACTATGCACAGGAGTCTCCACTCCCTCAACCCTCCCCAAACTCTGCAGGTGGGTCCTGCCCCTTCCCCAGTTCTCTAGTGCTTAACCCCCAGCCCTGTCTTCACTTTCTCCATATGCTCCCTGACGCCAGCTCCCTCTTCCAGCCAAGGTCTTTACAGCCTTCACTCAGATTTGCAAAGCAAAGTGAAGGTAATCAGCTTAGTCTAAAAGGTGTCCTCATTCTCATTAAGTCAATTGATACATACATATGTATTTATATTTATATAAAAGGATGACAAATACTATTATGTCTCTCTCTTATTGCTGTCATGAAAGGAGTAGAAGGTGCTGGTCTATACAACCAATATTTCATGGACACACTCACAGAGAAGCAAGAACTGCCCTTTACAAAAGCAAGCACTGAACTGAGTTAATGCCACAACATTCACATTTTGCTTGAGTGTGATCATTTTAAAATCCTCTAACCCATGAGATGTAGAACAAAAATCTCATAATCAATTAATCCAGGACACAGACGTGTGTATATGTGCATGTGTCTGTGTGTCTGTGTTTGTACGTCTATGTGTGGACATCTGCATTTGTGTGCATGTATGTGTCTGTGTGTGCACGTCTATGTGTGTGTGCATGCACACAATAGGAGGGTTTAAAGGTCAAGAAGAGAAAGAATGATTTATAGATGATTTACTATGGTATGACAGGGATGTTCTCCCATACAAAATTTCATCCTTGGAATGTCCCTGGGAGTCCAGTGGTTAAGACTCCAGCTTCCAATGCAGAGGGTACAGGTTCAATCCCTGGTCAGGGAGCTAAGATTCCACATGCCTCAAAGGTGAAAAAACAAAAAAACAAAAAAAAAACCCACCATACAACAGAGGAAATATTCAGTAGCAAATTCAGTAAAGACTTTAAAAATGGTCCACATCAAAAACTCTGTAAATAAATAAAATGCATCCTTATAACAGCCTTATAAGATTGCTATAGCATCACTGACTCAGTGAACATGAGTTTGAGCAAACTCTGGGAGATAGTGAAGAACAGGGAAGCCTGGTGTGCTGCGGTCCATGGGGTTGCAGAGTCAGACATGACTTAGTGACTGAACAACAACAAGTGGGTATAATTTGCCTTCCTGACTTTAAGGATGAGGACCTCAGGATTCTGAGAGAAGAGGTGAAATGCCCAAGGTTCTAAATCTGGGAAGTGACAGAAATGGGGTTTGCACTTCTATGTGCCTCTGACTTTGGTTTCTAAATCAGGCCAAGTTTCAAGAGCCTCTGGAGAACCTGCCTCCTGGGACTCAGTGCACACTTGAGTCGGCTTGAGAATCAGCACTCATATGATGGCAAACTTCCCAGAGGAAGCAGACTTATGTCAGAGAGCCATCCTGAAAAAGCCCTTCCTCTCCGAGCCTCAGTCTCCCCATTAGCAAAGAAGGTGGTTGCGAGAGGCTATTTCTTGGTAGTTCGAACACTCTTCGGTTATAAACATTGCACCAGGGAGGACAAAGAGGGAAGAGACAAGTGATGTATTTTACCTTAACTATCATGTTTTTACTAAACAAATGTTTCAACAAAATCATGTTTTAAACGGAGGCTTGTTCCCACCCGATAATTTATAGTCACGCAATTTTAAAAATGCCAATCATTAAATGCATAAGAGCGACGCATAGAAGCATGCCGGTGTCACTAATGGAAAGGGGCATGCTATTGCAAATCTAAATCAACTCCTCAGACCTTAAAATGCCATAAATAAGCCCATCCTAGTGTCAAAATTGGGGAGATGACCAGAGTCACTACCCTGATTTATTACACAGTGACTTCGTAATCAACACCCTGTTGATCTGCCACTTTCTTTCTACATAAATGTGTGAATAACTTCTTGACATCAAAATAAATCTCAGCTCCTCGATCTAAAATCTGACTTCAAAAACTGCCCGCGAAGGTGACTGACACTTCAGGTGTTGTCTGTTATTTTATGTTGGAGTCTTGTTGACAGAGAAGTTTTATTTCTCTGTTGTCACCATTTGAGTGATATGTGGACTTAGCTCCAGGTCCTGCCTTCAATGCTCAGTAAGACCTAGTAGATTTGTAAAGATGTAAACACTTTTATAAATTACAGGTTACTCCTCTGTCATAAGAGAGATGTCACTATGAGAGAGAGAGAGAGATAAAACTTTACATAATCAACAGGCTTTGGCCACTACTGCAAGGACAGATTTAATTAATCCATCCAGCAACTCTTCTTTTCTAGTGTGAATACTAATTGCAAACTTGTTTGAAATCTTGATGTTCAAATAAGAAAGTATAAAATTAATCAACACCATATATATATAAATATATGTGTGTGTGTGTGTGTGCACATGAATATGTGTGTGTGTGTGATGTCCATGTAAAACAGTATAGTCTCTATGCCAAAATTTACTCTTGAGAAAGCCTCCTTGGATGGCCTGTCACAGAGTAGTTCTGCTTTATTTTCCTTATAATTGTTTAAACTTAAGTAAGATTTCATATGAAGAAAGTTCCATGGGTAACAAAAGTCTGAGGGCATTTGATACACATATCCAGCTTACCAAAGTATCAAGAAATTATCACAGTTTTGCTTTCTTCAATGAAGAGAAGCACACACCTTGGTGTTTATTTACTGGAAAGCCTTCAAAAGCAGTTTAATATTTGAAACTTGGCTTCTTCAAAGTGGAAAAAATAACGCCTAATATACACGATGAGCCTTAGTGAGGATGCAGAGTTTTATCAAAGCTACCCTTTCTGACTTAGGTTTCCAATCAGCCTAAATTAACTCCTTTGTCAACAGTCTGACATTTTTGCACATGTAACTTAAGAGAGTTTTCTTCAGACACCTTCAAGGATCAGGAGAGCCTTATTTTTAAGGTGCTCTTATAGAACTAGGTCTGTATGGTCAAATCTACGGTTCTTCCAGTAGTCATGAATGGATGTGAGCGCTGGGCCATAAAGAAGGCTGAGCATCGAAGAATTGATGCTTTCAAAATGTGGTGCTGGAGAAGACTGTTGAGAGTCCCCTGGAGAGCAAAGAGGTCAAACCAGTCAATCCTAAAGGAAATCAACCCTGGATATTCATTGGAAGAACTTTGGCCATCTGATGCAAAGAGCTGACTCATTGGAAAAGACCTTGATGCTGGGAAAGATGGAAAGCAAAAGGAGAAGGAGGCACCAGAGGATGAGATGGTTGGATGACATTGTGGATTCAGTGGACATGAATCTGAGCAAACTCTGGGAGGTGGTGAAGGACAGGGGAGCCTGGCGTGCTGCAGCCCAAGGGAAAAAATTGGACACAGCTTAGCAACTGAACAACAACAACAGCAGAATCAAGAATCTACAGAAATTAAAACAAAGCTCCTATTCTTTCCTGTAAAGAGAGAAGGGAAGAATTTCTCTATCAGAGATGCCATGTTGATCCTTGACCGAAGTTATGTGCTCTGAAAGATGTCAGGGGAAATGTCAAATGAAGGCATTCAAGGACAATTTCTAGGAAGAAAACTGTGCATGTCTGTTATCGACCACCTATGAGGACTGCAGAGTACATCATGAGAAACGCTGGGCTGGAAGAAGAACAAGCTGGAATCAAGATTGCCGGGAGAAACATCAATAACCTCAGATATGCAGATGACACCACCCTTATGGCTGGAAGTGAAGAGGAACTAAAAAGCCTCTTGGTGAAAGTGAAAGAGGAGAGTGAAAAAGTTGGCTTAAAGCTTAACATTAAGAAAACTAAGATCATGTCATCTGGTCCAATCACTTCATGGCAGATAGATGGGGAGACAGTGGAAACAGTGTCAGACTTTATTTTTTGGGGCTCCATAATTACTGCAGATGGTGATTGCAGCCATGAAATTAAAAGATGCTTACTCCTTGGAAGGAAAGTTATGACCAACCTAGATAGCATATTAAAAAGCAGAGACATTACTTTGCCAACAAAGGTCTGTCTGGTCAAAGCTATGGTTTTTCCAGTAGTCATGTATGGATGTGAGAGTTGGACTGTGAAGAAAGCTGAGGGCCAAAACATTGATGCTTTTGAACTGTGGTGTTGGAGAAGACTCTTGAGCGTCCCTTGGACTGCAAGGAGATCCAACCAGTCCATCTTGAGGAAGATCAGTCCCGAGTGTTCATTGGAAGGACTGATGTTGAAGCTGAAACTCCAGTACTTTGGCCACCTCATGCGAAGAGTTGACTCATTTGAAAAGACCCTGATGCTTTGAGGGATTGGAGGCAGGAGGAGAAGGGGATGACAGAGGATGAGATGGTTGGATGACATCACTGACTCGATGGACGTGGGTTTGAGTAAACTCCGGGGGTTTGTGATGGACAGGGAGGCCTGGCATGCTGCGATTCATGGGGCTGCAAAGAGTCAGACACGACTGAGCGACTGAACTGAACTGAACTGAATGGGGACTGCATTCCTCCATAGTAGCCATGCATTCCCTTCCCATACGCTGGTCGATAACGCTGACCCTCCTCCATCAAGAGGTGGAGTCTACAGCGCCTTGACCATGAGTAAACCTGTTCCTGCTTCAGTAGGTCCACATAGTGGAAGTGATGCCATATGTAAGATGTCTGGCAACCCTCCCTGTCATCCCTCAACCATGAAACAGATCTTGTCGAGAGATGACACATGAGACAGATAGACAGAGAGAGAGACAGATCTGAACAGTCCCAGCTATAGACTAAATGTTTGAGTTCCCCCCATATTCAGATATTGAAACTCAACCCTCAATGTCATGGCATTAGGAGATGGAACCTCCTTTGGGATGTGATTAGGTCCTGAGAGTGGAGCCCTCATGAATGGAATTAATACCATCATAATGAATGGGGCTAATGCCCTTACATAAAACTCCCCCAAAAGCTCACTCACCTCTTCTGTCATATAAGGACACAGTGAGAGCCAAGAAATAGGTTCTTACTTGAAATGAATCTATTGCCACCTTGACCTTGGACTTCCTAGACTCCAGAACGACGTGAACAAATTTCTGTTGTCTATAAGCCACCCAGTGTGATATTTTTGTTACAGTAGCTCAAATGGACCAAGACAAGCCTCTGACTCTCTGAGTTTACCCAGCTCAGAAAAGTGAGTGAAGAAGTTTTTCTCAAACAACCCCAGACTGAGTCCTCTCTCTGGAACCACATGACAAGTCCTGAATAAGAACTGTCTACTTGAGCGGACTCAATTGCCAGGTTCTGGAGCAAAATAAGTGAATATTATTTTAAGCCACTACATTAGGGCAGTTTGTCAAGCAGCATCAGTTAGGTGGAACACCCCAGAGTAATCATGAAAGATCACCCCAGTTTCCAGCCAACAGGCAACAGAGCTGGACCCCTCAGAAAGATGAGTGACTCTGCCATGCTTCATTTATTCCCGTGGTTCTTCTCTACCGGCACAAATGAAAAAGTTGAGGTAGGTAATAGACCTGTTGACATCTGTTGTGATGGAGACCTTCTGTTCCGTGTGAAATGGAAGTCCTCTACCCAAGTCTCAGGGATCCATGTCTTTCCCGTCCTGCACAGTGGCTGCTTCCCAGGGTAGTTTTCCCAAGCCACCCTCTTTTCTCATTCTTCAATTCAGCCTGCATCTCCCCTCTTTCTACATCGCTGGGAGAGACTGAGTTTCTACATCGGCACATAGCACCTGGATGCATATTGTTATATCTTTCTATGTATTTACTTTCAGCTGCACTGGATCTTTCACTGCCGTGTGCAGGCTTTCTCGAGCTGTGGTGAGCTGGGGCTGCACGCTAGTTGTGGTGTGCAGGCTTCTCATTGGAGCTTCTGCTGCAGACCACAGGCTCTGGAGTGCATGGGCTTCAGTAGCCGCGGCACATCATGGGCTTACTTGCTCTGTGGCACATGGAATCTTCCTGGACCAGGGATCAAACCCTGCATTAGCAGGCAGATTCTTACCCACTGTACAACTAGGGAAACCTTATTGTTTTAATGTTACAGAAATAAGTCCCTAACTCACATATAACTTCTAAGCCAGGGGAAAAATTGCCCAACGCATTTTCTGTTTGTCTGGCTTTGATCCAAGTCACAGAACACTGAAAGTCAACTCTGAGCCGAGTACTGGGATACCAAACACTTGAATCATTATCCTCATTCTCAGGATACAAAAGGTGTAGTGGGTAGTGTGATGGGTAGGGGGCCAGACATCTAAATAAATAGGTGTGGGATGCTACAATGAATGTGTGCATGAAGCTGTGAGATGCAGAGGACTGTGTGGTTATGCTTAGGTAAATGAGAGGTCAGGGAAAAGGGCTTTAAAGCAAGAACAGTTCAGCAGGCAGAGGAGGTAAGAACGTCATTCCTTCCAGGTGTGGCTTGAGCACAGACAGAAGAATGCAGAAGGAACTAAAAATCCTGTGTTAAAGACTGAACTGAGTCCCCCCCCAAATTCACGTTGACGTGCTAATGTCCCATGTGACTGTATTTGAACCCGAGCCCTTTAAGGAGGTCATTAAGGTTGTGCGTACTAAGTCACTTACAGTCGTGTCTGACTCTTTGCCATCCCATGGACTGTAGCCCGCCAGGCTCCTCTGTCCATGGAATTCTCCAGGCAAGAATACTGGAGTAGGTTGCCATTTCTTCCTCCAGGGGATCTTTCCACCCCCTGGATCAAACCCACATCTCCTGTGGCTCCTGCAATGCAGGCAGATCCTTTACTGTTGAGCTACTGGGGAAGCCCAAATGAGGTCATGGGGCGAGGCCATTATCCCATAGGATTGGTGTCCTTATAAGAAGAAGAGATGCCAGGGATGCGTACAGAGAAAAGGCCATGTGATGAGATAGCAAGAAGATAGTCATCTGTAAGCCAAGGAGAGAGGCCTCAGCAGAAAACAAACCTTTGAGACCACGATCTTGGATGTCCAAACTCCAGAACTATGAGGAAACATATTTCTGTTGTGTAAGTCATCGAGTCTCCAGTATTTGTCCTGGAAACTTTAGCAGACTAATACACTCTGAAATAAGTAATAGTTATCTATAATAATTATCCACAGAGCCTGTTTCAATCAAGGGAGGAAAAACTAACTGGTGTGTTGTTTTTTTTCTACTTTACGGTTCCGTGTTGTAAAGTTGGGTGTGTCTCTTGATGAAGCTGCTTCCAAGAGCCTTTGTTTCTGTATGCTGGACTTTCACTTGTAGTTTCTGTTATGGACCTTCGACTTTTTTGGAGTAACAGTTATTGCTTACATATTGCTGTACATATCAAAGAAAGAAAAATCATTGAATTTCAGAGGAAAAGGGAACCTTAAAGACCTTAGTCCTTAGCCTCTGTTTTACAAATCACATTCCATACAGCTGAGTTTCTTTTCTGGCCAGACTCCTTTCCTTGGGGAAACTGTCTCAAATAATCCCACTGCACAGCCCCGCTCAGTCTGTACAAGTTAGGATGGTGGACTTGGCTCTCCCCTTACCCTCCTCACTGTGCTCGGTTCATAACTGGATAGATAACTTGGGTGGCCAATTAAACACCTCCCTGGGATTTAAGGCTCAGTTATCAGAAACAACGTTTCCGCTTCCAGAATATAAGGTCAGCCCCTGCTGTATGGAGAAGCCAACAAACAAAAATGGAACACCCAATGATTCAGAAGGGAGTCTCTGATGACATGTGACACCATCCGTTTACATATAGTACATGGCTTTAGGTGTGCGTGCTAAGTCACCTCAGTCATGTCTAATTCTTTTCAACCCTACAAACCATAGCTCGCCAGGCTCCTCTGTCCATGGGAATCTCCATGCAAGAACACTGGAGTGGGCTGCCTTGCCCTCCTCCAGGGGATCTTCCCAACTCAGGCATCCAACCTGAGTCTCCTGCATTGCAGCTAGATTCTTTACCACTAAGCCACCAGCAAAGCTCCACATGACTTCATATATGTATGCAAATACAGGGTTGACCAAAAAGTTTGTTTGGGTTTTCTTCATGTCATAGAAAAAACAAAATGAATTTTTTTGCCAACCCAATATTTGTTTTTGTTTAAGATATATATTTGGCTTTGCAGGTGGCGCTAGTGGTAAAGAACCTGCCTGCCAATGAAAAAGATGCAAGAGATGTAGGTTTGATCCCTGGGTTGGGAAGGTTTCCTGGAGGAGGGCATGGCAACCCACTCCAGTATTCTTGCCTGGAAAATTCCATGGACAGAGGAGCCTGGTGGGCTGCAGTCCATGGGGTCACAAAAAGTTAGACACAATTGCGCACACACATACATATTTACTATGTGTTGAGGCTGGCCAGTTTAAGGATTACAGAAATACTTCCCAGATTTCTTTTTCAGTCTCTCAGCGAGTTTATACCCTATGGTAGGCTCAAACATAAATGGCATGCCTATCTTCCCCATGTCGACCATGCCTATGTCAGACATTTCTAATCAATTTTAGCAAGATTTCCCATCAGTTTCCCTACCCTTCTCTTTTTTTCCTACCCTTTTTCTCAGCACAGTCCTCATGACAGCAGCTTTTAAACATGGAGTTTGGCCCACTGATGAAACCCTTTAGCTACCTTGCTGGCTATTCTTGCTTTCCCATGCTGACTTTCTGACTTCCCGATCATCAAACAAGGCTGTCTCCAAAGCAGATGGGTGGTTTTCTTAAAGCACAAGACACATGGCAAACAGGCTGGTTTGCCTCCTCCATCGGCTGGCTTCACAATGAAAAAGCACAGTTGAGCTTTTTTATGGGTTTGGAGTCCTTTCCCTCTTTAGCCCACAGAAGAAGGGAATGAGAAAATGTGATAAGGCAAGGGAAGAAAATCAACTAATTAAACTCAAACAGGTCCTAGGAAACAGAGGCTCGGAGAAGTGACAGAGCTGGTCCCAGGTGACGATGACAGAGAAGAATTCTAATCCAGTTCTGTTTCCAGGAACCATTTCCATGCCTCGGGAGGAAGAACGATGAGGACCCGGGTCCATCTCCATGCTGGAGGCGTCCTCTCCCCTCACATCTCCTTTAGCTTTAGTAAAGTGCATCCCTACATCTTCCCTAAGAACTTATGTCTACAGCCGGTTGAAGTCAGGCCAGTGGAAGACAGAAGCTCGATTCTCCCATCTGTTTCTTCTCTTCAGGAACCAGCAAGCATGATTAAGATTCAAAGGTTCAGGTTGCAAACCCACACCCAGGTGTCTTTGTAATCTTATCTTTTAAAGACAGTTAAATAACATTCCACCAGTGAGAAGGGTGACTTTATTTCAAAAGAAATGCGAAACATAGGAAACAGTAAATACAAGAGCCTTCAATTCAACATTTTGGCAGATTCCTAAAAAATAGCTGCATAGCTAGTACAGGAAGTCTGAACCTCTATCCTCCATGCTGAGAATTACAAGCGCAGCTGGCGCTTGTTGAAATTTTACCATGGGCCTGGTGATGTGCTAAGAGTTGGACAGATACCATCTCATTAAATCTCCAGAACTATTTCTTAAACAGATGCTGACATTGCCTCAAATGAGGAGCCAGAGACAAAAAAGGATGTAATCACTTGTTCAGGGCAGGTGGAAAGCAGTAGGAATGAAAGGAAAGATGACCCAAATGACTCCAAGACCCATATTCAAATAATCACATTTATGGTTTTCGCAGACCAAGTTTCAAACACAAGGAGCTTATCGGGAGAAGGGTTTTCAAGAAGCACTGGCAGGCAGGGGGAAATGAAACATGGAGGGAAGGTAGGTTATACCAAGTCCATTACCAACTAGTTGACACTGTAGGTAGACTTTATTTCCATCAGGGAATCCAGGGAGTAAGCACAGAATGCATGTCTTACAGCCTGAATAAGCAATGTAGGGCCAGTATAGGGCCAGTCAGCCAAATCCGGCCCACTGCTTATTTTTATAAATAAAGTTTTATTGGAACACAGCCATGTCCATATGTTACTGTCTCTGGCTGCTTTCTGGCTAAAATGGCAGCTTTCGGTACTTGCAACAAAGACCATATGGACCCTGCATCCTAAAATATTTACTATATTTGGTCCTTAATTGGAAGATACTTGCCAACCCTGATTCAAGGCATTCTTGAGAGGCAAGAATGATGGCATATTTGCACACCAAATCCTGAGCCACACATTGAAGATTGCCGGGGAAGGGCACACTTCCAACCTGGCATCAATGTGGGCAAAATTGGCTCTAGAGGCTCCTCAAAGACACATGGCAAAGACAAGGCCATTCAAAATGGTAACTACCCCCAGGAGTCAGGAGGGCAGGCACCAACAGCCTCTGCTGCAAAAGCAAACTTGTAAGTTGCCAACTGGGAGCCGACAAGCCGCAGATTTTCTTTGTTTTGGCCATCCGGTGTTTTCCAAAACTGAAACAGTAGAATACTTTTTATTTGAAAAATCAAAACAACCATCCTTTCTTTAAAAATCAGAAAATCTGGGGACTTCCCTCTTGCTTCAGTGGTTAAGAATCCTCCATGCAATGCAGGGGACACAGGTTCGATCCCTAGTTGGGGAACTAAGATTCCACATGCTGCAGGGTGACTAAGCCTTAGCATTACAATTAGAGCGTCCCTGAAAAGTGAAAGTGTTAGTAGTTAGTAGTTCAGTGGTGTCCAATTCATCGCGACCCCAAGGACTGTAGTCCACCAGGCTCCTTTGTGCACAGGATTGCCCAGACAAGAATACTGGAGTGGGTTGCCATTTCCTCCTCCAAGGGATCTTCCGACTCAGAGATTGAACCCGCATCTCCTGCATTGCAAGCAGATTTACCACTGAGCCACCGGGGAAGCCCATATGCAGCAACAAAAGATCCCACATGACGCAATGAAGACCCTGCATACTGAGACTAAGAGTCTACAAGTCAAAAACAACAAGGACAACAAAAATCAGAAAATCTGACACTACTGGGTCTCCATCCCCGTAGGACCATTTAGAAGTGGCATGTGTTGTCCAGGGGATTAATTGACCAGCTCTGATGGATTATGGGGCTTCCCAGGTGGTGCTAGTGGTAAAGAACCCATCTGCCAATGCAGGAGACATAAGAGATGTGGGTTCGATCCCTGGGTCAGGAAGATCCCCTGGAGGAGGGCATGGTAATGTACTCTAGTACGCTTGCCTGGAGAATCCCATGGACAGAGGAGCCTGGCAGGCTACAGTCCGTGGAGTCGCAAAGAGTTGGACACAACTGAAGTGACTTAGCATGCACAATGGATTATATTAACTGCCTGGCCCTAGGTAAGCATTGGAGTTTGAGACCTCCGGTGAACATACCGCCACCATCATAATAGGCTAAAAGAGGTTACATGACTCTCCCGAAGGATATGTGACAAGTCAGTGGCTGAGCTGACTTGCTGCCTGGGAACTTTGCTGCCCGTTTGCTGTCCCAAGCAGTCTGAGGTCACAGCTCCCTTTTGTCCACATCCTCATTTGCATGTCCTAGGCCCCCACCTGTGTGTGACCCCAGTAAAAGGTCTCTGGGTGGAGAGTTGGCCTCTGCTCTGTCCTCACAAACTCTGAATAATGTATTAGTGAACATGAGATGAGGAATGTTAAGATAAGAATGAATGTTGCTAAAAGCAGTGACCCTTCTCACCCAAGAGGAACAAAAGAGTGCTCAATATGGCATTCAGCCACCTCTCTGTTGGCCTTCATGCTCACAGACAGAAGAGCTGAGAGCTGCAAATTCGTACCTACCCAGGAATCTATCATTGTCAATCAATTGGATTTGCTAATTGGAGTCTGACAAATCATATCCATAGTCCTCTATCCCTCTTTTTCTCCCCTCTAGTTTGCATGGATGGGACACACCCATACAAGGGAACTACGGTGTGGGGGTTTATCTGAGTATATGAAGGACAGAAAGCTTGCACAAGAAACCACATACTGACCCTTGGAAATAGTCTGGGTTTTAGCACTCTTGAGACTGGAATGTGTAGGCAGAACACCTAGAAAACTGCAGAGTGGCTCAAGATTCAGACTAAGGTCTAGGAAACCCAGTCTCTTAATGCACACATATCCTAAAAGAAGATTTCCAAAATACATTAGAAACTGCGCACTTGTTGGATGAGCCAGATCAGCCCTCATTATCCGCAAGGAGAGTAAGGGAGATGCCAAGCAAGAGCGTGACCTTAAATAGGGTCTAGCTTTGCCCTGATCCAAAAGCTCAGATAGGTTTGGGGTTCTATAGAGTAAAATGTCCTGTAGGATTGTCAACCAGCCACCCCACCCCCAAACACACACACATACAGGGCTTTCCAGTTGGCTCAGATGGTAAAGAATCTGCCTGCAATGCAGGAGACACGGTTCAATCCCTGGGTCATGAAGAGCCCCTGGAGAAGAGAATGGCTACCACTCCAGTATTCTTGCCTAGAGAATTCCATGGACAGAGGAGCCTGGGCTGCAAAGAGTCAGACATGACTGAGGGACTAACACTTTCAAGGCCAAAGGGAACTAGATCAGTCATGGACTTCTGGCTTTCTGCTGCAAGGACAGTGTCATCTCTCAGGCAAAGTGGATCAAAATCATTTTGCCAGGGGCAGTTTGCCACAGAGCAGGCAGCTGGAAACCACTAGCAACCAACAAGCATGACATCTGGAGGTTGGATGAGCCAGATCAGTAAAGGGCCTCTGGTCTGGTTACCGGAGCATCCAGTATAAAGACAGTGAAGGCTCTTACTCCCAGCTTCTTCTCTTGGGTGCTGGGTAAGAGGAGCATCGGGGAATCCAGTTTGCTTTGTTTAGCCATGAAACACGTCACAAAAGTGGATGGCAATTTTTGAGCTTCCACCTTGAACTTGTCAATTCTAAAGAAAATCAGTCTTGAATACTCGTTGGGAGGACCACTGCTGAAGCTGAAGCTCCAATATGTTGGTCACCTGATGCGAAGAGCTGACTCATTGGAAATGACCCTGATGCTGGGAAAGATTGAAGGCAGAAGAAGAAGGGGACGACAGAGAATGAGATGGTCGGATGCCATCACCGACTCAATGGACATGAGTTTGAGCAAGCTCCAGGAGTTGGTGATGGACAGGGAAGCCTGGATGCTACAGTCCATGGGGTCACAAAGAATTGGACACAATTGAGCGACTGAACTGAACTGAACCTTGAACTTGACAGTAAGGCAGGGTTGTGTGTGTTGGCATGCTTCAGACTGTTAGCACCACACTGTGCCCACCCAGAAAGACTGTCCTCCTCAAAAGCCACCAAACATCAGCCATTGCCCTTGATTGTGGCTTGGAGGCATTATCTAGTGACTATTTGATATTTTTTATTTCCTCTGGAGAGAGGCTTTGCCTCTCAAGAGAATCCCTAATTGGTCATTAGTTCTCTTGATAGTCCCTAGTCTTAAGCTTATACATAATTCAGACATCACATCCTACTCTTCATCTCATCCAGCCTTCAACACTGCCCTGTCATCTCCCTCAGCCCTAAAGTGTCTATTGTATCTTGATCACCAAATTGAATGAGGGTGCTGCTAGCACACTTAAAGCTCACTTGGTCCACTAGACCCTTCTTCATACTGGATGGGTTCATCAGCCTTTTACCTCTTGGTAACAATTAGTACTTTTCTCACACCTACCAGACCAATCTCATTTTTCCACATCTATCCACCCTTCCTTGCCATCAGCTCTATCTCTATGATAGAGCCACTTTCTAGAAAAGTCTGCTCTTAGAACACCTGACAGGTATGGAGGGAAACAGAAGTGGGTCATTGAACAGGATAACAGAGTTCTTGCCCAAATTTCAAGTCTACTGGGGGAAGAGAGGCAAGAACGTTCAAGAAATTCACTAGCCCCAATTTCTACTGGCGAGGGAGAATGAATCTAATGACATTTCTATCATATGAGAGAGGCTTTTCATGCAGAGGTTAAACTTTTCTAATTTTACAAAGGAGAAAACTGAATTTTCCACATGGCTGAGTTTCCTGTTAGAAGCCATACAACGTTAAATAAATAAATAAGGCTCATCTGAATCCAGCTCTCTCTGCCTCTGTAAACTGGGAGCTTCATGTTACATCGAATAATGATGGCACTGATTAGACAGCTGCTGCAGACACCCTTCAAAAGACAGAAATAAAAGGATAGGATGGGGACTCCCCTGGTAGTACAGTGGTTGAGCTTCTGTGCTTCTTCTGCAAGGAATGTGGGTTCAATCCCTGGTCTGGGAACTAAGATCCCAAATGCTGCACACTGAAGCCAAAAGAAAAAAAGGAGGGAAAAAAAGAGGAAGAATATATAAAATGAGAGAATATGTCAAGGAAGATTTGATTCTATATTTAAATATTGATTTAAAAATTCTTGATTTAAATACATGGCTACACACACATACACACACAAGGTCTCTGAATACCACCCCCCCTTTTTTTTTGCCTCTCTCCAAGAGAATGGATGAGATTTAGAGGAATTTCATTAAAGGTTGGAAGAATTATTCTTCCGCTCATCAATGTTTACCTGAGTCATCATTATCATCACCCGCTCATCAGTTTTTGCTGTGTGGACAGAGAGGAGATTAGGGGAGCTTTAGCGGTTCCTGAGTCATTAAGTTCTGGGAATTTTCTGAGGAAGAGATGGACAGCATCACTTTTGAGCCTTGGCTTTGAAAGACATCAGAGATTTCAGCTTGGCCACAGCAACTCACAGTAGCCCCTTCCCCAAAAAGGCAATAGGACCCCAGCTCTCAAACTTTTCCCCTTGTTCTACAATTTCAAAAAAAATGCTATGTAAGGAAAAATTATGCCAACTTTAAATATTACCCATGCCATTTTTACTGTCTCATTTAAACAGGAGTTTTGATTAAATAATATATTTATGGAGTGGAATTCAGTAATAGGCAGTAAATTACCAGGAACCTTGACGTTTATCTTCCACCACGTACATGAAATCCTCTTAATGAAAAACTCTAAAACCTGGTTTAAATTCCACGCAGAGCAGAGCACATTTGTTAATCTAGATAAAGATAGATGTTTATGATTTATATAGTAAACATCTATTTTATACATATATAAGAAGCTAAGTAAAACTTTGGACAAAGTTCTGCATTATGTTGTGACTCTGGCTGATTTAGTTTGCTGTCATTTGAAACAAAACTGGCCCAGAATAATGGCAGTATCCTTGCCTGGGAAATCCCATGGACAGAGGAGCCTGGAAGGCTATAGTCCATGGGGTCTCCAAGAGTCAGACATGACTGAGCAACTAAACAACAATATTGACTCAAGTTACACTCAAGATCAGGATATTTGATTGAGAAACGAATAAAAAGCTATGGTTTTCATATATCAAGAATCAAAATTTAATAGTTAAGCTAGATTTACTTCCCATGAAAAGAGCATGCTGGGGGTAAAGGTCTGGATTTTCCTTTCAGCTATGCCATCTGCCAGTGGTGTGGGGCTGGTAGGTGGCTTAATATTTCTGAGCCATGGTTTCCTTGGCAATCAGAGGACGGGAAAATGACAAAATTCCTTCGAGCACCTATGATCCAGAGCTCACATGTGTTGAGGTAGATCTTCAAGAAAAGTAACTGTGAGAAAAGTAACAGCACTTCCCAGGGCAGAATCCCCATTCCCCACTGCCTGTCCTCCAACTCGGGACCCAACTGAGTATTCACATCTGAATACTGAACATCTGAATACCCAACTGAACATCCACGCCGAAGAAGGAAAAAAACAGGAATGAAACAAAACAACATTAACTGACTCTCCAGTAATTCCAGAGGGTTGGGCATGTATATCTCAGTCAATCTTTACAGTATATCCCCATATCGTGGGTGAGACTCAGCGATATTAGGTGCCACCAGTAAAAATGATGACAAGAACAGCAAAAGAAATCAGAATAGTAACAGTAGTAATAGGTATATTTTCTGGCACCTTAGTATTATCTGGGATTAACAGATACATGCAACTATATATAAAATAGAAACAACAAGGACCTAATGTATAGCACAGGAAACCATATTCAATATCTCATAATAAGCCATAATGGAAAAGCATTTAAAAAAGAACAGATAGATGTTTATATATAACTGAATCAGGCTTTCCCGGTGGCCCAGTGGTAAAGAATCCACCTGAAATGCAGGAGAGAGGGGTTCAATCCCTGGGTCGGGAAGATCCCCTGGAAGATAGGTTACGTACTCCAACATTCTTGCCTGAAGAATCCCATGGACAGAGGAGTTTGGTGGGCTATGGTCCACAGGGTCACAAAGAGTTGGACATGACTGAAGTGACTTAACATGCACACAACTGAATTACACTGCTCTATACCTGAAGTAAACTCAACATTTTAAATTAACTTTGTTCAATTAAAAAAAATACAACATAGAGTTCAGAATTTAGGATTCATCAGATTTATACCCTATCTCTAGCTGCTTGCCTTTTTATTATTATTATTATTATTATTATTAATTTGATGTTATCCTCTCTTTGGAACTTAGTTGCTGTATTGATAAAATGAGAGGTAAAAGTTCTATTTGCCTAATGGTGCTACTTACTGTGTATACTATCTATGCATGTGAAGTGCTTAGAAACAATAAAGTACAGGAAACAATAAAACATAAAGATTATAGCTCTTAACATCCCCAAATCATTTCACATTGCAGGACACATAGTAGGGAGTCAATCAGTCAATGCTGAATGAAGGAAACACAGGATAGTAAAAGGAGGAACTCTAACAAAACCGAATCCAATCAGGTATTACCTAACATTCACAAAGTCACAAACAAGTTATTTTTGTTTGTTTGTTTGCATTCATGCAACCTCTCGTTAAGAGTCAGTTCAACAACTTGGTAATTAAAACAAATATCTTGCATTTCCAACGAACTTAGTGGCACAAAACGGGAGGCAATTACTCAATTCTGATTCAGGCTGAATATGCAGCGTGCCTTAATTTATTCTAATTTAATATTCAGAAGAATATCCTTAAGGTAATATCCTTCCACAGCTCACAACGACTGCAACACACCAAATTAAGGCCAACATCCATCAAGTGCAGGGGAGCTGAACCCCCAGAGCAGAAAGCAAACCTCAGATCTGAGGAAACGCCCGGAGTCAGCCTGGTGCGGGCAGAACACCCTTGTGCATTGAGAAGACACCCTCCTGCCTTCATCCAAACTGAGCTCATTAACCCCTCAATATGCAATCATGCCCGAGTGTAAGCAGAGCAGACATATTTACACATTGACGCAGATTGGTCCCCAGTCACACAAACCCAAGGGCTCCATTAGAGCTGATGCACAGAATATCATCCTTCCTGTCTAGGCTCCTGTCTAGGATCCAGAGATACTCTGGCCCATTGGATCCTGCACACCCTTGTAGAATGCCCTGGAGACAAGCCCGCTCCCCGCCTGCCAACCCTCCTAGCCTCTTCTGTGGGCGTTTTACATTCTTCCCATTAAAATAAGGCTGACATTTCACTTGGTTGCCAGAACTGCTGAAGATTCTTTGAATACAGTGGGTCAAATTCAAGAATAAAGCATCCTCAAAGAGCGTGTGTGTGTGTGTGTGTGTGTGTGTGTGTGTGTGATGAGGATAAGGCCTGTGTGCATACTAAGTTGCTTCAGTCATGTCTGATTCTTTACAACCCCATGGACTATAGCCCACCAGGTTCCTCTGTCCATGGGATTCTCCAGCAAGAGTACTGGACTGGGTGGCCATGCCCTCCTCCAGGGGATCTTACTGACCCAGGGATTGAACTCACTTCTCTTACATCTCCTGCACTGGCCAGCAGGTTCTTTACCACTAGCAACACTGGGGAAGCCCTGGGGATAAGGCAGGCATTGCCAAATAGTCAAAGATGGCAGATGATTGCAAATATTGATCAATTGTGTGTGTGCTCAGTCATTCAGTTGTGTCCAACTCTGAGGGACCTCATGGACTGCAGCCCACCAGGCTCTTCTGTTTGTGGAATTTTCCAGCCAAGAGGACTGGAGTGATTTGCCATTTCCTTCTCCAGAGGATCTTCCCAACCCAGGGGTTGAATCCAGTCTCCTGTGTCTCCTGCATTGGCAGGCAGATTCTTTACCACTGAGCCAATTGGGAAGCATATATGATGAGTTACCTATGACTGTGAGACAAATTACTCTAATACTTTGAGTGGCTTAAAAGAACAATAATCATTTATTATCTCATGGTTCCTGTGGGTCAGGAATTCAGACAGAGCAGAGTAGACAGATGAACTTGAACTTTGCTTCACCCTGTTAGGGATCTCAGGTGGAAGACTTAAGGCTTGTGGGGAAGGACTGGAGTCCCCTGGAGGCTTGGTTGAGCTCAGAGAACTTGTTTCTAAGGTGTCTTACATGAGGGCAAGTTGGGGCTGGCTGTCGGCAGGAGGCCACGACTCCCCCTCACATGTTCTCTCCACAAGCTGTCTGAGGATCCAGGTACCACACATCTTTCTCTGAGATTTTTGCTGGATACCAAGGTGGTGAGGGGGCTTTCCAGGTGGTGCTAGTGGTAAAGAATGCACCCTGCAATGCAAGAGATGTAAGAGACATGGGTTCCATCCTTGGGTCATCCTGGAGGAGGGCATGGCAATCCACTCCAGTATTCTTGCCTGGAAACTCCTATGGACAGAAGAGCCCAGGGGCTACAGCCCATGGGGTCGCAAGGAGTCAGACCGAAACGACTTAGTGCGCAGGCAAGGTGATGATACACAGCATTTCTCAATTTCTGCTAATATTGTTCTTTTTTTTAGCTTACTTTTGGAATTGTGTAACATGTACACAATCCAAATTTACCACTTTCTCCATTTTTAAGTGTAGAGTCCTATGGCATTAAGTAAATTCACATTGATGTACAACCATCACCATCATCCATTCCAGAACTTTTTTTTTTTAATTTTGCAAAACTTAAATTCTGTACCTATTTAACAGTAACTCCCATCCCTTCTTCTCCTAGTCCATGACAGTCACTATTCCACTTCCTGACTATGAACCTGACTGCTCTATGTCCCTCATATAAATGCAATCATACAATATCTATCTTTTTGTGACTGGCTTATTTCCCTCAGCACAATGTCTTGATGGTTCTTATCTCCTGGAAGATGTGTCAGAATCACCTCCTTTTTTTAAAGCTGAATAATATTCCATTGTATGAACACAATAGATTTGTTCAGCCACTGATGAACACCTGGTCTGTTTGACCTTTTAACTATTGTGAATAAATCTGTTATACACATGGGGTCTCTTTGAGATGCTGATTTCAATTCTTTGGGGTATATACCCAGAAGTGGAATCACTGGATCATACAAGAATTCTTCTTCTTTTTTTTTTTTCCTTTTTCTCTTTCTTTTTTTTTTCTTTTGAGGGGCAACCATATTGTTGAAATTCCCACCAGCAATGCACAAGGGTTTCAATTTCCCCACATCTTTGCCAACACTTATTTTCAGTTTGTTTCTGTTTTTATTTTTTAATGGCCATCCTAATGAGTATCAAGGGATGTCTCACTGTGGTTTTGATTTGCATTTTCCTAAGGATTAGTGATGTTGAGCATCTATTCAGGTGCATATTGGTTCGTTGCATATTTTCTTTGAGAAAGGTCTATTCAAATTCATCGCCCAGTTTTGATTCAGGTTGTCTGTCGCTGTTGCAGCATTTTATCTATTGTAAGGGGCATTAATTCCTAGTCAGATATGCGATGCTATCTCTTTTCTCCTCTTCATCTCTCTCACTCAGAGTAAGAGACAGATGGTAAGGCTCTCATTACTCAAGAGCAGGCAGTTAACCAGCACGACTGCCTGGGGGAGATTTCCTTTGGGAGAAAGGGGACTGAGCAAGTGATATCCATCTGGGCCCTGCGGGGCTCCTGGGCACCAGGCCTTTGCGTTCTGGTTTCTGAGATTACAGGAAACAGCCTTCATTCAGCCTCCGTGACCTTCCCTGAGTTCTAATGGGCAGATTCAAGTAGTGGTTAATTAGAGACTTAGGGACGGGAGGGGATATGAGACTGGGGAGAAACAGACAAGAGCAGCCTTGGGGCAAGGTCCTGCCTCCCCATCAACAGATACAGGATCTTTGAGCTGTTTTGCAGATACAGAAACCCCCTCCAGGCGGGAGAAGTTAGTGAGGGTCTGACTGCCCACAGGCATGCAGACCCCCAGATGAGCTGGACCTAAAGGTCGATGATGCTGACTCCTCCTTCCCTCACCACCGACCCATCAGAAGAATGTGCACAAGTCAAGTCGATCGGGCCCTCTTTGAACAACTGCTGTAAACCTTCTCACTAGCCTCCCCACGTCGGGACACGTGGTTTTGAGGGCATTAGCCTGCTGGGTCGCCCTCTGCCTGGCAAAGTAACACAGTTATTCTCTTCTACTTCACCAACACTGTGTCTCTGAGATTTGATTCAGCACGGATGTGCAGAGAAGTTGAGCTTTCGGCATCAGAAGGATTGAAGAACCAGAGAGAGATCTCACATTCTGCTCCGCATCACCCCCACCCCCCCCTTCCTGGACAGGTTGGCAAGAATCAACTTGATTACCTACAATCCACAAGCTAAGAAACACACAGTGGGTGTTTTTTTTGTTTTGTTTTCCATCCCATTTTCCATTCCCCATAATAAGGACTTAAAGCAGTGTTTTTAAAATGTAGGTCAGAATAAAAAGAGATTTAACTTTTAATGTCTGAATTAAAACAGCATGAACAACATCTTTGAATACAATAGAAATTTTAAAAAAAACTACAGGATATTCCCTGAAACAATCATTTCTAACTATTTTCCTCTGCATTTCATAAATAATAAATGTGTTAAAAAATAACCCCGTAGTAACACATTCTCTAATATACTAGTTATGCAAGCTAGATATAACTCTAAGAATCCCTAAATGTGAGAAAAATTGAATTTGGTGGGACTTTTTTAAAGCTAAAAATTAAATTTCCCTGGCACCACGCAGACCTTTTCCCTCACAGCTATAGTCATAACTGGATTTTTAAGCCTTCTGAAAACATTGTGGTTTGCAATAAAGCAAAACACTGTCTCAAAAACTGCTTAGAATACAGAAAAGCACACGTTTTGATGTATACCAGAGGGTCACCGTTTACCCGGTAGAGGCAGGGAAAAGGCTTGTGGTCGACACCTTGAGAAGTGCGACTGACTTGTCTCGGAACTCAGACTACAACTCTTAATTCATATGAATTAAAAATATGAGCTTCATATTTTCAAGTGACCAGTAAAGTTGTTTTCTCAGCATCCTACCCCTATTTCAACCCTTAGCATCACTTCTCTGTGATGAAAATGAGGAGCCATGCAGTGGTAAGAACACACTTGGCTTCCAAGCATGTGATGTACTGGTGCTGAAGGTAGTGGGGTGTCCAGGAGAGGAGATGCTTAATAAAGTATTGAAAGGCTCCAGTGTGGGCTCACAGATAAGACACTAGACTGGGGACAGGGGGAAGCAAGTTGCTTTCCTGGCTTCTCCCTTCCTGTCCGCTCAGTTGAAACTCAAGCATGTGTATGCAGGCAAGTCGGCTGCTCGGTGAACATCGTTACTTCACAGTGACATGAGGTGACATCTGCGTGGGGGACTTGATGCCTCATTCTCCGACAATAGATGCTCCACTGGGCTACACTTCCAAGTTTCAGGTGTGATTATGGTGGCAGTAATGGTGATGATGATGGTGTAGTAATGGTGATGATGATGGTATAGTAGTGATGATGGTGGTGGTGATGGTGATGATGGAGATAATGGTGGTGATGGAGATAATGGTGGTGATGATGGTGGTTATGATGGTGATGATGGAGATAATGATGGTGATGATGGAGATAATGGTGGTGATGATGGTGATGATGGAGATAATGGTGGTGATAATGGTGGTGACAGGGGTGATAATGGAGGTGGTGGTGGTCAGTGGCTGCTTTTTTTTATTATTTGTTATTGCTTTGTTCTGTTTGAGTGTGTGTGTGTGTTCATACTTGATAAAAAAATTAAAAAAGCAAATAATTTGAACTGATGACAGATGCACACACACAACTGCTACTGACTGGTGGTCTTTACAGGTTTTTTGCTTCCCATTTTGACCTCATGCTTCCTTAATCACTTGGGGCTATTTTCTGAAGACTCTTGAAATGAAGGCAATTTCGCTAGAGATCTTGGGAGCTACAGGGTAACTGTCCAACACATCACTGATTCCAAGGAATTTATGATCTCCTTGGGCCAACAGGGTTGCCCTAGATAAAATCATTAGGGAAGACAAGAGTGTGCATAATTAACCCATTAAAGCAGTCCTGTTTCTGCATTCAAGGTTCTTTCTTCAAGTGTGCTCTAAGCTCTATGCTTCCAGCTCACTTTTCATCATCCGGCAACAATCTCTGCTCTAGAAGTGTCCTCTCCTGGCTCCAAAAATCAAGCCTACTTCTTTCTCTTTTCCTCCCTTCCTCTTCTTACCAGGCCGCCTCCACCCCAATCCAATCCTTCATAACCTGGGCTGTGAACTTTCAAAAATCCTGATGCCCAGGGATACTCTGACGAATTAAATCAGAATCTTTGGGGGACAGTACCCCCAGTTTCAATCTTTTGGAACACTCCCCACGTGATGTCAGGGTACAGTCAACGTTGAGAACCCTAACTATACACTCGAAGAGTGATGCCTCGGCTAACTGGATTGAAAGCCACAGAGTAAAGCAGCAGCTCCCCGTGAGCCGGGGGTTCCACTGAAGATGGGAAAATCATAAATCTGGAGTTTGGGGTGGCGGAGAGGAGCTGCAGCAGGAAGCAAGGGCTCAGCAGGACACTATAGGAAACTACACTTATTGTATACTAGCGTCATACAGGAAGTTATGTTACTTAGAGCAGCAGACTTTTATTTCACGTGAAAGCAATTTGTTTCAGAATTTACCAAATCTATCAAAGATATATAAAATATACAATTATACATACAGTAATGAAAACTGTTTAAAAATTAAAACTATCAAATACTTATAAAATATAAATTTATTTTATATTAAACATTATAAATATAAATACTATCTGTTGTGGAATCTAAACAAATCTATCAAATATATAAAATATAAAATAAATTTTGGTCGTACCTTGCAGACCTTACTTCCCCAACCAGGGATCAAACTTGTGACCTCTGTACTGGGAGGGAGTCCTAACCCCTGGGCCGCCAGGGGAGTCCCTCTGTCTCCTCTGGAATTAAGTTTCTGGCTCTCCAATTTGGCTCAATTCAGAACAAACTTTCATCTTGAAACGTCAGTCTCCCAAGTCTCATGAGGGCTCTGAGTTACAAAGATGAAAGAGCCCCCTACTGCACCCTAAAACTGCGGGGACGCCAGATGATGGTGACATCACCACTACTATTTCACAGGGAAACGATGTTTATCAAGTCCTCCCCTGAACACACGCCCGCAAGTCAGGCACCATTCAAGGAAGCGAAGACGCAGCAGTGAACACAGCAGAAAGGAAGGAAAAACAGAAACCTCTGCTCTGGCTTTGGTCCTTTTGGAAAGAAAGGAAGAGGAGAAACATTTTTGCAAGAGATCAACCTACTAACATGAGGCTGAGATAAATAACTGCCTTTCACCGGAGCTTGGTGGACTGGCAACGTCAGCTAGACTGGAGAGTCTGTGTGTGTGTGTGTGTGTGTGTGTGTGTGTGTGTGTCTGTATTAGTTGCTCAGTTGTGTCCGACTTCGAACGCATGGACTACAGCCCACCAGGCTCATCTATCCATGGGATTTTCCAGGCAAGAACACTGGAATAGGTAGCCTTTCTCTTCTCCAGGGGATCTTCCTGACCCAGGGATCAAACCTGGGTCTCCTGCAATTAAAGGCAGATTCTTCACCACCTGGGCTACCAGAAATTCACTCTTGAGCCCCACCCAGCACTAGGGATGCAGAAATTCTCAGGGTGAGGTCCACCGAGTCTTTCAGGTGATGCTCCTGCAAACTGGAGTTTGAGAGTCCTTGGTATGGGAAGAGAGAAAGGGATCCTGGGCATTAGGTGTTCAAGGGTTAATAACCAGGAGTGGTGGATTAGCATCTGCTTGGAAAGCTGGCTAAGTAGCTGTGAGAGGCCTGGGAGAGGGAAGAGGAGGGGGAACAACTGCATTCCAGCAACAACCAAAAGCACAGATTAGCACATCCTGGGGGAATACCTGCCAGGAGGAAGCGCATAGTCTAAATGAAAAACAAAAATAAAAAAGGGCCACGTGGGTGTTTATTTATTTATCTGTTTGTTTTTTTGTATCGGCCTGGGATGACGCACTTCAGTTTGAAATGCTACTTTTAAAAATGCAAGGGACCCAGAAGAAGCATTTAAACTGTGAGTCCCTGAGATGTGTATTCTCTTTTACCAGTTTTGAAAAGGAAAAAGAGCTAAGTGGCATCTTTATCTTAAATATGCACAGATGTTGCTTCAGACTACAAAGCTGTCCACCTTCAAGACAAAGAGAGCCCTGGGCTGCCTGCTGGAGAAGAATACAGGCAAACAGGACTCCATTATTTTTCAAATTCTCAGGACTGTCCCCTCCCCCCCCGCCCCCCTCCCTCCCCTGTGCAATTTTCAAAAAAGCCTCCCAGCCTTCCATCCTCTCCAGTCCCTGCAAATGTCGTCAACTTTATTTACCTACTAAACCTAATGTCTACATCTGACCAGAAGCCAAGGTAATTCTGACACATGCCCAGTGATGAGGACCCCAAAAGAAAGTTTCTGCCTGCAGGGTCCCCCACGACAAATCTCATTACACAGAGGCATTGGCAATTGTGAATTAGGAGACTGTTTTGGTTTTGGTTTATAGACAAGGTGGAGAGATCTGACGTCCAGAATTTAAATCTGTCTTTAGGAGGACTTCCCTGGTGGCCCACTGGTTGGGGCTTCATCTTTCAATGCAGGGGTTGTGGGGTTTGATCCCTGGTTTGGAGAACTAAGATCCCACATGCCTCTTGGCCAAGAAACCAAAACATAAAGCATAATCAATACTGTAACAAATTCAATAAAGACTTTTTTTTCCCCTAAAAAGAGTCTTTTGGTTACTTATGCAAAAATGAATGACAAAATAAAATTACTTAGAGAAATAGAATTACAGATTTTTAAAAATTATACAGCTTCATGAGTTCAGCACAGAAAATTTGACCAGGCTTTATTTTATTCACATTTGCAAAGAATCATGCCTATAGGAGAATATTCCCCATTCTTTGCTTGTCTGCCTGTGTTGGTGTGTATAAAGTGAACTTTGATACACTTACTAAAAACACTTGATTATATTCAAGCCCTTAATACATTCTAAAAGTGAAGTTGCTCAGTCGTGTCCTTTGCAGCTCTTTACGATCTAGTGGACTATAGCCCGCCAGGCTCCTCCATCTATGGGATTTTCCAGGCAAGAATACTGGAGTGGGTTGCCATTTTCTTCTCCAGGGGATCTTCCCCACCCAGGGATCTAACTCAAGTCTCCCACATTGCAGGCAGACTCTTCACTGTCTGAACCACCAGGGAATCCCGAATACATTCTAGGCTCTGTCCTAAGCCTTCTGTGACCCCTATCTCATTCACAGAAGAAAAAATAGTCGCTCAGTTGTGTCCGACTCTTTGTGATCCCATGGACTGTAACCCACCAGGTTCCTCTGTCTATGGACTTCTCTAAGCAAGAATACTGGAGTGGGTTGCCATTCCCTTCTCCAGGGGATCTTCTCGACACAGGGATTGAACCCAGGTCTCCTGCATTGCAGGTGGATTCTTTCCTGAGCCACCAGGGAAGCCCCCCTCATTACCGATGCCCCCAAATACTTCCTGATGGTTACTCCTTGTCAGCGATAGCTTTCCCTCTGAAGATCTGTCAGTGAATAAGACATCCTCGTCCCTGACTTTGCAAAACTCACACTCAAGTTGGAAGGTGGAGGGGCTGAGACAATGAAAAAGTAAGTGAATACAGAGCACAGTCAATGAAAAGTGCTAATGAGAAAAAGAACCTAGGGGAGGGGAATGGAGAAGGGAATATTTATCATAGTAAGGCAGGGATGTTAGTACTTATGTTACGTCATTTTTTTTTTTTTTTGCAGTCTTTTGCCTAGAGCCACGTGGCTTGGAGGTGATGGAACATTTATCTGAATCCAAAGCATGATGCTTAATTATAGGGCTCTGATGTCTGTGGTGATGGCTCCTTCCCTGGTCCTCTAGTGCTTAAAAGCCTGGAAGGGAAGGTGCACAGGGATGATGGGCAGAGGGTGTGCTGTCCTCATTAGGCCCCAGCAGGCCAGCCCTCCATCCTTCTGCACGCTGCTCCCTGCCCTGGAGGATGTCCCACAGATATCGTAAGGGGACCAGCTCCTTCCTGCCTGTTGGTTTGGACCAATGGGAGTTCAGGGAAGTGGGGAGAGAGGGATGGGAGGCCGGGGTATTTATTCCGAAGCTCATTTTAGGTCAGAGATTTTAGGCTGTCTCCTTCTGATTTCTGGGAACCACTCTCTCTCATTGTCCCCCAGGCTTAAGGATGATAGCATCTTTTATTTGAATAGTTCAGGGCACCCACTCTTTCTGGTTTCCTTATACCCATAGATATATAAGCAGTCTGTGTATTTAACTCTCCTTACACCATCTGATTTGCAGGTGGTATGGTTAACCATCACCGACAATACGATGGATGCATTGTTTAACATCACAGAGACACACCCAGAAACGTGGATGTTCACATCTGGCCTTTATGTCACCTTTATAACATAATCCCTGTTGAGATGAAGGCCGCCTTCCTAATCTGTCTACAGTCACCCTGAAAAAAGTGAAAGTGTAAGTCGCTCAGCCACGTCCTACTCTTTGCGACCCCATGAACTGTAGCCCGCCAGGCTCCTCTGTCCATGGAATTCTTCAGGCAAGAATACCGGAGTGGGTTGTCATTTCCTTCTCCTGGGGATCTTCTTGACCCAGGGATTGAACCCGGGTCCTCTACATTGCAGGCAATCTCTCTACTGCCTGAATCTCCAGGGAAGCCCACAAGTGGGCTTTTAGGGGACAAGGTGCCTACCTTGTCAGTGGCTTTCCTATTTTCAGAGTGGTAGATGCTCTAAGGTTAATGTGGTCTGAGTTCACTCAACACTCTTCTGGCCCAGAGGGGCTATAAAATTCACAAACAACAGCTCACAGGTAAAAGAATCACAGGTCCATTTATCCCTTGAAATACAAGACAACTCTTTGCTGGGAATCTTAACACAGACATGAGAAAATAAAGGATGTTAATTGTGGGAAAATACTGCAAAGAAAAATAAACATATTGGCAACCAGCCTGACATTCAGGAAGTGAGTTCTGCAGGCTGTTAGTGCAGACAGCAGAAGATGGCATTCACTGCCCTGTGATGGATGTATGGATGGATACATGGATAGATGGATGGGTGAATAGACAGATGCATGGATGAATGGATGGATAGATAGATATATGGATGGGTGGATAGATAGATGCACGCATAGATAGATAGTTAGACAGATAGATACATGGGTGGATAGATGCATGGATAGACAGACAGATAGACAGATAATTAGTTTCTTTCTCCAGTGCTAGGCTTGATGAAGCAAGCTACCATGGCTTGTGAGATCTGAGTATCCCAACCAACCAGGGATTGAACCTGAGCCTTTGGCAGTAAAAGAAGCATGGAGGCTTAACCACTGGATTGCCAGGGAATTCCCTTGAGTTAAGGATCAAGTGATGAGGTCACCTTGCACGTACAGTGGGCCCTAAATCCAATGATGAATGTCCTCAGAAGAAAAGGAGAGGCTGCATAGGGATGCAGAAGAAAAGGTCATGTGAAGATGGAGACAGGGGCTGGAGTAATGTGACCACAAGTCAAGGAATGCCAAGGATGAGCTGGAGCCACCAGCACCTGAGAGAGAGGTTTAGAGTAGATCCTCCTCCAAGCCTCCAGAAGAAACCGACCATGATGACATCTAGATTGTGAACAAGTTGCCTCCAAGCCTGTGATGGAAGGCACTCCCACTGCCCCACGCCACTCAGTTTGTGGCAATTTGTTACAGCACCCCCAGGGAGAGATACAAGGGCCTCTGTCATCCTTGGTGGGCTTCCTCGGAGGCTCAGAAGTAAAGAGCCCTCCTGCAATGCCAAAGCTGCAGGAGACTTAGTTTGCATCCCTGTGGGGAAGATCCCCTGGGGGAGGAAATGGCAACCCACTCCAGTGTTCTGGCCTAGAGAATTCCACAGACAGAGTCTGGCAGGCTACAGTCCACGCGGGTGCAGAGTCAGACATGACTGAGTGACTTTCATGAGCTGTGTGATGTTGAGAAGTTTGTTATAACTGTCTGTGCTTCATTTTTCTTTTTTTTTTTTTTTGGTCTTCTATAAAATGCAGCTAATAGTCAAACTAATCCCACAGGGGCTATTCTGAGGAATTGCTTTAAAGAAATTAATACACGGAAACTTCACGATAAATAGGAATCACTCAATAAGTATTTGCTCATTTGCTAAGTCATGTCGGACTCTCTGTGACCCCATGGACTACAGCACACCAAGCCCCTCTGTTCTCCACTATCTCCTGGAGATATAAAGTTGAGAAATGGTGTTTAAAACAGGACCTCTAAGAGCCAGTTAGAATGTGTTCCTCCCTCTTTCCTTCCATCCCCTTCCCCTTCTTTTCACAACTTCTTACTTAAGAAAAGGACTAAGTCTGCATTTGCTGCAATGAAAATACTTGTTTATTGACGGAGAATGCCTATAGTCAATGTCCACACATAACTGTGCCCGTGATTAATTAGTAAGCATTATATAAATGGGAAATTGCTGCTTCATCTTCTCTGCATTTGGAGGGCAGGGAGCAATTCCTTTGTCGAGAAGGGCCACAGAAGGTGGGATTCTCACTGAGAGGGAAAGAGGGTTTGGGAAAATAAATAAGTGCTTCATGCTCATGTCCCTGGTTACTCATTCATTAAATGATGCCTCTGGATGTCGGGAGGGAGTTACAAAATGAAAGCTATGAATTGGGGTCCAGGCAGACATTTATTTAATTAACAATTAATTTGATTGGATTTAAGATGGTTTTGCCTGGCATTTATGAAGTCCTCCTATGGCCATAGTTTATCAGCATTAGCAGCCATTGGAATCACCTGGACAGCTTGATAAAGCTGCAGCTGTATGTTAAGTCTCTTCAGTCATGTCTGACTCTTCGTGACCCTCCCTATGGACTGCAGCCCATAGACAGGCTCCTCTGTCCATGGGATTCTCCAGGCAAGAATACTGGAGGGGGTTACCATGCCCTTCTCCAGGGGATCTTCCCATCCCAGGGATCGAACCCGCAGCTCCTGCAGCTCCTGCATTTCAGGCAGAGTCCTTACTGCTGAGCCACAAGGGAAGCCAGCAACTGCACCAGCCCCAAAGTCTAATTTGGTAGGCCTGGACCCAAATCTGCAAGTTTTAAAGGATTTCTAAGTGGGTCTCCTGCAGGTTACCCTGAGTCCTGCCTTGGGGAACAAAGCTCTGGAACAGGGGTCCCCAACCTCCGGGATCTAGCGCCTGAAGATCTGAGGTAGAACAGATGTAATAATAATAACAATAGAAAAAAGGACACAATACATGTAACGTGCTTGAGTCATCCTGAAACTGCCCTCCAACCCTCGCCTCAGTACATGGAAAAATTGTCTTCCATGAAACCAGTCCTGGTGCCTAAAAGGTTGGGGACCACAACCCTAGGAGGATGCTAAGGACGCCTGCATCCCTCTGAAGAAGTGTGCCAGCTTCCTCTCCTCCCTGGTATTTTTCCAGGAGTTCTGATAAAGGATGAAGTAAGCCCTCCCCAGGATGCTCTGCCGTGAGAAGCAGCTGATTGTCTGCAGCTCGGGGAAGGAGTGCACTGAGGTTGTGAAATATTTCCACCTGGGACGCAGAGGTTCCCGGCAAAGCAATAGAGAGAGTCTATTCATCAAATTGTGTACAGTCCCTACTTCGAGAAGAGCAAATGCAATCTGGGCTATCTTAGCCCTCGCCTGCGTGCAGACGACAGGAGGGAGCCTGTGTTAGCTCTCTCTCACTTTAATTCCAGGAGAGGGCTGCACTTAGGAAAATGAACGTTATTAGCATTGATCTTCCTTTGGGGCAAAATATTTCTACCGTCGTGCTTCCTTCCTTTCAGATTTCAAGGAGGAGGAGACAGAAATGGATGTATTCCCCAAATGGAAGACATCAAGGATGAGAGCATTTTTTTAAATGTCTTTATACAATACAGAGTCCATTCACATTCAGAAACTCTGTTTCACATAGGATCCCCTAAACTAGTTTTACCCAGATCGGCTTAGTTGCCAGGTACAATACCCTCTGCTGAGTTTGCTTGTGACAAATGAATACCCTAAAGATACCTTAACACAATGGAACAGGAATCAGGAGAGGCTCTTGGCAACAAGAATAGGAACCAAAGCTATAATTGGGATTTCCTATTCAAATACAAATCAAGAAGAGAGATTCAGTCCATCCTTAACTTGGGACCTTGAAAACCAAGAATCAAAAAATATTCATGTGCAAAAAATAAATTAGTTGTTGGAAAGACAAAAAATAATCACTTGCAGAAAAAAAAATTAGTTGTTGGAAAGACAGTAAGAATGCAAGTTTCTGGAGCTGCTGTCAGACATGAGATGATGCAGAAGTGACTGAACAGAATTCCACATATGTCATGGAGAGGTAATGTCTAGAACTAGCAAGAGGCTGGTTCAGAATCTGGGAGTTGTCTTGAAGACTCATGGAAGTTCTTGGAAAGAAATATTCAGAGAAAATTAACTTTTTCACCATGGGATGAGAGATGAAGGGGGTGATATTTACATTCTTTTTGCGGGCTGTTGCTGTTTGGTCACTAAGTCAAGTCCAACCCTTTCTCAGCCCCATGGGCTGTAGCCTGCCAGGCTCCTCTGTCCAAGGGATTTCCCAGGCAAGAATACTTCCTCCTCTGGGGGATCTTCCTCACCCAGGGATCAAACCTGCATCTTTTGCATTGGCAGGTGGATTCTTTTCCATTGAGCCACCGGGGAAGCCCCTTTGTGGGCTGTATTTACTAATAATCAGCCACAAAGGATATATTGAATATAGACAATAAGAATGAGGCAAATCTGGCTTTGAATCTTGGGTCTACTCTTTATAATGACTCGAGAGAACAAAACCTCAATTTTTTGATCTGTGAAATGGAGAAATACAGTGTGAGGCATAGACACAATTTTACATTTCTAGTAGTCACATCAAGAAAAAAGTAAATAAGGAACAGGTAAAATTAATTTTAATGGTGTATTTCATTTAATCAGATACTATCAAAATTTTATCATTTCAACATTTAGTTAATATGAACATGGTTCATAGATATTTTTCTTTTTTATATTAGGTTTTTGAAATCTGGTTTGTAGTTTACACAAATAGCACATCTCAGTTTGGAACAGGTTCCGTTCAAAGTGCTTAAGAGCCCCAGGGGGCTGGTGGCTCCTATATGGGACAATGTAGATAACTGCATTACTTTGCATACTTAAAGAAATTGGGCATATAAAATATTTGTATCAGTGTAGCAGGTATGTGATAAATACCTATTTATCATTATTATTTATTTATTGCAATTATGTATTATTATTATTAGCACTCATGTGTGCAGCAAACATGGAGAGAACTATAAAGCTTTCTCAAAGGAAGATATCAATACAGGACTGACGAAATGTTTAGTGGTTCAAGCCAAAATAATTGCTACAAGGGCAATGGATTGAGTTTCGATGAAATTATATATTTTCATCTTTTGACTTCAATAGACTCTATTAGTGTCTATACCTTCATTTATAATGCTATATTATACAATACAACATAACTATGAAAATTATCAATGTGCACAGAATTTATCCCCTTCCTTTTTCAGCTGAAATTGCGAGAGTCAGAAGAGGGCAAAATCATGAGCCGGACACAAACCTAAACTCAGTTTTCAAGGATGGGAAAGATTTGAGTGGGCAGAAAAGAAGCTGGAAGGAAATAGTGTAAGTGATGGTCTGGACGTAGGAACTGGTGTAACTGTGGCAGGTGAGAATTGTGGCAGGTTGTATTCCAGGTCGCAATCAGGAAAGGTTGTGATGACAGTACAAGAAAATAAAAGCCAGGCTGGTTTACGGTGTCACAAAATAGAAGGGCTTAAATGCAGTCAGTGACAACGGTTGGTGATATTTCTCAAATTGCATGTGTGCCATCCATGGTCCTGGAGAAGGTGGAAGGATGGCAATTTAAAAAACACAAACTGTTTATTTAATCAAAAGGGTAATACACTCTATGACCCAGCAATTCTACTCCTCAGTATACAGCCAGGCAAAATGAAAACGCATGTCCATAGAGGAGTTACACATGAACACGCATAGCAGCATTGTTCAGAATAATCAAAACCGAAAAAAACACGTCTATCAATACATTAAAAGATAAACCAGTTGTGGTATATCCACACAATGGAATATCATTCAGCCACGCAGAAGGAAGGAAGTGTTGGATATAGCATGGATAAACCTCGAAATCAAGAAGCTTGGTGAAACATGTTGTGTGACTCTGCGACGTCTCCCAAATTGGCCATAGAGACATAGAGACTCACAGAGACAGAGATTGCCCCAGAGTGGGGGAAGGGGAGAAAGAGGGTTGATTACTTAATGCTTACAGGGTGTTCTTTTGGTGTGATAAAGATGGTCTGAAACCAAAGAAAAGTGGGAGTTGCACAGCATTGTGAATGAGCTAAATGCCACCGAATTGTACACTTTAAAGAGACTGATAGTATGTTACCTGAATTTCACCTCCATAAAAGAAAAGTGCATTTAAAAAACAAGTTACTGTTTCAATGGAGGTTACAGCTGGTAGTCACTTTTTAAGAAGTCAGTTTAAAGGAAAATATCAAAGAAATGATAGATAATATGGTATGTGGATCTGGCAAAAAAGAAAAAAAGAGTATAAAGGTAACACTTTACTGACTGACTCCTAGGAAACTAGAATTCACTTCCTTCTTTATAGGTAGAGTGAGCTGCAGCCCCGGAAAGAAATGGGAAAGACCCCTGAGTCCACAACACAAGGAGTAGAAGCAGATAAAGGTCCTCCTTTGATGGAATTCCAGCAAACACTGAGGACCAGGGGCCTCATCCAACAGGGAAGAGAATGAGGAAGAGGGTCTGGGGGATGTCTGCTGAAAGCTGCAGTTAACCACCAGGATCTTGACCCTGAGTGGAGAGAGTATGACTCTGTCACTAACTAAGGTGGAAACCCGTGGGCACATTCCCCCAGAACTGATCTTCCTCTGTGGATACACAGGGCTGACTTCCACCACCCTGGGCTGGATTTCTCCTTGGCAATGTCACTGTCATAATAATAATTCAAATATATTTTCCTATCTATTGTCTGATCATCACATGAAGACAAGGTTGTCTTGATCTCTGTGATACTGTGATTGACTATAAGAAATAGATACTTGGTCTTCATTCCCTTTACTAGCAAAGGAATCCTAAAGCTCTTGGCATTTCCTAAGTGATAAGAGGGTAAAGGTGCCCTTTGTTTGGCTAATGAGTGTATTTTTGTCTTCTCATGACAGGGAGAGGGGCTGGAGGTCATTGAATCAGTAGCCACTGGACAAGAATTTCTTCAATCAAGCCTATGTAACGAAGCATCCCTAAAAACTCAAAAGGTGGGGTTCATGGAGCTTCTGCCTGGTGATTTGGGGAGAGTGCTATACCTTCTCTCCACACCTCGTTCTAGGCATCTCTCTTCCATCTGGTTGTCCCTAAGTTATATTCTTTACGATAAACCAGTAACCTAGGGAGTAACACCTAAAACTAACAACCAAAAAAGATATCCTTTTCATCACAGGGGTCTGGAATGCAAAAGTAGGATGTCAAGAAACACCTGGAGTAACAGGCAAATTTGGCCTTGGAGTACAGAATGAAGCAGGGCAAAGGTGAATAGAGTTTTGCTAAGAGAACACATTGGTCATAGCAAACACCCTCTTCCAAAAACACAAGAGAAGACTTTACACATGGACATCACCAGATGGTCAACACTGAAATCAGATTGATTCTATTCTTTGCAGCCAAAGCTGAAGAAGCTCTATACAGTCAACAAAAACAAGACCAGGAACTGATTGTGGCTCAGATCATGAGCTCATTATTGCCAAATTCAGGCTTAAATTGAAGAAAGTAGGGAAAACCCCTAGAACATTCAGGTATAACCTAAATCAAATCCCTAACGATTATACAGTGGATGTGAGAAGTAGATTTAAGGGACTAGATCTGATAGACAGAGTGCCTGATGAACTATGGATGGAGGTTCATGACATTGTACAGGAGACAGGAATCAAGACCATCCACAAGAAAAAGAAATGCAAAAAAGCAAAATGGCTGTCTGAGGAGGCCTTACAAATAGCTGTGAAAAGAAGAGAAGCAAAAAGCAAAGGAAAAAAGGAAAGAAATACTCATTTGAATGCAGAGTTCCAAAGAATAGCCAGGAGAGATAAGAAAGCCTTCCTCAGCGATCAATGCAAAGAAATAGAGGAAAACAACAGAATGGGAAAGACTAGAGATCTCTTGAAGAAAATTAGAGATACAAAGGGAACATTTCATGCAAAGATGGGCTCAGTAAAGGACAGAAATGGTATGCACCTAACAGAAGCAGAAGATATTAAGAAGTGGTGGCAAGAATACACAGAATAACTGTACAAAAAAGATATTCACGGCCCAGATAATCATGATGGTGTGATCAGTCACCTAGAGTCAGCCATCCTGGAATGTGAAGTCAAGTGGGCCTTAGGAAGCATCACTACAAACAAAGCTAGTGGAGGTGATGGAATCCCAGTTGAGCTATTTCAAATCCTAAAAGATGATGCTGTGAAAGTGCTGCACTCAATATGCCAGCAAATTTGGAAAACTCAGCAGGGGCCACAGGACTGGAAAAGGTCAGTTTTCATTCCAATTCCTAAGAAAGGCAATGCCAAAGAGTGCTCAAACTACTGCACAATTGCACTCATCTCACACGCTAGTAAAGTAATGCTCAAAATTCTCCAAGCCAGGCTTTAACAGTATGTGAACCATGAACTTCCAGATGTTCAAGCTGGTTTTAGAAAAGGCAGAGGAACCAGAGATCAAATTGCCAACATCTGCTGGATCATTGAAAAAGCAAGAGAGTTCCAGAAAATATCTATTTCTGCTTCATTGACTATGCCAAATCCTTTGACTGTGTGGATCACAATAAACTGAAAAATTCTGAAAGAGATGGGAATACCAGACTACCTGACCTGCCTCTTGAGAAATCTGTATGCAGGTCAGGAAGCAACAGTTAGAACTGGACATGAAACAACAAAATGGTTCAAATAGGAAAAGGAATATGTCAAGGCTGTATATTGTCACCCTGCTTATTTAACTTATACGCAGAGTACATCATGAGAAACACTGGGCTGGAGGAAGCACAAGCTGGAATCAGGATTGCCGGGAGAAATATCCTCAGATATGCAGATGACACCACCCTTATGGCAGAAAGCGAAGAACTGAAGAGCCTCTTGATGAAAGTGAAAGAGGAGAGTGAAAAAGTTGGCTTATAGCTCAACATTCAGAAAACAAAGATCATGGCATCTGGTCCCATCACTTCATGGAAAATAGATGGAGAAACAGGGGAAACAGTGGCAGACTTTATTTTTTTGGGCTCCAAAATCACTGCAGATGGTGACTTCAGCCATGAAATTAAAAGATGCTTACTCCTTGGAAGGAAAGTTATGACCAATCTAGACAGCATTTAAAAAGCAGAGACATTACTTTGCCAACAAAGGTCCATCTAGTCAAGGCTATGGTTTTTCCAGTAGTCATGTATGGATGTGAGAGTTGGACTATAAAGAAAGCTGCGTGCCAAAGAATTGAGGCTTTTGAACTGTGGTGTTGGAGAAGACTCTTGAGAGTCCCTTGGACTGCAAAGAGAGCCAACCAGTCCATCCTAAAGTAGATCAGTCCTGAATATTCATTGGAAGGACTGATGCTGAAGCTGAACTGCAATACTCTGGCCACCTGATTCGAAGAGCTGACTCATTTGAAAAGTTCTGATGCTGGGAAAGATTGAAGGCAGGAGGAGAAGGGGATAACAGAGGATGAGATAGTTGGATGGCATCACTGACTCGATGGTCCTGAGTTTGAGTAAACTCCAGGAGTTGGTGATGGACAGGGAAGCCTGGAGTGCTGAAGTCCATGGGGTCACAAAGAGTCAGACATGACTGAGCAACTGAACTGAGGGAGTCAACTGTTTCTCTTAGTGCTGTGAGCTGCTCTAGCAAATTCACTGAACCCAAGGTTGCTGGCATCTCCTTGCAGCCAATCAGTCAGAAGTCCAGGTGACAGCCTGGGCTTGAGACCGGTGTCTGAACTGTGTGTGTTTGCACGCTGAGGTGGGGGATGGGGAGCAGCTTTAGCCTGTGGAATCTGACATTATCTCCAGGTTGAAGGCATCAAAGAAAGTGAAAGTTGCTCATTCCTACCCGACTCTTTATAACCCCATGGACTGTAACCCTCCAGGCTCCATTGTCCATGGGATTTCCCAGGCAAGAATACTGGAGTGGGTTGCCATTCCCTTCTCCAGGGGATCTTCCCAACCCAGGGATCAAACCCAGGTCTCCTGCATTGCAGATGGATTTTTTTTTTACCAGCGAGGCACCAGAGAAGCCCAGAAACGATCAAGAGTTGAATCAAACAGTAGCGGTAGAAAAATCCTCCTGCCCCACGTTAGGATCGGGTGCAGAACCTTAACCTTCTTTTTGCTGAGCAGAAAACTGAAGTCTTCAGAGATTCCCTGACTTATCAAAGGAAGCCAGGTAGCAGATAGATGCAGGACTCACACCTGGATCTGCCTGTTCATCACCAACGTAATATATCAAAGAAGCCACGCAGCCTCGGTAATGGCCTTTCTCCTTCCTCTTCCACTTGTCTCTGTCTTCCAGCTTCCAAATCATAAAAGTCAGATCATTTACCAGTCAAAACCCTCATTTGTGTTGGGACACGCTAATCTAGAAAACCACTAAGGTTCCTCTTAGCCCTGAAATGACTACTATTACTATTTTCTTTTGAACTGCAATACACAGCCAACATTCCACTGAGGAATAAATATGCTAAACTCAGTGAGGTATTTTAGAAGGAAATTACGATCTGGTCGGAGATCAGAAATGCACTTATTATGTCCGTATTTCCTTCACAGCAGCGAGCAGACACATCCTTCCAAATACTTTAGCCCTGGATAAGATAAGACACAAAACAAAAGACAGGTTTCTAACCCAGGCCACAATGGTGTTTTCACTTAATGTTTCTGGCCACGTCAAGTAGAACGGTCTCATAAAATGCAATGTATACATTAGCTGGGGAGTATAAATCATCCATAATTATAATATCCTTCACTGTGAGAGGCCTTTAGTGTTTCCTTTATAAAAGTTACACAGTTGAGACCTACACCTGGCTAATAGATCAGCCCTCCCTGAAAATACAATTATGCCACATGCAGGGCAGAGAAGTAGTTTTGCATGCCTGCTGTGGCCGTGTGCTTCGCACACTGTGGACTTAACCACTGGCTGCCCAGAAGCTCTGGGCAGGAGCGGATGGCGGGGAGGGGAGGCCTGGAGCCGAGTTCACAAGGGGCCTCTTGAGACCGAGCCAGGTCCTGCAGGGGTCCTGGGCACAAAGCCTTTCTGGGTCCCCCATTTCTTTGATTCTAGGAAACAGCCTTCATTCATTCCCCAAGACCCTTCTGGAGTTCCAATGGGCAGATTCAAACATTTGTTAACTAAGAAGGGAGGGGATGTGAGACCAGGGAAAAACCAACAGTGAAGAGCAGCCTTGGGGCAAGGTCCTGTATCCCCATCAATGGATATGCACAATAATGTCTTTGAGCTACGCTGCAGATACTGAAACCCCTTTAGGTGGGAGCAGTTAGCAATTAATGATGGTATGGCTGCCCACTAGCACGTAGACCCCAGACCAGCTGGACATAAAGACTAATGATGCTTACTCCTAACTACCTCACCATCAACCCACCAGAAGAATGTCCATGTCCTCTTTGGACAATTAATATAAAACTTCTCAGTATCTTCCCCAAGTTGGGGACACATGGTTTTGAGCACCTGAGCCCTCTGTGTCTCCCTTTGCCTGGCAGAGCAATAAAACTCCCTTTTTCTACTTCACCCGAAACTCTGTCTCTGAGATTCGATTCAGCACCTGTGTACAGAGAAGCTAAGCTTTTAGCATCATTCTCAGAGAAAGGACATGGGCTACCCTGAGGGGCCTCGGAATGGTAGTCACGCAAGGCATCTCAGGATTCCAGGGTCTGAGTGTCAGTGAGGAGGACCCGAGGATGCTGCTGACTCCGAACGTCTCCCTCAAAGGATGGGCAGAGGGCCAGGCACTGTGCCAGCTGCTGGGTGTGCAGAGTCTCAGGATGCTATTGTGGGCAGGATGGCCGGAGGAGCTTGATGCCAGCGTGCTCTGGGCTTGTGGCGGTGCCATGAGAAAAGACATCATCACACAGCGCCGTGGGTTTGTCATGACAGACAGAGGGAGCGAGTGTGGACACAGCAGGCGCTGGCCTGAGCCTCACTTTCCATGGGAGGGTTGAGCTGACCACTGGCCTTGTGCAAAAGTGAAGCTTTGATAGAGCAACACGCAGCCTGCAACTGTGGAAATGAATTTAAAGTGTCTATTTATTCCACTGAAATAGGTGGATGGAGAACAATTTCTGAAATGCTGCTTTTGTGTTTATTTACATCACCAGGCTTCCTAGGTGGCTTGGTGGTAAGGAATTTGCCTGCCAATGCAGGAGACGTGAGTTCGATCCTCAGGTTGAGAAGATCCCCTGGAGAAGGAAATGGAAATCCACTCTAATAGTCTTGCCTGGGAAATCCCATGAACAGAGAAGCCTGGCAGGCTACAGTCTACAGTGTTGCAAAAGAGTCAGACACAATTTAGTGGCTAAACAACAACAACAAATTTGCATAACCAGGGAGGAGACTTGAGAGTAAACAGGCATTGTTTTCCACCATGGTCCTTCCACTGGGGGCTCTTTCCAGGGTCCCCTCCAACCTCCAGAATCCCACCCCTCACCTGGCAGAGATTGCTGGCTGTCTGCCCAATGTCCACTCTTATCTTCTTTCTAACTTGTGATGTTGCCTGAAGAAAAAGGACTGCACTTCCCAGCATCCTTTGCAGCTAGGTTTGGTCATGTGACTCAATATGCTGGATAATGAGATTTTAGCAGTGGCTTATTTGGATGCACAGAAAGTCTGCCCAATAAAGGGAGATTTCTCCATTGGAAAGAGCACACACTCCTTGTCCTCCTAGAACCCCTGGTTCAGCTTACCATCCCCACCACTCATTTGGCCCTTCATGCATTCATGCACATCTCAGGCATTTACGTTGTTGTTTTTGTTCAGTAGATAAAATGTGTCTGATTCTGAGACCCCATAGACTACAGCATGCCAGGTTCCTCTGTCCTCCACTATCTCCCAGACTTTTCTCAAACTCATGACCAGTGAGTCCGTGATACCATCCAACCATCTCATCCTCTGTCGCCCCCTTCTTCTCCTGGCCTCAATCTTTCCCAGCATCAGGGTCTTTCCCAGTGAGTTGGCTCTTCGCATAAGGTGGCCAAAGTATCGGAGTTTCAGCTTCAGCATCAGTCCTCCCAATGAGTATTCAGGGTTGACACTTATATATGTGACTAAGATGAATAGCACGTGCTCCTGGACCTCAGGCACCCACAGTCTAATGGAGAAGAGAAGTGTAAAGTGCATGATTTCATACATTGTGTCTGACAAGGGCCAGGTGAAGAGGACATTTGCCCAAGACACAGTGAGGATACAAAAGAGAAAGTTCGGGTTGCAATGAGACAAAGCTCAGAGAGTGACACTTCTGTGTCTGGAGTCTTTCTAGAATGCAACATTTCCATCTGCCTTTCTGGCATGTGTTTTCATTTCTCTGATTTGAGTAGAAACTCTTTTTTAAAAAAATTTATTAATTTTTGGCTACTCCGGGCCTTCGGTGCTGTGTAGGCCTTTTTCTAGATGTGGCGAGCTGGGGCTACTCTCTAGCTGTGTTGTGTGGACTTCTCTTGTTGCAGAACACAGACTCTAGGGTGAGTGGGTTGCAGTAGCTGCATCTCTAGAGCACAGAGTCGATAGTTGCGGCACACGGGTTGAATTGCTCCATGGCATGTGAGATCTTCCCGGACTAGGGATCGAACTTATAACTCCTGTACTGGTAGGCGGATTCTTCACCACTGAGCCACCAGGGAAGCCCTTGACTAGAAACTATTTGCAGGTAAGTGAAGTAAAGCAAAAGTCCCTCAATTGTGTCCAACTCTTTGCGATCCCATGGACTATATAGTCCATGGAATTCTTGAGGCCAGAATACTGGAGTGGGTAGTCACTCCCTTCTCCAAGGGATCTTCCCAACCCAGGGATTGAACCCAGGTCTTCTGCATTGCAGGCAGATTCTTTACCAGCTGAGCCACAATGGAACCTAAAGTGGGGCAAGTATTTAGCATAGATATCCAGACACTCCCAGGACATTGAAATCTGATCTGTCAGAGCCCTGGGGGCTGGAAGGGATCTCAAGACATCTTTACTCACACAGGACAGACATCTCACCTCACTAGCCCAGAGGTCCTCAAAATGCAATGCCCCCAGCAGAGGGTCAGCATCACCTGGGAACTTGCTCGAAAGGTACATTATAGAGCTTCACCCCAGTGCTGGTGAATCAGAATGTCCAGGGGTCACTCTCCTCACCCTTCAAAAGATGCTCTGAGCCCAGTTCCCAAAATGACTGAGGGTTTGGTGAAAAGGCATGAACCGCAGATGTGATTTATCATCCCGTGGGAGTCTGCTTTTCCCACCTTCTGCTTGAGTCTGCTTTTTCTCCTTCTGGAGTTCAACCAGAAGCCCACTGCAGTACTCAAGTCTCTCCTCACACCCCCCAGGGTTTCAAGCTGCCCTGGGTACCACCTCCATGTTTGGCATTCCCTCTTTGGAGACCGGGTATCTCCAGAGGCAAGACTAGCCAAAAGAACGTAAACAAAGCAAGCAACCAGCATCCTTGCTTTGAAGAGGGATCGGCCTGTGGAGCGCTAAGAGAGATTCAAAAATGCCTCACAAAGTTTGCTAAGCAAACAAAAAGTAAATCCTGCCCAAACATAATTAGCCAAGGCGCCAAGATTAAGGCAAAGGCAGCCGGTTGCACGCAGCGGGTGGTGCTCAGGGCAGACGGCAGAAATTGCATACCTTGCTTCAGACAAGCAGAAGGCTGTTGTCTGCAGGCAATAAGAGAAGGGCTACACTTGGGGGGAAAATAACATATATAAAAAAGTAAAGACAGGGCTTCCCTGGGGGCTCAGTGGTAAAGAATCCACCTACCGATGTAGCAGACACGGGTTCCATTCCTGGTCCTGGAAGATCCCACATGCCTTGAAGCAGCTAAGGGCCATGTGTCACAGCTATTGAGTCCAGGAGCCATGAGCACCCATGTGCCCCAACTACTGAGGCCGATATGCCTACAGCCCGTGCTCTGAAACGACAGAACCCACTGCAACGAGCAGCCTGCGCACCAGAACTGGAGAGTAGCCCCTGCTTGCTGCAACTAAAGAAAGTTGGTGCAAAGCAATGAAGACTCAGCACAGCCAAAAATAAAGAATAAATCTAAAAAAAAACAAAATCAAATCTCTCTTTTTAAAAAGGTGAAGGACAGGCAGCCTTGGCCATGAGCTCCAAGTCTAGCCGGATGGCTTTCAATCCACAGCAAATGCTACTGACAAAAACGTAAAGAAAAGTTCCTAGAGATTAGAGTGTGGTTAGGTAAGCTGACTTGATTTTTTTCATGCGCGTGCCATTATTTCAAATTATTTCAAAATAAAGCCACATTTCCACAGGCTGGAGGCGATTTCCCATACTTTCCTTCCAGCATTGTTTATCCTGTATTTTTCAAGAGTTTTGGGGTCATTAGTGAGTATTCAGCAATCACGAGGTTGTGACATAACTGAATACAATTTTATCACCCCAGGGAACAGATATTAATATTTAATGCTGATGCTTCCCCATGACACCGTGTATCTTTCTTTTTTTGGGGGGGTAATAAATTACTTTTACGGGTTGCCAAAAGGCCGAAGACCTTCTATGAATTTGCCTCGACATTTTCTCCTATGGGCTGTTTGGTCCATCAACACCGTTTGCGGTCCTACGTGGGGCATTTAAAAATATGAGAAAGTGTTCCACCCTAGATGGAGTAGCAGATGGAGCATTGCTCCTCCCAGCCCTGGTTCTGCTGGGTGCTTGGGATGACAAGTGGAAAGGACAGGCTTTTTTTCCAGAATGCTGCAGAGGCGACCAGCAGCCTCAGGCTCCTGACAAAGCTCATCTTGGAAGCATCGGTGTCACTTCAGAAGAAGCCTGTGGACACTGACCTCGCTTCTAGAGAAGAGTAGAGGCCTGGAGAATAAACAGATAGCCCTCAGCTATTAATAACACCATGTGCAAACAGCATGTTCTTAGGAAGGGCTGGCTCTGTTTCCGATTCGAGGTATTATTTCTCTCCTGGCATGTGAATTTGCCTCGGGCGTTTGTGAAATTCTTTCTAATATGATGGTTAACTGCTGCCTGCCTCTTCCCCGCTTTCTGGTGGTTATGGGGGACCAGGGGAATCATTGTTAAAGGAGAAAGAATTTGAATACATAAGAAGTCCAACGTGCTAGCTATATCATTTGAAAGGGGTAACCAGCCTTTTTTTTTTTTTTTTTTTAAAGTTATAGTTGTATCAGTTACTTGGGGAAGGAAATTGCAACCCACTCCAGTATTCTTGCCTGGAAAATCCTATGGACAGAGGAGCCTGGCAGGTTGCAGTCCACGGGGTTGCAGAGAGTCGGACACGATGGAGCACAAATGCACACATCAGTTACTTAGGAAGCACCGGCGAAGGACAGTTGTTACTGAGCAAATAAGTGTTATCTTGAGAAACAGGGTTTGAACAGTCTGCCCTGATGCAAAAATGCTAATGCTGCAAAATAACCTGATTGGATTTTTTTTTTTTAAATAGCACTGACTCCCAGGGAAGAAAGTTCCACCAAGTTTATTAAGTAATTCAATTTTGTACAACTTGAAGGAAACCTCTAAGTCTTTTTTACCATGCTAACAAGCACAGCGCCTCTGACAGACTGGCTGCCAGGGAAGTTTCATTCCCCACTGTTTTTGTTTATCCGGCAAATTGTAGTTTTGTTGTCTGAGGGAATTGGGAACGGGGGAATTTGTAGAAAAGTGTAATAGAGAGAAACTTCACTGAACACAGAACAAAACAATTCTCCTCTAACAGAATTAACTGCTCTGACTTCATCCTCTTTTCAAGCTTCCCGCAGAACTAGTAGCCTCCAGCTGGAGAGCTGGTCTCCCCAGCAGGTGCAAAGCAGAGGGCGCCGGAGAACAGAAACACCCAGAAAAGCCGTAGAGATGAAAGAAGATGCTTCCCCAAAGAGTAAACGGACGCAAGATGGATGGGTTTCATAAGCTTACCCCTCCAGCCTCGCCAAGAACAGGGTTCAGTAGCGGATATCCTGGAAATACTAGTCCAGGACACACACAGGTATGCACAAACCATGCAAGGTAGCAAGAAAGATGCTTACACACACACACAGATGCACACATGAAGCTTTCATTTAGGCTTTTAAAAATTATCTGATAATTAAATGGACAAAGAAATGTGGCATATTCAGTGGGATACTATTCAGCCTTAAATAAAAAAGAGGCATTAACCTTTTTGACAACATGGGTGAACTTGGAGGTCATTATGCTCAGTCAAATAAGCAAGCCACAGAAGGACAGATACTGTATGATTCTACTTAGAAAATATAAAAGCATCAACTCATGGAAGCAGAGATAAGAATGGTGGCTGCCAGGGGATGAGGGGAGGGAGAAATGGAAAGGTGGCACTAGTGGGCAAGAACCCTCCTGCCAATGCAGGAGACCTGGGTTCAATTCCTGCCTCGGGATGATCCCCTGGAGGAGGGCATGGCAACCCACTCCAGTGTTCTTGCCTGGAGAATCCCATGGACAGAGGAGCCTGGCTGATTACAGTCCATGGGGTCGCAAAGAGTTGGATAAATCTCAGAGACTGAGCAAACACGTAGATAAAGAGAGCACCAGGTTATTTAAAGGAATGGTCCCCAGGGTCATGCATGCTAGTTGACTGAACCCCCCCACCAGTTCCTGGGGTAAGTCACCCGGGAGCCCCTCCCTGGAACTCCCATGGACATCTCAGCAAAGCGGTCGCCTTGCACCGTGTGTTTATGCCACAAACATTCACTGACCCCTAGACATTAGGGAATTCCAAGGCAAATAAGAAATGAGGGTAAACTTCAGGGATATTTTGAAAGTCAGAAGGGGATCGTGTCACCCTCCTCTTTGTTGGAATCTGAGAATGGTTTCCCCATTGTCTTTGTTTCGTAAGCACTAACTGCCTCACCTCAGCCTGTAAGGCCGTGGGGACCTCTCCAGATGCAGTCATCTCTTCCCACCACTGAGCCTTCCTAACTCCACCCAAACTGGCCGCTAAATATTTCGTGGAACGTGGCATGAGCCCTCTAGTGTCCAGATGCTGACATACGGCTTCACTCACATCTGAAAGCCCCTTTCTCCCCTTCTCTGACAAGCCAGATCCTTGTTTATCCTTTTTATGGTGGTTTCAGGGTCACTTCCTCCGAGAAGTCCTCTTTGAATTTCTGGGCCAGTTTCCTTCAACAAAGACTTCATAGTCTCCTGTGTTGCTGTTGTTTTGATGTCTGTTTGTTCTTTGGTAAGAACTCTCGGCTCAGTTTGAATTTATACATTAATCACAGTGACTCTTCTCTTTGTGTCCTTTTTGTCTGCCCCCCTCTAAGCTCCATGACATCATGGCATAGATGGATGTCCTTAATACTTGGCACACAGTAGGTGCTCTCAGTTAAATGTCAGATGAGGGTAGGAGGGAATGAATGGAATATGAGATCCTGCCGGCATCGCAAAAGCCGACACTAGATGCCCACTCCTGTTGCCGTGTCCTGATGGCTCAGGGTCTGCATGGAAACCACCTCTTCTTGAGTCTTGTCATTACTTCCAGGAATCCTTCCCTGGTGTCTCAGATGGTTAAGAATCTGCCTGCCATGCAGGAGACCTGGGTTCGATCCTTGGGGGGAGAAGATCCCTTGGAGAAGGGAATGGCGACCCACTCCAGTATTTTTGCCTGGAGAACTCCATGAACAGAGAAGCCTGGTCGGCTATAGTCCATGGGGTTGCAAAGAGTCAGACATGACTGCAAAGCTGACACTTGCCCTTCACTTCATCCTTCCCTCCAGCTAATGTTTGTTTGAGAAACAAGGAACAACCCATGGAGTTTTACCATGAAAGGCAAGCTAACTAAAACCAGTTTTCCACTGGGACTTCCCTGGTGGTTCAGTGCTTAAGAATCCACCTTGCAGGAGGACTTCTTGGTGGCTCAGTGGCAAAGAATCCGCCTGCCAGTGCGGGGTACGTGGATTTCAGCTCTGGTCCAGGAAGATGTCCCATGCCGTGGAGCATCTAAGCCCTGTATCACTGCTCCGGAGCCTACGTGATGCAACTACTGAAGCCCGGGCACCCCGGGGCCTGTGCTCTGCCACTGGAGAAGCCGCCGCTATGAGAAGCCTGCACGCCGCAACTAGAGAACAGTGCCCGCGCTCAGCAGCTAAAGAAAGCCCTCCCGCAGAAATGGAGACCCAGCACAATCAAAAGAAAAAAAAATGCTAACATATGTATGTATATTAAGAATCCTCCTTGCAATGCAGGGGGCATGGGTTTGGCCCCTGGTTGGGGAACTAAGATCCCAAGGGCAGCGGAGTATCTAAGCCCACAAGCTGCAACTACTGAAGCCCTTGTGCCGCAAATAGAGAGTTCACACGCTGCGATGAAAGAACTAAGACCACAAACATCCAAGCAAATAAAATTAAAAAAAAAGAAAAAGCAGTTTTCCACCATGTCGTGAAAGACATACTGGGAACAAAAGGGAACCCCCATATAAAACACTGGAGTCACATGGGATTCTGCAGTTTGATTTCCAAAAATGAAGATATCAAAACCACAAAGGGCAGAACAATTAATATCCCAAGTACTAAAAGCACCACCTACCAAGTTGCAGCACTGGGTTTCGAGTATGACATCTGATTTTGTGTAGACAGATATATGCCGACATTGAGCATGCAGCTTTAGATTTCCATATGTCAGGTAAAGTACAACCTTAAGCATATTCTGAATAATTCATCCAGGCAAAGGTCTGATAAACAGATGTCTGTAACTCAATAGTTCTGAAGGTGCCATTTTTCTGACATGAAAAAAAAAAAAAAATCCCTGCTTAAAAGCCAGATGGCAAATAAACCCCAGTTCATCACTTAGGCTCATGCGGGGAACTCCAGCACATTTTTCATCAATTCCCACTCTATATTTAACACAGTAAATATAACAGTGAAGCATTATGTCTCTTCCTTCTCAATCCATCTCAACTGCGACTGTTAATCTCTACTGGGTCTGAAGCCCTGTTGACTACGAATAAGCAAACGAGCTTCCTTGTAACAAATTATCTCTTTGCAGAAACAACAGAAAATTCTGTATGCTCAACTGTTTTCATTTATTGAAAATTGCCAGAAACAGACTTTGCAAAAATGTCTATTTTCTCCCCCTCAGCCTCTCACAGTATAATTGAGGAGCTGAATGTTACATTACATAACCACGAGTCATATCTGGATTTGTTTAGGAGATACGAACTTATTGTCAGGCTGGGCCAGGAATTATGCAATAGGGGTCAGGCCCATGCCAGGCACCATCTGACGCCTTGGGCTCTGGCCGCAGTCTTCGTCAACTGCAACAGACACGTCCTGTTTAGACATGCCTATTGCAGTCTACGAAGGAAATGGCAACCCACTCCAGTATTCTTGCCTGGAGAATCCCATGGACAGAGGAGCCTGGCAGTCTACAGTCCACTGGGTCACAAAAAGTCGGATATGACTGAGCACATGATGTAGTAGATTGCAGTCCACTGCAGACTGTAACAGACAAACTTCTATAGGTTTTGTCCCACCAGTGGGGCATTTCCAGGATGAAACGTCTCTTGACTCACCATGTTGAAACAGTGCATCCAGGGAGAGGGGAGGACTTAGCTCCAAGAGATCAAGAAGTGATTCTACTCATAGTGGACTGGTGTGATCTTTCCTCCCTCCCTTTCTTCTCTTATTTTCTTCCTTCTGAACTTATTCATTGAATATCTATGTCACACACTCATATGAGAGACAGGAAAAAACAGTCTAATGGGGGACAGGGGTCTCCTGATAGATATTTTACAAAACAGGGAGGTGAGCACACTTTCGAAGTATACAGTGGACATGCTGGGACCACAACACCCAGCCGTGCATGATGTAGGCAGATGAGGTTATAACAGAAAGTCTTCCCAGTTCTAATGAGCCTTATGGGAACCTCTTCAACTGCATTCATAAAATAAGCAGATATTTTCCATGCAAGATACTGGGGATGTAGCAGTGAATAAGACACTGTCTCATGAAGCTCACATGTTAGCAAGTGAACCAGAAATCAAAATAATCACACAAGTGGCTAATCATGAACGGCACTCTGGGCTGTGGAGGAAGAGGGGAGTCTTCTAAGAGAGGGGACAGGATCCTAAGCTGCACAATAGATGTGAAAGTCAACTGAAGAAAGGGATTTTGATTTTGAGGCCTGAAGAATGAACATTGCTGTTGGACAGGTGAGGTAAAGAGAGCGGGTCACTCCAGGTGGATGGACCAGCACATGCTGCGATGCTTAGCACCTTGGTAGAACTGGAAGAAGGTCAAAAGGGATCAAAATCATGAATGCGAGGGAGCAGCAGGGGACTGTGCAGAGAAGGGCAGAGGCCAGACTGCGGCGCCACGTAGAGGAGTTTGTTTTTTTCCTTAAGAGCATCAAGAATCCAATGAAGAGTTTTAATTGGGAGGGTGGGCAGTGGCAACATGGCCAGATTTGTATTTGAAAAGATTCCTCTCCCTACTGGGAGCGTAGCAAGAAAGCATTCAGAAAGATCCATAGAGGCCACAGAAAGATCCATAGAGGTCACAGAAAAACCCACAGAGGACTTGGTGACATCTAGGGTGGGAGATGATGGCCATCTGGACTAGGATACTGGTGGGAGAACTGGTGAGAAATAGATGAGTGGAGTGTGTATTTGATAATGAGATGTCTGAACCTGCTTAAACAATAATATTTACTCGCTGATATGCTTCAAGTCACCACATAGGCTCATTAGAACAATATCAACAGCGTCAATAATAATAACAAAACAAAAATCGACTCTCATTGACCTTCAATGTGCAAGGTACTACTCTAATAATTTCATGAGTATTCACTGAATTAATCTTCCTAACAAGTCAAAACCATAAATAAGAAATAAAAAACAAGAGGAAGCAACCTAAATGTCCATCAACAGAGGGATGGATAAAGATGTGGTACATATATACAAAGGAATATTCAGTTCAGTTCAGTCGCTCAGTCGTGTCAGACTCTTTGCGACCCCATGAATCACAGCACGCCAGGCCTCCCTGTCCATCACTAACTCCCGGAGTCTACCCAAACCCATGCCCATCGAGTTGGTGATGGCATCCAGCCATCTCATCCTCTGTTGTCCCCTTCTCCTCCTGCCCCCAATTCCTCCCAGTATCAGGGTCTTTTCCAATGAGTCAACTCTTCGCATGAGGTGGCCAAAGTATTGGAGTTTCAGCTTCAGCATCAGCCCTTCCAATGGACATTTACTCAGCCATAAAAAGGAATGAAATTGTGCCACTTGCAGAGATGTGGATGTACCTATAGATTGTAATACAGAGTAAAGTAAGTCAGAGAAAAACAAATATTGTATTAACACACACACATACACACACACACATACATACATACATACATATATATATATATATATGTATATATGGAATTTAGAAAAATGATATACATGAACTTTTTTGCAAAGCAGGAATAGAGACACAGACCTAGAGGACACATGTATGGATAGCAAGAGAGGAAGGGGGGCGGGATGAATGGGGAGACTGGGATTGACATATATACACCACTGCGTATAAAACACATAACTAATGAGGACCTGTTGTATTGCACAGAGAATTCTATTTAGTGCTCTGTGGTGACCTAGGTGGGAAGGAAATCCAAAAAAGAGGGGATATACTCTTTTTTACTGATTTACTCTGCCGTACAGAGGAGACTAACCTGACATTCTAAAGCAACTACAGTCCAATAAAAATCAAATAAATATTACACTGTTAAAAAAGAAACACGAACATAAGGAAACGGAAGCATGGTGAAGTGAAATAGCCTCTCCCAAGTTCTCCCAGCTATTAAGGTTAAACCTAATTTGAATGCCTGGGGCCAGAACAAGGGCAAAGGACTCTTTCCTGTTGCTAATTTCCCATCTGGATGCTAGTATAATTTACTTACAAGGTGCCAGTGCCTGCCTTTGGTTCCCTATTGCAATGAAAGGGTGCATATACTTCAAAGATATAAATATAATGTAAGTTATTAATATAAAAGTCATGGGGCTTATAGGCACCTAGTACTACGGTAGCTCAAAATGAAACCCCCCTGCAGTGAACACTCATGTGCAGCTTGCAGCTCTACTTCTATGTAGGACTCTATGAATTTTGTATTCTCCCCACTTGACAGATGGGAAAAATGAGGCTCATGGTATTTAATACCTGTGCCCAAAGTGTCAGAGCAGGGAGGAGATGGAGGGTGCTATGACTGACACCCAGGTGTCTGCCGGCAAACCCTTCCCACCCAAGATGGTAAAGCAAGCAGCCGACTCAGCCCGCCCAACAGACCAGCAAATGGACATGAACCACTGATTGAAGACTGAAAAATTATAATGCGTCCAGTCCTGGTGAGAAGTCTGAACCAAGAAGAAATCAATGCCTGAGGTGGGAGAAAGTGCCTGCTGTCAGATTGAAACAGGAATGCAAGGAAACTCTAAAACACACACAGGAATTCACACGCATACACACACAGAGCTGAATAACCTCTTCCAGAAATTCCTGTGTATTTTTTTTTCAAATAGTCTGTTTCTCTTAACGTGACTTCCATTGTCGCAAACAATTTATACACTGCGCAAATCCGATGGCAGAATCCATGTTCTCTGCTTCCTTTGTGTCTCTACTTTGTGTTTCAGTTTGTTGCAATAAATCTTTAATATGGACTGAATTATGGATTTTAAATAATTAATACGGCTGATTTCAAATGCTTCCTACCGCAGTCATATAACAGGCGGAATCTTTGGGGGCTGGGGTGCACTCAACAGCCTCATCTTTTCCAACCTTCACCCCTCTCTCCTGACCCCCAAATCCAAGGGGAAGTGAAACTGAAAGGTGATGGAGGGGCAGGGAGCAGACGGCATCTCAGTGGTGGTCAGTGAGCACAGCTGGATGCTGAGCCCAGTGTCAAGGTGCTGGTCGTGTCTTCAAACCCCACAACGAGCTGCGAGCATTCTTAATAGACTCAGCGGCAACCTCAATTATTATGTATGATTTGGCAACACAGTGGATGGTTGCGAGTGTGGTGTAGGATTTATTCATTCAACTCATTTTCCTAGGTAGCCACAAAGCATCAGGCACAGAATAAGCACTGGAAAGAGCACCAACCAAAAGCAGATAGGGTCTCCTGACTGTGAAACCCATAGTTGAGTAAGGTTTTGTTGTTCTTGTTGCTCAGTTGCTAAGTTGTCTCTGACTCTTTGTGACTCCATGGACTGCACCACACCAGGCTCCCCTGTCCTTCAGCATCTCCTGGAGTTTGCGCAAACTCATGTCCATTGAGTTGGTGATGCCATCCATCCATCCCATCCTTTGCTGCCCCCTGCTACTTTTGCCTTCCACCTTTCCCAGCCTCAGGGTCTTTTCCAAAGAGTTGGTTCTTTGTATCAGGTGGCCAAAGTATTGGAGCTTCGGTTCAGCATCAGTCCTTCCAACGAATATTCAGGGTTGATTTCCTTTAGGATGGATTGGTTTAATCTCCTTGCAGTCCAAGGGACTCTCAAGAGTCTTCTCCAACCCACAATTAGAAACAACAATTCTTCAGTGCTCAGCCTTCTTGATGGTCCATATCTCACATCCATACATGACTACTGGAAAAACTAGCTTTGACTACTTAGGGTTACAAATATTAATTTTAAAAAATCACAACATGCAGCACCTATATAGAAGAGGAACTGTGTTAAATGCTACAAAACAGAGAGGTGGTGCTGTAATTCACACATAACAAAGGGATCCAACTTGGTCAGATGGGTAGGGTGGGAGGATGTCTGAAGGGACACCGGAGGGTCTGGGATGCAGGATGTGTGGGCCGCATGTAGGTGATAAACTGCAGGGCTAAGTCCCATTAAGCATTTGTTCATTTTCTTAAATGCACTGAGAAGCCACATCATGTTTTCGTCTGTGTTCAGAGACAAGACCCAATCAATACAAATGTTCTCTACTCTAGCTTAGTGGAAGAAGTGGGCTTTTGGAAAGAGCCAACCTGGATTCAGATTTCCACTTTACTGTGTTTCAGCTGTGCCAGCCTGGGGGAGCTATCTTTCAGCTGTGGTTTCCTTTTACGTCAAATAGGAGCAGTTCCCACTCTCTCTTCCTTCTTTGGTGCTGCCAGCACTCAGAAAGCAAGTGCGTAGAAGGAACACGGGACTCCCTACTCTACGATGCTGCTGCTATTGCTATGGCCACCGTCATCAGGGTGCCTCTGCCTAGATGGGCTGTCAGCTGCTCTCCATGTTGTAGCATCCTTCCCTTACTTCCTTAACTGAATGCATTTCTGAAAATGTAGCCTAAAGTCCCTTCCCATTTCTCAGCACCCATTACTACTATTCGCCAGGCCCTTTTCTAACACAGCCACGGCAATAGCAAGTTACACAGTCAATTATCCCCAAGCATTGTTCTAAGTGCTTTAGATACACCATCTCAAAATGACATGGGAGGAAAAGCACTAGGATGATCTGCATTTTGCTGATGAGAACGCTCATCATCCCAGGGAGATAATGCACATCAGCCAAAGTCATACATCTAGGAAGTGGCAGAGCTGAGATGTCAACCTGTACTTGAACTTGAAACATCATGGAACTAGAAGTGCCATAATGCTCACCGTCAGAACTCTACAGGATGCCTCTCAAAAGCATTTACCTTTGTTTCCACTGTGCAAGTTCTCATGGGTCTTCTTTAACCATCTTTTATTTCGTTGATCAATTCTACCTTTCCTCTCCTTGTTACCAAGCATTGGTACTTGGGTCTCTACAACTCTGGATCTTTGTCACATTCTCTTCCTTGTTCTTCTGTAAGCTTTTCTGAACATAGATCCCTTCCCTTATCAACCTCATACAGCTGGCTCATAAAAGCTATCAGAGGAATGGGCAGTTGAGTTTTATGAACTCTTGTTTATCTGGCAGGGAGACAGACATTTAGATCAACTAATAGTAGCGGCCAAGAAACAAGGTAGACCAGTTGGCCCTTCCACTCCCTGAATCTCCTTCCAAACTTATTAAATCAAGATATTGAGGGGAAGGAAACCTGGTTCTGAATTTTCTTTACAGCTACCAGGAGATTCTGGTAATTAGGAACCACTGGGATATATAATCTCAAAGGTTTGGACTTGTTCTTTGATTCCTACAACATTATAAAAGTAGACAGTTTCACTAACATATTTTATACACTTTGATATGGGTGAGAGAACTAGACTTTTAAAATTTTTAATTAATTGATTACTTTGTTAATGGCATTAGGTTATAAACTCTAGGGGCTTTTGTTGTTGTTTTTTATATTATCTATAGCCAAAATCTAAAGCTGGTGAAAAGTCTGAAATAAATGAACATTTTTAAGTGGTAATTTTCAAGGTCTTTGTTCGTTCTGGAAGGGTGTATATGTTGCAAATTCTAAATGGAAAACATTTGGAAACACTGAGACATTTAATTTTAGCTGAGCGAGCCACATGTTACTTATGAAACATCTATTTTGAGAACTGCAGCAGAGAATTAAACCTGACACTTCTTATTCTGGTCTACTACCTTCACTGATAAACAAAATAAAATTACAAACACACAGGGAAAATGGCTTTAAAGGATACTAGGGGAAAAAAATGAGGTAAAGGCAGATTCACCTAGGCTGAGGCAGTCTGGCTGTGACTGCCTTTTTTATATAAAAATCTTTAGTTAATTCATAAGTATTTCAGTGGGATCAAGGGTGTCAGTTTAAAGTTTCATGAGAATGCATTCAGAACCCCATATAGGGCCACTCCTTGGAACTGGATTCCTGAAACGCTTAGCCTTGGGCATGTTTTGGGAGAACGTCTAGTTGAGATAGATAGATGGGTAAGATAGAGCCCCCAGCTCAAGATAAGGGATGACACAGGCATAGATTCAGGAAGGAACTATCCAGAGCTCAATGTTGGATAAGAGGTCAGCCCACCTGCACTGCAGCTAGAGACATCCTTTGCTCCACAAACTCATGGGCTTGACTCTCAAAGTCACCCAGAGCCCAGTGGCATTGGGTGGATCTCAAGGGAATTTAGTCTCTCTCTTTACAGGAGCAGTCTCCTTTGTAGACAGGCAGGAGAACAGGGGAGGTGGAGACAGAGGAAGATGGAGATGGAAACAGAGGGGGACTGGGAGGGAGGGAGGGAGGGGGACTGGGAGGGAGGGAGGGGGAGACTTTGAGAACGCACATTTCTGCCATTCCCACTTCTAAACCAAACCCTACAAAGCCCATGGGACTTCACTTTCAGTCTTTGGATAGTTAAAACACTGTCTCTGTCTCTCTGTCTCCTTATAATAACCCCACATCTTCCTGAGCTATTTTTAGAGAGATTCTCTTCCTTACCATCAAACAGGCTTGTCTAAAATACAACCAATTACAAAGTTTTCTAGCTAAAATCTTGAAGATTTGCAGGAGCTCTCAAGAGAGTTTTCACTGGCCCAAAGCCATGGATTTTGCATGCCAACTGCAATGGGAGGGGTCACAAGGAGAGCCCCTAACTACCAGCCATGTGCATTAGGGACACGAATAACACTTCATTTGATTCAAAGGAAATGAAATGTGATATCTGTGAAATGTGATATATTCTGTCCACCTGGGCAAATTCACTTTGGCACAAAGGAAAATTCCAAGTAGACATCATGGAAGATGATTTTTTTTTTTTCCAGTGTATTAGGAAGAGGATTAAAATGCAAATAGTAAATGTGACCAGCCGTGGTTGCTTCTCAGAAAATCAACCTGCTGGCAAGAAAAACAAAAAAGGACCTGGGACTGTCTTCACAGTCCTTCCTGCCATGCTGTCCACTGAAAGGCTGTCACAGTATGATACACCACATTCGGGCTGGTTCAACTTCCACTCTATTTTGGGCAGTGGGATCTTGTTGAGACATTGGCTTGGAAACAGATTGCATATTCATGTGGTGCCGTCTTTCACGTTCAGATGAATACAAGTAAACATTAAGTATGTTCAAGGAAAACAGTGTGTTAACAGTTGGTTAAAACTTGCGGAGATTAAGCAAGGAAAGTCATGCTGCCAGCTTCAGTGATTTGGAACAAAGGTATTGAGTAATACTATTCTGGAGACACTGGAAAACTAATCATCAAAGGTAAAGAAATAAGGAACTAACACATAAGAGTGAATTCAGAATGCTATATAGTTGGCATCACCAACTCAATGGACATAAGTCTGAGCAAACTCTAGGAGACGGTGAAGGACAAGGAAACTTGGCATGCTGCAATCCATGGAGTCTGAGTCAGACACAACTTACTAATTGAAAAACAAAGTTGGTCTTTGTCTCTGTCTATCTCTCTGTCTCTCTCTCACACACACACATACACACACACACAAAACCCCTCTCGATTTCTCAATCTCCCCTTATCAACATGGTTGTGCTAAGGGGAAGTAGCAAATGGATTTTTGGGTTTTGGAAATCAGGCAAACCTGTATTCGGTTTCTACTTCTAGTATCAATTGACAAGTTGATTAACTACTAGAAGTTTCACTTTCCGTAGTTAGTATTAGTCACTCAGTTGTGTCTGACTCTTTGAGACCCCATGGACTGTAGCTCACCAGGCTTCTCTGTCCATGGGATTCTCCACACAAGAACACTGGAGTGGGTTGCCATTCCTTTCTCTAGAGGAATCTTCCCAACCCAGGGATCGAACCCAGGTCTCTTGCATTGCAGGCAGATTCTTTATCATCTGAGCGACCAGGTCAATTTCCTTACTAAAGATGATATCACTCATCTTGCTAGGTTGCTGTAATATGAAGTTTTTGGAGACATAAAGTCCCTAACTGAGCTCCCGATTCATATTTTATCACTTGTAGCTGCTGCGAATGTTGTGCAATCTTTATTATTAATAATAAAAATGGATGCGTTGGCATCAGGAATGAACACATCATCCAGCTTTAATTGAAAGCTGCTAATGAATGGACAGATGTTGGAACAACTCCTAGCAGACAAAACATTTATTGAGCAACATAACTGTGAACTAGACACAGTTGCTGTCCTCAAAAAGTTCACAGTCTTGAAGCGTCAGAGACAAATAATCAAGCACATCGGACCAATTTGAGGCAATACTTAAACACAGATACAGGGAGGCAAGAAGAGTCTGTTCTAAGGTTTTCAACTTTATGCTTCTCTGTGCTCACACGTTTTATTTAAAACTCCACTGAATCTGTTAATTGTTCTTTTCACTCACACCAGTGGTTCCAGTAACTTCTGCAATTGGACAGGAAGTGGGTGTAGAGGGTGAAAAAATTTTAAATCAGAGGGTGACAACGAATCTATACACCAGCCTTGTTCTCCACTTGGAGCAGGCTAATAATAGAGAACTCAGTTGAGAGATGATATGGAGGGAAAAGTCTTTGGATGGCAAAGAAAAACTCTGCTGCTTCCACCAAACCATCAGCAACCACCACGGTGATAAGGCCTTATGTCATCATTTCACCATCCAATCTCACTTCATCTGTTTTGGCTTTTATGACAAATCACACAGGGTCCAAAAGAGCTTATAAGAGGTGTGCTTTTTTTGTTTTCTTCTCCCCCCAGATTTCAATCCCTTGCCATACTTTTAGTGTTTGCCATATCACCTTGCTGCCTATGTTATATTTGCTTGATGTTTTTATTCATCTCACTTTTTACACAACACACAATTTTTTAAACCTGTGAAAGCAACTACTAGTATAAATAGGAAACTATTGCACAAATACACACAGATCAGTCTTATTATATTCTAGTTATTACTGTTTCTGACTCGAGTCTATGGATATGATACTTCTTTGTTTTAAACATTAATCAATTAAATCAGTGTATTTATCTGGCTGCATCAAGTCCTAGTGGCGGCATGTTGGATCGCCATTGCCTCATGCAGGAGCTTTCCCGGCAGCACACAGGCGTCTCCAGTTGCAGTGTGCGGGCTCAGTAGTTGTGGGTGTACAGACTTACTTGCCCCGTGGCATGTGGAATCTTAGTTCCCCAACCAGGGATCGAATCCGCACTCCCTGCACTGGAAGGCAGATTCTTAACCACTGGACCCCCAGGGAAGCCCCTCCACCGCTGTTTGTCCTGAAGGCCTTAATAGGTATTAAAAGGGAGTTGAAAAAGGAATAACTTCCTTATGATGGGATCTGATGCTATTTTCTGCAGTGTCTGTGTACCACCTGAAATAGACGTACAGAAGTTCTGAAATCTCACTCTCCCTTTGGCAAAGGCTGGGTTTGAGAACTGAAAAAGCTGGCCTAAAATGACCCAAACAAACTTCAGTACAGCTCACCAGGCACTTAACAAGCAGGCAGTAGGTATGAAGCAATATAGCAGGTGTTTGTGGGGTAAAAGTGAGCTTGCAGATACGAATCGGAAGTCCTCCCCATCCTCCAAAGGCTCAGAGACCACTTGGGAATTAGACAAGGGAAGGCAGCAAATACCAAACTCAACACAGTTAAATCACATCCTATAAACAACTGATCCTAACGAAGGACTCACAATAAATGACCACTTTCTCTCTTGAGCATGCCCACCCCACCCAGGTCATCTCCCATTCTGCCCCTCAGCCCTCTTCTCTCTGGGATACCACACGGATAGAGCACCCCCTACCTAAGGCGTCACTGGCCTTAGGGCAGAAGGAAAAGAGACCCAGGGAGGCTCACACTGATCCTTACATTCTTCCACTTGGAAATGATATATGCAATTTCCACTCACAGTTCATGGGCTGAAGTGAGTCTTGTAGCCAAGGATGGCAGCAACAGGGTGGGAGAAAAAAAGCCCCCAGCCAGGAAAGGCAGGCAGGCGGGGCCACTCAGGAGGGATCAGTGAAACTTGTGTGAGATACTGCGACCCACCGCATGTTGCAGGAAGGAATTTGAGATCTTAAAAAAAAAAGTCATTCATTTGGCTGCCTCAGGTCTTACTTGCAGCGTGAGGAGTCCTTGTTGAATCAGTGTGATCTTCTGCTTGTGTTTGGGCTCCAGGGCATGTGGGTTCAGTAGCTGCAGCGGGCAGGCTTCGTTGCCATGGCACGTGGGATCTTAGTTCCCCAAACAGGGATTGAACCTGCGTCCCCTGCATTGCAAGGCAGATTCTTAACCACTGGGCCACCGGGGGAGTCCCTGAACTTGAGATTTGAGCCCAGATTTCCTGGAATTCTGGTGACAGCCCCACAACCAACCCACCTCTGTGAGAAGAAAAGAATCTAAGCACACACACCTCTCAGCTGAACTGCTTGCATCAGGTAGAAAGAGAGAGTTGGATCTGCTCATATACCTATTGTAAGTTACTTGTGTGCTTGACACGGGAAGGAACTCAGATGCTAAAACGATTCTTACAACCAAAGAATGAGATTGTAGAATCAAGCTGCAAATATTCTCAGAAGGCTCCACCTCTCCTTGGCTTCTCTACAGAATCTTTGGATATTAGAATATAAGGGACTTTTGGGTCAGGAATAATTTAACTATTGACCTGCAAGGAAGAACAGAATGAACCAGAAGACCTCTAAAAGGCACTTCCAACCCTGTGGATCTGTGGTATTTTACCCAGAGGACAGATAGGAAATAAAAACTATGTGGAGATAAAATTTCTCAGGTAGACAGATAGTACAATTGCCAGGGAATTTAATTTCCCCCTGAACCAAAAATGAAACCCAAGACAATAAGTGACTATATAAAGAGAACATTGCTTTCTAAATGTTGACATCAGTAAGCTCTTTCCCCTCCAAGTCTGGATTTTTACAGAAAAATGAAAAAAAGTTTTCAAACAGTTTCAGCCCTTAGGTTTACGGTGCCCATCAGGTGAATGCCACTGAGAGTGTGGGATTTGGGCTGTCAGAACCATAAATCTATAAAGCTTTGTTGTCCCTGATTTTCTTTTGATTTCTTTTTATTGGTTTTTCCAAAAGTTAATTATTTTTCGGTAAAGAAATGAAATGTTCAAAATGTCACAACTACTGCCAAACGTGCCTGCATGCTAAATAAAACTTGTTCTCCAGGGAAATGATCCAGAAGCTTAGGAGACTCATTGAAAATGTTATAATTACCAGAGCACATCAAATCAAACACATAAGCAAATGCCCCAAATGGAGTGAGGACTAGTGATGAAATGATGATTCCAGAGAGAGAGAGCAAGAAAGGAAAATCCACCAGAAACTACTTGTACTAACTTGATGAAGCCTTCTGTGGTGATTTGGACAAACTACAAGAAATAAAAAAAAATAATAAAAAAAGAGAGAGAGTGTGTGAGAGAGAGAGAGAAAGAAAGAAAGAAGGAAAAAGAAAAGAATGAATCATCTACTACATGTGATAGAAAAAATTAAAAAAGATTATGAACATTTTAGGGAATGATCACTCTTTTTCAGGGAGGCTTCTGTTGATACTACCCTATCCCTTTGGCTTCTCAAAATTAAAGCAGAACCTGTAAAATTAGGGTCAACTTCTCAATGTAATTTATCAGGTGCCATCTTGTTTTTATCATCAAAGCCTTTATCACCACCCAACCTCACTTTGAAACATCATCCATGATAACTTAGATTTCAAACCACAGGTATCAGCCACTTTGTAGTCTCCGGTCAAGTTAAAAGCATTGTAGATGCATGAGAAAGAAGATGTGAAATTTTATGAAAACAGTAATAGGGACTTCCCTGGTGTTTCCTTGGTTAAGAATCCACCTTCCAATACAGGCGGCATAGGGGAGATCCCTGGTTGAGGACCTAAGATCTTACATGCCACAGGACAGTGAAGCCCACATACCAGGCAATGAAGATCTAATGCAGCCAAAATAAAAAATAAAGATGCCTTAAAAAATAAAACAATAAGAGCAAGAAAAGTAAAGTCTACAATAAAAATGGGAGGGAAGACCATAAGTTTGGTGTGAGGCATGATAATTTTAAAACTGCACGAAAGATGCAACTCAGAGAACATGACAAAGTTCATCAACAAATTGATGGCAATCAAAGCTATGGGAGCGGATAAAACTGTCACAAGCAAGAAAAGATCATTTCTTTGTTTTGTTTTAAATTGACTAGAACAGAACAGTCTTGCTTCAACAGACACCTGGCTAACAGACCCAAAGAAAGGGGTTTTCCAAGATTTCTTTAACTCTCATTTCTTCCATTCCAGGTTTCACCAGTTCCAAGGTAGTTGCTTTATTTATTTGTTTGGTTTTTTTTGCATTTCAATGTCTTGCAAATTAAGGTGCCATTTACAATGAATGCTACTGTCTCTGTTTCCTCACTAAATCTTGTCTGATTCTTTGAGACTCCCAGGGACTATAGCCTGCCAGGCTCCTCTGATCCTGGGATTTTTCAGGCAAGAATACAGGAATGGGTTGCCATTTCCTCCTCCATGGGATCTTCCCGACCCAAGGCTACCTGGGAAGCTCTTATAAGGAAAGGTGAGGCATAATTTACTTTGTAGCATTTGTTTCCTTTCTCAGTGGTAACACACACATTCACATACATGCACATCAACAACAGACACACTAAAGTCAACAGCATCTTTGACCCATGAAACCCAGGTAGATATTTCACTTTCTTCAAATAAGTGTAGTTTTTAATTCTTAACCACAAGTGATCAAGAAAAGTAATTTCTATTTTATCATGGGCTCAATATTGTCAATATTTGTCCTTCAATGGTGCATTGAGTAAACAGGACCCATTCCTTGTGGGTTGACATTTCCTACTTCAGGGGATCTTCTCAACCCAGGAATTGAACCTGGGTCTCCTGCATTGCAGGCAGATCTTTACCATCTGAGCCACCAGGGAAGCCCTTAAAAATAAGACTGGATTTAATCCATCACTCTTGCAGTGAAATCCTCAGGAACAACATGAGGCATCCCATGGACCAAAGGCAGGATGGAGCTTAGCTGTTATCAAAATTTGTTCTGAAGACTCTAGGCAAGTGGCTTTCACACGGGAACACACATTAGCATCACCTGGAGGGCTTATTCAGATTCCAGCCCCTGGTCCTAGAGTTTCTAATTCAGTCTGTCTGGGGTGGGGCTGGAGAACGTGTGCAGGTATCAAGCTCCCAGGGGAGACTGATGCTGCTGGTCTGGGGACCACACCTGGAGAACCACAGCTCTCGTTTGCTGGAGTGACGGCTATGTGGTCCCTTCAACATCAGGAAAAGATAAAGAGGCCAACCCAGACCGTTGAATCATTCTCTCTCTGCTTCAGTCAAAGCTTCAATCTCCACGAGGTTTCCTACCGAATATAAGTTTGGCTGCTTAAGTTGTTTAAAGGCAAACCATTATTGAAATAAAAAGAAAAAAGTCTTACAGTAAGATGTGCCTGGGCTATCATCCCAGTTGCACCATTTAGTCCTCAAATAAGTCTGCACTTCATTTTATTATCTCTTCAAAAGGGGGTCGGAAAACATATTTGGGGTCTGGAACTAAGAAGAACACAGCATGTGGTAGACAGAGGGTCTTACATACTGTGTGCTCAGGCGCTCAGTCACGTCTGACTCTCCGCAATCCCATGGGCTGTAGCCCACCAGACTCCTCTGTCCATGGGATTCTCCAGGCAAGAATACTGGAGTGGGTTGCCATTTACTACTCCAAAGGATCTTCCCCTCCCAGGGATCGAACCCATGCCTCTTCTGTCTCCCGCATTGGCAGGTAGATTATTTATCACTGAGTCACCAAGGACGCCCTTACATATTGTCGATGCTTAATACTGGGCTGACCAAAAAGTTTGTTCGGGTTTTTCACAACATCACATGGACCACTTTGACCAGGCCAATACTTTGTAGCCAGTGACAACAGGAAGCAGAGTTCTGATCCTTGAAGGCAGAGAGTCTGCTGCCTGCATCCCATCTGTAAACTTGTGTTTTCTTGCAGTGACCCAGGACAGAGCATCTGGCATCTGCTCACTTTGGAAGAGCCTGCTGGTTCCCCAGCCCCGATTAATCAAGGCTCAGAGCTGCAGCAGGGTCAAAGTACCCAGAGTTTGGAAAGCTGGATGCACACTCACTGCCTGGTTGCCTCTGGGCCTCGGGCATCTGGAGCGTGGCTGATTGTCAACCAGCCAACCATCATGCCCTGTGGGCAGAGGGAGCCTCTGAACCAGCTCCTGTCTGCTGCAGCTTGGCTCCATCCAGTACCAGACGCCTCTTCCTCTGCAGTTCATTACAGGTACTTGCAGAACACAGCTGCCAGAAGCTCAGCAGTGAATGCTGAGGGAGATCCGCTTGTCACCGGCATAAACAGCACCCCCTCCTCGTGTGTGACTCCCCAGTCTTCCCTCTTCCCCCATCTGCTCTGTGCTTCGGAACTCGGCAAGTGGCAACATCATTGACACCTGGGGTAAAAACGTTCCCTTCTAACTTAGGTCTAAGCTTTTATTAAAAACATTTCACAGGCTGGATACTACCAGGAACAACTTTTTTTTCCCCCCTAAAAAAGAAGGGGGGAGGGGAAGACAAGAAAGGAAAGGAAATCAAAAGAAATCTCTCCATTTAAACACATGTTTTTAGCTCATAGGATCAACAAAGGACGATAGAAACTGTTTGGACACTATCACTCTAAGAAAGGAGTTCATCTCATTTCTGAACAGCCTGGATGTAGGAGGCAAGGTTTCGATACTCACTACAAAGATAGAAATCTAGCTCTGAGTTCTCAACACAGAACAGAACAGCTTGAGGGTGTTACTTCAATATTTTCCCTTAAAGGTAAGCTGCAGTTACATATGGTGTCTGCTTGAGGAAGATTCTTCTCCGCAATAATTTATAAGTAAATCTTCCTGCAGCTGAGTGTCTATGGGAGAGAGACCAGTGAAATCAAACAAAACTTTCTCCCGTGTCTATGAACTAACACATAATTAAATCAGTTGGTCTTTGAAATTTGTGACATTAAAGGCTGTGATTTAGCTGATTATATACTTCTATTAAAAACCTACCTTATTAACTCATTCAGGTTCCCAGAGGCTTCAACAGCGGAGCATTAAGCAAGCATGAAAAGGATCTCCAGCAACTTAAAATAACCCCAAAATGTAGCAAAGTGAGATTTCTGAGCTAAGTGCTTTCTAGGTTTTGGCTTCAGAACATAAAATGTAAATGCATCTTTAACATAAATGGCTGCATCTCCACCTCTGCCTTAACGACCTATTTGATATATACCATAGCCATTCATATTAATTACAGCATTAATAGTGGTTTTCTTAGAAAAGCCATCTATGAATACAGTGATGTCAGGAGATGTAGGGGTCACCGAGAATATCTACAGATTGGCCGTAAGGAACCAGATCCTCACAGTTAGCACTGGCCAGGAATTGATCACTAAGGTAAGAGAGGAATCTGTTTAAGACTTTCAATTCTTAACTCCGGGTGGGAGCCTGTGGAAGAGAGAACCAAGGGAGAAAGGGGAGCTTTGTCACATCTGGGGGATGGACATTTCACGAAGCAAAGAGACAAAGGATGAATGCCTCCAAGAATGTCACCTGCATCCCGGTCTTGTGTCTACCTGTCTGGCTGTTACTGGTTACTTTGGACTCCAAGTATTCCAAAGTGAATGGTTACTGTGGGTATAGTCCCGTGCTAGACACTGAACTGAGCTCTCTGCATACGTTACCTTATTTAATCTCCATGGGTATTCGTGTAAATGTATGGAATGGGATCATTTCTACTTTATCTGACAAGGTGGGAAGCTAGAGAATCAGAGAGTTTAAGTAACTTATCTGTGGTCACACAGCTGGTAAGTGTAGCCTGTAATAAACACAAGGATGAGATGAAGTGTTCATTCTGTTTTCACTTGAGGTCCTTCATACCCACCAAGCCCCTTTTCATTCCCCTTCCCTGAAGTAGAGAGACTGCAAATTGTTTAGTTTTGTGGGACTGAAGAGGTCAGGAAATAGTTAGAGATAGAATTAATGAGGCATCTAGGATCATGAGCAGCTTTGATCATCCTGCTAAATAATTTAGGTCTTAACCTGCAGAGAATAGGGAGCCACTGAAATATTAAGAAGAACTGACATCACCATTTTCTCAGAAACCAAGTCCAAAGATAGCTGATGATTCTGTTTGCTTGTTTTCATCTGTACATGCAATACTTAACCAAGTTCCCCTCTTTTTATGTCAGAGAACCAGTCAGGAGCCTGGGTCTGAATCCTGGCCCCACCAGCAATCCTGGTTGTGTGACTCTATATACATTTCTTTGAGCCTCCGTTTTCTGTTCTGTAGGATGGGGACAATAAAACACTCATCATGTTGGTCACTTTCAGGGTCAAGTAGATGATAGTACATCGACTCATGTCTATGCCTGGCCCATGGTAAGCACCATGGTGAGTGTTATAAGCTGTCCTAACTCCTAGGACCTCGGAATGTGACCTTATTTGGGAGACAGTCTTCACAGCAGGGATCAGGTGAAAAACAGGTTAATTACAGTAGGCTGGTGTCCTTCTAAGAAGAAGGAATTTAAGGCACAGACACATTCAGAGAGAAGACACTGTGAAGAGACAGGAGGAGAGGATGATCACCGATAGGCCAAGGAGAGAAGCCTGGAGCAGCCTCTCTTCTCACAGCCCTCAGGAGGGACCGAGCCTGCCAACACCTTGATTTTGGACTCCCAGCCTGGGTAACTGTGAAGCAATAACATTTTGTTTAAGTCACCCTGTTGTGGCACCTGTGGCAGTCCTAGTCAACTATTACAAGTGTCAGGGTATGTATTCCTTTCATCACTCCCTCTCTGTTTAGATCCAGTCTTGAGAACCTTGCGTGTGTGCATGCTAAGTTACTTCAGTCATGTCCAACTCTTTATGACCCTGTGGACCGTAGCCCACCAGGCTCCTCTGTCTATGGGATTCTCCAGGCAAGAATACTGGAGTGGGCTGACATGCACTCCTCCATGGGATCATCCTGATCCCATCAACCTATGCCTCTTACATATCTGGCATTGGCAGGCGGGTTCTTTCCCATTAGCGCCACCTGGGAAGCCCCTTGAGAACCTTGCATCTAATTATTGTTCTGACTCCTACTGTTCTCCCTGCCGCTCAGCTCAGAAGAGCAAATGGGTTTCCTTCTGGAACCAGCTCTGCGCATCGGCAGTCTCTGCCTGCAGCACTGCATTGAGACGGATTTGACTTGGTAGGTAAATGTGCCCAGATTGATTAGTAATGTCTGCCACAGGCACAGATGTGGAAGGGGAGGGGATGTGCTATGCATTTGTTAACCCCGTCCCAGGCTTGGTGTATTCAGCTTGAAAAACCATAACCAGATTGAGCCTCTTAATGTAGCATTTGCATCTGCTTATCTCTCTGCTCCAGAGCTTAGAGCGGCTTATTTCTGCCAACCATATAAAATGTATATATTTTGGTCTCTAGCAGCTCCAAAAACATATAGGCATTGACTCATTCATCCATTACAAGAAATCATAATAACTGGAATACATGGAGCCTCCAGTGACCTTTGTTTCCATGGGGTTTTCACCATGGCTAGCTTTTGGAGGGGAAGGGTATTCATTTCTTTCCCCACCTTGCCTTTTCCATTTGTATTTCAAACACTCTAGAAAGGGGAAGGAAAAAAAAAAAAAAACAGCTACTGGAATATTCCAGTTCATGTTTCTGAGGCTTTCAAAGTTAATGTTCATCACCCATTTGAAAAATCTCTAAGAAGGGACTCTCCTGATGGTCCAGTGTTTAAGATCCATGCTTCCAATGCAGAGGGTGCTCCCTGGTCTGGGGGCTAAGATCCCACATGCCTCTCAGGCCAAAAAAAAAAAAAAAAACAAAACCAGAATATGGACAACAGAAGCAATATTATAACAAATCCAATAAATACTTTAAAAATGGCCCACATTGAAAAAAAAAAAAAAAGAAAGAAAGAAAATCTCCAGGAAAGCTGTCTGGCCAGATTAGGTCACATGCCCACCCTGGACCAGTCACCAGTGCAGGAAAAAAGCCACTGCTAATTGGCTGGGCCTGAGTTGCATGTCCATCCCTGTAGTCAGAGCAGTGGGTCATGGTGACTGGAGTCAAGAGGAATATGACTGCAGATCCCAGAGCAGTTAAAACCCCAGAGGTTCTCTCTCCTTCTTCGACTACCCAGCCAACCTTACATCCTGTTTATTCCCAACTTCCTACACCCTTCCATCCTATCCTTACTGTCCGATGTTGGCCCAGGCGGGAACATGTGCCCTCTCTTATCCCCTAACGGACCACGTAAGCTTAGCTGAAATATCCCATGACTGATAGCTGTGAACCCACCACACACCACTGGCAAGAAATAGCTCAGTAGGACTTCCCTGGTGGTCCCGTGGTTAAGAATCCTCTCACCAATACAGGGGACAGGGGTTCAATCCCTGATCTGGAAGGATTCCACATTCTGTAGGGCAACTAAGCCCATGAATCACCACTACTGAGCTCATACGCCTAGAGCCCATGTTCCACAACAAGGAACGTCACTCCAGTAAGAAGCCCAAACACCGCAATGAAGAATAGCCCCTGCTCGCCACAACTAGAGAAAAGTCCATGCACAGCAAAGGAGAATTTGTGTGGCCAAAAATCAATCAATAAATAAATATATTTAAAGAAATACCTTGGTAGCTCAGGGCACTACCACAAAATTCCCTGTCTAAGAAGAGCTGGATCTGGAAAATTTAGTTGAGAGGATGGAGGAGGAAAAAGGCACTTTGAGTATGAAAGATGCAGATATTTTAGAAAATTAACAGATATAGGTAGAAAGAACTACAGATGGGACTGGGAAGATAGGAGGACTGATTCAATGAAACTTGAAATGATAGTCTTTTAGAAAACCATCAGATCTGAATATGAGGCAGGATTGTACATTTACAGAGACTCCAACACATCTAAAGTCTCTTGGCAAACACAACATTAAATAGAACTGAGAAGGCAAACAAGCTTCCACTCCACGGTCAACTGAGAAATTGCTAGTGGTTGCCTGCAGCACTGTGTTAAGAAGGATTCAGAGGTTGCGTTTGCTTGCCCAGAAAAGCATGTTATGATTACATAGTGGGTCACTGCAATTGTGGATCAGTGCAGTGATATAGTTGGGCCTGACTTTATGCTTCTAAAACCACTGTTGACAACACATTGCTTTGTAAATAATAGCTATTAGAAAAATGACAGTGGAAACCTATGGCGTGTGTGTGCGCGAGCTTAGCTGCTTAGTCTTGTCCGACTCTCTGTGACCCCATGGACTATAGCCCACCAGGCTCCTCTGTCCACGGAATTCTCCAGACAAGAACACTGGGGTGGGTAGCCATTCCCTTCTCCAGGGGATCTTCCTGACTCATACTTAAACCCAGGAATTGAATCCATATTCCTATGTCTCACATCGCAGGTGGATTCTTTATTTACAGAGTCATCAGGGAAGATCTCTGTCTAAATATTCATTTTATAGTTTGTGAAAGTCCAAATTTCTGTGGATTTCTGTGGATTGCCAGGGTGTGACAGGGTTTACTGGGGTTCCATCTCTTGTCCTCACTGTTTTTGTTCTTTCCTCTGTCTCTTGCTGTGGTTAAGTAATGTTTGAATTAAAATTGGCCCTAACATGAAATGCAGTTCCTTTCCTTCACAACAAATATATAAGGAAAATGTTCACATAGGGCTTTTTGTATATAGTGGATTGTATCAGTCAGGATGAGCCAAGGAAAGCTGCAGTAACAAATGACTCCAAAAATCACAAGGGCTTAGGAATAACAGCAGCTTGTTTCTCACTCATATTGACAGGTCCATTATGGATGTGGTTGGATGGAGTGGGTTGTGGTCCTCAAAACCTCTCAGGGACCTAGGAAGAGCCATGGTCTCAAATGTTTCTAGTCACCATGTCAGGGGGAAAAGTACATCTACAAAGTACTATATATGTCCCACCACCTGTCACTTTTATTTATAGCTCAGTGGCCAGAACTAGTCACATGGTTCCACTCAAACCAAGAAGACCAGGAAATGCCCAACAGAGAGGGGAAGCAGAAGGTGGTGGGGGCAGGTGAGGAGTTGACACTGCAGAAACACACATCTCAAACATCAGGCATCACCACTTCTAGAAGTACATCAACACACACACTGCCATCCAGTCATTTTTCTCTCCCGTCCCTCCCACCCTGATGTGACCTGGAGCTCTGATCCCTTTTAAAAACAAAAGCATCCTTGAATTCCTCTTCTCTGCGTCTACAGAACAACTCAGCTCTCTGCAACCCTGATCCTTCAACTCAGCTCCGGACTGCCCTTGGCTAAGCCAAGGCTCTGTGTATGTTTTGAAACTACCATTTGCAAAAGCCTGTTTAAGCTTCTAGTCTGAAGCCAACTCTCTCCCTATGCTCTTGGAGTGGGTATCTCGGGACTTGGAAGAAAATCGAGGTGGATTATTCTCCCCCTTACACAACGTGATGTGATTGTGTGCGTGAAAGCAATTTATACTGTTTGAAGTCTTATGGAAAGAATTTGTACCATTTGTGTGACTTCTCTGAACCTTATTTTCTCATTGCAGAAAGGGAATAACAATTCCTGTTCTGATTATATCATTGTGGCCTTGGGTATGAAAAAGCAGTGTGAAAACATAAGGCATGAATATAATTGCACACAAACTCTGGTGCAGTCAGTTTAGAAGTCGTCCCAAATTCCAGGCACTGGGCACTGTTGTTCATTTCCTTCTGGTTACAGTAAGTAGGCATTTACAGTCTGATATCAAGTGGAAGTTAAGCTCCCTTACTACTCTGGTTTTGTCTGTCTCTGTGATTTAATAATGCAGTCTGTATTGGAAGATGATGCAGTTATACCAGTTATTAGAGAATCATATTTTTGTGTTCCGCTAAAGGGAAGTAAAGATGAACTCTGCAGAGACACACACAAAGCTAGATAGAGGCGTACCTCCAAGTCGACCCATCCATCTTCCTCTAGGACATGTCAACATGTGGGACTTATGAAATATGGACTGTATTAAAAATGTTAAATGCACTTTTTAAATGTAACCAGTGCAGAAACAAGCTCCCCTTGGTTCATCTGTTTGTTTTCGGTTATTGTTGGTTGGTATTATTTTTCCTCAACTGGACTATCTGTGCTTGTTAAGCATCAGTAAATGGGCAGTTATGAAGCAAGCACAAAATATACATATAAATATTTAATAAGAAACGATAGTAGAAATATAGTGTGCGTTTGTTGCTCCACTGGAAAGCTATATTCATTATTCTACGAATTATTCTCACATAAATATTTCAGAAACTTGGGGGGAAAAAAAAGGGCTAGAGGAGTGTACCCAGAGCTTGGAGGGCTGAAAGCACTTTCGCATTTACACGATGATGAATTCCAACACAGCTTTCATTGCGGAGGTCTGAAATTCATCTTTGGGTCGGTTTTAGGAGATGGGGCTATTTCATGCTTTGTCATAATGCACACATAAATAAGAAAAGATTACCAGTTAGTAAGCAGGCACTATGGGTTCTTTCTTGATCAGATGGCAGAGCAACGACTTTCTTGGTACCAGCCAAGCTTAAGGAACAGAACTCTCACTGTGAAAGGCAGTTTGAGAAAGAAGAAAACTCACAAGCCATCTTTTTATGCCAGCATAGTGCATTATTCAATCCAAGCCTCCTCAGTCTGTTGATCAGAGGTGATTTATATTCTATTCAATAAATATTTATTAAGTGCCTACTATGTGCTAGGTAGGCTTCCCTGGTAGGTGAGCTGGGAAAGAATCCACCTGCAACGCAGGAGACCTCGGTTCAATCCTTGGGTTGGGAAGATTCCCTGGAGGAGGGCATGGCAAGCCACCCCAGTATTCCTGCCTGGAGAATCCCCATGGACAGAGGATCCTGGTGGGCTATACAGTCCATGGTGTTGCAAAGAGTTGGACACGACTGAGCGACTAAGAACACACATGTGGTAGAAGACATGTGACATAAGAGATGTGAGTTCAATCCCCAGATTGGGAAGATCCCTTGGAGAAGGGCATGGCAGCCCACTCCAGTATTCTTGCCTGGAGAATTCCATGAATAGAGGACCCTGGCGGGATACAGTCCATGATGTCCCAAAGAGCTGGACATGACTGAGAAACTACCACACACATACACACACACACACACACATGTTCTACATACTACACTATGTAATTAATAAAAATAATGACCAAGAAGAATATAGTTATTTTTGATATCATGATATTTCTGAAGAGTGACTTTATTCCAGTTGGTTAATTTTGCAGAGAATATAGATTCATTCAGGGAGGCTGAATTGTGTTAATATTATTTTCCTTTAATAGTGGAAGAGCCAACAAATTGTTCATTGTGCGTTGAATATGGTGACCAGGAAGTAATCAGGTGATTCTGTGAATATTCCCAAAGAAGACTGGAGGTGAAGCGTCTAGGATGAATTGCATTGGTGGCTCTTTAATGTTATCCATACCAGGGAGCTTATAATCATCAAAAATGGTGCTTAGAATCAGTCAGATGTGGACTGATTCCAATCTTCTGAAAAGCAGCAAGGTCTTAACAAGGCTATTTTCCTTAACCACAGCCTTGCTTTAGCCATAAACGTAATTCACAGCCCTTGTCAGGGCACTGATTTGATGGATGCTGTAGCTACTGGTGACTCAAAGGATTTTGATGCTCTAGGGTTTCATATGTCATATGGAGTGGCCAGGCACACAGCTGGCACCTCAAGGACCCCTTTCAACTTGAGAGACATGGGTCTTGTTGGACAGAAAAGCTCAAAGCTCTTGGTATAAAAGGCAGATCCAAACAGATAAACTTCTCTAAGGAACTTATCCCTCCACAATGTGCTGCATCTCTTAGACAATCCCAAAGTGGTCAGAGATGTTGAGAGTTTCTGAGTAACAATAATGGTAGCACCACCATCATCATCATCACCACCATGACAGCAATATAATTTTTTTTTCAAGTACCAGCTTTATTTTATGTTATCTCACACACACAAACACACACACACACACACCATGATATTAGCATTATAATATAGTGATATCCAATAAGGCAAGTTCTTTCACTATTCTTTTTCATAATGTCCCTGCCTATTCTTTTACATTTATTTTTTTACAAATAAAATCTGATTATTTTATAAAATTCCAACATAGTAAATCCTGTGTATTCTAGTTTAATTTTGGAAGATTTGCTTCTTTGAGCAACACAGTAATACTGCCGATGATTTCCATTATGTGCACAAGCATTGTAGGCATTATATGATTAAGTATTCTTAAGTCACTTGCCCAGGGTCAAACTGTCAACTGATGATGAGATTACAACTTAGATTTTGAGTCATTCTGTTCCATTCTTTCAATTCCCTGGCCACTTCTCATTCCCACTCACCACTCCTCCTCATTATCTGGCCAACTCCGAAGCATCCTTATGATTAACAAAATGAGCTGGGAAGGCAGTCTTCTTGGTTTCCTGTCTTAGTTACTATACTTCCCAGCTCTGTGGCTTTCTGCAAATCACTGAAACTTTCAAAGTCCCCTCATTTGGAAAATGGGGTTAATAAAGATCACAGAATTACTGTTAAGATAAACAAAATGCCTGCATCCAATTTTCACAGTGAAAATGACAATAATGATGAGGATGATGATAATGACTGAGTTGATGTCATACATCCAAGACATTTTCTACCCCAGCCTAGGACTGGAGAGTATCCTACGGCTGGCATCAAGTCTCACAGAATCCCAATGCAAACTAGCTGTTTAATGTGTTTAACTTAATAGTTTATTCAACAAACAGTTTTTTTTTTCCTTTTTTGTAAACTGAAAATAATTACAAGAACATAGTTATAATTCATTGTCATAGCCTTGAGGAAGTCTCATGCATTTGAAGAATATACACATAAAACTGTGATAAATTGAAAGCCTATTTGAAATATGTAGACATAGTAAGCACTTCTTGTTTAATTGCATTCTGCTTATATGACTAAAAGACCTAAATTAAAACATAATCATGTTTCTAATGATTTTGCACTCTTTTCCCTGCACCAATGTAAGAAAGCTCAAGGTGTTAAAACAGTTATGCTTTGGGACTGTGATAACTAATGTATGAATTAAACATACATCTCATACATTGATTTCCATAAATGAAAAAAGAGGCAAAAATCCCCACTCTTTAGTGGTTTATTCCTTCTTCATGCTTCAGGAGGTAGACTTACTATTCTATTTTTTTCCCATTGCATAAAAAACTGAAAGTTTCTCAAGAAAGTAATGCCAGGTATATATTTCAAAAGTTTGGGTGGCTTTGCATAGCCTCTGAAATGCTGAGAATATAGAACACACTCCAGTATATCTAATTATCTTTATGAAATCTCTCAAAATCAATGGCATTATACTCAAAACCAGCTGCAGTCAGGGAAGTCAAACAGAGCATAGTGTCGCCGAGGTTACCGAGAAGTATAGCTTTCTTCTTAATAGCACTATTTTTATGGAACATGGAGTTTTTGAATCATCATATTCTGTTAACTCTTTTAAGGACTCAAACAGAATTCAACCACTATGGTTGAAGAAATGAAATCAATTCTATCTCAATTTCGTGGGGCACTTTTAAATCCTTAAAGACAAAGAACTTTGGTTTTGAGATACAGCCCTAGATCCTTCTCATGAAAGTGAAAGTGTCAGTCGCTCGGCTGTGTCTGACTCTTCGTCACCCCATGGATTGTAGCCCACCATGCTTCTCTGTCCGTGGAATTCTTCTTATTTACTGAAAAAGCATGCAAGAACTCCAGGCAAGAATACTTAAGTGGGTAGCCATTTCCTTCTCCAGAGGATCTTCCCGACCTACGGATTGAACCCAGGTCTCCTGCATTGCAGCTGATTCTTTACCATCTGAGCCACAAGGGAAGCCAACATTTATCTGGATGGGGTGATTTATTTACTTATCCAATGAATATTAAGTGCCTGTCATGTGCTAGTCACCATGCTAAGTGTTGAGCATAAAATGGTGACCAAGATAGACTTGGCCCTGTTCTAGTAGAGTTTGTCATCTAGTGGAAAAATTAGGAAATCATATGAAGACAAAACAGATGCTTTGAAGGGGCACTTCAATATAGCCATGACAGTATCAGGTTGGCTAAAGAGTTCCTTCTGGTTTTCCCATGACATCTTATGGAAAAACCAGAAAGAACTTTTGGGCCAACCCAATAAAATGAGGGATATTTAACTGAGAAGGTTTTTCAGAAGAAATGACATCCACAATCTTTAGGAACATTGGGAACAACTTCACAAAGTGGTTTTAGAGCCTTCACAGTTGCAGAGAGAAACACGTATGTACGTATGTACATACACACACACACACACACACACACACACACACTTTCACAGAGCATGGATGTGTGAGAGAGTGGTATAATGTGGGGATATAAGGCAGGAGAGACAAGAAAGCGCTCAAGGGCCAGTGATAGAAGTGTTAGACTTGATCCTAAAATCAGTGGCAGTGATGGCAGGAATTTCAGCAAGAGGGAAGAATGATTAGCTTCGTGTTTTATAAAATATTATTATGGCTGGTATATGGGGAAGAGGGGCTTCCCAGGGGACACTAGAGGTAAAAAATCTGCCTGGCAATGCAGGAGATGGAAAAGACACAGGTTCAATCCCTGTTGGAGGGAAGATCCCCTGGTGGAGAAAATGGCAACCCGCTCCAGTATTCTTGCCTGGAAAATTCCATGGGCAGAGGAGCCTGGAGGGCTGCCGTCCATGTGGTCACAGAGTTAGACATGATTGATCGACCAAGCACACATATGGGGAAGAGACCTGTGAAGGTAAGGCTGGAGAAAGGAAGGGCAGATAGGACGAGATCATAAAACTCAAAGAAGGAAGTCAGGAAAGAGGGACGGACAATGGAGACAAGTACAAAGAGTCAAGAAATATTTAGGACAAGGGCAATCTGCGGGACACAATCCCTGGCTGTGGTGAATGAGCATAAGGGAGAGTCAAGAGTGACTTCCAAATCCATAAAATAAAACTTTGGTGGGTTCATTGAAAACAAACAAAATGCCCCCTCAAAGTCTCAGTCAAAAGAATAAAGGAAAAAAAATTAAAAAGCCAACTGGTCTACCCATAAGTGTCTGCGTTCTTTATATGTTAATTCATTCATTTATTTTTCCAGCATTCCAAGATTACCTAGTAAGGTTCCTGATACTGAGATTTACCCACTTACAGCCAAGTCAATAAGCATATGGACCTCTCTAAATAGAAGTACAAAAAAAAAAAAATCCTAAATTTTTCCTCTTTTTATAAATGAGTTTTAATTCATGCCTCTCGAAGTTAGGGCCTTTTATTAGCGACTGTAAATCTCAGAGAGACAAGAAGTCATGAGATTCTGAAATTGCCTTATAAATTAGCTGCTGGTAGTGAAACAGTTGTTTAGTTTGTTCAGGGGCTGGGGTGGGAGGGATTTTGGTGTTGAAATAATTATTGAACATTACTGAACCAAATAATTAAACTGTGCTGTAAAATTATGGTTATGGTAATATTCCCATCATCATTTGTTTTGTTTCTCCTAATCTAAATTATGACTTTTTTGTTATTGCTTTGCAAAGCTACAATATAACAGTCAAACCTGAAATTAAAACCAGACTGCAAAAGTTATACAAGGTGATCCAATATGCTCCACTAGCAATTACTCATGGCAAATACCATCATGGAGCTCTTAAATCCTCGTTGTAAAGCTACCTGGATGTGCATCAACTAAAACCGTAGATATTTATAGGTATCAGAAGTGAAGGATGACTAGCTGAAACAATCAAAATGCAAAGGAGATATCTGAAAGTCCGAAGGGAGCATCTTGGAATGTCAGATTTCTGTTTCCTAACAGTCTTAAATCTCAGTAGTGCCAACAAGCAAAAGGTGTGGATACTTTCAAGCAACTGAAGGGAACACCATCTTCTTTCCTTCAGTGCCCCATTCCAGACTGCTAACTCTCTTGGTCTTGCCTGTTAAATTCTGAACAGAACAATATATTCCAGCCAAACCATGAATGCATTTCTTCAGACCTTATGAGAATAGAGAACTGGGTGGTTCATGAGCCCCATACAAAACCCAGTGTCATCACCAAAAAGAAAAGAACTCTACTTAATGCACTGCGGTGACCTGAACAGGAAGGGACCCTGAAAGGAAGGGTATATATGTATCTGTATGACTGATTTCATTTTTACAGGTTGATGGGATGACCTCATTGACTCAATGCATGTCAGTCTGAGCACACTCCTGGAGATGGTGAAGGGCAGGGAAGCCTGGTGTGCTGCAGTCCACAGGGTCATAAAGAGTCAGCCACGACCGAGTGACTGAACAACGACCAGGAACTAACACAACCTTGTAAAGCAACTATACTCCAACAAGAACTTAAAAAGAGAGAGAGAGGCAAATTATCCATTTAACAATTTTCAAATTTGTGGAGCTAACTCAGAGAATGATATACCTAAATCTCACAGCCTCAACTTGTTCAATGTTCCTCTTTGCCCCTTACTTTGCAGATCTTAGCAACAGTGAGCAGACTCCCAGATATTGAGATGATGTAAGTCACTTCTGGGTGAATGTGTGCTTTGGATTTAGTGGGGGCAGGGGAGCAGTCACATTCAGAACCGACTGAAATCTAATTCCTCTGATTTCCACGGAGAAGTTGGCTTATGAGTCTTCAAAACACACCAGAATGAAGTAGTTGGAAATTCAACACACAGCTGGTGCTATTTAGAATTTTCTCCATTTCTAAGCATTCAGGATGGACCTCTAAAGATTCATAAGGTTTTGATAACCTGTTGCATGTGTGTGTTAGAATCTGTTTTAGAATTTGGGTAAGATCTGTGAAGGTAAGGCTGGAGAAGGGAAGAAGAGTTAGGATATGATCATAAAACTCCAGGAAAGAAGCCAGAAAAGGGGAAGGAGAATGGGGACAAGTATAAAGAGTCAAGAAATATTTAGGAAGAGTGCAATGTGCTGGACACAATAAAACCCTAATCCTAAGAAATGAGAATTAAGAGATTCTGATGATAGTTTTCCTCTTCACCCTTTTTCTAAGCCCTTCTTTGCCTATGCACAAAAGTCCATGATAATCTCCATTTCTTATATGGCCCAATACATGCCAGCAGATCAGTTCCAAGAGAGAGATCTCTTACTGGCTTGCAGACAGACAGACAGCTCTCTTTGTTGTGCCTTCACATCACAGAGAGAGAAAGAGTTATGCGGTCTTTTCCTCCTCTTATCAGACCACTAATCAGTCGTGTCTGACTCTTTGGAACCCCATGGGCTTTAGCCTACCAGACTCCTCTGTCCATGGGATTCTCCAGGCAAGAATACTGGGGTGGGTTGCCATGCCCTCCTCCAGGGGATCTTCCCAACCCAGGGATCAAACTCACATCCCCTGAAACTTTTCCACTGCAGCTGCATTCTTTACTGCTGAGCTATAGGGGAAGCCCACCCTCACGGTCTCATCTAAAACCAATTACTTCCCAAAGGCCCACTTCTGAAAATCATCATACAGGGGGTTTCAACACGAGAACTGAACATACAATTCACAACAGGGGAACATATTCAATCTGGGGCTTCCCTGGTGACTCAGATGGTAAAGAATCCACCCGTAATGCAGAAGACCCAGGTTCAATCCCTGGGTGGGGAAGGTCCCTTGAAGAAGGGAATGGCTACCCACTCTACTATCCTTGGCTGGAGAATTCCATGGACAGAGGAGCCTGGCAGGCTACAGTCCATGGGATTGCAAGAGTCAGACATGATTGAGCAACTAAATCACCACCACCAAAGGTATAAATAGGATCTGTCCTGAGTGTGCTTAAAGGTGATGACATCCTGGTAATTGATACATATGTATTGGATATCTTTCCTGATAGCTCCTTCCTTCTCTTTTATTTACTTTTTGATGCACCATGCAGCATGCAGGATCTTATTTCCCTGACCCTTGCTCCCTTCAGTGGAAGCTTGGAGTCTTAACCACTGGACCACCGGGGTAGTCTTGGTAAGCTCCTTCCTTCTTTTATGGGTCAGTTGCTTCTCAGAAATGGAAAACTTGGCAGCTGGCCCAAAGCTCTGGACTGTGGGATTCCTTGTACACAAACACAGTCTGGAGCCAATGACATTTCAGATGGAGCTCCCTCCTCAGGCCCAAGGCCCACCGGGAAGTAAAAGCTCAAGCAGCTGAAGACAGCTTCTTTACAAGACCAAGAAAACTTCCGTAAGTGAGTACATCTTTTGAGTTGAAACTGACTGTTTTATAGGGAATTCCCTTCGGACTTGTTCCTGCTGGTTAGAATGCAATCATTAAATACAAGTTCATAGTGAGAGCAAGTCATGGAAAAAAAAAAATTAAGGCTAGATAATACAGCCTTTAAACGTTTTTGTTTTGTTTCTTTTTCTTTTTTTGGTAACTTTAGAACAGTATGACTTTTAGATAGCTTCCTAAAGCTAATGATCTTTGAGGACCTGCCTCATCTTGATGGTTTGTATGCCAAGCAGGATGTACACAAAAGTCAGCCTCTTAGAAATTCCTAGCCTTTTAACAAAGCTCTTCACAAAAGACATTTTTGGCTTCATCTGTTTTCTCTTTAACCCAAAGATGCGGATGAAAGATTTCAGAAGACACGGAGATGATGGGCAGGGTTTGGATTCTTTTTTCCCCACTTCTAACATCCATCCATAGCAGTCCATGATCACACAACAACTATTGATAATATTTTATTATAGTTTCATCATAGCTTGAAACCTAAAGTGCGTCAGCCACCCCATGCAAAAAATCAAAGTGGTAGCTTACATTTCATGAAACATGAAAAAATAATGAGAAGAGACTGAAGTCATAAAGAACCACCAGAGACAAGGTGAGCAAAGTCATTTCTTAAGATAAAGAAAAATGCATATTACACAGAAAAAGACTGGGGGAAAGAATAGGAGGGATGGGTTATTTTATACAAAAATATCACCCATTAGATTCTATTTCAATTCGTCCATTTCCGTATTTACCCAAAGATGTTGTGTTAGTCAATACTGCTTCCTTTTATTACTTTTTTTTTTTTCAATGTCTTCCTTATTTTAGACATTTCTGGAGGAGAACAAAATAAGTGAGCTTTATCAAGCAGTGTACTGATACTAAGTTACTCAGAAGAGCAACAGGAGAACAGTCAGAAATACTACACACAAGAGAGAGAAAACTTAATTGTACCTGAAAATTTCAGTGTACCGTCGTGATCAACACCACTTATCAACCAAGCAAAACAAACTCATTTGTGAAAACTGATAAAATAGCACATAAGAGGGAAACTTCAAGAAGAAAGAGTGAGCTTATGAATTAGAGACTAGGGAGCACTTTGCTGTCAATGTGCAACATGAGGAAGAATAATAAATCTCCTAGCCCATAATATTTTGCTAAATTAAAAAAAAAACCTGGAATACAAAATATTATCTACAGAATCATATAAATTGTATCTCTAACACCTAACCCAATTCCTGAATTGAACTAGCAGATTGCTAAGCATGTGTTACCTAAATAGGTCTGTGTTAGGGTATGTGCCAAGAGCTGACTCATTGGAAATGACCCTGATGTTGAGAAAGATTGAGGACAAGAGGAGAGGGGTGACAGAGGATGAGATGGTTGGATGGCATCACCGACTCAATGGACATGAGTTTAAGCAAGCTCTGGGAGACAGTGAAGGACAGGGAAGCCTGGCATGCTGCCGTCCATGGGTCCCAAAGAGTCGGACACGACTTAGTGACTAAACAACAAAAACAAAGGGATGTGCAGATACAAAGAAAAGATCAGAATGGTGTACACTAAATATAAACTGATAACGTTACAAGTGCTTTTTCCTCATTGTGTTTTTTCTGTAATTTTCACATTATCTACAATGCACATATATTAAATTAATTATTGTAAGTATTTGTAAGACTCATCCCCACCATCAGCATTCACTGGGGCTGAGGAAGAAGGTTAACTTTGGGCTGCAATTTTTTGAATTTATTAAAAAAAAAAACCTCAAAGTGTCCCTTCTATTTTGATTAATATCTTTTTACACAGCATCAGAAAAAAGCAATGAGCTCCCAACCACAGACTCAGAGTCCCAAATGCCTCAGTCGACTGTTTTCAACCTTGCCTTACAGAAAAAGTATATATAAAAAAAAACAAGTTAGGTTGAACATAGCAAATATGCTAGGAAGCAGCCTCTTCTTCAGGATTCCATGTATTATTTAAAGGTTTTTAAAGCCAGTTTGGAATTTTCCATTGTGAGTAATTAAAGTGCATTAATTAGATCATTGATTCTGTAATGTGTTCCTTTGACCCATACAGTCTGTGATGATGGGTATTTGAGTCCATGATAAAAATATGAGAATACAGGATTTTAAAACTAAAGCTAAATGTTTAATGAGTTTTATTTTCCTTTTATTCTGAGATTATATCATTTTTCCTCTTTTGAGCAATGACCATGTCACTTCTTTTCTGAAATGCTGACGATTTTGTAAAATGTCTGAACCTCATCAAGTAAGACAGTCTCCCTATAGTGTGCTCGGTTAGTATTTACAGAATCACTGTGTTATAATTTGTTTGTTTGTTTAAATGTCTCCATGCCTTCAAATTACTGCATTGGATGAGTAAAGAATGAAAGGTCATGTTGACTTTATATACACATGTGTGTGTGTGTGCACGTGTGTGTGCGCGTGTGATTAGTCACTCAGTTGTATCCAACTCTCTGCGACCCATGAACTGTAGCCCACCAGGCTCCTCTGTCCATGGGGATATGTATACCCCCTATATTTATATATCCCATATATGTGTATATATATATATATCCCCCCCACACACACACACATACACACATATAAGCTTTTTTTTTTTTAATTCAACTTTCTTATCTTTGAATGCATCTCAAAGTGGAAGAGTTACATATTTGGAGAAAAGTCTGGGTATCTAGCAATTTGAAAGGAAAAAAATGATGAATTATTTATGAAATAGGATAAGTATTATTAAATAAGTTTCCTGAAATGACCCCTGCCTCTGTCTGGTAAAGACAATCCTGGCTTTTCTTGTTTGTTGGTTTTGTTTTCTACCCATCCTGCATTCGGATGCAGGTTCAGCCTTTGTGAGGGAAATTAATTGGAGGCTTTACAAGGTGTATATCTGGGCATGAGGAGGAGATATAGAAAGACAGCAGAATCTGTGAGCATTTTGCAAGAGAGGGAGAAACAGAGGAATACAAGGTGTCAAGGAAAGAGATAGAGATGGATAGGCAAGTTTTACATAAATATCAAAGTACCAGTAAAGAACTTGGCATTTCATTTTGGTTATGAGACTTGGTTCCTTCTGGTACACACCCTCCTGAGACTATACCATGGGGCTCATTATTTCCCTAGGGTTATATTTGGTATCGACAAACAGAGGAGCTGACCTCCAATTTGTGCCGAGTCATTTTTTAAACCCAAATATTGATATGTTGACACCCTCCTCTCTGCCTCCAACATTATCTTCATCTGACAAAGAAGATGATGAGGGTCATCCAGGAACAGGTTCCATCTTTTTTTTAAAGATATTTTTTTTAATATGGATCAATTTAAAAGTCTTTATCGAATCCATTACTGTATTGCTTCTGCTTTATGTTTTGGGCTTTTGGCTGCAAGGTATGTGGGACTTTAGCTTCCCAACCAGGGATTGAACTCTCACCCCCTACATTGGAGCATGTCGACTTAACCACTGGACTGCCGGGGAAGTCCCCAGGCTACGTCTTTATTGACCATTATATTTATTTCCACAACTAAAAAAGTAATAGCAACAGATATTTAAACACAATCCTCACTGTGTATTCTACCTGCTGTTGTTGCTGTGTAGCCCCTAAATCATGCCCAACACTTTCCAACCCCATGGACTGTAGTCCACCAGGCTCTGCTGTCCATGGAATTTCCCAGGCAAGAATACTAGAGTAGGTTGCCATTTCCTTCTCCAGGGGATCTCTCCAACCTAGGGATCAAACCTGTGTCTCTTGCATCTCCTGCTTTGGCAGGCAGATTCTTTACCTCTAGCACCAGCTGGGAAGCCCCTCTTCCCCATAAACCCTTGTCTCCTGCACTGGCAGGTGGATTCTTGACCACTGAGCTACTGTACAAGTAACATAATGAATCAAGAGGTGGTAGAAGGCAGAGCTAGCTCAGGTTCTTCTCTGATGGGTCTGTCTTAATTCCAGTAACAAACTTGGACATGTTAGTCATAGAGTCTTATGATTAGCAAGTCCCTACTTTTTGGTTGCTGGTATGTGTTTTCATAAATTCACCTTGACCATTTGCTTTTGGCTATTTTCTCTAATTTACACCCAGCAGATGCTGTGTCTCCAACCTTGAGGGCTTTGCCTCCAGGCTGGAATGTTTTGGGCAACGCGCTTCTTACCCCAAGAACAAATTCAGGTGAGCCCTCCTCAAGCACCCCTCCCCACCCTCATCCCCTGCTAACTGGCTTCCTTTTCATCCACTCACCACAACTAGTCTTGTGAAAACACCTTTGCTCCCCACTAGAGAACAATGAACCAAATCCTTTATAAAGATTCTACAAATTCTCTCAGAACCAGCTGCAGCCAATTTTTAACACCATCTGTGATCACCCTTTCACCTCCACGTCTGTTCATCCTAAGTTATTCCCTAATTCTCAAATGTATCTCGCACCTTATTCATGTTTATTTCATTTTCTGAGATACTAGCGCTCTTTCCTGCCTCAAAATCTCTTCATTCTTCAAGAATGAAGGTCCAGGTTAAATACCACCTCCTCTCTGCAGGCTGCCTGTGCAAGACAGAGCTGTTTGTTCCTACAGGATTGCTAATCAGTCTGCCGTGGCACCTCCCGAACTAATCTCCCAATAGCATTGGATGAAAGTGTTTCAGTTTTGTTTTATGTTGTTGTCATTTGTTACCTTCTTCCTCCACTTCATCAAAACCCACTCTAGGGCCTTGCTATTCAAAACGCTTCCATGAAACAGCAGGATCACCATCACCTTTGAGCTTACAAAAAAGAAAATCTCTGAGCCCCACTCTAGACTTCCTGAAATACAATCCCTGGAGGTGGTCCAGGAATCTGTGTCTTCCTGAGATTTCAAGGGAATCCTTGTGCCCAGAGCAGTGGCCAGTGCTCATTTATGTTCCTAAACACGCCACGCACACAGCAAGCAAGCCCTTGACAAACCTGAAAGTGAAATTTAAAAATCACTTTTATTTTCTGTCGAGTGCATCCTTTTCCAAGCCTCCCCTGCAGTTCAGTGACACGTTCTCATCAAAATTAGTTTTGCCCTGCTTTTTCCCGTCAGTATTGACTGGAGCTTATTGAGTTTGCCTGACACACTCCACAGTCTACACCGCAGCCTCTTGTCTGATTTAAGTCTCACCATTGCCCATTCCAACACTGTTCCCTCGGCAGACCCCCTGCTGGTGCCAAGGGGAACACTTGTTAATTTTAATGGCATTTCTGGGCAGAGAGAAAGTGCAGGCTAGACAAAAACAGGTCTCTGGCTAGGAGAGGGGGAGAGAGCATAAACGCGAAAAACGCTCTCGCCAAATGTTTATTATCGATGAGTGTTCTTCAACTCGCTGCGAATCTGGAAGACCTCGGGGCCTTCCAAAACACATCTGACCTCATCACACACACTGGAATATAGGAGGGTGCATGCCAAGTCAGTAATATTGCAACAGAAAGTCCCAACAGACAGACTGTTTACTGGAACGACTGGGCAGTTTAATGTGAAATGAGAGCCTTAGGTGTTGACATTGGATCTGCCCAGTTAAAGGAATATTGAGAGCTGAAGCAATTATCCCAGTAATTGAGTGGGGGAGAGATTCATTCCTTTTGGAAAAGAGAATCATGCCTTTCAATTAGTGGTTTGCATTGATCAAAGACATCAGGAAACTGCTTCACTCATCCAGCTTTTGTCTTGTAGACCAAGAGTACTTTGTCCTTTTGCCTATGTGCCCCCAACAATCTCGATGAGCTATCACACTTAAAATGAGCATTGTTTTTGGACAAAGCCTTTTTGCAGACCTGAGAATGACTAGAGTATGGTCATCTAAAAAAAAAAAAAAAAAAAAACACAGCAATCTGATGCTCAAAAAATAGCACTCAGAGCAATGGTTGTAGCTTCTTAAATGTGCTCTTGTTTCTTATGTAATACATCAGGCATATAGAAAAATATAGAAGATGCTAAAATGCATGCCATATGTCCACTCGGCAGCATGTGTCATAAATACGACACATATAATTGAGTCTCTCTCAGCTGCCATTTCTGATTGCAACTCTTTTCCCCACTCCCCCAAAGAGACGGCCACACTGCAGATCTCAGTATTTCTCATTCCTATTTGTATGTCTCTGGTTTCCTAGACATACCTGTATCCCAAGAGAATATATAGTATTTTCCATGTTCAAAAGCTGTACATAAATGAGGTCACCCTGCATGTCTCCGTCTGCAGATTACTTTCAGTTGTAGTTCAGTATTACAGTTTTGAGAGGAATCCATGCCTGGAGAATCCCAGGGATGGCAGAGCCTGGTAGGCTGCTGTCTATGGGGTTGCACAGAGTTGGACATGACTGAAGCAATTTAGCAGCAGCAGCATGTTGACACATAGAGATCTAATGTACTAATTTTAACTACAGCATGGCATTCCAAAGGTTAATTTTGCTACAGTTTATTTACTCTTTCTCTATTGATGGGCAATTAATGTACATATGGTTGACTGTTCTTTTCCCAAGGTCACACTTCCACAATAGTAAAATTGATATTTTCATGTAGGTCTCTTAGGGATAAAGTAGCTAAAAGAACTTTATGGGCATCTTGAACTTTTCACAATGTTGCTGAATTATGAAACTATGGGCATCTTGAACTTTTCACAATGTTGCTGAATTAGTATCTAAAGCAGTTATATCCAGCTAGAGGGCCCACTGATCCCACATCCTGGCAAACATGTGGTACTAACTTTCACTGTTGTTGTTGAGTTGTGTCTGACTCTTTGGTGACCTGATGGACTGTAGTACCCCAGGCTCCTCTGTCCATGGGATTCTCCAGGCAAGAATACTAGAGTGGGTTGCCATTTGCTCCTCCAGGGGATCTTCCCGAATCAGGAATCAAACCCAGGTCTCTCATATTGCAGGCAGATTTTTTACCATCTGAGCCACATGGGAAGTCTATTGTCTTAACTTTTAGTATTTGCCAATACCTGCTTTTCAGAGATACTGTTCAGGGATGAATATTTAGCAAATCTAGCAAAGGGCACATGGTTCTATTAGAATTGAGAATATTCAGTAATCAGACATATTAAGTCATATCTTTCTACCAGGAGCCTTACCTGCCTAATGCTATGTCTGGAACACAATGGACTTTCAATACACATTGGTCAAATGAATTCGTCTGAGCCATTGCAGATGATTCAGAAAATGAGGCAAAGAAAACATGTGCAAAAATAAAGGCAGTGAATAGCCAGCATATGACTATTCTTTTAAAAGGGAAAAAAAAAAATGCAATTCCAAATATTCTTTCTTCACTTACCTCAGCAATATAGCTTGTTCTATCAGGCACCCTTGTGGTTTTAACTCATACATTTACAGTCAATGAGCAAAAACCAATTCCACTGCTCAAATTCTGCTCACTTACTATTCAGCTGTCTCAATTCATTAATTTGCTTAATCAGCCCTCATCAATAACACTTCTCTCCACTGCATTCCTCTAACTGAAAGGAAAAGCAAGCTCTGAATACTCAAAAATGTGAATCTATAAAGCAACAAGAATGGTAGCAAAAAAAAAAAAATACTTGTATAATGCCTTTGGGGGATTGAAATAACTTCATATTAACATGTCTGCTATTATCAGAGGTCAAGGCTGGAAGATGCTTTCTCATTTTACTGATGCTGTAGTCACTTTTGAAATCTGAATGAAATGGTTCCAACAGTGAGAGACTAGAAAATGACAATTCTATGGAGGCCAGGTATCAACACAGGGAGACGGTCCCCCCACCTTGGAAGATGTCTGAAATGTATCTGACAAAGTGGAGCTCATTTTAATTCATATTTTTACAGGCAGCACGAAAAAAGACTTGCATTTGGGAAATTTGCTGGTCTATTGCCATTAGATCTACACACCTGCATAAGAACGAACAGCCATTGTTAGAATCATCCAGTTTTCTGCCGAACAGATGGCTGACACACACAAGAAATTATGATCCTAGCGTCAACGTAAACCCCAAGGATGGGCTAAAGGGCCATAAAATATAAGTTCCCTCATTTGTTTGAGGAGGGGAGGAGAGAATTATGTATGGAATCCTTGGCCCTTTATTATAAAAAAGATAACAGGTAACAGATCAATGGATGAGATGAGAACAAATTAAATACAGAAGATGGCATTTTTATGAAGAAGACATAGCATCTTCTCATCAGATAAGAGGAAATCATTTGTATTCCTACCATTTTTAAAGAATGACCTGCTAGCATCAGTGGTATTAAGGATACATAATCTATTTCCTTCTCCCAACCTCATTTGTGACCCCATGCATAAATGGATGTGCATCATTGTGACTCAGTTAAACTATCGGGTATGAATGTGTTTTTACCCACTTTTGACTGATAAGGGGAAAAAAAAAATCTTCTTTTGGGGACTGTAGGGGTTACCGCTCACATGATATTGCAGTTACATCTATGCTTCAGAAACTTCATGAATAGGAAGAGTTATTCTGACAATAAGAAGCTTTATTCTGACATGCCATTCCATACAATCACTGTTCTTTTTCTTTGATGGAGATACCTAATGGGTTTTAATCTCATATGAAGTGAATGAAATCCTCCTTGGGAAAGGATGTAACCCATACAAGTCCAAGTGAAATGAAGATGCCTGTTATGTGAATGTCCCTCCAAGACTTGTCCCTTCTACTTCTGCCCTGAAACCAAACTGCTGTGCCTAAGTCCTCCCCATATACAGACTGTGGAGTGACTACAAGCTCACCATGAAAGAAAGAACCACACAGAAACTAACAAAACAAAAGGATGAATCCTGGGACTTCCCTCGTGGTCTAGTGATTAAGAATCCGCCTTCCAGTGCAGGGGGTTTGGGTTCAACCCCTGGTTGGGGAACTAAGGTCCCACAAGCTGCACAGCAACCAAGCCTGCGCCTCACTAGAGAGCCCATGCGCTGCAACTAGGGAAGCCAGCAAACCACAACAAAGTCCCAGCACAGTCAAACTAGAGAAAAGAATCGCATCTTGGATCGACTCTAGTTTTGCCCATCATCGGGATGAAAATTCCAGTCCAGGGACGATGGTCACCACCCCTTTATCAAGGGGACTTATGAGGGAACTCTCTCATCCTTCGAGTATTAAATCATAATTACAACAGTCTTCGAGATATTCCTGCATCTGGTTTATTAGACAAAAGCCAATGTGAAGCTCTAAGCAAGCTCATTCTTGGCATGCCTATGTGTGACTAGCGGATAAAAGCCTTTTCTTCCCCATAAAGGGGTGCAGAATCTCCCTCCTAACTTCATCTGACCTAAGAAAAACCGGGATTGTCCTGATGCTTAAAAAATAAAATCAAATAAATGCATCGGATTCTATGGGCTAGGCTCATTAGCTGGGGACTTTGACAGGTTGCTAAATGATAACTCAGAATGATGAGCTACAAACACACTGTAATTAATTACCCAAACAGGCTCTACTTGGGCTAAGCTGGGGCAAGAAAGTGCTGACAGAACAGAATTCGCATTCCACTGCTCTCCCTGCCTCTCCCAATTTACTGGAGATGGGAAATCATGAACAATTGATACACTCCGTTAGCTGCGATCACTGGGAGTAACTTTCCATGTAGCCTTAGGGGTATCTTACACAGTTTAACACTGAAAATAAAAGGTAATGTTCTCGGCAAAGAGCTAGGGGGATTAAATTTGGGAGGCTTGAAGCAGCCTTGAATTGTAGTCAATAAAAAAGGGACCAAATAGTAATTTTGTAATTTAACTGTGCTGGTTATGCCCAATGAGTCAGACACTTGTGAAATAAACCATGTAAATAGAAAAATGGCTTAACTCTTTCCATCGGCACACATGATGTTTGCTTTCCCCATGCTTCCTGGGAGTGGGTTCTCTGATTCAATACAAATAATGTGATTATTTTGAAGTGACCAATAAATCTTTCTAAATAGTTCTTCGGTAAAGGTGTTGACGTCTTCTTTGGGACTCATCCTAATAAGATCTGACCATATTTAGAGAACTGGAGGGCCATCAATATGGCAGAACACAGCTCTGGAAATCAACATTATGAAGAGTCAGAGTCCTGAATCAGTAAGAACTAGGGTCTTTTGAAAATCCCAGTGTTCTGGACCACATCAAAAATCACTATACAGCAGTCTGTGTACAGGTTGTTGCAGCACCCACTTCACAAACGAACTAAATAAGGTGACCAGCCCAAAAAGAAATGCAACTGACGGCAATGTGCAGTGATTTATTCAGAAACTAACTGTAGGAGATAGCTAATATCTATCCAATCTCCTCCCTTCGCCCCTTCCTCCCTTTCGCCTTTCTTCTCTTTTTTCCCTCCCCTCTTCCTTCTTCTTTTCTTTCCTTCTTGAGGGCTATTTTGCAGCTTAATTAATAGTATCCAAATTGACTGCTTTAGGTGTCTGTCAGTTAATGGACTGAGAATCAAAATGCTTGAGATGCAAACTGTTACAAACGTCTCCCTAATGCTGTCTGTCGGTGATGGGATCTGTTCTGTTTTGTTTTTTGACAGATGGAATCATTATAACTGCTTCATGGCACTAAGTTATTGAGATCACTGTTTGCTTTTTAAATGGAATTTGTGACCACGTCTGACCTTTGGAAGAGTCGGGAATATATAAATATTCCCATCTCCTTGATTTGAAACAGTCTTTGAAGAACATCCAGAAGCGGATGTTTCTGTGTCTTACATTGGAAGGACTGAGGCTGAAGCTGAAGCTCCAACACTTTGGCCACCTGATGTGAAGAGCGCACTCATTGGAAAAGACCCTGACGCTGGGAAAGACTGAAGGGCAGGAGGAGAAGGGGTGACAGAGGATGAGATGTTTGGATGGCATCATTAACTCAATGGACATGAGTTTGAGCAAACTCTGGGAGATGGTGAAGGACAGGGAAGCCTGGTGTGCTGCAGTCCATGGGGTCGCAAAGAGACGGACACGACTTAGTGACTAAACAACAACAAGAAGCCATCTGTTATTTTTAGGGGGCATTCATGGCCTTTATATCCTGGCTACAGAGGGCAGTGGCTCTGTGCTGGGTCCTGGGGATTGCAGATTAGGCATGACAAGCATAGTTACTGCCTCCAGGACTGCAGTGGAATCTGTTGTTTTGTCTACACAGCATCCTTCCCTTCTTTTAGGACCACACCTTTCTCTGCCCAGAGCCTGCCCCTCCCCTTCGCACCATAATGTGACCCTGTTCTTAGCTATCGTAGGTTAGTCCAAGCATTGGTGTCAGATTCCAATCTCAGTGACTGGCATCTTCCCCTGTCATGTATGAACCAGGCCAAGGAAAAAGAAAGCTTTTTCTTGGTGGCAGGAAGGTGAGATGGTAGTTTCAGGGAAAGTTGGTGGCCAGGTAAAAAAGGTAAGCTGTGTCAGAAAAGGGGGAGAGGAAGTCCCAACTTCACTGAGTTTCCTATTTCTCATGGCCTCAGAGGTCTGGATATGCCCTTGGATCTCCAGGAGTTTGCCTCCTCAGATCTTCCCATATTTATATAACATGTTCCTTACTTATATGAGCCTTTTAATAACTAACCCCTTTCCTCTACACAGGTTCTGCCATTGGGACCCAAAGACACCTGCCTATACTAGACATATCCACCTTCCATCATTCTTAAGTTCTCTAACTAGAAAACGATGCTAATGGTATATGTCCCTCCTTGCATTAATGGAACCAGTAGAGATGAGTAAGATGAATAACATGACTACCATCAAATGCAAGCACCACTGAAACCCAGAAACCATTATCGAAACAAATAAAAGTCAGACCCTCCTATTTTGAGTTGCTTTTACAGTACAGAGCAATGGAGTTTTTGTAAAAGGAAACATGATCACATTTGGCTTCAAAGAAATCAGGATTTCTGGAAGGAACAAAGACGTAACTGCCTAAGGTCTTTCCTTCTTTCTCCCTTTCTTTCTTTCTGGCCTGCAGACTAATAGCTCATTATGGAGATGACTGTCTGAAAAAATAAAAGTTACCTAGACATGCAGGTCACTACCCAGGAAGAGCTAATTATCTGCATAAATCCTATGGATTCCAGCCCTGGCTATCTTAACCATTTACTGTACTGGTCATTTGTCACTGCATCGCCTGGCTCAGCTGGGGAGAAATCCGCCCCACGGTGGTTTCTTCAAGTGAGGTTGAGATGGGGGTCCTCTCTGAACAGTGAGACCCAGTGTCCCAAAGATGTGTGTCCTGGTAAAAAAATCCAACCAGGGTGATGAGCTGTCACAGGCCTACAATTAATACAAATTAGCCACTGTGCAAATTGAGAGCATTTGCTGCTGGCCGTGCAAATTAATTCCATCCAATTGCTTCATCTAGTGCTAAGAGGTGAGGTTCCCTGGTGGCTCAGGAGTAAAGACTCCGCCTGCCAATGCATGAGATGTGGATTTGATCCCTGGGTTGGGAAGATCCCCTGAAGGAGGGTATGGCAACCCATTCCAGTATTCTTGCCTGGAGAATCCCATGGACGGAGGAGCCTGGCGAGTTGCAATTCACGGGGTTGCAAAGAGCCAGACCCTGAAGCCACTGAGCATGCATCAGGTAGGAATTCATGTGCTAACATCCCTCAACCACTCTTAACTCAAATCCTGGGAGCATCCACCACTGTCAGATTCTCAAGTAGGGACTGATTTCAGGTACCATGTCATGGACACTTCCCTCCATCAGAACTACTTTCCTTTTAAGCTAGGAAGTCCAAATCTTCTTTATTCATTTATCTGTCGATGGACACTTAGGTCGTTTCCATGCCCTGGCTATTGTAAATAGCGCTGCAATTAACATTGGGGCACATGTGTCTTTTTGAATTATGCTTTTCTCAGCGTACATGCTCCATAGTGAGGTGGGGTTGGGAGGGAGGTCTGAGAGGGAGCAGATATATGTATGCATATACCTGATTCATTCAGTTGTGCAGTAGAAACTAACACACCATGTAAAGCAACTATAATCCAATAAAACATAAATTACTTAATTAAAAAGTCAGAAGTCCAGTGGTTACGGAAAGGGGCAACTACTTTCCCTTCCTGAACTAAAACTCAATTCGCTGCAGCCAATGCTTGAGGTATTTCTACAACATGCATGGTTACATCATCATCACCATCATCATTACTGTCATTAAAACAACATCAACAATAACATAGCCAACATTTGTTTGCCAGTTGCTGTGATAAAAATTACAGATGCGATCACTAATGCTCACAAAAGCCCTAAGGGTTGGATACTAAAAGCATTCCCCTTTGGAGAAGGAGGAGACTGAGTTCAGAGGAGTAAAGCAATTTCCCCAAGTTCAATGATCATGGAGTGACAGATTGAGAGGGACAGGGTTGTCTGAGGGATGGTCCCAGAGGCTTTTTCTGGGTTGCTTGGCAACAAGCTAGCTAGTTCCCCTCCCTCCAGTGGAAGAGACTCCATGAGATGCCATCTCCTGATGTCATCCATCAGGATGTTCCCAGCAAGCACTTCATCTGGACAGCTAGTTCCCGAGACACAGAGATGCGTCCCCTGCTTGCAAGGCTGATTTCACACTTACTGCAGGAGGCTAGATGATTGGCCATTCAAAGATATCAGGTCCTAACTCCTGGAAGCTGTAAATAATGTGAGGGAAAAGATTCTTTGCAGATGTGACTAAATTAAGGATCTTGAGATGAGAGATGAATCTGAATTATCTGAACGGCCCTACATCCAAGCTCAAGTGTCCTTCGAAGGGAGGGGCAGAGACACACATAGAGACGACTGTGTGCCTACAGAGTTTGGAGTCATGTGGCCACCTGTCTGGGACTGCAGGAAGTCTCTCGAAGCTAGAAAAGGCAAGAACACAATCTCCTCTAGACCCTCTGCAGAGAGTGATTACAGGCCCTTGAGCTTAGTTCATACACTTTGGGCCACCAGACTGTGACAGAACAAATTTCTGCTGTTTAAAGTCACCAAGTTGGGGACGTCCCTGGCGGTCCAGGGGTTATGATTTTACTTTGCAATGCAGGGTCCATCCCTGGTTAGTAAGCTATGATTCCACATGCCTTCCAGCCAAAACAACAAAAACAACAACAACAACAATGTAAATAACAGAAGTGGTATTGTCACAAATTCAGTTTTGCATACGAAGTCACTTCAGCCAAGTCCGATTCTGTGCGACCCCATGGACTGTATCCCCCCAGGCTCCTTCACCCGTGGGATTCTCCAGGCAAGAATACCAGAGTGGGTTGCCACGCCCTCCTCCAGGGGATCTTCCCGACCGGGGATCGAACCCACATCTCTCACAGCTCCAGCACTGGCAAGCAGGTGTCACCAGTGCCGCTTGGGCAGTCCAACAAATTCAATAAAGACTTAAAAAATGGTTCACATCAAAAAAAAAACTTTATTTTAAATGAAGTCTCTAAGTTTATGATAATCATTGATAGCAGTTACAGGAAAGTAATACACTCATCCTGCCTCTCCTAGAAAACAAAAACCAAAAAACAAAGCAAAAGAAAGTAGTGAGGCCCCTCTCATGGAACACAGGAGCACCTACATCCATCCACGCCTGGTCCATGGTGCTTCTTCATAGGAAGCCCAGGGGATGAGGGGTGGGGTGTGTTGGTGGGGTGCAGCTTGCTGGCCCCTCTGTGAGGTCCAGGCATGCCCTCGGTTTGCCACAGCCTTGTGCCTGACCTTGGATCTGGGATTCTGCTCATGTTTTCCTGACCCCAGGGCTCTGTTCTTGCCTCAGCAATAAATAGGAAGATGGTTGAGAAGAGGTATGCAAAGATAATTAACACAAGATCTCTGGAGTGAAAGCTCTCACAATCTGAAAGAGGGGATAGATATTTAAATAAAAACATTTAATATGCTAATAGATGAAAAAAACAGCTCAGAAAACTAATTTGTTATCCTGATAGATTTTTTAAATTAAGCTTCCTGTTTTGAGATCATTGTAAATTCATATGTAGTTGTAAGAAAGAACATAGAGAGATATCACCTACTCCTAACCTAATTGCCCCAATGGTAACATCTTGCAATCCTGTAGATGTTATCACAGCCAGGAGAGTGACGTTAAAACAGTCAAGACACAGTCCGTCAATTCAAGGATCTCTTGCACTGACCTTTTATAACCATACCTACCAACTCTACCGGGATATCCTATGGACAGACAAGCCTGGTGGGCCACAGTCCATGAGGTTGCAAAGAAGCCAGACACAACTGACTTAGTGATGAAACAACAACAGAACACCAACTCTCCTCCTTGCTCCTGACTTCTGCAGCCACTCATCTGTTCTCCATTTCAAGAATGCTATATAAATAGGATCGCATAGTATGCAACCTTTCAGGACTGGGTTTTTTTTATTTCACCCAGTATAATTCCTCAGAGCTTCAGTCAAGTCGCTGCATGTGTCAACGATATGTTCCTTTTCACTGCTGAATAGTATTCCACGGTGGGGATATACCATGGTCTATTTAACCACTCACCCACTGAAGGCCCTTGGGTTGTTTCTCATTTTTCATTATTAAATAAAATTGTTAGGAACTTTTGCGTGAACGTGCTTTCACTTTCCTAGCATAAACGCTCAAGACCACAATTGCTTAGTTATATGGTAGTGGTATGTTTAGTTTTACAAGAAAAGGACAAAGTATCACTGAGAATAGCTGTGCCATTTTAAATCACCACCAGCAATGTATGAGGGACCCTTTCCAACACTTGGTATTGTCACTATTTTTTGTTTTTTTGCCAATAGATGATTTTTATCTGGGCATAGTTGTATCAGAACGAGGGAAAGTGGAAATAATGTAAAATTGTGAATCAGGGATAAACTCATAGAAGACATGGAAAGAGGAGTAATGGATTAGTTGAGGCCAGTAAAGATGCCTCAACAAAGGAGAGAATTTCAGCTGGGTGGGCATTGATCTGATATTGCTTATTCCTGCAATGTCTCCCATCTCTTCTTTCTCACTCAGTATATCTGGCCTTGTTTCAGGTTTTCTACTCAAACCTGTTCTTTACAGCCTGGCTCTTTGTCATCTGGTATTTATTAGCTTACTCATCACCTCCTCAGAGAAGCCCTCCAGGACCACCCTAGCTCAGTAGAATTTTCTTCCACCCACTCCCATCATTATCTTCTTTTGTGGGATGCCCTATTTGACCCTTTCATCATGCCTGTCCCCATTTGTAAGTATGTAATAATTTATTTACTTCTTAAAAGCTTCAAGCCTAAGAACAGGCTTCAATCCCAAAAGATCATCAGAATCCAACTCAGTCCTTAGCTTCTAAAAGACCTCGACAAACAACTGTTGAATGAGCGATTGAGTGATGGGGAGACAGACACCCCAAATTAAGGAACTTAGCATTTCATCTTACAATTAAAGAGACTAAATGTGTAAAGGGTCCTTTTCTGTTAGCCCAGTTTAGAAGGTGTGTATGTATACAGAGGCAGAGGGTAGATTTCTCTGTTCATTTGAGATTTTAAAAAGTCACTCATCTCTTCTGTTCACCTTCTAAAATCCGTATCTTTAATAACGATAAAGCCCAAGGTTTCTAACCTAAATCAACTTCCTATTCTAGTGGGGAAATGAGTAACTATAATATGAGGTAGAGAGAATTGGGCTTCCCAGGTAGCACTAGTGGTAAAGAACCTGTCTGCCAATGCAGGAAACATAAGAGATGTGGGTTCGGACCCTGAGTTGGGAAGATCCCCTGGAGTAGGAAATGGCAACCCACTCCAGTATTCTTGCCTGGACAATTTCATGAACAGAAGAGCCTGGTGGGCTACAGTCCATGGGGTCACAAAGAGTCGGACACCACTGAAGAGAATTAGTAGGCACATGCACACATTAAGAATTAAGATACAAGACAGGACTAAAAACAAAGAACCATGGTCAGAGAAGACAGACAGTGAAGGCTTCCTGTGCTAGAAACTGGGGCGGCTTTTCGGAGGAGGTAGCATTTGAACTGGATTTGAAGAACTCGTGGCATTTAGACAATTAGTCATGGCAAAGGAGCATTTCGGTTCTATATAAAGCATTCGGATACATTTTTCTTCTTTTGTCAGAATCTATTTCTCTTAAAAATGAATCTAATTCCTGTCAATGAGCAGTGTATTGCAGGAGCTGACTTTAGGTACCACAGGAATGAATTCTTCAATACTGAACCCCAGTACTATCGACACATGTCTCTGATACTTGGACATCTTTTCCCCCTATACATTTAGGAATTTTCAGTAAGTTTTTGGGTTCCTTTGTTTCATCCTCTAGGGATAGTTATATCTGAACCAGACAAGAAGAATCTGCAGAGGGTCCCATAAAAACCCAAAGACAGCTGTTTAATTTTCCCGAAGTCTACAGGTTCAGGAGGCCACAAGTCTAAGCCAGGTGGGTATTGCCTAAATGTGGTTTGAGAGCAGGGCAGTCAAGATACCCCAAATGTGTGCACAGAGCAAGGTGGTGTTAGCCAGGGTAGGCAATGTTTGGCCGTTCCTTGAGATTCTCTTGTTTTCTGTTCCTCTCCATATGGAGAGGAATGAGACTGAGCAAGGGAATGAGACTGGTGAATTCAGGTCATTGTCTCTGGCAAGAAACTCTGACCCTCTCTTTCTCTGAGTTTAGAACTTGCTGTTTAAATGCTGGCTATTGTGTTTCTGCCACTTTGCAGTGTTATTTAGGTTATCACATGCAATTCCACACTGGGGAGTTTTTTCTATCTATTAATCGATCTTTCTACTACCTATTTACCATCCTTTCTATTTATCCTTCTCTTCAGCTTCCCTGATAGCTCAGTTGGTAAAGAATCATCCTGCAATGCAGGAGACCCTAGTTCAATTCCTGGGTCAGGAAGATCCACTGAAGAAGGGATAGGCTACCCACTCCAGTATTCTTGGGCTTCCCTTGTGTCTCAGCTGGTTAAGAGTCTGTCTACAATGTAGGGGACCTGGGTTCAATCCCTGAGTTCAGAAGATCCCCCTGGAGAAGGGAAAGGTTACCCATTCCAGTATTCTGACCTGGAGAATTCTATGGATTGCATAGTCCATGGGGTCACAAATTGACACAACTGAATGACTTTCACTTTCTCTCTCAACTGTCTATTTAACTAGATATGACCAACAGTGCTGAAAATAGCAGATACTGCCTTCAACCTTGAATTGGCTATCTGTTGTCTGCTGGCTATGTGTAATCAACAAATGTGTGGGTCTTTTTTTTTTTTTTTGGTGGACATGAAAAGTGTTTTTATATAATTTTTATTAGTGGCCAAGATTAAAAAAAAAAAGGAAATTTCAGATATACAATTCCAGGCGTCTCCAGTCAAATGAGAAGGTGTGGACACACCATACGGACTCTTCCAGGTGGTCACAAACAACTGCAATGTGGGGCCCCTCTGCTGAACGGCCACGGGCTCCCCAGCTTGCCACAGTGTCAGTCGCTGGCTGTGTCACTTCATTTGGAGGCTATCATCAACCACAGCTTGCTTGGCATTAGAAAGTCCTGGGGGAGTAACTTGGCATCTTCATTCTTTTCTTAGTACAATGATATTGTGAGGTCTTGTGAATTACTGCAGCGATACATGATTGCTTTAAAACAAAGAGTACAGATGCGTAAGCATTCACAGTTAGACAAGTGCTCTAATAACTAAGACTGCAGCTGTCTAATGACATCAGCCTCCTGCGGTTAGGTCGGGGTTGATGGAATTATCTGAATTGGTTCCGAAGGCCCGTTCTATTCATGACCTTTGCCATCAGCTTTACAGCTCCCCCTGCTGGCAGTGGAATACACGGCCCTGGAGCTTAGACGGGTATCGGCCACGTGATCTGTGTTGGGCGTAAAAGTACAGGCCACAGTGAAAGGGTTCCAGCTCATCCTCCCGTCCGCCCTGCCATCAACAAGGAGATGATGATGGAGCACGAGGCGGCCCTTCCAGAAGACCGCTGCCCCAGGTCTGGGCTCCAGAAGGAACACACTAGAGCTGACTCTGGTGCCCCCTCCCTGCCACCTGTGGTGAGGAGCTGGGTGGGGCTGGACCCACCTCCTGAAGCAGAGGTGCCCAGATGATCCCTTCCAGGAGCAGCCCACTCTCAGCCAACTCAGAGAACACATGTTAACATACATGTTAACTGCATGCCGTGAAATGCAATGCAGCCTCAAAGTGAAAGTGTTAGTCGCTCAGTCATGTCCAACTCTTTGTGACCCCATGGACTGTAGCCCGCCAGGCTCCTCTGTCCATGGGATTCTCCAGGCAAGAATACTGGAGTAGGTTGCCATGCCCTCCTCCAGGGGATCTTCCCAACCCAGGGACTGAACCCGTGTCTCCTGTATTGCAAGCAGATTCTTTGCCATCCAAGCCACCTGGGGAGCCCTTAGAATGGGGGTTGGAGGTTTGGGATGTCACTTGCCTCAGCTGCGAGGCAGGTATGGCTAAACCATCTGCGAGCGGGGCTGCCTGAGGAAAGAGGAAGTTCTAAGCTCACAGGAACGACACTTCACTTCCCAAGAGAGGCAGAAATGAACCTATTTTACAGCTCTGTGATTTAAGACCTTCCTTCTCCTTTCCCACATGCACCCAGTCTGCAGACACAAGGAAATCGTCTTGCCCCACAGACGTAAAACTGCATCTCTTGGAAGTGTTAGCCATCACCTCTTTTCCTTTTTTTCTCGGAGTAATTTAGAGACAGCCTTTCCTTCTGTAATTTTCTTCCAGGCTTTACCAGAACTTATGAGCGTGCCTTCCAAGACCATGCAGGCTTATTAAAGCAGCTGCTTACAAATGAATAAATAAAAAATAAGGAAGTGGCCATCTCCTATCAAAGACAAATGACCTAATTTTGTTAGCGGGATCATGTTGTAAGGTCAGCTTTATTTTCCTGGAGCCCGGAGAGCATTACCATTCATGAAATTTTATTGGTTATTTGACATCTGTAGACACTCAACTCTTTCCCCAATACATGATTCATAGGGGCCAAAGTCTCTGAGCGTTTCCGCATCAGAGCTCTGATCTTACATCCCGGAAGCTCTCCAAACAGCTCCCCGGGTTCTTCCCCCACCGGGGGTGTCACACGTTTTATATCCCATTTGCTGGGGGCTTATTTCTCTCTCTCTCATTACGACCCAGCTGTCATCTGGTGGAACACGATGCTGCCTCCTGTTTCCCATTGTCCAGGGATAATGGTTGAGGAAGTCGGGGTTTCAGGCAACACAACTTGCTCTTTAGGAGTCATCTTTACTTGGTTAACTGGGCCAAGCCCAGAGGGCATCCAATTTTCCCGAAGACACGACTCTGGGGCTCACTGAGACTGCTCATCTAGTAAGGGATAAAGGTGTCACAGACACTCAGAAAAAGCACATCTCATTTCGCCTCTCCATTCTTCAATTCAAGAGAGATGTATTGGACTTCCCCAGTGGTCCAGTGGTTAAGAATCCACCTGCCAAGGCAGGGGACAAGGGTTCGATCCCTGGTCCAGGAAGATCAAGGGGCAACTAAACCTGTGTGCTACTGAGCCAACTCGGACTGAAAGTCTAGGCTCTGCAACAAGTCCCTGCAATGAGAAGTCCACGCAGCATGATGAAGAGTAAGCCCCACTCACCACAACCAGAGAAGGCCCACTGGCAGCCACAAAGACCCAGTGCAGCCAAAAACAAACAAGTAATTAATTTTTTTAAAAAGAGAGAAAGATGTGCCAAGGGTCCCCTACATAGGAGGCACCGGACCAGGCAATGTAAGCATGAAAAATACAGCGCTTCACCCTGATGGAGCAGGCACTTCAGTGGCAGAGCCAGATGAGTCGTAGGGACGGGCACGGATTACACGTGGTGATGTGGGCACTGCAGAAGCAAAGAGCCTGACCTCTGTGATACCCGAGGAAGGAGCGCCTCCTGTTGATGGTCTCTGAGAAGGGGACACTGAAAGCTGAGCTATGAGAATGAGAAGGAACATCCATGCGGAACTGGGACTGAGATGACCCCAGCACAGATGGAGAGCACAGAGTCTTTGCAGGAGGATGTCCAGGGGGCTGTGCTGGAGACGCAGGGGCTGCCAAGAGTAAGTGTGACCCTTGACAATTTCTCCAACGGGACCTGGAAACCACTGAAGGGTTGGAAGCCAGAGAGTAAGCTGATGGTTAAGAAGATTCCTCCAGGGACTTCCCTGGTTATCCAGTGGTTAAGACTCCAAGCCCTCAGTACAGGGGTCCAGGGTTTGATCCCTGGTCAGGGAGCTAAGATCCTGCATGCTACATGGTGCTGCCAGAAAAAGAAAATATTCCTCCAGAAGCTGTGGGGAGAGTAGGTTTAGGGGCAACAGGGTAGGTAGGGAAAGCAGTTAATAGGCCACTGCAGCCGTTCAGGGATGAGGTGATGATGGCTTAGATGATGAGGGGGGTAGAGGAGAGAACAAGTAAAAAGTGAATGCATCACTGAGAAAGAGCTCTGCCAAAAATGGTGCATTTTTTGATGGTGAATAGGCTACCCACTCTTGGGCTTCCTGGTGGCTCAGATGGTGAAGAATTCACCTGCCATGTGGAAGACCTGGGTTCAATCCCTGGGTTGGGAAGATCCCCTGGAGAAGGGAAAGGCCACCCACTCCAGTATTCTTGCCTGGAGAATTCCATGGGCAGAGGAGACTGGTGGGGGCGACAGTCCAAGGGGTCACAAAGAGTCGGACACCACTGAGTGAGTAAGCAGAAGTACAAGCCATCATGATCCATGATCCAAGCAACCTCTGGGATTTGGATGAGACAGATGGAAACTTGGGTGATTTTCTTCCTTATTCTTAGACACTGGGGCCACACCTAGGGGTTGTGAAGGCATTGAGGAAACAAACAGTTCAGGAGTGCTTTATCCTGGGGCTCAAATCCTATTTCTATTATTGATTACTCACAGAGCAGAAGAGTCAAGGGGACATTCCCAAATCCACTCATTTGTCTTTCTGCAAAGAGGAGGCACCAGGAAAGCATTGTTATCTGAAAGCAGTAAAGCCACTCTAAGATTAGAATTTTTTTTTCTTCCTGGGACTTGTGTTTTTCTAACCACTGTTTGCCCCATGAGAGCAACCATAACCGCTGCGCTTGACGCCATCCTTGGTGAGCTGGATACTTCTGTCAAACTTGGCAAAATGTCCTCAAGGGGAAGGAGAAGGATTTGTCACCCAATCTTGAAATCCAAGAGGTATTCACTCTCACAGACTATTTCACTTGGAAAAGCATTTCCTTAAAATGTGTTTTCAGACCAACAAAAAAAAAAACAACCCAGAAACAACCTGAATATCCATCAGCAGGAAGGAGACTGGTTAAATCGACTATGATACGGCCATACACTGATACCCTGGAATGCTGCACAGCCATGGGAAAGAAGGAGATGCATTCGTATGCACCCACCGTGCAGGACAGAAATGTATAATCTGATTTTTTTCCAAACACACACACAGGTATATACGTAGAATTAGGTCAGCAAAGTTGCCCTAAGTAGTGAACAATCTCCAGGTGGTTGAATTAAGGAGGAAGTGTTTTTTCTCTATGTAAGAAGGAAGTATTTGTGTTTGCAAAGGTGGACATGAGTTGCTTCTCCAATTGGGGGGGGGGGGAGAATGATATATGCTTTTATTTATTTAAAGAAAAAAGATATGCTACTGAAACTATACCATGTCTTATGTATTTCCTTACTGAAGTTATTCAAATGGCTAGCATCCAGCTAAAAAACTGCTCTTGAGCTACATTCGAATGAAGAGAGTGAAGTTCATCGGCTTCCACAGAGAACATAGAAACTGGAGGCATAGGTGGGCTGCCATCCACTTTCAGGAAGGTTCAGTCCCTGAGGTTTCCCCATTGTTTTCCCCAGAGGGCTTTGGCACTCCTTACAACTCAAGAGTCAGCAGCAACCGAAAGCATTTCTGAGGGTTTCGAGAGCAAATTTAGCTCCGGAACTGTGGGTGGACAGCTTGCGGGAGAGGAGCCCCATGGTAAGACCTGTCTCATCGGCCCAAGGTTAGACAGCTCTGAACATCATCCAAAACTATAGAGTTACTGACTCTCCACTCCCAGGCACACTCTGAGGCTTTTACCTTCAAGCAAACACAAGGAAAATAAAAATGGAAAACAAGGGTCAATTAAAACACCTTGTGGTTGCTTTTTGGCTTTTTGGTGCAATTATGATATTTCAAGTGGATCCCTGTCTAAGACGGTTGAAAGAAAGATATCTTTCAGTTTCTGAAGACATGAGCTTGCAAACTAAACCTCATGTCTTCCTTTCATCTCACAAAGAATTGTCACTAGAACTCCTGTATTATGGTCACAATGCTATAATTATAATGTTATAATTAAATACTATAATGATGATCATATTAATACTCTGTTAAAGAAGACTGCTATTATGCTCAATATTTGATGAAGGAATGGCAGAATGAATGAGAATCCATAAATGCGGAACCAGTGAGGGAATGAATGGAAAAATCAATCAATCAATCAATGTCAGAGATGGCTCAATTTCCCCTCACACCCTGAAGTTGGCTTCTTATTTTTAAGATTAACTTCCAATGTATTCCAGAGGACTAATACATGGACAATGTTTCATTTTAAAGAAATAAGGATTTCTTTTCCTTCTAGCATTTCCAGTGATTAGCAGTACTTTTATGCACCTTAACTGACAAAATGGTGTTTGATGATTATCATGAAAGGTAAACTCACCAAGGAGGAAACAGGTCATTTTAATAGTATCGATGAATGTTTCACTATTCAAATTTGCGGTAGGTTCATGGATATGCAGATGACACCACCCTTATGGAAGAAACTGAAGAGGAACTAAAAAGTCCCTTGGTGAAAGTAAAAGAGGAGAGTGAAAAAATTGGCTTAAAAAAAGTTGGCTTAAAGCTCAACATTCAGAAAACTAAGATCATGGCATCTGGTCCCAACACTTCATGGGAAATAGATGGGGAAACAGTGGATAGTGTCAGACTTTATTTTTTTGGGCTCCAAAATCACTGCAGATGATGATTGCAGCCATGAAATTAAAAGACGTTTTACTCCTTGGAAGGAAAGTTATGACCAACCTAGACAGCATATTAAAAAGCAGAGACATTACTTTGCCAACAAAGGTCTGTCTAGCCAAGGCTATGGTTTTCCAAGTGGTCATGTATGGATGTGAGTTGGACTTTGAAGAAAGCTGAATGCCGACAGATTGATGCTTTTGAACTGCGGTGTTGGAGAAGACTCTTGAAAGTCCCTTGGACTGCAAGGAGATCCAACCAGTTCATTCTAAAGCAGATCAGTCCTGGGCGTTCATTGGAAGGACTGATGTTAAAGCTGAAACTCCAGTACTTTGGCCACCTCATGTGAAGAGTCGACTCATTGGAACAGACCCTGATGCTGGGAGGGATTGGGAGCAGGAGGAGAAGGGGAAGACAGAGGATGAGATGGCTGGATGGTATCACCTACTCAATGGACATGGGATTGAGTAAACTCTGGGAGTTGGTGATGGACAGGGAGGCCTGGCGTGCAGCAGTCGATGGGGTCACAAAGAGTCGGACACGACTGAGTGACTGAACTGAACTAAACTGAAATGGATTTTAGTTTGACTGTGTTTCCCAGTATCCATATTTGTTACAGGTATTTTGTTTGTTTCAACCAAATATTATGTAATTTTAAAAAGAAAAAAAAAAGGCAGCAAGAGGACCATGTATTGGAGCAAATATATGCTATAAAAAACTGAGGCCTAGAAATCTAGCAACTTGAGATGAGAGGGAGAAAACACCCAGAATATCCAGTAAGAATGGTACAATGCCTACATAGATTGAGATAACCATGAACTCTTTAAACCCAAATGTTTCAACTGCTTAATTTTCACTTCAATAGTTTGCATATTACAAGAAGAAATGTGTGCTTTCTAATATCCCAGTGAACAGCCGCTTAATTAAAAAGAAGAGAGTTTGCAAAAAACACAGGCTGTGTGTCTCACAGCTAATTGAAATAGCTACAGAGGCCCCCAAAAAGACAAGTTCAATATTGTGGAAATATCAGCAGGTCTGGCATTTCAGTGTTCTCAGATACCCTCCTTGTCTGTCTGATTAAAATTTCACTTGGCCTTTCTGTCCATAATAAAAGAAACCTATTTGTGCCCAGAGCTGTTCGGCAGACAGCAGACGCATGTTAAATTTCAGGGCGTTTATTGAGTCTGTGGATGGTTGAGCAGCATTGCTGCTGCGAACACTTCATCAGGCTTTGTGGTGGGACCGAGGCAGTGGGGCTGACGGTGGTGTGTGGGGTAATCATTTTCAGACAGAGGCAGCTGTGTTGGAAATGATAGATACACCTCCCCCTTTATTCCTCAAAAAATAGCATGCTCTATCTTACATGGTCTTCAATAATGAACACTTTATGGGCAGGTGGCTCCTCAGGGCAATTTTCAGAGTTGGATAGGAGCAACTGGGAAAAATTGAGCATTGAGCCTTCTGGTATACCCTGTCAAGGTATGTCCACGTGTGTCTCTAATTGAGAGCAACTGAAGGGGCAAAGCAAACAGATTGCTACTACTGCTACTACTAACAATGATAATAGGATTGTAATCATGATAACTCTTTTAAGTATTAGCCTTTTAAGATAACACACCACTATATTTAAAATGGATAGCCAACAAGGACCTATAGTATATAGAACTCCATTCAATGTTATGTGGCAGCCTAGATGGGAGGGAAGTTTGGGGGATACATGGATATGTATGGCTGAGTCCCTTTGCTGTTCATCTGAAACTACCACAACATTGTTAATTGGCTACACCCCAATACAAAATGAAAATGTTTAAAAAAGAGAGAATTAATATTTAGTGAGATTGTGCAATGCCAAGTTCACTGATCAGCATAGTATTTAATTAAAACTATTATTCTTCCCAATTTTCTATGAGGCAAGTGAGGCTTAGAGAGATTGAATGACTTATCCAAGATTACACAAATCACCCCCAGTAAAAGCTCTCACCCAGGCAGTCTGAGTCCAGTATTTGAATTCTGAAGCATTCTTATACTGCCTCCTAAGACATGCTGCAGTCCATGGGGTCACAAAGAGTCAGACACGCCTGAGCCACTGAACTGAACTGAAGACATGGTTATTTTGGCCCACACATCTAGTATTCCCTCATATCTAGTTCTCCCATCATCCCTGGTCATTTAAAAGACTCTAGCACTGGGGTGAAGCAAGGTGACTCAAGGGGACCATGCATGGACATCCCCTCCATTGCAGACAGTCTGAGAGTAGCCCTCTGACTCTCTTCCCATGCAAACTCACCTTGGGTGATGTAGCTATGGAAGGAGCCTGGATCTGGACACACATCATGGAACAGACCTGCAGCACACCTGTGTGAGCTCCGGACACACTCGAAAGTGTCAGAACATTGAAATGGACGGCTTATAAGTTACCTAGTGCAAGCTAGTCTTATTTTATAGTTATTTCCATGCAGAAAATGAACTTTCCCAAAGAACTTAACATTGAATACTTTGCAAGCTGCAGGATTCTCCTCTCAGCACCGGTGTGGCAGAGGCTAACCCACATATGTCACTTACAAGTCCTCCTTCTCTGAGTCTGCTTTACTCTGCAAAGAGTAGGCGTGCCCATCTGTGACTGGCTAGATGGGTCCTCTAGCCATCCATCTAGCCACCTTTCCATTCTTCTGCTCCTATGGAGGGTTTCACATATGTCAGGCTCTCTGCTCAGCAAGGGGAATTCAACCACAAGGGCAGGGCAGGGACACGGCCTCTGCCTTCAACACGCTCTCAGTCTAATGAGAGGGAGAGCGCAACAGAGAAGTAGGCGCGCTGCAGAGTGGAAATGCAAGGTTTTCACTGGCTTTTTTTTTAAATCTGTAATTTCTAAGTGTTCTTCAATCAACTGGGGTTATATTTTATTAAGAAAACAAAGAACTGCATTACGGTAATAGACAAGCTATCACAGGAGGCTAAAGGGAACCCAAGAAAGAAATAATCTGTCACATCTGTACGAGGGTGAGAGGAAGACTGGATGAGACATGCCTTCAGCCATATCCTGAAAGATGATCTGATTTCCCCAGAAACAAAAGGTTCCTGTTTTGAGGTGCCATTCTAAATCACACAGAAGGAAGATCTGAAATGTTATGGAAGTCAAGATACCTCTGAAAGGAGTGAAGCAGAGTCCTCAAACAAACCATGAGTTTGCCGGGAGATGTGACAAAACAAGGTGAAAACGCTATGGGGTTTCTGGTTGCCTCTGTTACTGTGTATTTCAGTTCCTGACTTCAAACGCTGCTTTCTTTCTGCAGTTTAATTCAGCTGCAGAGGAGAAATCCTTAACTACATCACTGTTTGCAAAACAGATTCTAAGGAGTGGATGGGAAGGCAGAACACTGGGACAACTTCTTATTTTCCAGAATTCATGAGGAAAAACTGCCTAGCGTACTCAGTAACATGTTACCACATTAATAAAGTAGCAAAGCCATTAAATACTGTAAATTGTATAATAGCAACTCCCAATGCATGCTCAGTTGTGTCCAACTCTTTTCAATCCCATGGAATGCAGCCTGCCAGGCACTTCTGTCCATGGAATTTTCCAGGCAAGAATACTGGGCTAAGCAAAGGCATCTCAAATTTCTAAGGAAGTTGCTCAGTGGCAAAGCTTGGCTGGCTGCTCATTTGCAGGTTTATTTTTCCTCCAGGGACAAAGACTGCATTTTCCATCTTCCCTGGCAGCCAGGTGTGGTCATGTGACCATTTTGAGCCAAGGGAAGTGAGTGAGGGTGCTGCAAGGTTTTCATGTTAGGCTTGGCCCATGTGATCCTCCCTCTCCTTGGCAACCATCATGGCAGAACCAAAAAGGGGAGGAGCTTGGGTCACTGCATTGCTTCCTGGAGGATCGCTGCCCACCCACCAGGAACACCCATTTTGACCTGGTGGATAAGAAGATGTAAACTTGAATGGTATAAAGCCACTGAGTCTTGGGAGTTTGTTACTAAAACGTGTTATCACTTGAATACTAGTGTTACTTCATTTCTTGTCCTGATTATGCAGGATAAAATACACAGGAGTCAATGCCTACCTCCAGGTTTTCTTTGGAGGCTGAAACTCAGAAAGGAAAGAAATGGATCATCACAGATGATTGTGTTTGTGGAGGTTGGTTCATGGTCCTTGCTGATGGAGCCACCTCTATATGAAAGGTTGGGCTTTTGAAGTCAATCAACCAAGAGGAAGTTTGGCTTCCAGGTGGACAAAACCACAAAGACAAGGAAAAAAAAAATGCAAGAATGACTCTGGGAGTCAGAGACATCTAAGTGACATGCATCTGTATCTTGCCAGTAGTTTCAGATCCAAGAAAGAGGACGCCTGACTTTAGAATTGTTTATAATGATCAAGTGTTCCCCTTGCCAAACTTCACGTTTTAGCAAGGTTTCTTTTAAGAACCAAATTCCCTCCTACTGATTTCCCCTTTCAGCATCCATTCAGATAGTTACCGTCCTTACATAACAGACAGTTAGTGAGCACTTGCTCTGTGCCCGGCAATGCTTCAGGCATCTTTTTACTTTTTCTCTTCCAAACAAGTCTGCTCACAACAGCCAATGAGATCTTATTGAAATATTTATAGGGTCATGTCTCCGTAATCCTTTAAATGCCTCCAGTGACTTCGCAGTGTCCAAGCTCTTTCATAGCCTCCGAGGCTGATTCCTCTAGCCCCTGCTCACACCGCTGCTCTTCCCTCCCTGGTCTCCAGGCATCCTCATCTGTCAATTCTCAGGATGTGCCAAGTTCTCTGTCTCTTCAGGCTGTCCCTACACTGTTGCCTTGGTCTGGAAACGTGGCTTCCTCCTCTCTCTTCCTATCTAATCCTACAAACCCATCAACTGAAATGTCAGTCCCTCACAGAGGTCTCCCCTGTACCTTCCACCTAAATGAGGTCTTTCTGCTATAATTCTCTGTAGCATCTGGTGTTCTCTTCTTGTGACACTGATCATGGCTGGCAGCCACGTCTGTCAACAACTGATGTTTATTAGGTACCCACTCAATTAGAGGTGCTGGTGGTAAAACACCAGGAAGACAAAATGCATGCCCCTATGATACATAGCTTTTCGAGGGAGAGACACACAACACATTTGTAAGCAAGTAAGATCTTGACAGATGTATGAGTGCAGTGAGGAAATGATCAGGGTAACTGTTGGGTAATAAACCAGGCAGAATGCCACTCTAGATGAGGTAGTCAGGAAAGGTGGCAGTTAGGGACTTCCCCGGTAGTCCAGTAGTTGGGAATCCACCTGGAATGCAGCAGACATGGGTTCAGTCTCTGATTTGGGAAGATCCCACTATGCTGCTGAGCAATTAAGCTGGAGTGTCACATCTACTGAGTCTGCAAGCCAGAGCCGGAGAGTCACAGCTACTGAGCCCATATGCCTAGAGCCTCTGCTCCTCAACAAAAGAAACCACTGCAATGAGAAGCCTGTGGACCTCGGCACCTCAAGGGAGTGTAGCTCCCACTTGCTGCAACTAGAGAAAGTCTGTGGACAGCGCAGCCAAAAATTAAATAAATAAGTAATTTCAAAAAGAGAGGTGTCAATCTCTCAGTTGTGTTCAACTCTTTGCAACCCCATGGACCATAACCCTCCAGGCTCCTCTGTCCACAGAATTCTCCAGGCAAAATTACTGGAGTGGGTTGCCATTTCCTCCTCCAGGGGATCTTCCTGACCCAGAGATAAAACCTGGCAGATTCTTTACCATCTGAACCACCAGGGAAGCCCTCAGAAAGAAAGATGGTGGTTAAAATAAGTTTTGAGGGATGTGTAGGGGACAGTCCTGGGAAGAGCCTTCCAAGAAGACAGAAGTAAGTGCAAAGGCCCTGCAATGCAAAATGGCTTAGAATATTCAAATAAAGGAAAGGAGGTTGGTATGCCTGGAGCTTAGCCTGAAGTGGTAATCACAACAGTAAGGAAGTCAGCAGAAATTACACAAAGATTTGTGTGACTACACATTTAATATCTGTCCCTAACCCCGCTTCACAGGGGGCGCACTGGTAAAGGATCTGCCTGCCAATGCAGGAGATGCGGGTTTGATCCCTGGGTCGAGAAGAGCCCCCTGGAGATGGAAATAGCAATCCACTCCGTTATTCTTGCCTCAAAAATTCCATGGACAATGGAGCCTGGTGGGCTATAGTCCACAGGGTCACAGAGAGTGTGGCATGACTGAGTCCATGCACACACGCACACACACACATACACACCTGGAGATGGAAAGCTCCGGGGCTGGAGGTACTGGGACACTAGTGTTCCCATAACTCCACAAAGGCTAGTACAGGATTTGACACATAGTTGGGTGTGGTGGTGGTTCCATCACTAAGTTGTGTCCAACTTTTTGCGACCCCACAGACCATAGCCAGCCAGGCTCCTCTGTCCATGGGATTTCCCAGGCAAGACTTCTGGGAGTGGATAGCCATTCCCTCCTCCAGGGGACCTTCCCAACCCAGGGATCGAACCTGGGTCTCCTGCATGGCAGGCAACTTCTTTACTGGCTGAGTCAGCAGGACTTGACATGTAGTTGGGACTCTGCATAATGAATAAATGAATTAATACAGCAGTTGGGTTGCTCACTTCAGATGGGAAGCTTGGCAGCTCAAAACAGGTAAGAACAGTTAGGGAAAGCTGCAAAAGTAGACACTTTCCCATAATGGAAAAGAGCAAAGGGAGAAATTTAGTTGGTAAAGGCTGACGGCTGTGTGCGTACATGGCAAGTAAGGAAGCAGGGACGGACAAGGGGCGAAAATCTTGGAAATCTTCACTTCCATATCTGATTGCTGCAAGCACCCAACTTCTGAGACCCCAGGACATTTATACTAAGCCAGAGGCATTAAAATCAGGCAGCACCTCCAGATTCAATCTAATAGATCTTCCATTTCATTTCCGTCAACCACTGCTGGATTTTGGCACCATTTTCATTGCAAATATGAGTAATGCGGACCCCTTAGTCACTATTAAGTAGCAATCTGGGGAAATCATCTACTTCCAATAATCCATTTCTCTAATTTAGAACACTCTGCAACCATATAATGAATAATACTGTCACCAGCTCTCTGGTAATGATCTATGACATGTGTCTGCAATTGCTCTTTTCAAGATAAATCCCATTGTGTGGTTCCCTTCAGAAAATCCTACTTGTTTATTCACTTGGGTTCCTCACACACAAATACAGTTGATTCATTTCTGGAGATGCATTTAGGAACAGAGCTGCATCCCTGGCTTTGAAATATCAGGAAAAAGTTTTATCCTCACCTAATAAATAGCATTAAATTTTGTCTACCAATGGTTGATTACTATGCAATTATATTCTTAAGTGCAGGCTGTCAATTAATTCCAAAGTGCCTTCTTTAATTAGTGACACCAGTCAAGATATTCCCATTAGCAATATCTTCCCATTTCTTATAAAAGTAATTTAATTCCACCCCCTCTTAGAGAATGCTAGGTTCTCTTTTGGAAGTTAAGACTTTGCTTTTCTATTAAATGATGCTCCCTTGATATTCACGGCTGGGATGATCATAAAAATCCCCCAAGTTTTGGGTTCTGTGCTTACAACAGTCTCTCCTTCCCAAATATGAGGCAATGAAATGAAAACATTCCCCAAAGAACCAGCTCTTTTCCTACCCAAGAGATGAACAAAGAGGATAAAAGTTATCAAAAACAAAACTAAGTTGCTAGCGAGCATCCTTGTGTCAAACAATGCTTAATACTCTTCCATTTGAGGAAACTCTTCACAACCTTGCCTCTGGGTAAAAAATAATTTCCCTGAGTTAGTCAAATTATTGTATTAAACACTCACCCTAATCCAGGCATAATGATCCGAAGGGGAAATATCTTGGAACTGATGAGGGAAACATATTGGGCCAAGTAAAAACTATATAAAAGAAATTTATCAAGAGAGTTTGTGTGTTATTATTATATAATTAAATATATTTCAGGGCATTTTTGCTGTCGCTATTCAGTCACTAAGTCATGTCCAACTCTTTGCAACTTCATGAGCTGCAGCACACTAGGCTTCCTGGTCCTTCACTATCTCCTGGAGTTCGTTCAAACTCAAGTCCATTGAGTTGGTGATGTTATCTAACCTTCTCATCCTCTGCCATTTCCTTATTCTTTTGGCTTCAATCTTTCCAAGCATCAGGGTCTTTTCCAACGAATCCAGTTTTTTCCATCAGGTGGCCACAGTGCTGGAGGTTCAGCTTCAGCATCAGTCCTTCCAATGAATATTCAGAATTGCTCTCCTTTAGGATGGACTGGTTGGATCTCCTCGAAGTCCAAGGGACTCTCAAGAGTCTTCTCCAGCACCACAGCTTGAAAGTATCAGTTCTTTGGCCCCTACCCAGTGGATGCCAGGTGCATCTGCCCCACCCCAGAATGTAACAAGCCCACATGCTCCCAGACACTGACTGCCAAATGAGCCCTGGGTGCAAAATTGTCTCGGTTGAGAACCATTGCCATACAGGATGATATTCTCTTCTTCCTGTTTCTAAGCTCTTCTTCTAGGTTTCTGTGACGTTTTGCTCTACCCATCTATTATTGTGTCTTTGACAGTTGTTAAAATCCGGATACGAAAGAGTGAAAATTCACCCATCAAACTTAATTCCAGGAACTAATCAAGAATAATAGTTGTGTATCATTTTAGACTTTTTCCACTGTGGGAAATTCATAGCATCTGTTAGGAACCCAAGTCTCTAGACATTTCAAGAAAACGTGTTTATATCATGCACATCATTATGCAAATATTCTGTTTCCATTTTATAGATAGTATTATACTAACACTTTTTCCACACTAGTACCCATAAATTAATGTTGTTCTTTTTAATGGTTGAGTAGTGTTTCATTGTATGAATGGGCCAAAATGTACCCAAGTAAGTTTTGATAAACTTTGCATATGTATACATACATGTGTGTGCATGCATAAATATACATGTGTGTGCATGCATGTATACACATAAATGTATGTGTGCTAAGTGACTTCAGTTGTGTCTTACTCTTTGCAACCTCATGAACTGTAACCTACCAGGCTCCTCTGTCCATGGGATTCTCCAGGCAAGAATACTGGAGTGGGCTGTTGTGCCCTCCTCTTGAGACACATATATGTGTGTGTGTGTGTGTCTGTGTATATAGGGCTTCCCAGGTGACTCAGTGGTAAAGAATCTACCTGCAATACAGGAGACACAGAAGATGTGGTTTCAATTCCTGGGTTGGGAAGATTCCTCGGAGAGGGGAATAGCAACCCACTCCAGTATTCTTCCCTGGGAAATTCCATGGACAGAGGAACCTGTTAGGCTATAGTCCATGGTGTCGAAAAAGAGTGAGACACAACTTTGCGACTAAACAGCAACAACAATATACACATTCACATATATACACATCTTAGTGTATTGTATAGTATATACTGGGCTCCACAGGCGGCGCTAGTGGTAAAGAATCCACCTGTGATGCAAGAGACCTAGGAGATGTGACTTCAGTCCCTGGGTCGGGAAGATCCCCTGGAGGAGGGCATGGCAACCCACTCCAGTATTCTTGCCTGGAGAATCCCATGGAGAGAGGAGTCTGATGGGTTATGGTCCATGGGGTTGCAAAGAATCAGACGTTACTGAAGCAACTTGGCACAGCACATGCAATATATACACAATATACATATCCATATAAACATATACATTTTTTAATACATGTACAAAGTATACATATAAAAACTGCAGTGAATTTAGTTCCTCATAAAAACTGCAGTGAATTTAGTTACCCATATATATTTATTCTTCTGGGTGTATATTTCTATTTATGTAGATTAAATTCCTAGATGTAGAACTTGTTAGCTTTCACTTATTTTAATGCTTTTTTTTTTTTTCTGACTACATTTCATTAACTCCCTTTCAAATGCTTTCCCCTCTGGGGTCACGCAGGACATCGAGCATTTCTTTGGTCTCTCTTGAGCTCTCACCTTCCATTCATTAGACAATCACAAACAGGGACTCTGCAAGGAGCAATGGACTGGGCTGGGGTCCCAGCTCTGAGTCACTGACCTTCCTGCTGAAGCCCACTTACTCTGTGGCATCTGGCCCATGTCACAGGCACCGTGTCCACTCCTCTGCTGGGTTTGGGGGTCTGCCAAGCTTGGAGCCTTTCACTCATTTGCTCCAGGGTCTACTCTGCGCCAGCCCTGAGCTAATTGCTGGGCAGGACTTGATGAGCACAGAGCAGGTAGGATGGGTCCCCTCAGGACCACAGGGTTCAGTGGTCTAAAAAAAGATATGAATCAAAAGTGCTTAGAAATGCATGCAAAGTTACAGCTGGAATTTCTGCTGCCCAGGAGAGAAGCCCCGCATCCTCTGACAGATAAGAATAAGGCCTGATACAGTCAGAGAATTTGAGGAGAGGGAGGGGTTCCTGGACAAGATGAAGTTTCTGTGGCTCGGAAGTCTATGGAAGCATTAACTGGGGAGGGTGATAGAGTGGTGGAGTCTGGATGCAGTTGGGCCTATGCAAACACCGCTGCTGGGAGGGGAGGGGGTCTTGGAGAGCAGAAGGGATCTCAGCACAGGGGAAGAGGAAGGAGCAGGGTGGCCCTTACTGGAAGGTGAGGCTGGGGGCAGGATGCTCCGAGACTTGCAGACTGAGAGGCGGGTTTGGCCACCTGAGAGAGGAGTTGGGTTTTGGGAAAGCACAGGAAAGCAGCAGAAGGGACATGTCACACCTAGCCTTTGAACAGATCTCACTACTGACGTAGGAGCCACCAGCTGGCACCCTCGGAGGCCTCCACAAATAGAGCAAACCTTGTCTTCCTTACTGTAAGCCCTGTGCCTCCAGGAATGATTCTGGGTCTGATAAAGGGCCGAACATTGCTTCCCATTTTTTTTTTCTTTTTTTTTTTCCCTCAGAGTATTTCTTGATTTAAATGAAATTCATTTTTTTCCATTAAAAGACATAAGGTATTTAGTATAATTCCCATTTACAGTGATCCAGTCTCTTAAGTTGTGTCCGACCCTTTGCGACCCCATGGACTGTAGCCTACAAGGCTCCTCTGTCCTCCACTATCTCCCGGAGTTGGCCCAGATTGATGTCCAGTGAGTTGGTGATGCTACCCAACCACCTCATCCTCTGCCAACCCTGCTCCTTTCGCCTTCAATCTTTCCCAGCATCGGGGTCTTTTCCAATGCATCGGCTCTTTGCATCACGTGGCCAAAGTATTGGAGCTTCAGCTTCAGAATCAGTCCTTCCAATGAATATTCAGGGTGGATTTCCTTCAGGATTGACTGGTTTGATTTCCCATGCTTTCTCCCAAATAGTCTTGGTACACTAATCATTGCATCTTTATTTTTAATTAATTTTTACAGTCATCTTTTATTATTGTAGTATAATTGCTTCACAATATTGCGCTAGCTCCTACTGTACAACGAAGTGAACCAGCTCTTTGTATACACTGCCCATTTCTTCTTTAATGGGTTTACTTTCTTCATCCATGACCACTGGCCTTTTGGTGTGCTTTAGAGGACAGCATTTTCAGCCCTTTGGAGATCATATTGAAGGGAAGAGCTTTTGAAGAAAACAGGATTTTTAAAAAATCAACAAACTGGCATCTGCTTTAACTAGCCTCTAACAAGGGAATTCATTAATTCAAAAATGTAAAAAAATAATAGAGCAGCCTCTTTAGAAGAATATGATATCTTACAATAACTGGTGTTAAATTGGAGGTAACTAAGAGCCTTAATAAACACGTACACAAAAACCTTCGCATTTCATCTACTCAACTTCGGGCCCATGCTTCCTTCTCCCCAAACTGAAAAGTTGGTTTAGAGCATGGCTAATCTATTGCGATGCAATCATATTTTCACCTTATCAAATATCCCCACGTATTCCTTCTACCCGCTCAAAAATGGAACAGCAGTGATTTAGATTTTATTTGGAAAATTCTTTATTCATCAAACGGAAACACATTCAATTGCATTCAAGGAATTCAATTTCAAACTAATTTATCTTACGTTAATGTTTAAATTCATGAGATTTTGCTTAGACACATCCTTGTAGTGTAATAAATTCTGAGTCAATATGATAATTATTAAAATAGAAATGAGCATGAGAAAAATAAATTGCGTGATCTGAGGGTGAGTTCTCTTGCGCCTGAGCTGTGAGGCTTGTAGCAAAGAAAGTGAGAGAAACGAAAAAAGAGAAAAAATAAGTCGAGGGAGGGATGAAAGGAGAGGAGGAGAGAGAGTGTGCGTAAGAGCATGTGTGCTAACACTTATCTGATGCACACTGTGTTCTAGTCGTTTCAGGATTTCTTCAAACTCTTGCATCCCTTGGACTGCAAGGAGATCAAACCAGTCAATCCTAAAGGAAACCAACCCTGAATATCCATTGGAAGGACTGATGCTGAAGCGCCAATACTCTGGCCACCTAATGTGAAGAGCCCACTTTATTGGAAAAGACCAGGACAGTGAGATGGAAGGCCAAAGGAGAAGGGGGAGGTGAGATGGTTGGATGGCATCATCTACTCCATGGATATGAGTTTGAACAAACTCAGGCAGGTAGAGAAGGACAGGAAAGCCTTGCGTGCTGCAGTCCACGAGGTCACAAAGAGTTGGGCATGACTTAGCAAATAAACAATGACAACAAAATCCTCAGCATAAGCAGTGAGGATTGCTCGAGTGTTAGTAATACCAGCTAATGATGAGCTCTTCCTGTGAGCCAGGCAGTGTTGCACGGGAAATTTGGCTCAATCTTTACAATCTACATAGATGAGATGATGCCTGCCCTCCCCAGGTGAGAAAAATGAGACTGGGAGGCATAAGACGACAAGATCAAGGTGAAATACGCAGTAAGAGGGGGATCCAGACGAAGAGCCCAGGTCTGGCTCCATGATCTTAACCATGATGCGTTATGCTCACCCCACCTGTAAAGATGGCAGAAATGTGAATTTGGATTTGCCAGACTCCTAAAATCCCACACTCACATTAGAGAGCTTCCCAGGGATCATAATGCTCCCCCCTCCCCAAGATGAAAGACCCAAGTTCCTGAGTAGGACCCCTGGTTCCTTCCCCACCATCTGGAAACCTTCCACTTGCTGCCAATGTCTTCAAGATCCCAGTCCCATTTTCACCACATTGATTGCTTTCTTTGTCTCTAACCAGTTCCTTTCCATGTGCTATCGACTGAGGACTCAAGCTTCCTACAGTGAGTATATACACTTCCTACAGTGAGTATATACAGTGAATAAATACCCACTAATTGGGAAATGATATTGCAGTTTGAAAACGGAAGAGAGAGTGGAACTCAAAAACACTTCCTACAGGTGGGTCTTTGGACCTTCACTATCCAAATAGACTATCCAGAGTAAGGCTTTCTTTTCTCTTCTCAACTTGCTTGTTCTAGACACACAACTCCTTTTCTCCTGTAATGAATTTCCCTCATCCTTCCCAAATCAGCCCCCAAAAGCCCAATAACCTCTGACTTTCCCATTGATTCTTGCACTGCGTGTGTGAATTTTAAAATATCTAGAATAGCCATTTTCAACTGGGGCAATTTTACCCCCAGAAGACATTTGGAAATGCCTGGAGACCTTGTTGGCTGTCACAGCTTGGGTGGAGGGGTGGTGTTACTGGCCTCCAATGAGCCGAGGTCAACACCTGCAAGCTCAGTCGTGGATGACTTTGTGACCCCATGGACAGTAGCCCGCCAGGGAGCAGAGGTCAGAGATGCTCTTAAATATTCTACAGTACACACAACAGTCCCTGCCCCCAACAAAAATTATCTGACCCCAAAAGTCAAAAGTGCAGAAGTGAGGGCAAGAACCCCAGCTTAGAAGGACACAATTAATAGCTATTGATAACGGCTGCCTCCAGAAAGGAGACGGGGACAAGAAGACAGTGCTTAAGTCACTTCAGTCGTGTCCAACTCTTTGTGACCCTAAGGACTGTAGCCTGCCAGGCTCCTCTGTCCATGGGATTCTGTAGGCAGTAAGACTGGAGTGGGTTCCATGCCCTTCTCCAGGACCCAGAGACTGAACTCGTGTCTCTTAAGTTCCTGCATTGGCAGGCAGGTTCTTTATCACTAGCACCACCAGAGAAGCCCCAAGAAGACAGTATGACTTTTTAATTCTTTCACTTCTGAACTGTTAACAGCTTTTCTTTACAACCCATATGTATTATTTTTGAAATGTTATCCCGTTGTTCAGTTGCTCAGTCGAGTCTGACTGTTTGTGACCCCGTGGACTGCAGCACGCTAGGCTTCCCTGTCCTTCACCATCTCCTGGAGCTGGCTCAAACTCATGGCCATTGAGTCGGTGATGCCATCCAACCATCTCATCCTCTGTCGTCCCCTTCTCCTCCTGCCTTCACTTTCCCAGCAACAGGGTCTTTTCCAGTGAGTCGGCTCTTTGCATCAGGTGGCCAAAGTATTGGAATTTCAGCTTCAGCATCAGTCCTTCCAATGAACACCCAGGACTGATCTCCTTTAGGATGGACTGGTTTGCACTCCTTGCAGTCCAAGGGACTCTCAAGAGTCTTCTTCAACACCACAGTTCAAAAGCATCAATTTTTTGATGCTCAGCCTTCTTTGTGGTCCAATTCTCACAACCATACATGACCACTGGAAGAATCATAGCTTTGACTATATGGACCTTTGTTGGCAAAGCAATGTCTCTGTTTTTTAATATGCTGTCTAGGTTTGTCATAGCTTATCTTCCAAGGAGCAAGTATCTTTTAATTTCATGGCTACAGTCACCATCTGTAGTGATTTTGGAGACCAAGAAAATTAATTCTGTCACTATTTCCATTGGTTCCCCATCTATTTGCCTGAAGTGATGGGACTGGATGCCATGATCTTAGTTTTTTGAATGTTGAGTTTTAAGCCAAGTTTTTCACTCTCCTCTTTCACCTTCATCAAGAGGTCCTATGACAAATCTACCAAAAAAAAAAAGTACCTGTTTTTAAATGTTCTCTTTAAAAAAGATTTTTTAAAAAAAAGTTTAAGTGAACTTTTTAAAGGAAGGCAAAACAAATAGTAATTGGAAGAAAAATTAGTTTCAAGGGGCTAGGTGATAAATCCAAAGAGGAAATTCCTGTGATATGGCACCAAGCGATTTACCCTTTTCATTACTGTGTGACCAAAAAAAAAAGACAATAGTAACTTGAAGAGATTTATTATTATTTAAGATGATGGTGATAAAGAAAAATAGAGGAGATATGCTCAGCATTTTAATGGGAAATAAAAGGAGAAATCCAGAATTTTCTTTACAACACCACTTTGTGTTCAAAACAAAGTGACATCTGGAGTTGTTGTCTTGTTGGACAGACAACTAGTCACATTCCTAAAATTTCTCTTAACTATCCTAAAACTTTAAGATGAAAAATGTAGACAGAGATTTGGAAGTCCACGGGAAAGAAAACCATACAGTATGTCCACAGTTTCATTCACATTGTTGTTGTTGTTTAGTCACTGTGTTCTATCCGACTCTTTTGCGACCCCATCGACTGTACCCCACAAGGCTCCTCTGTCCATGGGGTTTTTCAGGCAAGAATACTGGAGAGGGTTACAATTTCCTACTTTAGGGGATCTTCTCGACCCAGGGATGGAACCCGGGTCTGCTGCATTGCAGGCAGATTCTTTACCACTGAGCCTCCAGGGGAGCCTTCTTTCACATTGCCAGCTCCTTGTCGTTGATGATGCAGACTGGATGTCACCTCTTCCAGGAAGCTGCTCCTTGCCCTGATTTGTGTGGCACACCTTTGGCATGCTCCTTCCTGAAGCGTCCTGCAATTCCCTCCATCCAGCTCACAGCACAGAACCTTAATTGTCTCTGGTTACCTGTCTAGGTCCCCTAAGGCAGGGGTATCTGATTACCCATCTCTGATTCTGCAGCAGCTAGGATACTGTGTGATTCTTAATAGCTATACAAAACTTCAATGGGATGGAACTAATTCAAAGAAGGAAAAAAACAGACACAAGGATGAAAAAAATAAAAGGAATATGCTTTTACTGACTCTAAGAAAACAAGAATAGGGGAATTCAAAAGCAAGGGATGGGGCAGGGGTTGGTTACTTCCCTGTTGGCCCAGTGCTAAGGCTGCAGTCCCAGAGCAGGAGGCCTGGGTGTGATCACTGGTTGGGGAACTAGATCCCACGTACCACAGCTAAGAGTTTGCATGCTGCAATGAAGATCAAAGATCTCACGTGTCAGAACTAGGACACAGTCCAGCCAAAGAACACATAAACAAATAAGTGAATAAACTGAAAAGACACAGTGGAGTGGGGAAGAGGGAGGGATATAGTTAAGGAAGGAGGGAGGTGGCATACAGCCTCATTGATAAATTGAGGTGGGTGGAGAATATAGGAAGGAGGAGTGGTTAACACAGTCCCCTCCCACCCGGGAGTCCAATGCTGGTCCTGTCTTTGACCAGCTCAGAGCCTGATAAAATACCTACTCAGTTTCCCATTTGCACAACGGAAGGGATAGCAGTAGGCACGTCATGTGATGCTAAGGAACATGAAATCGGAATCATACATGTACAGCGCCCAAGGAGAGTGCACACACCCTGAGTAGCTATCAGGGGTGGCTGTTCTCGGTGATGAATTCTAATGGTGATCAGAACAGTTCCCAGCAGCACACACTCATTAATACTAATCCATGCCCTTTATGTGGCTGACTCTGCTGGGTATTTTAATGCATAAAGAGATCTGAGATTCAGTTATTGCTCTCAAAAGGCTTAGCCTAGATGCAGAGTCAGACCAGCCCCAGCTCTGTCCATGGTGTCTTTTCCACCCCTCTCCCTTCCTCCAAGCCTAAGCTGCCCAGGAAAGCCAGCACTTGGACCTTGAAAAACACACCATAATGTGTAAGTGTGAATTAGCATGGGGTTGTCTACCCTCATACCTTATGAGCGGCTTCATCTGCCATAACTTAGACTGTGATGGGAAATAAAATGCAAGCGCGGCAAAGAGCTCACTGTGCACGGCAAGACATGTTTTATCTCTAGCCATGGAGTGGAATTGCATTCCTGTTGTGAAACCCAGATTGATGCATGCGTTTTATTTATAACCCTTTCTCCCGAAGTTCCTCCAAGTTACAAGTTAGCAATGAAAGTTTGCAGTGGCTTTTAAAAGGCCTGCTGGCATCTCCCCCTGACAGCCAAATTCTTGCAAGTGACAGGAACAGAGCACAGGATGGGCGAGAGTCAGCAGGCATTGACAAATGGACGTGTCCAAGAAAGAATAATTGTGATGGAAGGGAACAGGCAGAAAGCAAAACTGGTGAGCAAGGTCTTCATTCTGAGCCCATCATACCAGCATCTCAAACTGGCTGCATTCAGCCATTGGTGCTTTTCCCTTTCATCATCCCCTGGACTTGGAGCAGGTCAAGAACCCCTTTCTATTTCCATCCGCCACTTCTCATTCCATCTCCTCCAGCGGCTGCAGAAAATGCCCCCAGAACCATTTAGCTAGCAATGCCCTCCATTTAGTGACCATTTCTCAATTCTATACATCTATGCTACCATATTTGGTCATGCAGAAGATATGGTAGTCAAGAAATCCCAACCTCTAAATGCAAAGTTGCTTTAGTCGTGTCCAATATTTTGCTATCCTATGGACTATAGCCTGCCAGGATCCTCTGTCCATGGTATTTTCCAGGCAAGAGAACTGGAGTGGGTTGCCATTTCCTCCTCCAGGGTATCTCCCCAACTCACAGATCAGACCCAGGGATTGAACCAGTGTTTCTTATGTCTGCTTGCATTAGCAGGTGTGTTCTTTACCACTAGCACCACCTGAGAAGCCCAATACTAGAGACAAGCAAATCAAAGATAAGCACTCTGGAAAACAGTCCAACACTGCCTCAAAGAATTCAACATAGTGTTACTATATGACCCAGAGATCCCATTTGTAGGTACATACTCTAACACAAACAGGTGCTCAAACAACACATGCACACACATGTTCATAGCTGCGCTATTCATGACAGTCAAAAGGTAGAAACAACCCCAATGTCCATCAGTGGATAAATGGATCAAACAAATCATGGTATAGCATTACAATGGAATGTTATTCACCCATAAAAAAAGGGATGGCAACCAAATAGATATTATGATGCTACACAGATCATAAATATATGCTATCAAAAATATTACACTAAGTTTAAGAACCTAAAGACAAGAAATCATGTGCTCTGATTCCATGTATGTGAACAATTCAGAGAGACAGAAAGCAGACTCAAGGTTGCCCAGAGATATGGGAAAGTAGAAATGAAAATAATTGGAACTAGATAAAAATGGTTGTGCAATAGGTTGAGTATACCATGTGCCACTAAATTGCTCACTGGAATACAGTTATGTATTTTTTTTTTTAAGATTGTGAAGGGACTCAGCCATACATATATGTGTATCCATTCTCCCCCAAGCTCCCCTCCTATCCAGGCTGCCACATAAAATTAAGCAGAGTTCCCTGTGCTGTACAGTAGGTCCTTGTTGGTTATCCATTGTAAATACAGCAGTGTGTTTACATGAAATTCACCTCAAATAATAACCAAAAATAAATATCAAAGACTACAGAGTTTTCTAATTCTGGGACAGAATAGGTCAGGTACCAAGATCCAGTTTTGGACGGGGGAAAAATCAGAGACTGAAGTCATGGTCAGGGTTAGCTGTAAAATGACACTGAGTCTAAAACAGGTGCAAGAGGAAAGTCCATGGGTATGGACTTACAGTAAAGGTCTCAACACAGATGCAGGGGCCTGGCGTTGAATCTCAGAGCTATGAATACTATTCTCTAGCTGTGTAATGCTGGCGACTTCACCATTTCTGAGCCTTGCTGGACATACTGGAAACAGACGGGGAATCGTCTTTGCTGGGTTGCCTCAAGAATCCAATGACTGTGATTGCAAAAAATCTATTGTAAGTCATTGCATGTAATACTCAGTAAATGGTCACCTTACTGATTATCATGGAATCACCATGCACAGAATGTGTGGTCAAGGTTGCCAAGGACGACAAAGGTCAGACCCAGGAATGTCCTCCTGAGGCCACTGCACTATGTAGAGAACATTACTCTCCTGCTGATGACAGCAGCACATGAGGGTGATCCCAACTCCACGAGGACTTCTAATGCTTCTGCTGGTATCAGGCCTGCTAACATTCCATTGGTCAGATGAAGTCACACGACCAAAACCAGGATAAAAGAGACAGGGAATATCCACCTGGTACTCTAACGAGAGGAACACACCAAAGGACATGTGGACAGTGGGGGAAGGGATGAAAAATATGAAACGTTAATACAAATATACCATGACATCCCAAGATATTTGTGTTCCCGTTTTAGAGACAGGAAACCAGACACTTAGCAACAGTGCCAAGATCATTTAGCTTGAAAATGACAGAGCTGGGTTGAAAACCAGGTCATCTAACTTTAAAGCAGAATAGCAGGACACAGTGAGACTCCAGGGAGACGGTGTAGGAACAAGGTATGAGGCAAAACTTCACGGAGGTCATGACCCTCCTTGTCTGATATGAATGACATTCCAAGGGTGTTTCACAAATGCTCAAATTATTACCATTAATAGGATTTCTGTAGCTGGACATGAACTTAAGAAAGGAAAGTCCTCATACAGTAGAAATGTGATTAAAGGGACTTCCTACTTTAAGGGATCTACTTTGGAGCAGACCTCTGTCCAACTTCAGGGAGGTCTGCTCCAAAGTAGCTTTTTCTTTTTTTTTTTTTTAACCAAATTAAGTCTTTATTGAATTTGTTACAATACTGCTTCTGTTCTGTCTTTGTTTTTTGGTAGTGTGTCATGTGGGATCTTAGCTTCCTGACCAGGGATTGAACCCACACCTCCTGCATGGGAAGGCAAGGTCTTAACCACTGGACCAACAGGGAAGTCCCCAAAATAAGTTTTAAAACAATCATTTCCATCATGAGACACTCAAAGAAGGTGACACGTGCAGCTGACAGCTCAGCAGCATCCTCCTACGTGAAAGATGCATTCTGGTTAAGTGTGTTTGAAATTATGACAGATTAAGGTGAGCAGAAATGCATTACCTGGGTGTCTGTTTTCACATTAAAATCTCCAGAAACAAGGTGCTTGTCTCCGATTGTGTGGACGATTTGATGGATTATAGGTCCAGTCAAGGGGGGAGCACTCACTCAGAACCCCTAATTAGCAATATGCATGCTGCCATGTCAAAGCCTTCCTCCTGAGGGCCGTCCTGCGATGAGCTATCTAGACTTGAATTCCAGTTCATCACTGTGCAAAAGTCATGTAAATGTAAACTGGGCCCATCTTGCAACAACAAAACCCACGACTGACTCTCATCCAGATGCCTTTTTCAGTAAGTCAGAGATGCCACAATTCTTTTAAAATGGTAAACACTCAGAAAGGAGCTCTTCTCCCTAAAGTATTTCCCCGTCTTATTATAGCTAAGACTGTATCTCCAGGTCTTCAAGCACCTTCTAAAAGCTTCCTGTTGCCCTTGGCATCAGTGGAGTGGAATTACTTTTCTAATTGCACCCAAAGGCATAGACACAGTGTTGACATGTTTGGTAGGAACTGATTTTTTTTTCTCCTAAAGTAATTATAAGAATAGAATATTAGATCATTAGAATTAGAATGAGGGTTGTCTGCAAAGAATGGGAGCGTTTTTGCTTGGCAGTCAAGGCAACAGAGTGCAGTGGTTAAGAGTAAGTGATCTAGGCTTTCCTGGTGGTCCAGTGGTTAAGAATCTGCCTGCCAGTGCAGGGGACACATGTTCGATCTCCCTGTGCAGCAAGATTTTGCATGTCTTGGAGCAACTAAGCCCGGGAGCCACAAATACCAAAGCCCACATTCTAGAGACTGTGCTTTGCAACAAGACAACCATCGCAACGAGAAACCCTCATGCCGCAGTGAAGGGTAGCCCAGTGCGAAGCAAGTGGAGAAAGCAAGACTCCACAGAGCAACGAAGACCTGGTGCAGCCAAAATTAACTGATTTGAAAAAACAAAAAAAGAAGTGCTCTGGAGTCAGGAAGACCTGAGTTTGAATCCCGGCTCTGGCAAATCACAAGTGGGCAACCTCGGGCAATTCACATACTATTTCCAATATTTAGTTTACTCCCCTGTAGGAGGATTGATTCCATGAGATGCTGTGTGGATAGACAGGATGCAGTGTCTGCCACGGAGGATGCTGGAATAACGGTTGAAAAATACAGACAGATCACAGCACTCACTTGCATCATGTCTTTCAGTGGATTCCCTGGTCATAGGGCACGGCCCGTGAACCGGACATGGTCCTGCAACGACCAGCACGTCTCTCCCCTCCATCCTCGCCTCCAGCCCCATCCATCCTCGAGCGTTGCATTCTTAAGGACTTTGCACTTCACTCCCTCAGGTTCCCTAGACCTTCTCTGCTGCTCTCTCTCCTCCCAATTCAGCCTGGTGAACGCCACCCACGCTTCAAGCATCTTCTCAAATGTCACTTTGAAGAATCCTCTCTGCATCCAACCTGGGCTGGTGCTCAGGCCTGGTGCACTGGGAAGACCCAGAGGGATGGGATGGAGAGGGAGGTGGGAAGGGGGACCGGGATGGGGAATACATGTAAATCCATGGCTAATTCATTTCAATGTATGACAAAAACCACTGCAATGTTGTAAAGTAATTAGCCTCCAACTAATAAAAATAAATGAAAAAAAAAAAAAAAAAGAATCCTCTCTGGATTTACATCCATGATCTCTGTTCCCTACTCTTGTGGCCCCAGTATAACTTCCCTTCACAGCATGTATAAGAGATTGTATTTTTTTATTTCTTTGATTTATGCCTGTCTCTCCACCCCAGTTAAACTCTCAGCTCTGTGAAACTGGAGATCTGGTCTAATTTGCTCCCAGGACCTCGCATCAGGCCTGACACCTACTAGGTATTCAACGGTTAGTTATTCAATGAATGACACACAGTAGGTATCCAGTGGTTAGTGATTCAATGAATGGATGAAAAACAATGTCACAGAAAAGAAGTGAAGGGAACGCAGCCTGCTGCTCTGTGATGACCAGGAGGGGTGGGATGGGGGTGGTGGGAGGGAGATCCAAGAGAGAGGAGATATGTCTGCATATGACTGATTCACTCCACTGTACAGCTGAAACTAATGCAACATGATAAAGCAATTATATTTCATTAAAAAATAAAAAACATTTAGGACTAGTGCATGAGCTCTGTCTTAATTAGCTTCCTTGCCTTCAGCTTAAACAGCACAAAACGGTATTTTGAGTCTCGTTTAGATATCCCCTCCCTGACTTCCTCTTTGTTACTATGTCACAGAAGAAAATGATAATAATTACTATTGTAATATTGATGATTCAATGAGATCATTTTCTGATATTGGCTGGTATGGTGTGGTGTTGTTTTGTAGTTTTAAATAAGCTCCCTATGTGGGCTATTAAATAAAGTGGGGACAAATGAGAGGAATTATGCATTCGCTCTTCACTCCAGGACAAGTTGTTATGTTTGCCTGAATCTAATTTCCCTTCATCTAGATCACTGAACCGAATCTCAGCTATTGCTGGTGCCAAGTTGAGAGTGTTGGTGGAGGCCTGGTTAATAACTTGCTGGTAAGTTCAGCAAGGGAGGAATTGCACCCAGTCTGGGCCATTATTTCTCTTCCTTTACATAACATGGTGTTTGGGGCTGAGCTGAAATGGAGGCAGTGGGAGGGTAAACACTACCTTCCTGTTCTATTCACTCATTCCCAATGGACCCTTTCCCAAACTCCATGTGCTTCCTGCTCTTGACAAGCCCGGGAGGTTTTATTTTATTACTAGAGAAGGAAAAAGAAGCGTTTGATAGGAGGAGAGAGTTTGGGACTCGGAAAGGGGATAAGAAAACTCAACATGGAATGGGGGTGCATCTGTGCCCTGCTCGGTTCCTGGGGTTGATTCCGAGCCACCTGTGGATGGAGCAGGTTCCGGTGCAGAAGGTGGGGGAGACTTGGTATCAATATAAGGAGATCTCCTTTGGGGAGGAGGCGACAGATCACAGCACAGAGCTAGGAAGGGGGCCGTCTGCCCTGTCTCTAAAGAAGATGGAAGGATGGTCTGGGATCCCCAAACGAGAGCCATGGGAGCATCCAGAGGGGATGTCTAGGAACGGATGTCAGAGTTCTCCAGATAAGAGGTGACGATGGTGGACCCCTGGGAGCAGCTACGTGGTCAGTGTGGGGCTGGAAAAGACAAACGTCCGATTCATGGTATACGGGTTTAAGTGTCACCTGGGAAAGACGGCCAGAGATAATTTGTTTTTCCTCCAGGTTTTTTTTTAATTATAGTTTTCAAAATTTTATTTCTAATTGGAGGATAATTACTTTAAAATACTGTGATGGGATCTGCCACACATCAACATGAATCAGCGGCAGGTATACAAACGCCACCCCCCCCCCCAGCCTCCCTCCCACCTCCCTCCCCATCCTAATGATACTTGATTTCCAACGTTGTGTTAGTTTCAGGTGTATAGCAAAGTGATCCAGTTCTTTTTCAGATTCTTTCTATTATAAGGTTATCATGTGATGTTGAATATAGTTCCCTATGCTATACCAGAGATCCTTGTTTGTCTCTGTTATACATAGCAGTGTGTACAGGTTAATCCTAAACTGTTAATATATCCCTGCTCTCCCCACCCCTCACTCTGTGCCCAGAAAAATCCTCTGGAGAAGGAAATGGAAACCCACTCTAGCATTCTTGCCTGGAAAATTCCATGAACAGAGGCGCCCGGCGGTCACAAAGACTTGGACATGACTGAGCACACACATCATGACAAGTCAACGTGTGTATGTTCATCCCAAACTCCTAATCTATTTCTCCCCTCTCCCTTCCCCCTTTGTTAACCATAAGTTCATTTTCAACGTCTGAGAATCTATTTCTGTCTTGTAAATAAGTTCATTTGTATATAATTTTTAGATTCCACCTATAACTAATATCATATGATATTTGTCTTTCTCTGCCAGAAATAATTAGGATACACCCTAGGGTATGGTGGAAGACCAATTTTTAGTGATAAGCCAATGATTTTATTTCCTACAGTCATAATTTTGGTATATATAGTAATTGTGACCTTATTTTTCAGCCATAAAACAATGAGTCCCCTGGACAAAGAGGTCATATTTTTTTTTTTTAAATGAGAGTAAACAAAAATTCATGGTTTTCTTCATATAGCTCAGCATTGTTTAACCGCTTGTCAGGACAATGTGTCATTTTCCTGAAATACAATTTTGTAAACACTAAGACAAAAATAAACAGAGGGAGGGAACTTTTTAAAATTCCTCCTTTCCTTCCTTATTTTTCCAGTCTCCAAAGAAAGACAGCAACAACCTCTAGAAGCATCTTAACTCTGACATGACTGCCCAAGGATTCAGGAACTCCCCACCACTGTGTAAAGCTCTGACTTCCATGATGCTGAGTTAGAAACCTTATGTGGTTAAGCAAAGGACCTACAAGGAAAATGCCAGCCCTCGGCACTAATGGGCGACCAGCAGGCAACTCTCCCGTTTGCCTGCCACCCTTGTTCCTTAAATATGCAGGCCAAACCTGGGCATTAAAAACGGAATCAAGCCTTAGCAGTGCAAATTAGCACTTTGCTTTCTACAATGTCATTCTAAGGTCCTCTCAGGAAAATCTCATTGCTTGGTCTGCAGGGAGAAATACCCATTGAAATGCAGTCCCAGACAAAACAGGAAATGCAAAGAGCAGCTTAAAATTCACAGACATTCATTTTAACGGGATGGAAAATAATTTATCCCTTGGGGCCTTACTTTTAAGAGTCATTAATTAATTAATTTTAAAGGATTTTGTTTTAACAGCAAGCTTCTTATAAAGGCTACATCATATGGAGACTGATGAAAAAAATATATATATACAGGTTGATTCAAAAAAATCAAACCAGCAAACGCGTATTGCACTATGTGTTTGGAGAAATGGCCATGACTGTTTCCATTCCTGTTGAGAAAAATTAACAATCTATGTATATGAAATTCTAGTTTTCAACATATTTCAATATTTTTCTCTTTGTCTTATAAATATCAGCTTTTAGGTTGTTAATCTTCCCCAAATCAGTAAAAAAGTCAAGCTAATTTTGGAATCATATGAGGACTAGCTACATTAAACACTCTCTTCTCCTAAATTGAACAAGCCAGAATTTTGTGACACTCATGGAGAAGAAAAAAAAAAAATCCCATAATATGCAGGGAAAAGATAAAAATGTTAAATGTTACTTGGTGAAAACCTTACCATATTAAGAGAGGTGATTTTATCCCATACCATTTATCATCTTGGCCAACATCATTGGGTCCAATTCTACTGCTCCACAGTTGAATGGTAATTCTACTTCTCATTCCTTTTTCTTTCCAGTGCATTTTAAAGGCCTCTCAGGCTTTCCCTTCTCTAAGTCCACTCCTGCAAAGGCAGTTTGGTACAATTCTTTTCAAACCCCAGTATCACTTTTCTGTGAATTGGGAGGCCTTAAAATTTTTTTTATTTAATTAATTAATTTATTTTTATTAGTTGGAGGCTAATTACTTTACAATATTGTAGTGGTTTTTGTCATACATTGACAAGAATCAGCCATGGTTTTACATGTATTCCCCATCCCGGTCCCCCCTCCCACCTCCCTCTCCACCCGATCCCTCTGGGTCTTCCCAGTGCACCAGGCCCGAGCACTTGTCTCATGCATCCAACCTGGGCTGGTGATCTGTTTCACCCTAGATAATAAACATGTTTCGATGCTGTTCTCTTGAAACATCCCACCCTCGCCTTCTCCCACAGAGTCCAAAAGTCTGTTCTATACATCTGTGTCTCTTTTTCTGTTTTGCATATAGGGTTATCGTTACCATCTTCCTAAATTCCATATATATGTGTTAGTATACTGTAATGGTCTTTATCTTTCTGGAGGCCTTAAAATTTATCTCATAAAATTGAGTTTCTAATAAAGGTCTCTCTGCCAGACAGAAGTAGCCAGGTGTTCTTCATTTATTTTGTGATCTTAGTTTTTCCTGTGTAGATTTTATAATTGTTCCCACAAATTGTTTACATTTATTTCGAAGTGAGACAGTGAATTATCTGGCAGTTCTATAGTTATAAGCAATAGAATCTATGGCTAACCTAAGAAAAAAGGGGGGTTTATAGAAGAATATGGGATATTCATGGAATTAAGACTCATAAAAGGGTATTGTTCATGCAGAAATAAATACCATTGTTCATCATCATATCAGCCATTCTTCTAGAGCCAGAGTACCAGGGGAGAGAGGACAGCTGGCCAGGCTTGGATTCTGCGTCCGTCTCTTCACCACATTTGGTCAAGAAGAAGGAGAAGGAACTCACAGAAGCTGTCTGTATGGTTCTCAGGGGATTTTGTGTTTTTAGGACATCTGTATTGTCATTTGGATCACAGCGTGGTAGAAAGGTAATCTCTCCAAAATAATAATAATAATAAAATTAAAGAGTAGGGCTGGCTATTTTCTGGAGAGCTAAAATCAAAAGCCAAACAACATAATTTACTCCAGACTGTATGGACAAAGACGTGCAAGTCAACGAAGGCAATTGAGACTTAATCCCTAATTATGTATATATAAAGGTACATTTGCTATGAATTATCATCTCTGGAAATTAATACCTGTGAAGGAAGAAAAAGATAGCTATTTCTTTCCTGGGATCTTCCAGAGCTGACCTTATTTGGTTATCGAAAGAGATGGGGGGAAGGAGAGACGGAGGGAGAGAGAGAAAGGGGAGAGAGGGAGAGAAAGACAGAGGGAGCGAGACAGAGAGAAGGAGGGAAGGAGAGAGAGAAGGCAGGAGGCAGAAGGAGAGGGCGAGATGGAGAGGGAGAGAGAAAATCTCAAGGGAGCCGAGCCAGGGAAGCAGCTCTAGATGTCTGATCATATCAAGCTCAACTCAGAACGAGTGGGTCGGCTCATCTCGGTGGTGTTTATTCATTTGGACAAAAGCAACTCTCTCCAATTTCACAACTTCCAGAAAGGCAGTGGGCTGCTGAATTATACTTGGTACGACAGCACTCTTCCAGAGAACTGGAATGAGATTTCTTGGCAGCTAAAGTGTTTTTTTAAAAGCCACTGCTTTCTATGATTGCCCCCATCTTATAAATGGCTCTGCTGCTGAGAATGACCAATTCAGAGACAACGAAAAACTTCTTTCCGCAGCTCCACAGACCTCATCTAAACTTCTCAGATTCCAGTTTGTTTTGCACCGTGTTCCTAAGGATGTCTGATGGGATAGTGATTCTGTCCCACGGTGCACGCCACTTCTGGTTTGATTTTATATACAACAGAATGAAGTCTTGGGTCCTTATAAAACTTCCTAAATTCTGTCTCCTAGAATGAATTACAGCTCTCCAGTGTAGATGGGGAAGACAAAGGGTTTGGAAGTATACCGACCTGGCTTACTGTGTTCCTTTCTCACCGAGTCTTTAACCTCTGAACCTCGGATTCCTCTTCTATAAAATAGTATCTATCTTACTAATTAAATACAAGAGCACATAAAAGTGTTTGGTGCAGTTACCATTGCGTAGGAGAAACATACGTTAATTTCTTTCTACCCATGCTTTGGGATTATTTGACACTGTTTTCTACTAAGGGGTCACAGGAAGTATTGTCACGGATGCCTACGTATTTGCAAGGCATGATGATTTTCAGTATCTTGGAGACAGTGGCAGGGAGTTTAGAGTGTCTGTCTCCATTGCTGACCTACAAATAGGTTCATCAGTACCATCTTTCTAGAGTCCATAAACATGCATTAATAATATTTGTCTTTCTCTTCTGACATACTTCACTCTGTACAGTAGGTTCCAGGCTCATCCACCTCATCAGGACTGTCTCAAATGCATTCTTTATTAAAGCTGAGTAACATTCCATTGTATATATGTACCACAATTTCTGCATCTATTCACATTGATTTGTGTATATTGAAAAATCCTTGTGTCCCTGGGATAAGTCCCACTTGACCGTGGTGTTGTAGTTCTCATGTGTTGCTGGATTCTGTTTACTAGTATTTTATTGATGATTTTTGCATCTATGTTCATCGGTGATATTGGTCTGCAATTCTCTTTTTTGTGTGTGTAATATCTTTGTCTTATTGTTGTATCAGGGTGATGGTGGCCTCAGAAAATGAGCTTGGGAATGTTCCCTCCTCTGCAATTTTCTAATTTGTTTCTAAACATTTGATAGTGGGAAGCTGCTCTATAGCACAGGGAACTTAGCTCAGTGCTCTGTTGTGACCCAAGGGATGGGGTGGGGAGGGGGCAGTGAGAGCGACCCCAGAGGGGGGATATACATTTACAGACAGCTGGTTTGCTATACAGCAGAAACTAACTCAACATTGTAAAGCAACTATACCCCAATTTAAAAAGAAAAAGAATCTATCTTTGGAAAGAGAAATAGGGATACTTGGGGGCAGAGATTGGAAGAAGAATTGATCTCCATTGTGTATTATTTTCTAATGTGTGAAATTAGATACACATGGATATATTATCCACTAAAGTTTAACTTAAAATAATAACCATCACCCCAAACCCAAAAATTGCCCAGATGATACATCTGGCAATCAAAGCCCATCAGGCAATATTTGTGGAGTATCCACAACAGTCACTCTCAAGATGATCGGAGAAAATGATGCTGTGGTTCTTTCCATCTAACAGCCACTCACTGGAGAAGCTGGGGGTGGGGGGGAGCTCATCAGAATATAGTTTACTCACTTAAAGAAAAGAAATTCTACTTGGATAGCTTTTAGGAAAGTAATGCTGCCAGAGGAGAATTAAAATGTTGCTTCAATAACATGGGCATAATGAGAAGGAAATCAGAGTGAAGGTGAAGCAGCAAGGAAGGAGGGGGGAAGAACTGAGGCAATTCCAAAGGTCTGAGACCTCAGCAGAATATAGACACCACCTGCTGGAAGCTGCTAGACAACTCAATAGGACTGCTAGACACATGAAAGAAAGAAAGTGTTAGTCACTTGAAAGATAGACACATGAATGCTCGGTCGTGTCCAACTCTTTGGACCCATGGACTGTAGCCCACCAGGCTCCTCTGTCCATGGGACTCTCTAGGCAAGAATACTGGAGTGGGTCGCCACTTTCTCCCCCAGAGGATCTTCCTGACTCAGGGATGGAACCCAGGTCTCCTGTATTGCAGCTGGATTCTTTACCATCTTAGCCACCAGGGAAGCCATTGATAGACAGACGCATAGGGTTAGAATAAGTGTCTTGATGTCATACGTCAAGCAAGTTCACAACAGTGAATGAGCACATGGACTCACAACTCCTTTACTCAATCCTGACATTATTCTAGCATTTCCTGTCTCAGTGAATGGAACCACAATCCACCAAAGAAACCAGAAAGCAGAAGTTGTCTTTTACTCATCTTTCTCCCCAAATAGCTATAACAAATCAATACCAAATTCTATTAATGTTATGCCTTAGGTCTATTGCATCTGTTTACACATTTACTTCTCTGCGTCCCTCTCAACATCTTAGCCTAAGGCGACATCACTTCTTGTTTGAACTAATATAACATGGCAGATAGTGAAGGACAGAGGAGCCTGTTGTGCAGCAGTCCATGAGGTTGGGAAGAGTCAGACACGACTCAGTGACTGAACAACGACAGACTCACTGGTCTTCCTGTTCACTCCAGAATCTATCGTATTTCTGAAATTGAAACCAGTGCTTCATTAAAGAAGAAGGAGGAGGAGAGGGAGGGAGAGCTGAAGAAATCACAAAGCTAGAAAAATGCCCCTCTGGTAACACAAGGGGCTTCCCAGGTGGCTCAGTGGTAAAGAATCTGCCTGCCAGTGCAGGAGTCTCAAGAGATGTGGCTTCAATCCCTGGCTAAGGAAGACCCCCTAGAGGAGAAAATGGCAACCCACCCCATAATTCTTGCCTGGAAAATCCCATGGGCAGAGGAGTCTGGCAGGCTTGGGGCTGCAAAGAGTTGGACACAACTGAGTGACTGAGCGCGCGCACACACACACACACACACACACACACACTACTAACACAAAACAATATTATCTCATTAATATAAAGTTTACTATTTTCAGTTCAGTTCAGTCACTTAGCTGTGTCTGACTCTTTGCGACCCCATGAACTGCAGCACGCCAGGCCTCCCTGTCCATCACCAACTCCCGGAGTCCACCCAAACCCTTGTCCATAGAGTCGGTGATGCCATCCAGCCATCTCATTTTAGAATGTATCATAATCCAAATTCAGTACTATATATGAGTAAAGGATACACACACACACACACACACACACACACATATATATATAAAAGCAATAAATGATAACATTTTCAGGGAGCAATCCAGATTCCATAAAAAGTATTTTTTTCCCCCCAAATACTATCCACCTAAACTGATGAATACATACAAATGGTTTTATTTACTCATCAGGATAGGCCCAGTAACAATTATTTCTGAAATCACTTAACATTTATTAGCTTAAGGTAGTATATGAATTTTAAAAGAATGCAAACGCACTTTTTTAGAACACTATATTTGTTCTGGTTCTAGATTTTTCTTATTATAAAGGACAATTTCCCATTCTATCTTTGGAAACATTGATTTTCTGGTGATATTAAACTAAGTATTCAACATCATCAGATTAATATAAAGCTTTGAAATGATTTTCAGAAAAGAATAGTACTCAGGAAAATCTTTAAACAAATACTAGCTATGGAAGAACATCCATTTAATTAGTTTACCAGTTATTCTCTTATATTGTGACCTGTGACAATTCTACAGTGATTTATACTCCAATTAATTCTATTCTAAATCATCTAAACATTCTAACAGGTGTTTTTCTGGGTCATCTTTGTGAACCACATACATCTCCAAGATGCTGGATGGTATCTTATGTAGACATAGCAAGGGAATATTATTAGTATGAAAATATTTACAGCTTTTCCTCTCCCCAGCCTACCAAAGATAACTTCATTTCCAGTTTTGTTTTTGGAATTTCATTTCTCAGAAAAAGCTCAATGGGTTAAAAAAAAAAAAAAAAAAAGACCAGAAGAAGAGACTGAAGATTCACTTGCAAAGAGCCAAGTTTACTATCAGAGAAAGGGTAAGAGAGAAGGTCTGGACAATGAGGAAAAGGAGGATGTGGAAGGGTTTCAGATGGCGTGAGTGTGGGGATCTTTTTGGAGAAGAAAATGACAATCTGCTCCGGTATTCTTGCCTGGGAAATTCCGTGGGCAGAGAAGCCTGGCAGGCTTATAGTCCATTGGGTCGCAAAGAGCTGGATACGACTTAGCGACTAAACAACAGCAGCAATGGGAATCTTGGGAATACACAGGGGAGGGAAAAATGTTTCTGAGAGAAACAATGGACATTGTATGAAGGATGCAAAAGACTTGACAAGATGGGTCAAGAGAACATTAAAGATGTTCTCAGCATATATTAATAGCTGACCTCCCCTTGGTAAACATCCTTCAAGAGACACCAGGAACAATCTGATGCACTCTTAATGTCTGATGGTCTGTATTTCTTTGTGTGTGATCATAACAAGGCAAGTCATTATTGGATCTGACTTTCTGTTTTCCAATGACAACCAAACTTTCCTGTTTGGGATAAAATGCACTCTGAAGAACATAATTCCAGTTCCCACACTTAATCTAGGAGTCAGAGTGACAAATGCACATACTTGGCAATAGGGAACGGACCTTCACCCCAGCCTCCTGGGTGCCAAGTTTCCCCCTTTTTTAAAATTTGTTTTTAATTGGGGGGAAATTTCTTTACAACATTGTGTTGGATTCTGCCTTACAACAATGCAAATCAGCCATAATTATACATATATTACCTTCCTCTGGAGCCTGCCTCTCCCCAGTCCCACTCATCTCGGTCATCACAGAGCACCCAGCCTGGGCTCCCTGTGTTATATAGCAACTTCTCAGCAGTTATCTGTTTTACACACACAGTATATATGTGTGTGTGTGTGTGTGTGTGTGTGTGTGTGTGTGTGTGTGTGTGTGTGAGTGAATGCACAGCAATCTGCCCCAGCCATCTGCAATGTAGAGGCTTGTACTCCTTAGGAAACCAGCTCTTCTAATGAACAGTGCATTCTCATTATTGACATTCCCATGAAAAAACACAGGGTGAAATCTGATATTTTTCATCCAATCAATATCCCCCAACTTCCAGAGTAACCACCGGCACTGTCTAGAGTTCCATTTAGAATTCTTCACCTACAGCAAGAAGACTGTTTATGTGTCTAGAGCTACTGACATTGTCGGTTCTACTACAGGGCAAGCTCTATTCAGTCAATCTTCAATTAACACATATTCACCTGTAATGTGTCAGGGCTAGATGAGGGGCTAAGGGTGGATCTGGTTAGAATGCAACCTCCATGAAGGAAGGAAATTTTGTCTTTGTCCACTGCTGTGGATTGAAGTACTTAAAATGATAGGAATATTGGATAAGACAAGCATTTTTACTGGACTTCATTAAATTTATCACATCAAGGCACACTCTAAGGTAAATCTTATCAATATACTTTGGAGTGTAATTCTGTATACACAGCTTAGCTTTAGGTGCAACCTCTGTGCATGAGTGTTTATAATCGCTCAGTCATGTCTGACTCTGTGACCCTTTGGACTATAGCCCACCAGGCTCCTATCTCCATGGGATTTCCTAGGCAAGAAAACTGGAGTGGGTGGCCATTTCCTCCTAGGAGATCTTCCCGACCCAGGGATCGATCTCGAATCTCCTATGTCTCCTGCATCTTGTAGGTGGATTCTTTACCCTCTGAGCCATACAGGAAGACCAAAGATACATTTTTCCAGAAGTAGGATGTAACATGGAAGTGTTAGGGAATTCTGGATTCTGACCAATATCCAAGGTCTATATTAATGGGAATAGCTTACTAGTTAATAATATTTTACAACTTACAGCATCATCTTATTTTGTAATGGGAATTCTTTAGAAAAAAATTCAAAACGTAAGCTTGAACTTCCTAGTGTAATTATACAATGACTTCTCCTTACTATGGGAAGTAATTTTCTGATAATTACTCTTAAAGAAAGTAGTCCTAGGTCTCTAGTCCTTATCTGGTAAAACATCTGCACATTTGTACAAGGGAAAATGAATAATGGTGAATGATTCTTTGGCTGAAGTCCTCCTGGTTTAGGAATCCTCTTTCCTTGTCTTTTCAATGGTGTTGCTGTTGTTCAGTCACTAAGTCATGCCCAACTCCCTGTGACCCCATGGACTGCAGCATGCCAGGCTTGCTTGCCCTTAACTGTCTCCCAGAGTTTGCTCAAACTCATGTCCATTGAGTCAGCGATGCCATTCAACCATCTCATCCTCTGCCGCCCCCTTCCCCTTTTGCCTTCAATCTTTCCCATTATCAGGGTCTTTTCCAATGTGCTGGCTCTTTGCATCAGGTGGCCAAAGTATTGGAGCTTCAATTTCAGGATCAGTCCTTCCAATGATTGTTCAGGGTTGATTTACTTTAGGATTAATAGGTTTGATCTCCTTTCTGTCCAAGGGACTCTCAAGAGTCTTTGCCAGCACCACAATTCAAAAGCATCCATTTTTTGGCACTAAGCCTTCTTTATGGTCTAAATCTCACATTCACATATGACTACAGGAAAACCATGGCTTTGATGATGGAAAACCATATTTGATGATATGGACCTCTGTAGGCAAAGAGATTTCTCTGCTTTTTAATACACTGTCTAGGTGTGTCATAGCTTTACTTCCAAAGAGCAAGTGTATTTTAATTTCATGGCTTCAGTCATCTTCTTCAGTGATTTGGAGCCCAAGAAAATAAAATCTTAATTTAAAGGGCACTGACTTTCACTTGGGACTTCCCTGGTGGTTCAGAAGATAAAGAGTCTGCCTGCAGTGTGGGAGACCCAGGTTCAACCCCTGGGTCCCGAAGATTCCCTAGGAGAAGGAAATGGCTACCCACTCTAGTATTCTTGCCTGGAGAATCCCATGGACAGAGGAGCCTGACAGGCTACAGTCCATGGAGTTGCAAAGAGTCAGACATGACTTAGCAACTAACACTAACTTTCATTTATATTAATAAATGATAAGCAGAATTTTATTGGGTCATCATGAACTGGCTCAATCATCTTTAAATTTACTATCAGGCTGTATATGTGTGTCTTATTCTGCACTGAATTTACTATCAGGCTATATATGTGTGTCTCGCTTTGCATAATCTTGAATTGGAAGATCCCCAGTGGAAACAAGCTTGCATAAGTTAAATACAATTGTATTTTCAATATACAAGTCTGAATACAGCAAGAGACTTGCATGGTTTTATCCCATTGCTAGGTCTTATTTGTATATCCTGAATATACAAGTACCATCACACTTAGTAATTTAACAGTATGGTGAAATATATATGAGTATCACCTTTAAATTTTTCTTTCATGTTTAATCCAGATTCTCTCTACCAAAAGCACCATCCAGGGCATCAGCATTGACCAGGAGCATGTTAGAAATGGCTAACATCAGGTTAATCCCCAGATCTACTGACTCAGATTGAGGGAAGGAGCAGAACAGGGCAACAGAGGATAAGATGGTTGGATAGCATCACTGACTCAATGAACATGAGTCTGAGCAAAGTCTGGGAGATGGTGAAGGACAAGGAAGCTTGGCGTGCTGCAGTCCACAGGGTCACAGAGTCAGACACGACCTAGCTACTGAGCAACAATGACAACTGACTCAGAATCTGTACTTTTAACAAGACCTCCATGTGATTCCTCTGTACATTAAAGTGTGAGAAGCACTGCCCTGATAAGCCTCTCACTTTTTCATTCATTAGACAACTATTTACTGATTGCCCACATTGTCATTAGATACCATGGAAAGATGCTAATACAGGGGTAAGATAGACAGTGAGGTATCTTCAGGATTTCCACTTGAAGAACTGAAATGATTTCTAACTCCATCGCAAAATAACCAAAAGAAAATGAAAAAAAAAAAAATCCCCCATCATGCATTCCACTTATACAGAATCACTCACATGAGATATTAGTTTAGAAATCTATTCTGGACTTCCTTGATGGTCCAGTGGTTAAGAATCCACCCACCAAGGCAAGTGACATGAGTTTGATCCCTGGTCCGGGAAGATTGCACACGCCGTGCGACAACCAAGCCTGTGTGCCATAACTATCAGCATGCCCTAGAGTCTGTGCTCCACGAGAGAAGCCACCACCACAAGAAGCGTGAGATCCATGAGAAAGAGCAGTCCCCGCTTGCTGCAACTAGGGAAAGCCCATGTGTGGCAACGGAGACTCAGCGCACCCAAAAGTAAGCAGGAAATACACAAGCAACTAACACTTTCACTTTGTCATCTACTAGTTTCTGGAGAGCCGTTAGTATTGGGTTGGCCAAAAGGTTCATTCGGGGTTTCCTATAACATTTTACTTTATCCAAAAGGTAAGGAGAGCACTTTTAGTTAAAACTGAATGGTCTAGGGGTCGACCCTGGTGCTTGTTGAAAGAGCAAAATTCTAGGGAGAGAAAGGGCAAGAGTTGGGAAGAATCAGAATGAGTGGGGATCCTGAATTTGCTTTTTAACAAATCAGTTAAAACTATGAGCTCTGGAAGATGTTCCCATACATAAATTGATGGGTAGGTTACTACTATGGCTATTACTATGACCTCTGGAAGATGTCCCCATACATATGTTGATGGGCAGGTTAATTCTATGGTTATTACTATGACCTCTGGAAGATGTTTCCATACATATGTTGATGGGCAGCTTTCACATCACATGGCAGCTTGCTAGACATCCAGAATCCTTGGGTTACCCCCAGACCTGAGTTAGAATCTGTGTTTAATAAGATCCCCGGGTAACATCTAAGCATGTGACCATTTGAGAAACCCTCTACTGAAGTATAAGAACCACTTCCCTAAGTTATTATATGTGCTCAGTTGCTCAGTCATATTTGATGCTTTGTGACCCCACTGACTGTAGCCCACTAGGTTCCTCTGTCCATGGGATTCTCCAGGCAAGAATACTAGAGCGAGCTGTCACTTCCTCCTCCAGGGGAGCCTCCTGACCCAGGGATTGAACCCATATCTCTGCCTCTCCTGTATTGGCAGGCAGATTCTTTACCAATGTGCCACCTTGGAAGCCCAAGTTATTACATAAAGAACACAAGTGTACCTCCCAGATTCAGAGTGACTGACTCTTCTGATTTACCCAGGACCAAAATATATCCAGGATGCTGAGTTTTAAGTGGTGGACCCTACATTTGGGTCCACCAGGTAAATGGAGATGGTTGGCCACCTTACACCATCTTCATGATACAGGACAGAATGAAGACGATGTGTTTCCAAATGCACTCCCCCCCACCTCATTCTCTGCCCCCCACCCAGGATGGCATCTAAATAATCTCACTCTTCCTTTTCTTAAACTAAAAACTCCTTTTCCACTTCAAGATGGAATAAATGGCCATTTAAAGACAAACTTGAGACATTAAGAACAAGAATTCCGTTTTTGTTTCCCCCCTAAACCTCTACAGAAAAGTCATCAGTTCAAACTGCAGATTGAATTACAGTCCCCAAAGCATACTAGGGAACACAATCTAATCACAGACGCTCAATAAAATATGGTGCCACTAAATCTCCTTTACTTTTACTCCAATTGTTCTCTTTATCATGGATTATTTTTATTATCTTGAGCATATAAATATTTTAGCTCCACATATAGAATTTAATTAGTTCAAAGTGCAAAATTAAAGCCATGTGAACACATTTGTTCTGGCCACGGAAACCAAAGGCACTAGTCAACCAAGAACAGATAAATGTGTCTTTGAATGGAGACAGCTGTTATCTTGGGTAGCATGGTTGCAGTCAGAATGAGGGGTTTTATCTGGGATTCCTATTTAAACATCAGGGGTCTGAAGTTGTTGCGGCTTCAGAATTAGGCAATGTTTCAGCCCCCTGCCATTCTGAATTAAGGAATATAGCTGTTCTCTGTCTCCTTCTCTCTATTAAACAGGACCACCTGGTGTTAGCCTCCATTCCTTTTGTCTCAGAATGTTCTTCACCTTTCCCAAGTTCATCGATTCTCAAGTTTTAACCTTTGAGAGAGTTTATCAAAAGGACTAATGTCCAGGTACAAACCACAGGAATTCAGGAAATATGGGGCAGGATCCAGGAACTTTCCTCAAGAACAAACACCTCCTGGCGATGCTTAGGCATGTGGCCAGAAGAACAGACAGAGGGAAGCCCTGTTTGGATCAATGCTGCTGATCACCAAGAGAGATAATATTTATTAGGTGCTGATTATCCACTCCAATATTCCTGCCTGAGAAACCGCATGGAGAAAGGAGTCTCATGGGCTCCCTTTGTCCATGGGATCACAAAAAGTCAAACGTCACTGAGCGACTAAGCATGTGCGCACACACATCCATGCCATACACTATTTAAGGATGTGGCATATATTGTAATCATTCTAACATCCCGATGACAAAGGAGTCTCGTGGGCTCCCTTTGTCCATGGGATCACAAAAAGTCAAACGTCACTGAGCGACTAAGCATGTGCACACACACATCCATGCCATACACTATTTAAGGATGTGGCATATATTTGTAATCATTCTAACATCCCGATGATTTGGGTGTTATCACCACCATCCTCATGTCTAATTTGTAGGCAACAAAGCAGTGGTACAGAAAGCCTAATCACCTTCTCCAAGGTCAACCAATTATTGGTAGAAATGGGACTGACACTCCAGCACAGTGATTTTGGGACTCATGGATTTCAGACAGGAAGCTCACCAAACGATTTTGAGTGCCAGGACTGCATGAAGCCAGGCGTCAAGGGCCCAAGTGTCACCGTTCAGAAAGACTGGACTCTCGGTATGACTAGAAGGAATAGTCCAATGGATTCATTAAATCTCTAGGTCTCTCTCAGGACCAAGGATAGCAATTACAGTGAATATTGCTGTTGTTTTTGCTGCTACTGTGGTTATAGTTTTAGCTCCTGTTTCATAAAAAGCTTATTTTAGTTCACTGGAATACAACATATGCAATAACCATATCAAGCCTGAGGAACCTGAAATCAAGAACCATGAAGCGTATGCTTTGGGAAATGGTATATGTTATATACTTTTAACTGTTTCACCTCCCTGCTATCACATATCAAACTGTATTAAGCAATAAACTCACTCCATCTCTCTCTCCCTCCTGCTCTTTCTCCCCATCCTTCCTTGCCTCCTCCCCCCACCCCAAACAGGACCACCTGATAAGAACCTCCACATCTCTGCTTTTCACTTTAACCCACACTCACAGCTCTCAAACTTTAACCTCTGTGAGAGTTCTCTGTTTCAGATTTACCAGGATCCCAAGGACCAGTTCTGGATTCATAACAACATCCACACAAGGCATCAAAACTGGACAGAGATTCTCTAGCAGGCAAGGGTGGTTCAGGCTGACTCTTTCTGCCAAATGTTGCCGAGGCGGTTGTGAATCCTCAGGGCGGTGACACAAGGAACAGCAGAGCCTTCCACCCCTGAAAAGACTGGTGAGTTAATTTCCTTCCCTGCAGCATCCCAGAGAGTAGAAACCTTTCAGGCCAGCAGCCCTAATCTCAGCACTGCGCACAGCATCCTATGTTCACCTGCTGTATTACGCCGTTTTTCTCCCTCTGATCCATCAAATGTTCCAGCTTGAGACATGGACGAAAAAGGTATTCTAGATAGAGATCATGGTCCACTTACCAAATGGCAACAAAGATAGCAATCATATAAATTCTTATCTTTTCTCTGCTGCTTGCATGCTCAGTAGGGTCTGACTCTTTTGCGACACCATCCCCCACCGCCTGCCCCTCCAGACTGTAGTCTGCCAGGCTCCTTTGCCCATGGGATTTTCCTGGCAAGAATAGTGGAGTGGGTTGCCATTTCCTTCCCAGGGGATCTGAACCCAAGTATCCTCGAGTTCAATTGCAGGGTGATTCTTTATCACTGAGTTGCCAGGAGAGAATGTTGAAGTTGATAGCTAGGGGATACAGAAGAAGCTGGGAGGTAGACATGGACACATCTCTATGGAGGATTTACAGTCATAAATATGTGCTCAGTTGAGGGAGTTCATCATATAAGAACTTGTAGCCCATAAGTGGCATCTGTGTGTGTGTGTATATATACATATATACATATATATGTGTGTGTGTGTGTATATATATGTATGAGAATTATAGTAAATGCATTTAAAAGAAAGAGAGAGAGAAAGAAAGGGTCCTCCTTTCTGGAGTATCTATGATAGATATAGATACAGATGTAGTGAAGTAGTTACAAGAACAATTAGGTAATGAAATCACAGATGAAATCTATTAATGACAGTAAAAGAAAAAGTTATTTCTCAGTCTTGGGAAATGACCCAGAGCAGTGAATATTTCTTTGGCAGTGGGGGCTGGGGAGTTTAGTGGTTTTAAGAAATTAGGCTCATTTTTTTTTTTTTTAGTTTCTTGGTTTAGCCAGAGGACTGTGGTAACCATGACATTTTAAATATGCAGTTTCATGGAAAATAAACCCTCATCCCAGTGGTTCTTGGGGTTTTTTGGCCATGCCCCCTGGCTCACAGGGTCTTAGTTCTCTGACCAGCGACTGAACCTGTGCCCTCAGCAGTGAAAGTGTGGGGTCATAACCACTGGACCATCAGAGGTTGTTCCCAGTGGTTCTGAACTTGTGAATTTCACCCACCAGCAAACCCATTAAAAACATGTGAGAACATGAAGGGGAGAAAGGCTAGGGTGGGGTGACTGTGGGGAAAGACTGGCATCTGTGTTCCATTCCTTATTTCCCCAAAGAAGGCAAAACTCCTCGTGCTGATTTGTTTCTTATTTTGCTGTGAACTGGGGAGAAGCTGTCACAGTGCGTCACCAGCCTTGCAGTTAACACTGGAAAAAATCACCGAGTTAGAAGAGCATTCAAAGCCTCTTCTATGAAGGTGAGTGTGTAAGTTCAAGAGCTTCCCCGTGGCTCAGTGGTAAAGAATCTGCCTGCCAATGGAGGAGATGCAGGTTCAATCTCCGGGCTGAGAAGATCCCCAGGAGAAGGAAATGGCAACCCACTCCAATATTCTTGCCTGGGAAATTCCATGGACAGAGGAGCCTGGTGGGCAATAGTCCATGGGGTCATCAAAGAGTATGTTGGACACAAGCGGGTAACCTTGAAGTCATAGACTATCCCAGCTTGAAATCAACACTGTGGACTATCTGCTCCTTCCTTTGAATCAGTGGAAGTTGGTTTTCAGAAGAGAAAGGTAGATAAAATACAACCAGAAACAGAATTCCATTTTTTTTAAAGTGACATGTATCATGCCAGCTCTCAAGAGAAAATACGTAGTGTAGAGAAACAAGAATTAGGTTGACTGTCAGGAGATGTGAGTTTTAGTCTTTACTCTGTCTAAAAACTAGTGACTTAGGGGAAATCAATCAATATGTGAGGTCTCAGTTTGCTCATCTGTAAAATGAATGGGTTGATCCAGAGCTCTAAGTCCCTCTTTTTTTTCATAATAGTGGAGCGGGAAAGCCGTTGACAATTACTTTGGACAGCAGTGCCTGCTCCAAATAAAATCCATGCACCATCTGCTACTGAAAGGAAAAAAAAAAAAAAATTAAAGCATGTTCCCCTACATCAACCACACATCCATTTGAAGAGCAGTGAATCCAAACTGCTATTATGATTTACATTAAACATTCTGGAACGCATACACTGGAGCCATGAACGATCTTTGCGAGGGGCTAGGGGTGGTTTCTCCCACCTGCTTTAGATGCTTACAGAATATTCAGTGATTTATATGTAGGTCACTGAAGGAAATGAGTGTTCTGCTAAACAGCCTATGCAAATGACTATGCACCAATCACTTAAAATAATTAGGAACTTATAAAATGACCATATGCAGTCATTATGAATAATTATATTAAGCCACAAAGGAAATTGTTCTCCCAACCCTCCACCTGAATCCTGAAGGGAACCTGAGCCATAGAGAGGCAGCAGGTAATTAAATACCAAATTAAAGAGAGAGAAAAAAAAAAAGAAAAGCAATAGAAATCTACAGTTAGGCAAAGCCATTTCCTATAGTTGAGAATGCCTTATACATGTATCAGTCCGGTTTGAAAGCTCTCATGTGAAAACAAACAAACAAAACAATGATGGGACAACAGAAAGATCTCACAGAAGACCTGAATGTCCGCTTCCCACCCCCACCACCCCCTCCGCCCCAGCAACCCTGGGTCAACTTCTCCAGGTCGGGTTGAGAAGGTGAACCTTGGGAACACTCTCCAACCCAGGAGAAACTGAACAGTTCACTTCATCCCATGCTTCCTAAACTTGGAGTTCAGTTATTTCCAATGTTAGTTGGCAGTGTGTTGACTCATGTTTGGTTGAAATTCCCTAGCATGCTTCATTACCTAGCCAATAAAGCAATCTAACGGAGTTATTGAATCATACGCTGCTCGCTCTATTACCACTCTCTTGTTTTTATTTCGATGCGTGATCGCTCCCCTGGACTATTGCTCAAGAGGGAGATATATGTTTTGTAACATTTTTTTTTTTTCCCGAAACCGTTCCCATCAGCTATACAAGACCTTGACTTTAATACACTACCTCCTTCTAAACGAAGAAAAGAAACAAGCAGTCAAAGTCATACATCAACATAAATCCAAAACAAACCACGGAAATGAATGTCTGTTGCTGTGTGATTTTAATTTAATATAGTCTAGCAACAGGGTGAAAACTGTGACGACCCATTATTCTTATTTCCTACAGAGTCAATCACTTTGATTCTTTATTTCTTTTTGGCCTGAGAGTAAAGTTTCCATTTTATGTTTGTGAAGAGTCAACGATTTAGCATTGGTAGGAGGGCCAGGCGTTGAAACATCAGAAAGTCAGTGATCGGGTGGGGGTGCCCAGAAATGTTTGGAAATGGACTAAAACGTCTAAATACTGTAGGATGCCAACAACGTCCTCCAGGACCCAGAAGTTTAGAAGAATTTCTCATGGAGTGTCTTGGGTTCAGGACAAGTGGTGAAGTTAGCATCTGATAAGGAACATTGCCTTCCCTGGTGGCTCAGATGGTAAAGAATCTGCCTGCAACATAGGAGACCTGGGTTCAATCCCTGGGTCAGGAATCCTGGAGAAAGGGATGGCAACCCACTCCAGTATTCTTGCCTGGAGAATTCCATGGACAGAAGACCCTGGCAGGCTACACTCCATGGGCTCATAAAGAGTCAGACAGGACTGAGCAACTAATGCTTTCACTTTTTTTTTTTTTCAAGGAACTTATAGAACCTAATCAATCTCAGTGGAAGAAAATCAAATTTCAGTGAAAATGGTCAACAAATCTGCCATCGAATTTCATTATAAAAATTACATGTGAATCTTATGGGTAAAGGGGAAATTGAATGTCTATTTCCATTTGGCCACTAGGATTTCCTTAAAATTGCAAACACTATCTTTGTAAACATGATACCATTTGGCGAACAGGATCACAGTATCTGTGTTAAATTCTAGGATCTTAAAGAGTAAGTGATAAACTTATCTGGCTTGGGATACTGTCTTGTGCAACTGGATCAGGAACTTTTGTGAGATGCAACAGATAACATCTAGTGACTGGTTAACAGATGAGTGGTATCTATTTTAATCCCCTTCACGAACAGCCCATTTTGAACTTTGGAGAGTGTCAGACAAGGCAGACATGAAAACCTGCAGTCACGAAGACTTGACATCAAGCTGCCGCAGACAACATCCCTGCCTGACAGCTCTCTACAACCCCAGCTCAGTGCCGGGTGGCTGGGTACAAGGGGGCTGAATGGGGGTTTGATACACGGCACAGTTTAGTCTTGAAACAGAATGCTTTGGAGGGAGAACCAGGAATATGGACTTCACCTCTCCATCAGTCTCTTTGGAAAGTGTGAACACATTGACTCTAAATTATATATTTTAAACTCTTCCTCTTTTCCAAATTAGAAAAATTACAGTCACGATTTTCTAAAAATACACACAATTATAGAATCCTAACATGCTGAAATAGACTGAAAGTGTCCTAAGGCATCATCTTATTCCAAGTTTCCCAAATTGTAGAAGCTTTTGGGCCTTCTTCGTCGTTTTCAGTATATGATTATCATCTCTACTTGTAATTCATCAATAGCATCTTAAAACTGAACCTTGATTTTTTTTATAAATTACTCACTTTACACATGTATTAAGAAGTAATATACATAAAGCACAGTCTCCGTGGTCTATATTTTTCTATTATGTAATAGAACAAATAGCACTATTAAAATTTATTTAGTTCTCATCAGTGATATGTATGATAGTTTATATAGCAAAATTCGATGTGTAATATTTTTTTTTTCATTCTTCAAATAGGAAAACAGAACTCCAGAGAGAAAATGACTTGTTCAAAGTCGCACCTGTAAATCCATTACAGATTTGGGGACAGGACTCAGATCTCCTAAGCCCCAGTCTCAAACTAAGACACACACTCCCTCTCCTGCTCTTTCTCTGGCTCTGGACTTGACAGATAACACTTGTGAAGCTACTGAACCAAACTTACTTAACATATACAAAGTACTGCACCGAGGCACACTTCATGGGTGTATGACCCGCGCAGTCACACAGGACCCCATACTCCGAAGGTTCCAGCCCTTGGATTAATGCTCTGCTTTTGCTCTCTTAAATTTCTTATCAAGTTTTTAGCAAACGGCTCTGAATTTTCATTTTCCACAGGGCTTCACCTATTATGTAACCAGTCTTGTCTGGAGGGTGAAAACATAATACAAGGGAAAAAAAAACCCTTAAAATACATAATCAATAACCAACCATACATAACTGACTTATTAAAAAAGAAAAGCAACTTCCACATAGCTGAGACAATGGCGGCTGCTGAAACTAATCTCCAGCACTTTCTCCAAAACCTATTCTGATTGTTGTTGTTGTTCACTTGCTAAGTCATAGCCGGCTCTCTGCAGCCCCATGGACTGTTGCACGCCAGGCTTCCCTGTCCTTCACTATCTCCCAGAGTTTGCTGAAACTCATGCCCACTGAGTGGGTGATGCTATCCACCTATCTCATCCTGTTGCCCCCTTCTCCTCCTGCCCTCAATCTTTCCCAGCATCTGGGTCTTTCCACACCTGCAGCATTATTTGGAGACAAAAAACACAGTAAATTTAAACAACCTCTGATTTCAAAATAAGCACCACATTCCAGTAGAAATATTTCTCCTGAGTTTTGACAAGAATAAGGAGAGTTCAGAAAAAGATAGGCAAGAGAAGAAAGAGGAATAGAGGTGTTAAGACTGAACTAAAATGACTCTGAGAAGGAACATCTATCTTAAATGTGAAACTACAGAGAACAGAACTGGTGGTTCAGAGTGCTAACTATAGGGAAGGGACTTGACAGTGTTCTCAGAATGTGAGGAGGCTGCATTGGGAACAGGATGCTTTTGAGAAATAGGTGGTAATTAGGATGAGGGAACTGACCTTGGGAAACTATAAAGTGAAGGGAACACAGAGCTAGATGGAGGAATTAAGGCTCCAGTAACACAAAGAGCTACACAAAAAAACAATATACACAACTCTTCCTCTTGAACCTCCCTTTCCCCAATAAAAACCAACCATTAAAGAAAATACACTTGACTACAGACAGAGCGGAGAATTTGTGAGCTTGAAATCTTGTGAACCACTCCCACCAGTAGCCTCATAAACCAAAAGTGATAATCCAAGCCCGTCAGCTGCTGAAGAGTCTCCCCACGTTCCAAGCATGCTACAGGAGAAAACTGAAATACAACATCCTGCACTCAGTTAAATATCTCAAAAAAAGCACTTGGGAAGATCCTAATGATTAACTCACAAATACAAAGTGGAAATGGTCAAGACACAGGAATACAATGAAATGGCCATTGACTGAGTTAATGAACGAAATAAAAGGAAAAAAGCAAAAATTATATAAAAAATAAAGTCAAAATTATAAAAGGCTGGGGGGGGGAGAAGGGATTTGAATGAGAGTTTAAAATGAGCATTAAAGAAAAATAATAAAACAATAAAGGAAATAGATCACAGAGTCATCTGGAGGGAATAGAAGACATGGAGGGAATAGAAGACATGCAAAGAATATCCAATTTATGTAAAATGAAAGTCCATGTGGAAGAAAAAATAAAAAGAAAGTAAAAGAATGGAATGAATATTTGAAACTATAATCCACTTTGGAATAAAAACAATCAAAATTTATAATTATAGAACTTATAAAAAATAACAGTAATAAAAATACTACACATTAAAATTCAGAATTTAAGGGTCACATTTATTTTTTTTTCAGAGTCATGCATATTTGATTTTTATAAGATTTAAGCCAATTTAGGTTAGAAATGCCATACAGGAATGATAAAGCATAGCAAAGTATTATTTTTTCTTCCCTAGAGTTTAAATTATAATGAACATACAATGCCATTAAATTCTGAATGAAAATGTTATTTCACAATTTATAATTTTTTTTGTTGCCAACATCTTTTATTTATTTATTTATTTTTTAATTTATTTTTTTTATTAGTTGGAGGCTAATTACTTTACAATTTAAAACAATGACCAGAAGAAAAGTCATACCATAAACACCATCAATAAAAGTTTTAAAATGCCAATATATTCATTAAATTCCCACCTCAAAACTTAGAAAAAGACCAGTGAATTAAAACACAGAAGCTTAAGGAAGGGATTCATAAAGATATAACCAGCAACCAATGAATTAGGGAAAAGAAAAACACCTTGGATACTATTACTAAATCATATTTTTTTGTACAATAAAACCAACAGAAACTAATCACCACTAAATGAAGGGGCAAGGGGAAGGAGAAAACGCAAACAGACAACTAAGAAACTACAAGAGGGAAGCCATTAAAGTATTTTTTTTTTAATCATAGGAGACTACTTTACAAAGTTCTGTGCAAATTATTGTGAAAATCTTGATGAAATGGAGAACATGGAAAAAAAATAAAAAGAAGAAAAATCCCATAGAAAAATGAGCACAAGAAATGAACAGACAACATCCACAAAAAGGAATCAACATGAAATGCCTCTTGAGTATATGAAAAGATGTTCATGGCATTGAATCAGTGTGGCCTGGGAAAGGGGCGCCCGCTAAGTGGACTAACTTGCTTAAACTCATTCAACTAGTACAAGTGGTAACAGACTGCAGTGATTGCCTGGTTCCAAAACGCTTTTTATTTTTCAAACATACCACCCTGACTCTATCAGTGGTTCACGTGCCCTCAACATGCTTAGATTTCTTTGCCTTAAAAATTGTAGAATTAAATCAGACACTACCTAGAACATCTTAACATTGTAACATTCCAGGATGCCTCTCAAAGACTGAACCTCATCCTTCAAATGACAGCATCTGATACCACTGACCACAAAGTCCATCTGTTCTCTTAAGTCTTGGTAAACCATAGGGTAGTTGTCATGGCTTGGGAAATAATTCAGTGGCATTCATTCTACCATGCCCTTTTCATCACTTGGGAAGGTGAAGGCATCAGTCACCCAGTTGTGTCCAACTCTTTGTGACCCCACTGACTGTAGCCCATCCGGCTCCTCTATCCATGGAATTTTCCAGGCAAGAATACCGGATTGTAGTCTCCAGCCTTAAGTTCTTTCTCAAGAAAAATCTATTTAGGAGAAAGTGGTTCTGTGCTAAAATTCTGATCTACCAAATTCAAGGAGGTTGGTTAGTGATGTCACCTAGGAAGTTTCATGACATTCATATCTCTGTACAGCAGGAGAGTCATTTTCAGACTGGACCCATCTGAGTGGAGAGACGTTTCAGAGAAGAAAACCATACTGTCCCATCATGCAGCAGGAAGAAAACAGAAAAAAAAAGGAAGGAATCAGGCAGTTTGGAAAGGGACTCTGAGTTCTTGAAGCTTAAAGGCAGCCACAGAGTCACAGCTTTTCTCAAACAGCACTGTCATTGCAGGACATGAGCTGGAGACAGGCATAGCCACATGGTGCTGCAGAAGCATCCTGAGAGATTGGTTGAACATTCTGTGTCCCACGCAGGCTGAACATCTTTACAGAGGGAATAACAATTGTTATGAAATTAATTCCAAGAGAATTAGATGCCTCATTGACTGGGGTGTGGAGCCCACAGGAAATACTCTGCAGATGGTGGGGAATTTAGCAAAAGGGAAATCCTATTCAAATCAGAACAGACATGATGCAGACCTCACGGACTTTTTTCTCTTACTAAACAAAGATGGGATGTTAATATTAGAACTCCTCCCCATGGTATGGAATTATGCTTGTGCTAACTTTACAATGGAATAGAAGTATGATTCAATTTTAATAGTATTGGGTTAAGTTGTTGTATTATTGGGGGAAGCTAAGTTCTGTAACACACAACTCCAGGTCACTGAGATTAAGCCAAGAGAAGTGTGATGCTCATTTGCGGCTCTTCCTAGGGTAATGGATGAGGTGCTATGCTCATATTATCACTCAATTTCTTTTATCTTGTAACATATTACAAGCTATAGGGGGCTTCCCGGGTGATGCTAGTCGTAAAGAACCTGCCTGCCAATGCAGGAGACATAAGAAACATGAGTTTGATACCCGGGTGGGGAAGATCCCCTGGAGTGGGAAATGGCACCCCACTCCAGTATTCTTGCCTAAGAATGCCCATGGACAGAGGAGCCTGGCAGGCTATAGTCCACAGGGTTGCAAAGAGCTGGACACGACTGAAGCGACTTAGCACACATGGGCACGCGTGGTGCTATAGACTGAATATTTGTGTCCCTCCAAAATTTGCCTGTTGAAGCCTAATCCTAAAGGGATGCTATTTAGAGGTGGGGACTTTGGGAAATGATTAGGTTGCAAGTGTGGATCCCTCATGAATGGGATTAGCGCTTTTATAAAAGAGACCCCAGAGAGCTCCCTCGCCCCTTCCACCATGTAAGGACACAGCAAGAAGACGACCCGTTTATCAACCTGGAAGTAGGTCCCCATCAGGCATCTATTCTGCTGAAGCCTTGATCTTGGACTTCCAGCCTCCAGAACTGGGAGAAATAAACTTGTGTTGTTTATAAGCTGCTCAGTCCACAGCATCTGTTAACAGCAGCTCCAAAGGACTAGGACATATGGTATCATCAGAATCAGTCTCTGCTGTGACCATAGATGGAGAACAGGCTGTGAAGGGTCACATGGGGACTTATGGCTAGATCTGAAGGGACAAACATCATTTATATGCACTTCCTATTGTCCAGAGCAGAGTCAGTTCAGTTCAGTTGCTCAGTAGTGTCTGACTCTTTGCGACCCCATGGACTGCAGCACGCCAGGCCTCCCTGTCCATCACCAACTCCCGGAGTTTACTCAAACTCATGTCCATTGAGTCGGTGATGCCATCCAACCATCTCATCCTCTGTCCACCCTTTCTCTTCCTGCCTTCAATCATTCCCAGCATTAGTCTTTTCAAATGAGTCAGCTCTTCGCATCAGGTGGCCAGAATATTGGAGTTTCAGAGCACAGTCACATGACCTCAACTTAACACAGGAGGATTGGGATGCAGTCTACCGGCAGGCAAGCCCAGGAGAAAAAGGATTTGGAAAACAAAAGGCATTGCTGATGCTGTTGACTTGCTCATTGTTTTGCTATTTCTGCATAAAGCTGAAAGAGCTTCTTTCCTTTCCATTGCTGACAAATTCCTAAATAAGGTGGGGCCAACCAGGCTCTTGTTTTTAAGATTATGCTGCCTAGAATGGCTAGATCAGGTAGGAATCTGCCTTCGAGAATGCTGTTCCCTCTCTCCAGCTCAGTTCCACCGGGTGTACCACACTTGACCTTAACTCCACACACCTGATAAATGTTTCATGGATGTTTCCTGAAGAGCTCAGGGAACAGGAAATCATTGAATTTTAGTGGAGGTACAGTCTACCAGGGAGGCTTTCTTTGCACATACTCAGAATTCAAACCAACTGGTACACTGCTGACTTTTCAACCTAAGTCCCAAAGCAGGGGCTTTGCAGCCAGATGGGTGACCTGTGAGGTGGGGAGCGCACAGCCATCTGAATTTCAGATAAGATCCCTAAGACTCCATAAGCCCTTTTTAAGAAAAGGAACTGCTGACTAAGCAACCCCCTGCCTTCTGGTCTGAAACCTGCTATCCTCAAATCAATTTCCCCCTCTCAGTCAATAGTGACCACGACCCTCACTGTGACCCCACCACCCACTTCTTTTCGGTGGGCTTTCTCTTTCTTATTTCCAACAGTTTAAAGACAGTGCTGGATGGGAAACCACAGTGCAGGAGGCCTCTATTCTTGGGAAACAGCCCATCCCCAACATTTTTGACTCCTAAATCAGCACATAATCCTACTCTCCACATCACCTCCATGTGAGTCAGGGAAATGAATGCCTTTTTTTTTTTTAAGAGCCTTCCTGGCTTATGTGGTCTACTTTTGAGGATCTCTGAGCCCTGTCTGAAATGTTCATGCCACCATCTTTAAAGGGACTACGTTGCTTTTCCCTTGCTTTTGCCTTGCACCTGCAAAAATATGTTCTCTCACTTGCTCTGTGTCGTGAAAATGCTGGCAGTCAGTAAGTCCAAAGTTATGACAAGGATTCTGGTTGGACTCATGGGAAATTCCATCAGTATGGAGCACATGGCATGAACCTGTTTATTACATGGGAGGGATTACCGTTGGGGGTTAAGAGACTTTAGACCCAAAAAGCACTGGCTCCTCTCTGGGCCCACTGAGATCCTCTCATTCTGACACACACCTCTGATAAGCGAGGCGCCCACAGGGTCAAGGGGGTGCCCACTTGGATTCCAAATCTCACTCGTTTGGAGGTACCTGGGATCCCACTGTTTTTGCCACAAGTAGACAGTCTCCCTTCAGTCCCCTCATACAGACTTCTCTCCCAAGTAGGCCCTGCCCAGGGCAGACTGCACCGCTTATGAACATATTCCCATGTCTGAGAGCGTGAGTCAAGCAGTACCCGCTGGGGAAGGTGGACAGAGCCCAGAGTGCTGGGTGGGGAGGTCAGACACACGCAAGCCAAGTCCCCAGATCACAGCGCCATTGGCCAAAGCCAAAGCTGATAGGAACCCAGTCAACAGCACTGGTTTTAGAGTCTAATACCATTTGGGTCAAATTCCATCTCTGCCAGCTTCTAGCTCTGGAACCTGAAAGAAGTTGTCATATTGTTGCTGTTGTTTCCTGCACAGGTCACGTGTCTTCACCTGGAAAAGGGTGATCCTAGCAATGAATTTATATCACATGCAACTGGACAGTGGTCAGAAAGTGCTCACACGGAGCATGGACCACGATGGGCCTTCAGTAAGCATTTCTGATGGTGATTTTGGGGCTGGAAACACAGAAAACATGGCATATTCAGTGGAAAATTGGCCCGGACATTTTGAAAGTGACTGCTTAAGTGATAAGAACAAACTCTATCCAATGCAGTCTGGTGACATCAGGACAGGAAGGTGTTACACAAACAGATAGGATTCTTAGCGCCAACTCTCTGGTTTAGACCCCTGCTAAAGAATCAGTGCATTTTTGCTCAGTCTGGAGCCAGGGACCCTTTGCCTGTCCATCACCTCCCTCTCTCAGAGTCTGTATCCAGGACTCTGGGGCAATTTGTTGGACCATAGAAATGACTTGAAAAATGACGTGGCTTGTTCCTCATTATCCATGGTGTTTCGGATCATTGCTTTGGTTCACAGCAACTCTTTTTTTTTTTCTTCAGATTGGGGTATAGCTGCTCCATAATGCTGTGTCACATTCTGCTGTACAAAGTGAATCAGCCATATGTACACATACATCCCCTCCCAATGCCCCCATCCCGCCCCTCTAGGTCATCATCACCAACGTAAGCTCACCGTTATATATAGCAGCTTCCCACTAGCTATCCATTTTACAAACTGTAGTGTATATAGGTCAACCCCAACTTCCCAATTCATCCGACCCCCTTCCCCACCCCACTAGCTACTTTACACGCTGTAGTGAATACACGCCAATCCCAATTTCCTAACTCAGCCCAACCCCTTCTCCACCCTACTAGTTACTTTACACGCTGTAGTGAATTTACGCCAACCCCAATTTCCTAACTCAGCCCACCCCTTTCCCCACCCCATGTCCACATGTCCATTCTCTATGCCCATGTCTCTATTCCTGCCCTGCAAAAAGGTCCATCTGTACCATTTTTTAGATTCCACATATACGTGTTAATATACGACATTTGTTAAGTGAGTTAGGGAAGTGATGGGAGACTTTTCTAATTTGTCTCTTTGGTCATTTTTCTCAAGAACAGACCCGATCTGGTAGAACCCTTAGCTCAAGAATGAAATATAACACCACACTTAATAATGAATACTTTGGGGGGAGAAACCATGACCACTTTGTAAAGTCATATCCTGTATTTCATATGAGTAATATATATTATGTGAAATGCCCATATTTACTTCACTGAGAAGTGCAAAAAAAAAAAAGAAAATCAATGTCAATGGCAGCCATAGTTTATCCATGAAAGAAAAATTCCATATCTAAGCTGTTAAAAAATACAGCTTGCACCATTTCTCAAGCAACTGCAGAAGAACGCTAGGTGACAATAGCTCTCAACCACCTTAACTTAGCTCTTGAGTAGTTCTCTCAACTTCTAGCTATATTTATTCCCAAATGTTATATATATATAAAATGCTCAATTAATATCTAAATGTTGCCACCAATAGACACACATTGAATAGGATGAATAATAGGTATCATTAGTTCAGTAAATGATCTATTAGACTAATATTTTGTGTTGGAAATCACACACAGAAAAAGAAACAGAAAATTATGAACTGGGCTTGGGGTGTAAATTCAAGAAATGTAGACCTATCTCGTAATTGCATCCATAGGGTTTAGTTGGGTTTCAATTCAAGTAAACTAACTTTACAGGGTTTCCCTAGTGGCTCAAATGGTAAAGAATCTGTCTGCAGTTCAGGAGACTCAGTTTCGATCCCTGGGTCAGGAAGATCCCCTGGAGGGAAGGGAATGGCTACCCACTCCAGTACTCTTGCCTGGAGAATTCCATGGACAGAGGAGCCTGGCGGGCTACAGTCTATGGGGTCACAAAGAGTTGGACATGGTTGAAAGACTAACACTTTCAGTTTTCAAACTAACTTTACAAATATGTAAAACAACTGGGAAAAAATAATGTGGACACTGACCAGATCAACATTCATGTTGTAGTTAGGCGTGAGGCTGTCTTGAAAGTGGATCTGCTCCTTTAGGAATATACCCTGAAACATTTACAGATGAAATGTACAACGTCTGGCCTTGGCTTCAGAACAATCCATGAGGGACTTCCCTGATGGTTCAGTGGTTAAGAATCCACCTTGCAATGCAGGAGACTTGGGCTTGATCCCTGATCAGAGAACTAAGACCCCACATGCCCTGGAGCAACTAAGCCCGCTGTTACTATAGAGTCCGTGTGCCACAAAGAAAGATCCCACATGATGCAATGGAGGGCCTATGTGTCACAACTAAGACCCAAGACAGCCAAATAAGTAAATGTATATATTTTTTTTTAATCCAGGAACGTGGAGGGAGTAAGTGGGGATATAGATGAAACACAATGGGTCATGAGTTGATAATTATTGAAAGATGTAATGGTTTATTTTACTATTCTCTACATTGATATGCAGCGTTGTTTTCTATAATAAAACACTGAAAGATATTCCTAAGATAAAAGAAATATTTTAATTTATTTATGAAAGTGATTAGAGAGACTGAATTGCTATCATCAATTGTTTGATCTTTGGAAATCAATTCTCATGAAACCATATGACTTGGCACTGTGAACCTAAAACATGTTTTTGTTTTTGTTTTCAACAATGCATCCTACTTTCAATCTATTTGTTATTCCACTTATGTTCAAATGATAAGATTTATCCCACATGTTATGACTTCACACCTGGAGTATAAATGTATATTTATATGAGTTTTAAACTGATATCTATACTGCTGTTCTTGCACAGATATTACCACCTGCACTGAAATTGGAATTTGGGAAAAGCTTAGACGAAGCCATTTCAATATGGATGGAAGTCAGCTTTGGGCAATCCTGATGCCTCCCAGGAATACTCTTAGTGCAAAGAGTGAAAATGAAACTGGAAGGCTGCTCCACTGCAAGGTACAAAATACAAACCTCCCCTTGTGTTTTCTCATCATATTCAGCTTCCTGGTTAAAAATTTATCAAATCTACCAGTTATGAATATCAAGCACTATCAACATGCATGAGATTAAAACATCAAGGTCTGCAGATTTGAGAAATTTTCAGGGCACATAACTGAATTAAAAAAAACAAACAAACAAACAACTGAATAACTTGTGAAATTTCCATTATTCTCTCTTTCTTTCCCCCTACTCTGATAGGAATTGCAAACAGACCTGCAAGGTCTAAAGTTGCCTCCGGGAAATGAATTACAAAATGGAATATAGAAGCCTTCCTAATAAAATCATTAAAAAATAACTTGAGTGTACATGTAGCTGAGAACTGATCCCTAGTGTTTTTGTATGTTTGTTTGTTTGTCCTCTGCCCCACCACCCCACCCTTTACCAGTTTGCCTTCTCAGGAACAGGTAAATATTATTAACTTAAACACTCTCTGTTAGATACAGGAGGAAAGAAACTTGTTCATGCACTTACATACCAATCAATTACTATTTATTTATTTTTAAAGCAATGCCCAGAGAATGTACGAGCATTTCCTCTTTTCTCGGCAATTATCTTCAGTCCAAGGTCATATTATAATTTTTCTGAGGGTCAGGATGCAGAGAGATAGAGTATCTGGCAGATAGTATAGGGGACTGCTTACTCTAAGCCTGGCATTTCACTCAATTGAGCATAACATACTTAAAGCAGAATCCCTCCCCACAGGCAGCTTTCAGATCAATGTGCCATCCATGAAAGAAGAATATTAGTTTTTTCATTATAATTACAACTACATGAAAAGTGAAAGTGTTAGTTGCTCAGTCACGTCCAACTCTTTAAGATCCTATGGACTGTAGCCTGCTTTTGTCCATGAAATTCTCCAGACAAGAGTACTGGAGTGGGTTGCCATTCCCTTCTCCAGGGGATCTTCCCAAGCCAGGGACTGAACCCAGGTCTTCTGTATTGCAGGCAGACTGTTTACTGTCTGAGACACTAGGAAAGCCCACAATTGCATAAGAATTACACACACAAATTGTTTTAACCTCAGGGCTAATTCAGGAACTATACAAAAACAGGTGTAAATTTCCCCTTAAAAATTAATATTTACTGAAATGAAAATGGGCCATATCCCTTGTTTATTTCACAATGCTAGGAAGAAAAGATACGATGCAAGCCACTTCTGGTCCCAGGTGGTAACCTGTTAAGAGTATCAAATTTAACTTCTAATTTGATTGCATCTATGCAGAAAGGTTTAGCACCCTAGTGTGGCTTAGTCACAGGAAAGCATTGAGCCTCAAAAGACATTCATAGCTTTATAAGTTGTTGCTGTTGTAATAATTCAAGTATGTAGAGATGGTTTACTGATTTGTCAGGGATGAAGAAAACTTACTAATCCAGAGAGTCAGCTGGGTCTCCAAATCGCCCAGGAAACAGTGTAAACCCTGGATGTGATCTGGTCAAGTTCTTGTGATCCTAGCAAATCTTCCATGTGTTTTAATTCTATGCATTGTAAATTTCACGCCTTTGCTTCTCCTTAGTGTATTTCTCTCCTGCTCTTCTTTTTCTCTCTCTCTCTCTTTCTTAATTTCATTTCTACTTAACATTTAAAAACCCATGCTCCAGTAAAGTGTTGATTTCTTCCTCAGAACCTAGGAAAGAAATTTGTGGCTGGGATCAAACTTGGAATCAATAAGCCCATGCACACAATCCCTGGTTAGCCATTTCTCTGTCACTGGCAGGAAACTTAAAAAGAAGCGTTCACTGCTGTTTATCAGCCAAGCGAAGCCTATGGAGGCTTTGCAAATAGCTTTCCACAATAGGGGATTTTCATAAAACACAAGGATTTCATCTCAGGGACTGTGTGGTTCATGCATTTGTTTGTATGACTTCCTTCTTCCCTCACTGTTCCCTGTTTTCAGGTTCACAGCCTTGAAGGCCACTGAGATGGCTGTTTTTCAGTGCTTATTGCAGAAAACAGGACTGTATTGGCTAAGACCCCAAATTCACACTCTCTGAAATGACTGGGACAAAGGGTGGGAGAAGGTGATCTGGGATCCAGAGATAATTGTATAATCCCCCATCTTTCTCTTCTGAGGTTAATTCAAGGAGATGGCTTGACAAAATTGACTCTATAATTGGTCTCATTTCGCTTGATTAGTTTTTAATCCCATCACTTTTTCTTCTTGGCAAAATAAGATGTTAAAATCCTCTCTCTACCCCTCTCTAATCCCAACCTGATAGGTATTAACAGTTTGATGTGCATCTGTGTATCTTTATAGGCTCTTTGCCTACACTTTTTAAGTCCATTGTATGTACATGTACAGAGATAATAAAGATGTAGTCACGCTTTTTAAAAGATATAAGATCAGGCCATATAGAGTTGTATTTTCCAATATGGTAGACACTCTCAATGGGATTATTTAATATTGAAAGTGAAAAAGTGAAATTTCTGACAGTGTCCGACTCTGTGAGCCCATAGACTGTAGCCTGCCAGGCTCCTCTATCCATGGGATTTTCCAGGCAAGAATACTGGAGTGGGTTGCCGTTTCCTTCTCCCGGGGATCTTCCCGACCCAGGGATTGAAACCGGGTCTCTCACACTGCAGGCAGACTCTTTACCATCTGAGACACCAGAGGAGCCCATTAAGATCGAATCAAATAAAAAATTCAGTTCCAAAGTTTTACTAACCATATTTAAAATGCTCTATAATGACGTGTGGACCATGACTACAATATGGGAGGGCACATGGATAGAACAGTTCCATCGTTGCAGAAAGTTCTGCTGGACAGTAGCTGACAGGGCATACTGCTAATTATCCATAAATCGGAATTTTGTTCTTCTTTCCTACAAATAATTCTTGAACTGTCTTTGCCTAACTTCGAGAAGTAAGGCTATCAGAATTCCCACTTGCTAGCAGAGATGAAAACTGGGCTGTAGATACTTAATTTGGTTCGGAAACCTATTTTTTGAAGCCCTAGTTGTAAGGACTGTGATCTCGAGCACAGAACGCCAGGGACCCATTTGTGATGCCTGTGTAGTCTATCAGCTTTGAAGCGTCTAGCCTTAATAACTATATTCCAGCACTTTCGTAGGACAGTATTCCAGTTGGGAGGGGGAGACAGCAGATATGTCCAAAAATAATCCCTCAAAAGCTTTCCTTCAAATTTAGGCAAAAAAAAAAGGGGGGGGGGAGGGCAATCTGTATCACAGAGACTCTGGAGTCTTTCATTTATCTTCCTAGATTGCCACTCTGTGCTCTGATAACTTGATATTGTGCCAAAAGCCCAATACTTGGTGGTTTAAAGCTGGGACATTAACAAAAATCCTAAAGCCAAATGAGCATTTACAGGTAGAAAAAGCAAAGAGTGATTATCTGGTCTCTGAAGAGCTAATTATAGGTTCTGTTGAAACTGGGAGGGTCATGGGACACGCATGCATGCACACGCACACACGTGCGCACTCACACACGCACACATATGCAGGCACATGCGCAAAACTGTTGTCGGCGCCTACTTCCAAAGAAGCGGAAAGCTGCACAGCTGCATAAATAAATCATTTGGATGGCTCGCTGTTTGAGCACCATCGATCGCTCCCCCATACTAAGGTCAGGCACTGTATACTGGGGGCCTGCGCTGACCCACAGTTGTATATAAAATATGATTTTAAAGGCAGCTTCCCACCAGCCTGCTTCTACCCGAGAGGCTCGCCATCCATCAATCATTCATTCTCCTCTGCCTGCTCCAGCACCACCCGCAGGCTGCAAGCTTGGGGAAGTTAACAGGATTGAAAGGAAGACTGGCCCTCAGGAATCCCGAAGTCCATGTCCTCAAAATCATACCAAACTGAGTAGTTTTTCTAGAGTGTACTGAGCAGGAACTAATGGACCAGATCTAATGGTTGAAGGCACCCTTAGTTTAAATTATCTTGATGATCATATATGGACATTGTGCATATTGCTCAGCGTGGGATGAACCTCTTCCAGCACTTTCAAAGATCAGAATCATTCTGAGAGGGATGGGGAAGCAAAGATGCATCTTCCCCTGCACCAGGATTTCTCAGCCTTGGCACAACATGTTAATTACTGGTTACAGGTGGTTGCCCTCTGCACTGTAGGATGTTTAACAGTATCCTGGCCTCTAACCATTAGCTTACAAATGAGCCTATCTCCTTCCCTGGTTGTGACAATCAAAAACGTCTCCAGGACTTGCCTGGTGGCCCAGAGGTTAAGAATCTGCCTGCCAGTGCAGGGAACATGGGTCCGATCCCTCGAAGATTCCACATGCCCAGGGACAACAAAGCCTGCGCACCACAACTACTGAAGCACAACAGACCTAGAACCTGTGCTCCGCAACAAGAAAGACCACCACGATGAGACGTCCGTGCAACACAGAGGCAGATAGCCCCTGTTCACCGCAACTAGAGAAAACCTGTGTCAGCAACGAGGGCAGAGCACACCCCCAAATAAATAAATAAATACAGATTTTATAAGTATATATATTATCAGACATTACCAAACGTTGGGAGTAGACAACAGGAGGCAAAGTTCTCCTGGTTGAGAACTGCTGACTTACACACAGAAAGGCTTGTGTAATATAGCAAGCGCCCATGTCATATCTAAGCAGCAAGGAAATTAGACTTAAGCAGAGGTCTGTGCATTTGCTCTGGCTGTCAAAACGATATACCACAGACCGGGTGGCTTAAACAACAGAAATGCATCCTGTTGGCCAAAAGTCCTAGATCAGTGCCAAGTGAGTTGGTGCGCCCTACAGCCTCACTGCTTGGCTTGTAGACGGCCGTCTTCTCCCTGTTTCTTCACATGGTCTCCCCGCTGTATGTATCTGTGTCCTCATCTCTTCCTCTTACAAGTTCAATAGGGAAGAACAAATCTGACTCCCTAGTAGATCTGTTTCTCTTACTTTAAACTTTGTATTCTATTGTTTTTCTACAAGTTAAGAATATTGCCCATAGCCTGAAATATACAGGATAGCCCATTCTCAAGGCTCTGATATTTAAACATAGAACATTTTTCCATTTGTGTGAAGATAAAAAGTTGCACAACAGAGACGGACATTTGTCTGGGAGATTTACAGGAATATTGTCACCTGATCTACATGGACAGCTGCAAGAACAAAGGATTCCAGCACCAAGGAGTTTGCAACAACCAACCACACTCCTCCCTTTTAGTATAAAAGAAGGCTGCATCCTAACTCAGAGAAGATGGTGCTTTGGGACACTAGTCCATCAGCTTTCAGGTCTGCTGGTTTTCCAAATAAAGTTACTAACCCTTGCCTCAACAAATTATCTCTGGATTTATTGACCTGTCACGCAGCAAGCAGTATGAGCTTAGACTCAGAAACATAAGGATACCTGTCATATTAGATTAGAGACCACCCTAACAACCTCATTTGAACTTAATTATTCCTTTAAAAAAAAAAAAAACTTTTCTCCAAATATAGTCACATTCTGAAGTACCAGGAACTAAGACTCCAATGTATGAATTTATTCTCTCCTTAAAAAGGAGACAATTCAGCTCATTGCTGTTACTGCTAAGTCACTTCAGTCGTGTCCGACTCTGTGCGATCCCATAGACGGCAGCCCACCAGGCTCCCCCGTCCCTGGGATTCTCCAGGCAAGAACACTGGAGTGGGTTGCCATTTCCTTCTCCAGTGCATGAAAGTGAAAAACGAAAGTGAAGTCGTTCAGTCGTGTCCGACTCTTAGCGATCCCATGGACTGCAGCCTACCAGGCTCCTTCGTCCATGGGATTTTCCAGGCAAGAGTACTGGAGTGTGGTGCCATTGCCTTCTCCGAATTCAGCTCATAACAAGAGGCAAATCCCAGACCCAACTACATGATTTTTCTGTATCACTAAAAACTTAGCTGCATTATCTGTTATAAATTCAGACCTGTTGATTAGAATCAGGCTCTCTCCAAAGTTCATCTTTTTCCTGCTAAAGAAGGAGTAACTTCCTTGGCCAGGGATACAAGGAGAAAGAACGGAGCAAGCCTACAGTTCCACCTCCTCCTTTCATTTGCATCTCCCTGCCAGGCAGACAGAGAACCTCCTGGTCCCTCCCACCTCCCAGGGAGTCTCTGGGGCCAGGTAACAAGGACCCTAGGCTCTGAGGGATATCCTACTACTCAACTGTGCCATTCAGGGCACAAAATCAGTCACAACCCATAAATAAATGGGTGTGGCTGCATTCCAGGAAGAATTTATTACAGAAACAGGCAGGTGGGCTGGGCTGGTTTGTCAACTCCTGCCTTAGAACATTATGTACATTATTGGATTTGTATAATTTCAGTTGATACTACACTCAGTGGAATTTAAGTAAAATCAGGGCCACCTGGAAAAGTGACAATCACTCTCTTGTTAAGAAAAGCCCAAGAGCCGCACCTCATTTTTCTCAGCCATAACTATGAATGGATATATACAAGAATATTTACAGGAACAACCACTTTAAAGGGCATTTAAACTAAATTTCTGTTCCTTGCTTCCTTTTCCTTTTTACTGACCATGTTGCCTCCAGCTCTGGTTTCTAATTTCTTTCCTCATTAAAAGTCCTGTCAACCTACCCAAGAATAAAGTTGTTCCTTTAAAAATACCCATCTCATAAAACCCTGTGCCCAGAAGGCATAAGATAAATAGAATGGTTCATGAAATCCCCCTCCAAGTAATAGACTTATGAGAAATAAGCCTGAACTTTTATTTCAAATCGCTCCGAACAAATCACCTTCAAACCTGAGGTGAGAGTCCTCAGTATGGGTTTTGCAGCATCACCCCTGGGCAAACACTCCACATATCTAGAGGTGCATTTAAAACATATCTCCTCCTTTTGTTATACCTGGGTACAGATCATCACAAAGATCAGCTCACATGATTGTGTCCTATTTCAGCAGGGAACCTTAGCAGAGATGGCTATGGAATAGCACCTGTTACTGCAAATCAGAGTCAACTGGCACAAATTGGGGAGGCCACAGGGAAGTCTTGCTTATATGGATAAGAATGCTGTTGTGGTACTATTACCAATAGGTAGGACAAATGGTAATTATTCAGAGTAAGTAACAGCCCAATGCTTGTTAATAGGGGGTGAGTATTTATAGAGACAGATGTGAATACTAAAGAATGCTGGACTGTTGCTAAAAAGAATGGTGCAGATGGAAAACACGCTTGATATACTGTAAAATGAAAAAAATACAATATAATATATATGTGTATATATGCATGTACATGCATATAATATAAATACACACACACACACACACACACACACACACACACACATGGGCTTCCCAGGTGGTGGCAGTGGTAAAGAATCCACCTGCAGGAAACATAAGAGATGACACTTTGATCTGTAAGTCGGGAAGACTCCCTGGGGGAGGAGATGGTAGCCCATTCTAGTATTCTTGCCAGGAGGATCCCATGGACAGAGGAGCCTGGTGGGCTATAGTTCACGGGGTCACAAAGAGTCAAACGCAGCTGAGCACCATATATGTGTGTGTGTGTGTACGCATGCATACATCATCTATCTATATATGCAACATGTATAGAGAGAGGTCATTTTGATCAAAATTGCACAGGTCTTTGGATTTGCAATAAATATACATGAGTACATTTATTCATGTATCTTTTCATCTCAGATGTACCGATTATCTCTAGACATTTTTGTCAATGTATAGAAAATAGATGCTATTTACAATAGCTTCCTCTGGGAAGTACATTTAAAAAGCTTGTGTAGGTTGGGAAGGGAATTTCATCCTTCTACTCTATGCACGCTTATGTTTGATCTTCTTGGAACAATCATATTTGTATTTTTAAAGAAAAAAATTAGACCATCCACTCTAGGAGAAAAAAAAACTTTGAAAATGCTTTCAAATAGCATTCTTTATTGTTTTAAAAATTGCAAATGCTTCCTGTTTGGAAAAAAAAAAAGAAAAGCAGAATGAAGTCAACACTTACCCTAACTCTCTACAATACCCACGCAGGACTCCAGGGGCATCTGCTGTCAACAGTTCAGGATGTGACTCAAAGGACTTGGTTTTATTTTAATTTATTTATTTTTAATTAGAGGATTGCTGCGGTGCAATATTGTATTGGTTTCCACCATACATCAACATGAATCAGCCACAGGTATAGTATGTCCCCTTTCTCTTGAACCTCCCTCCCACTTCCCACCACATTCCACTCCTCTAGGCTGTCACAGAGCACTGGTTTGAGTTTCCTGAACTGAAGGGCCTGCTTTTAATGAAATCAGATGATGTTCCTTGGGAAAGACCAACCTCCTGAAACTATAGACAAACTTGGTCCTAAGAGTCTTGGCCCCATAGCAGAGAGGGAAGGGAGAGTAGCCGTCCTGTGTTCCACATGCCCTCAAGCCTGGTCAGAAGGATGTAGCATTTTTTGGTGTCACTGAAGGTGGTTCACACCAGGCTGAGACTGTTCCCATTGGGCTGAGATAGTTTCCAGAAACTTCAGTGAGCTGAGTCACTAACGGACATTGGCAGGGAAAAGACAGGCAATACCCAGGCAATCTTCATAATCCAAGCCTTTGAATTATGGCTGGCCACGGTGAGGTTGTGTTTCAAGCAAAGATAAGGAATGGGAAATGTGTCCACAGTTCCACGTACTGCTCATTTGGAACTGGAGAACTGACATGAGAAAGAACTCGAAGCATTGAAGGAAATGGACTCTCAGCCTGAAACTGTGCCAAGGGCAGACAGATGACTGCTTGAGAAACATATATTCATGTCACACGAAAGACAAAATTCGGGGGTGTGACTTGGGAGTTGAATTTAGCGATTATCACTGAGTCATCATGCAGAAACACAGAAATGGCAAAGGGACCACGCTCCACTCCAAAAAGAAGCCCAGGAATAAGGTAAGGTGGAAGTCACAAACATACACACACAGGGGTGTAAACACACACACGTAGGTGTGGACACACAAATGAATTCAAAATCATGCATTTCCTCCATGTTCAGCCCTCTCACAAGACTGAAATGAAGCAAGTTTGGGGAATAATTTGATAAGAATGGACTTTCTTTTCTGGAAGAGTTTACCTCTCAGGTCCTACCCAGACAGATTCAGAGTAACAGCTACACTGCTTAAGAAATATCTTTACTTGGCTCATATTGACTTTTGTTTTATTACAAGAGCAGTTTCCTCTGAGTCTAAATCTTAGCCCAAACTTAATTTTGATCATTGATGGGATTGTCACATTTTCAATCCATGTAGGATGCCAAAGGAATAGCCTTTGTTGTCAGATTCACATATTCAGCTGAATAAGGAAGAAATTCTACTAGCTCCTTCAGGATATCACTTTCTATGTTTTTGACTATGTCCAGTTTTCTATCATGATTTCTGAGATATCAGTCTTATGGGATTTAATAAATTTATATTTTCCACAAATGTTGGACAGCTTGTCTAATCACAGTAGTCATCAAAACTTGTTTGTTTGTTTCAAATACAACATTGACTCAGACTAGCTTAAGCAAAAAGGGATCTCTTGGATCATATGAGTGAAAAACCTAAGAATAACTCTGGATTTTGGCAGAGTGATTTTCAGGAGCTTGACCATGAGTCCTAGTGCTACTGGGCTTTCTATAGCATTAGGCTCTCAGAGAAGCACAGATAGTGCCAACAATTTTCATCTAAACATGCTCAGTTACCAACAATTTTGATTCATGTTCTGAGAATGAGTCTCCCTGTCTGGATTTGGGTCTCTTCTCTCCTGGCCAACCCCTTTGTTTGTGAGATGAAACTTTGACAAATGGGCAGGATTAGATTACATACCCAACTCTAGAACTAGGCAAAGAGTTTCTCCCTGTAAGCATGAGAGGGGGAGGGTGATGGGAGAAGTGGTTCTTTAAGTAAAATAGAGGCCTCTTTTCCAGTAGTCATGTATGGATGTGAGAGTTGGACCGAAGAACTGATGCTTTTAAACTGTGGTGCTGGAGAAGACTCTTGAGAGTCCCTTGGACTACAAAGAGATCAAACCAGTCCATCCTAAAGGAAATCAACCCTGAATATTCATTGAAAGGATAGATGCTGAAGCTGAAGCTCCAATCCTTTGGCCATCTGATGCAAAGAGTCAACTCATTGGAAAAGACCCTGATGCTGGGAAAGACAGAGGGCAGGAGGAGAAGGGGATGACAGAGGATGAGATGGTTGGATGGCATCATTGAGTCAATGGACGTGAGTTTGAGCAGACTCTGGGAGTTGATGAAGGACAGAGAAGCCAGGTGTGCTGCAGTCCATGGGTCACAGAGAGTTGGACACAGCTTGTGACTGAACAACAATAGCAAACCAGAGGGAGAAGAAATGGTTGGTGGAAAAGGTGAAAACAACAGTTACTTTGAAGAAAGTAACTACATGCAGAATTGATCCACAGATAGACAGAGGAGCCTGCGGGCTACAGTCCATGAGGTCACAAAAGAGTCAGGCGTGACTTGGCAATTAAATAACAACAACATCAAGGCAATAGCCAAAATCCTCTCTGAGGACCACTGTTAGTTGTGCATTCTACTGAAACCCCAGCAAGACATTCAAAAGAGGCTCTAGAGTTGTGCAGTACAAGATGATAGCTACTCGTTATATGTGGTTATTTAAATTTTAACTAATCAAAATTAGATAAAATTTAAAATGTCACTCCTTGGTAGCCATAGCATGAGTTCCAAAACTCAGCTTGAACATGGTTAGTGGGTATTTTATTACACATCGAAGATATAGAAATCCGCATTATTGCAGAAACTTCTACTACCGAATTTGAGTATTTTCTCCTCCATCCCAAAATTTAAAAGAAAAAACAAAGGCTATTTGACTGGTTTTGGAAGTGCCTAATGACCTTTGAAAGGTCCCATAGGCTGTGGAGACTATAATTCTAACAGTTACGGTGAAAACAAAAAACAAATGCTCCAGTGGGTCAAAATTATGTTTTTCCCTGAACATTATACAAAATTAAAAAGGAAGAATTATTTGTCTTCTCCAACAGAAAGAGACAAATAGCATGTATAAAAGCAAAGACAACGATGGGATAACTAAATCAAATGTCTGTTGCACTGAAAGGCTCCTATTTCTTTTTTATTTTTTCCCCACCTGAAATTTTGCAGTAATAATTACAGTTACACATAGACTGCTGACAGGTAGTACTTGCTCTGTTTTCTCTCCAGTGGTGGATGGAATGAATTTAGTTGTGTGCAGAGCTGAGCTGAGGTATATGTGACGTATATGTGACCAAATTCAAGCCTCGGCATATAGAATTCTGAGGCTCTGGTCTCTGCCTGTCCCTCCGATATTCAGTCTCTCCTCCCCACTTGCATCACAGGCTTACTTCAGAGCTTCCGTGCCCTTTTACTTGCTGCTGTATCAACTTAGAACACATTTCCAAGATCCCTTCTTATGTGTTAGCTGTGTTTAAGCCTCATATCATTGGAAAACCTTTTCTGATCACCTCAGCCAACACACATATTATTATTCTCCACCTCAACATGCCATCTGTTTGTTTATGATACTTACAATCTCTGTTTTATTTACTTCTTTTGTTCCTGCCAGATCCAAGTGGAATGCAAGTTCCACAGGGGCAGAGACCATGTGTGTCTTATTCCCCATGATTGCCCCAAAGGTGAGTGGACATTCAATGAATATTTGTGGGATGAATGAATAAGTGGGCAGAGAAAGAGTCAGAGCAAATACTGTGGGATTGTGCTCAGCAAACTGGCCTGCTTTACCTGTCAGTAACAGGAACTAAGAAATACACCACCAAGTATTGCCTGATACCATCACCATTAGGAGATACAGAACTCAGAGGAAGTATTTTCCGTTTTCCCTCTAGGATGGGCCATTTTCAGAAGGGCTGCACTGGATCATGGATGCAGAGCAAGGACAAGAGGAGCTGAGCGCGAATGCTCTGGTGTCTTGGCTTAATTTGCACTGCTGTGTCTGTGCGCGTTTGCTAAGTCATGTCCAGCTCTTTGCGATCCCATGGACTACAGCCTATCAGGTCCTCTGTCCACAGGATTTTTCCAGGCAACAATACTGGAGTGGGTTGCCATTTCCTCCACCAGGGGATCTTCCTGACCCAGGAATTGAACCCACATCTCCTGCATTAGTAGGCAGATTTTTTTTCTTTTTTTTTAAACCACTGAGCCACCTAGGACACCCCCATTTTGTACTCTAGCTCCTGTTACTTAAAAACAAAATGAAGAGTTAAGATGCTTTAGTAGAGGTTTTGAGGGCATCCAGAGCTTAAATTGACTAGGGAACTTCCCCTCACCAGATGTGAAGGCCAGGATGCCGGAGAAATGCACAGATATTGTAGACCCCATTATGAGTGATTCTGATGGCCTGTCATCCTTCATGGCATCCAGACAGTGCTACCAACCTGCTATCTCATTCTCCTGGTGGCCACTGTAAAGAAACTTACTGATTCATCTGTTCAGATCACACTGTTATCTGGAACTACAGAGTATATCCAAACACTTAGCTTGGTTTCCTGAGCATAGTAGACACTCAAATACACAAATTAAATGCATGAATTTCAGAAGATTTTTACAAATGGCAGCCAAAGAAAATTTACCATGCTCACACACTGCGGTGCACACATGATTAAACGCTGAGTATTTGTTAGCCATCTGTCAGGTGTTTGGGGAATGATAAAGGTGCTATCAGGTTGCTAGTCACTCAGTCATGTCAGACTCTTTGCGACCCCATAGACTGCAGACCACCAGGCTCCTCTGCCCGTGGAATTCTTCAGGAAGAATATTGGAGTGGGTAGCCATTCTCTTCTCCAGGAGATCTTCCCGACCCAGGGATCAAACCTAGGTCTCCTGCATTGAAGGCGAATTCTTTACCTTCTGAGCTACCAGGGAAGCCCTACTATCAGGTCACACTGGGAAATATTCCTAATAAGAAGGAGATTCTAAAGCAGACCTGAAACTTTCTCAGGAAGCCAATCAGAAAGTGAAATACATGATTGATAAGGCACTAGAAAAATAAATGGTTGCTGATGACTATATATAACTATATATAGCTATAGTTCATTTAAAGAAAGTTACTCCAAGCTAAGATCACTTCCTCTGTTGTTGAAATCCTAAATCAGTCAGGCAATAGGAGAGGCCAGAAATTCCGTATCTGTCCTTGTGTTTGTGAAAACACCAGGAATAAGAGAGAAGTGGGGGGCTGGATAAAATTTTTTGTTTTGTTTTGTTTTTTTTTGCCGGCTGAATGACTGCCAAAAAGTGCAGATTAAATGGTCTGGGAAGTACCAGGAAGGTGATCGCTGGTAATAAGCTTTAGGTCTCCACCCTGACTCCATCGAGATCAATGGTTTTACCAATGACTCGGCTTCTCACTAACAAGAGTTAATTGTGATAAACCATCGACTGATCAATTCATTTATTCAACTAATAGTTACTAAACAGTTTTCATGTGATATACATTAAGCTGAGGGTCCTGGGTTAACCAAGACAAATGGAACCATTTCTGCCCTAAAGGAGCTCAGCCTAGGGGTGAAGAAAAAAAGTAATCTGACATTTCTATAAGTCTTCAGAATATAGTCCTACTCCATCTTAGGGACTTGATAAGTACCTGGAGAGTGAATATGGCATGGTCTATCTGACATCTTTCTATTGGACATCTGTGTACACTTTCCTCTCCTCCTCCGCCTCCTGTTAGAAAGCTTTTCCTTACCCATCAGCTGCCAGCTTAGATGTCATCTTTTTCAGAAAATCTATTTTGGTCTCACCCTACACCCACGTCTATCAAGGAAGCACACCCATCTCTATATGTCCTAGGTGGCTATGACCCTGGTAACACGTTATTTAACTCTGAAATAGCATTTTTTCTTTCTTGTCTTCCTGATTATCTATATGCCCCTTGGGTTTAGGGTTTGTGCCTTATTCATACTGTCTCTCTAGAATTCAGCCTATTATGGGGCCAATTACAGAGACTTTAAATATATCATTTAATATCAAGTTTAATGGTGTTCTGGCACTGAGATTGAATCTCAAAAACGATCACAGTTTCTTCCATCTCTAAGATTTTTTCAGGGCAATTAAACATGGTAGCCTAAGATTTCAGCTTTTGAACAAATGTGTTTGGAGCAAGAATTTGTAAAGAGCCCATTCTGGCGAAAGTGAAAGTCACTCAGTCATGTCTGACTCTTTGTGACCCCATGGACTGTACAGTCCTTGGAATTCTCCAGGCCAGAATGCCGGAGCGGGTAACCTTTCCATTCTCCAGGGGATATTCCCAACCCAGGGATCAAATCCAGGTTTCCTGCATTGCAGGCAGATTCTTTATTTTCTGAGCCACCAGGGAAGCCCATACATGTAAAATAAATAACTAGTAAGAACCTACTGTATAGCACAGGGAACTCTACTTGATACTTTCTAATGATCTATACGGGTAAACAATATAAAAAAGAATAGGTGCATGTATCTGCATAACTGATTCACTATGCTATAGAGCAGAAACTAACACAACACTGTAAATCAACTATACACCAATAAAACTTTAAAAAAAAGAATATATCCATAAACCAAACACAGTTTAGCATAAGAGATGCAAATGCTAAGCTGAAGCACACACAGAATAGTTTTCTAAGCATATATAAATAACCTTTTCAGACAAAAATTTCTTAACCAAATATTCTAGTGTCAGTTCTCTGAAATCACTTATCTCTTGGGACTGATTAAATAGATTAGTTTTTTCCCAATTACCTGGGCTTCAAATTAATTGCTCTTTTGCCTCCTTTACTTCTAAAATAAAGTGCAGATTCACCATTTACGATGTGATGAAAGTCATCATGATGAATATATTTTTAAGATCTTGTCAGATGTGCTTGTGCTGATTTTTAATAATAGCTCCCAACTAATCAATAGATAATTTAATTTGAAAATGTGAAGCTGTAAACTTTAATGCTCTGTTTGGTATTTTCTTATTAATTGGAAAGATGGCAAGTCAACTTTTAGGCAGAGAGCTAGGGATGCACATCCATTAAAACCATATCTTGAGGGACTTCCCTGGTAGTCCACTGGTTAAGACTTTGACTTCCAGAAGAGGGTATGGATTTGATCCCTAGTTGGAGAGCTAAGATCCCACATACCCCAGGGCCAGAAAACCAAAAAGCAAAAGCAACTTTGTTACAAATTCAATAAAGACTTTAAAAATGGTCCACATCAAAAAATAAAAAAATAAAACAAAATCAGTTCTTGAAGGTTCTGTGGCTTATGGCAAATTTTGCTCCCAAGGACTCCATACTCTGTACACTTGGTCTTCAGTGGGAATCTTTGATCCTCCTCCATTCAAGTGACTAAGATCATCTCTTTGTCACATGCCAAAGCTCTGAGTTACTCTAAAAGCTCTCCTTCCCAATGTATATATATATTCTTAATTTGGCTATGCTGGGTCTTAGTTGTGGCACACAAAATCTAGTTCCCTGACCAGCGATAAAACCTGGGGACCCTGCATTGGGAGTGCAGAGTCTTAACCACTGGACCACCAGGGAAGTCCCTAGTAATTTTTTTTTATAACCTAAACACAAACTCTGCGGAGAAAGACAGGGCTTTGATCTACTCCAATGCATGATCTTATCTTGTTTTACCCAAATCAATCAATAAGGCCATGGTTGTAATAGGCTAGTGTAGAACTGTACTGAATGCTGAGTTGTCCAGTGAACTGACCATTCCTTCTAAAACCATTTGCATTTGTATATGCTACCTAGTCCAGCAGGACTGTTGCTATCACTGTGCTTAAGGTTTTGTTTTAAATGCACACATTTCCTTGGCATCAAAAATAACACAGGCTATAACTGCAAGAAGCAAAAGATGGATACTTTGTCAAAGTCTTCCATTTGACCCGAAAATACTCCAGGATGCTATAGTTATGGACATGTATCATTTTATGTTTATGCTAACCCATAGACTATACAACACCAAGAGTGAACCTTAATGTAAACTGTGGACTTTGAGTGATTATGACATCAGTGTGGTTTCCTCAGTTGCCCAAAATGCACCACTCTCATGGGGGATGCTGATAATGGGGGAGGCTATGCATGTGGTGGGGACAGGGTATAGAAGGGAAGTCTCTGTAACTATCCTCTTAATTTTACTCTAAACCTAAAACTGCAAATGGAGCTTAAAATGCAAAAAAAAAAAAAAAAAAAAAACCTAAAAAATATAATACTCTGAAATTCCTGACTCCCCTTTCACCTTCATATACAACAGAAAGGTAGGGACAAATGTTAGCAGGGTGCTAATGCTATCTTCTGAGCTTCCCTGCTGACTCAGCAGTAAAGAATCCACCCTCAATACAGGAGACTTGTGTTCAATCGTTGGGTAGGGAAGATCCTCTGGAGTAGGAAATGGCAACCCACTCCAGTATTTTTGCCTGGGAAAGCCCATGGACAGAGGAGCCTGGTGGGCTACAGTCCATGGGATCACAATGAGTTGAACGCGACTGAGCATGCATGAATATCCATAAATCCAGCCTGTAATGGATCATGGCCAAAGCTTTGCACATATTGCTTGGCATAAATCTAGTCAAGGAAACGGACTGTACGTGCTAAGTCTACAAAAGGCTACTATCAAAGTTGAAATTTAAGAACAGGCAAAGACAAAGTGAAAATAGATGATGGATTCATTTAAAATCCTGCATGAAAAAGAAGAGACCCTACCACAGATACCCAGACTCAAACCCCAAGAACGAAAATGACAGCAGCAGTCCAGTGGGCCGAAGTGGAAGGCAAAAACATGTGCACACAGGTACACACACACACACACACACACACATACACACACGGGACCAACACACCTTGAAATGAAGCTGGTGGTGTCGCAAATTAACTGGCAAGACAGAGGTAAGTGATGTGAAACTGCTGACTCAACTACATTTCAACTTTCCTTCCAGAGAATCTAATCACATTCTTTGCCTCATAGAAGAAAACTAACCACAGAGAAAGAGAAGACCTCTTCTCGTGATAATTTGATCAACTCATTGTACAAAGGGATACAACTTAAAGATCCATTTTCTATTCTAAAAATCACAGGTTCTTCCTCTTTCTGAACACTTCATCTTCCCCTGAGCCCCTATCACCACCCAGTCCATAAATTTTACTAGGAAAAGGTTTCTGATCTCATTAGGGTAAAACAAATTGTCTGGAATTTTTCTTATTTCTAAAATGATGTCACCCTGTGCTCCCACCACAAGTTTTTAAATGCCGGTAATGGGCTCCCCCGGTGGCTCAGATGGTAAATAATCTGCCGGCAATGCAGGAGACACAGGTTCGATCCCTGGGTTGGGATGACCCCCTGGAGGAGGAAAACGCAAACCACTCCAGTATTCTTGCCTGAAAGATCCCATGGACAAGAAGACACGGTCCATGGGGTCACAAAGAGTTGGACAGGACTGAACAACTGAGCACGCAGCACATAATCAAACTCCCTGACAACTGATGCAAACTTTTGTGCAGAATTTCCTTCCTCTCAGTTAAGAATGACTAGAGGGATGGTGTGTCTGGCTACTGATGCATTTTAGCATCAAGAATGTGTTGCGGTTGCTTGGTACGATTTGAGGATGTGTGCTGTTTTGAATGATATTTAAATTGCTCTAATATATTCCAGGCTGGACTCCCATGTCAATTCATCAGTGCCAAGGCTCTGCCTAACATTTTGCTACAAACTGGGTTCAATTGTAATTTGTCAACCCCAGCACCCGTTGCTATGACAAATAGCTTCGGTCTGGTTAATCTTTTGAACATAATAGCATTCTGCTACTTTGATAAATCTATTATGTTGTGGTTTACATATGCTTTGGGGAAAATTTTATTGGGACATTTTACACTAAATTATCTCTAGTCTACACTAACAAAACAAGTGGAGGAGCTGATGTTGCTGGTAGCTTCTGGGGTCTCAAGAATGCCAATTTTTCTTGGATCTCAAGCCTTGCAGGGGGTGGTGAAGAGGACAGGCTTTAGAGTCAAATTGCATAGTTTTTTTTATTTTTCTTAAAGATCTGTTAATACTTTACTAGTACTTTCTGGATGGACAAAGTATAATAAGTATAATGTAAACCAAATAAGATGTTTAATCTTCTTTTTAGTTCAATAAAAATAACTGACATTCTGTTTCTTCTTTGTTAAAGAATCATTGATAGAATAGTCAGACCCACAGTTGACACTTACTGTATAATGATATACATAGGTTATCCTTTAACCATTGTAATCCTAAAATGTGTTCTTTATATTTTCCCCTTGTAATAGAGGAGCCATGCTCCTATAAGCAAAATTTACTAATAATAAAATAATTTTACAAGGAGTGACAGAAAGACTTTTAAAACTAGTCCTTAAATAAAAGGATGTAGCACCAATAGAACATAAGTTGCTGGGTTAAGACCGTTTCAACTAGACCCACAAACCAGGTAGTTTTAAATCACAGATCCATGTTGACCTACCTGCGTCTTTTCCCCAACTTTCTAAGCCTTGTTTTTTGCTTTTTTCTCTTTAGTGAAATAAAGAGAATCATTTAAACAGCCCTGCAAAAATGGGAGGGTAAGGTTCAAGAGGGAGGGCGGTACATGTATACATACAGCTGATTCATGTTTCTGTACAGCAGAAGTTAACACGTCATAAAGTAATTATCTTCCAAGTTAAAAATAAATAAATAATTTTTAAAAAATGGAAATGGTTTCTGAAAACAAATGGGAGGGTTCAGAGTGATAATTCATAAAAAAAGTACACATTAAAAAGAACCAATAAGCTCAGCGTGTGGCTCCAGGTTTTACATGAAACCTCTGACATGGAATTGCCAAGACAGCACATTTTTCACAACGGCTGAAAGAAGTTTAGACTTCGGGAGGTGTCTACTGTGGATGCCACCATACATAAAACTCGCAAAGCAAGCCTGCTGCAGGCGGAGGCGGCCGGGTCCCCAGGGACTGCTCCCTCGGAAGGACCTCTCCGGGTACTGTCATCCAAACCAGGCTGATAAGATTGCCGAAGTGGGCACTTCCTGACCTCAGCTCCCCATTTGGAACTGGCTGTAAATTGCCCCTCTCGGTCTTAACACACAGGATGTTTCTACTTGGGGAAAGTGCATCAGCTGCAGTTTTCAGGAATGCATCCTCAAAAAGTCAATTTCACCTTTTGGCAGTTCTGAAAGCATCCCGATTACTTTAAGGGCAATAGCTCTGAATAAGGGGACTGGTCATAAGAAGGGTGGGGGGCGGTGGCGAGAGAAAGAGCTTCAAGGGGTGACAAGCAGTTATTTTTAATAAGGGGAACATGACAGGTCAGGAAGAGAATTCTCCTGTAATATATCTATAGCAGAGTGATTAAAAGTTTGAGTGTGTGTGGTTTTTGTTTGTTTGTTTGTTTGTTTGTTTAAGTTCTAATTCCTTACAGAGACAAGAGCCGTGGTACTCCCCGATAAAAAATTGAAACAACACGATGCCCTGCTGACTTAGAGATAAATGAAACATCAAAACTCCAGTAAATATTTAAGGCGTTCTGACAAGTTATCTTGGCATTAAAACATTCCATTTCCTGCTTTTCTCCTCTCTCTGCATCTCTCTGACTTTCTCTGTCTTCCTAAATCTCTCTTGCCCTCTGAATCTCTCTCTGACTTACTCTGTCTCTCTGAACCTCGCCCAAAGCACCACCTATACAAAAACATGGAAACTTACATTACCATATGTAAAATACATAGCTAATGGGAATTTGCTGAATGACTTAGGGAACTCAAATGGGGGTTCTGTATCAAACTAGTGGGGTGGTCTGGGGACGGAAAAGGGAGTGAGTTCAAGGGGGAGGGGAAATATATATGTACACCCATGGCTGATTCACGTTGATGTTTGACAGAAAACAACAAAATTCTGCAAAGCGATTATCCTTCAATTAAAAAATAAATTAATTTTTAAAAATGTACTCCCTAAATATTCAGTTATGCAGTCAATGAAAAAAGATAATTGAGGCCAATTTGTAGAGGGCAATTGTCCGTGTGAATTAATGCTGAGGAGGGCACAAACAGTGTTTTAATTTTCCTCATAAAAAAGAGCTGAAATTATAAATAAACCACCAGGAAAGGACTTTAGATGCTAAATCCTCGACGACAGGCTTTGAAATATAATTCTCAAGATGGCTTTGCATTCACAAATAAACTTGTCTCCAATTTATACAAACTTTTTTTTTTTCTTTCAGGAAGATAATTATACCCAGCACCACTTAAGCAGTTAGGATGGAGGCTCTTGAGTCGAGGGTGGGAGAGGAATCAGCAAAGCATTTCTGGAACTTGCTCAAAATAAACCAGGTGAACATTCTGATCCAAAACCCAAAGCAGAGGCCCTCGTATCACTGGAGCTACCAAGAGCTGAGTCTGGCAATCAATTTATATTCAAAAGAAAATACTGTCATGGTACGAGGTGAAATGACCTGTGTGCACATACCTCAGGATAGTTAGGTACAAGCGTGGGTGTCTTTATTTTTTATTCTGAAGTGGGATACGTGTATGGTATATACAACCCGGCAATCACGGGGTCCCAGATGATAAGTGAGCTCCAAGAAGGCATGCAAAGGAACACCCAGATTCTCAAGGAGCCAGACTCCTCCCCATCAGTAATTAAGCATTCAGACCAGTAAACAGCTTGCTTGGAATGATTTTATGACAAATGACCGAGAGCATATCAACTGGAAAACTCAGCTCGGCAAAAAATCCCTCAAGCCCAGGAAGCTCAATCAATGCAGAACAGACAGCAGCCCGGATGGCAGCAGCGTCCTCTCACCCTGAACCGCATAAATCCAAAGAGGCCAGATCTGCTTCACTGGCTCTGACACAGGCAAGGAGGGAGCGGGGCGGAGGGGGAGGAGGGGACAGGAGGCTCAGGGTGGAAGGAAGGGAAGAGAAGGAAGATAAGAAACGCGTGTCTCAGTAGTGGGGCTGCTCTATTTTTAGTTTCTTAAGGAACACCCATACTGTTCTCCACAGTGGCTGACAACCCTCAGAATGGGAGAAAATATTTGCAAACAAAGCAACGCATAAAGGATTCATCTCCAAAATATACAAACAGTTTATGGAGCTCAATATATTAAAATAAAATCAATCAAAAAAAAAAAAAAAGTGGGCAGAAGACCTAAATAGACATCTCTCCAAAGAAAACTTGCAGATGGCCAAGAGGCACATAAAAAGATGCTGAACATCACTGATTATTAGAGACATGCAAATCAAAACTAAAACGCGGTGTCACCTCACATGGATCGGAATGACCATTATAAAAAAATCTATCAACATGCTGGAAAGCATGTGGAGGAAAGGGGACTCTCTTGCACTGTTGGAGGGAATTGAACTATGTAGTGAGTTGGAAGGTTGCATTGGCATATATACACTACCTGGTATAAAATAGCTAGCTAGCGTGAAGCTACAGCATCGCTCAGAGCGCTCAGTCAGTGTTCTGTGATGACCCAGAGGGGTGGGATGAGGGGATGGGAGGCAGGTCCAAGGGGGATGAGATATATTTGTACATTTGTACCTATTTGTACATAGCTAATTGACTTTGTTGTACAGCAGAAACTAACAACACTGTAAAGCAATTATACTTCAATTTAAAGAAAAATTTTCTTTCTTCCTCCTGGTCTGATGCTTCTTCTACTTTGAGAAGTTGATGAGGAGACCAAATTGCACTGTTTCTATTCAGGCAGATAAAAGAAATATTCAAAGAGAAGACAAAAACAGGCCAAGAGTCATGAAACAGGGGGTAGCAGGGGAGTCAAGGGGTGATGGCAAGATAATCCTGCTACAAACATGGTCCCCAAAGCATCCTCAAGTAATAGAATGTGAGATGCAAGCATACAGTTTTAAACTCAGTCTGAAAGTAGTGTTAGTCATTCATTTGTGTCCAACTCTTTGTGACCTCTGGACTCTAGCCTGCCAGGCTCTTCTGTCTATGGAATTCTCCAGGAAAGGATACTGGAGTGGGTTGCCATTCCCTTCTCCAGGGATCTTCCCAACCAAGGGATCAAACCTGGGTCTCCTGCACTGCAGGCATATTCTTTCCCATCTTGAGCCATCAAACTCAGTCTATGAGCTATCAATGTGATTGTTAACTTTGGTACTATACAGTCCAAACATTTTATTATTTAGCATTTGCAAACCTACAGAAAAGTTGAAATAATTTTACAGCAAAGAGCTATTACCCACCACCTGTACTATAGCATTTTTCTAGGCTTTTGCTTCATCTCAGAACTTTCCATATGCCCATCACTCCAATAATCCGTATTTTCAGTGCATTTTGAAGTAAATTCAGACATCATCACCATCCCCTTACATACTTTGAAGCACATGTGATATTAACTCAAATTCAGTGTCTGCATTCTTCATGCCACCATGACTTCATACAACTACATGACAGCTATGAAATAGTTAACACAAATTTTCAAATTTGCACAAACTTCCAAAGAGAATACACATCAAATTCAAATGTGCATTTTTTCCTTCTCAAAAAAAATTTAAATTACTATGTAGCCACTGCTTATAAACACTTGGTCATTCAAGAGATAAAGATTCTCTGGGAAAACACATAAACTTAACTATGTGATTCTATTTAATTGTGAGAAGAGCAGCTGGAAGGAAAGATAGAATCCCACTCGAAAAATGAGGAAAACATTAGAGTAGACAGGGCTTCCCTCAGAGCTCAGTCGGTAAAGAATCTGCCTGCAATGCAGGAGACCCCAGTTCGATTCCTGGGTCAGGAAGATCCCCTGGAGAAGGGAAAGGCTACCCACTCCAGTATTCTTGGGCTTCCCTTGTGCTCAGCTGTTGAAGAATCCGCCTGCAATGCAGGAGACCTGGGTTCAATCCCTGGGTTGGGAAGATCCCCTGGAGAAGGGAAAGGCTACCCACTCCAGTATTCTTGTCTGGAGAATCCCAAGGACAGAGAAGCTTGGTGGGCTACAGTTCATGGGGTTGCAAAGAGTCAGACACAACTGAGTGACTGAACTAACTAACTAACTAATTATGGTAAGGTGACCTGAGAAGTCTAAAGAACTTTAAAACATTTAGCTGAGCCAACACAGAAAAGAACACCAACCTTCAGCTGACAGCAAATTCCCGCTACAAGGAGTATCCTCTAAGATCTCAAAATCCTACACATATCTGAAAAATATGAAATTTTCTATGGCCAATTTCTTGGTTCATTCCCCCAACTTTTCTCACATGGATGTAGCTTATTAATTAGACTGAGATCATCCCATTTCATCCAAGAATGTCAAAGTTATTGGAGGTTTGGAGTACATCCAAATTTCATCTTAATCTATCACTTCAGTGTTATAGATGACAAATCAATATTTTTAATACTTTTTCCATCTTAATGTTTTCTGATGGAACAGAGCCAGCACGTCCTGCGAGAAATATGCAGGCAACTAAAGTTATACTTTGAACATAATGGAATGCAGAAACACCGGTTTTATGGTACATGCCGGCAGTGGGTCACTGGAGTGGACGGACTCACAGCAGGAGTTAGAGAAATTAACACCTTTCTGACGTTGAAAGCAGCGGTAACTTGTTACTGAGTCACCTATTCCAACTGGGATCCTATTAAAGTGCTTGATTTGAGGGCAAGGACATAAAATCTCAATTAAAAATATTGTTTGCTAAATCCTGGACTCATGCTGGTATCCGTGGAAATTTCATATAAACCAGCAGCGCTTCTCCATCTAAAATTCAATTATGTAAGCCCAAGATCATACCTGGTCAGAGACAGCTTCATTATGAAAATAACAAGCACGTTATGATAATCACCTATTCTTCCCAAGATCATGAGAGTAGTAAATGGTGCAGGTTCAACTCCCACGACTGCTGCTCCTGGCTCTATCAGCTCAAGAGCTCCCTGGCGGCTCAGATGGTAAAGAATCTGTCTGCAGTGCAGGAAATCTGGGTTCAATCCCTGGGTTGGGAAGATCCCCTGGAGGAAGAAATGACTATCCACTCCAGTATTCTTGCTTGGAGAATCTCATGGACAGAGGAGCCTGGTGGGCTACAGTCCATGGGGTCACAAAGAGTCAGACACAACAGAGCGACTAATACTTTCACTTCATGTTTCAAGTAGCAAGCAGAGGGTAACCAAGGGACTAAAGGAATAAAGCACCATTAATGGGCTTCTTTTGACACTGCCTGCAGTCTGACTCAAATCCATTTCAAAACCCCCAAATCAGGTGATGGAGGAAGTACTATATGTTCTACATTTATTCTATTCAATTCAGAGGGTGACTCCATTTCATCTCACCTACAAATAAGGTAAATCCATTAGAAGAAATGCAGTAGCCATCTTAGTCAACAAAAGAGTTCGAAATGCAGTACTTGGATGCAATCTCAAAAATGACAGAATGATCTCTGTTTGTTTCCAAGGCAAACCATTCAATATCATGGTAATCCAACTCTATGCCCCAACCAGTAATGCTGAAGAAGCTGAAGGGTTCTATGAAGTCCTACAAGACCTTCTAGAACTAACACTCCCCAAAAGAGGTCCTTTTCATTATAGAGGACTGGAATGCAAAAGTAGGAAGTCAAGAAACAACCTGGAGTAACAGGCAAATTTGGCCTTGGAGTACAGAATGAAGCAGGGCAGAAGCTAATAAGAGTTTTGCCGAGAGAACACACTGGTCATAGCAAACATCCTCTTCCAGCAACACAAGAGAAGACTCCACACGTGGACATCACCAGATGGTCAACACCGAAATCAGACTGATTATATTCTTTGCAGCTAAAGATGGAGAAGCTCTATACAGTCAGCAAAAACAAGACCAGGAGCTGACTGTGGCTCACATTATGAACTCCTTATTGCCAAATTCAGACTTAAATTGAAGAAAGTAGGGAAAACCACTAGGCCATTCAGGTATGACCTAAATCAAATCCGTAACGATCATACAGTGGAAGTAAGAAATAGATTTAAGGGAATAGATCTGATAGACAGAGTGCCTGAAGAACTATGTATGGAGGTCCATGACATTGTACAGGAGGCAGGGATCAAGACCATCCTCAAGAAACAGAAATGCAAAAAGCAAGATGGCTGTCTGAGGAGGCCTTACAAATAGCTGTGAAAAGAAGAGAAGCAAAAAGCAAAGATATACCTCTTTGAATGCAGAGTTCAAAGAATAGCAAGGAGAGATAAGAAAGCCTTCCTCAGTGATCACTGCAAAGAAATAGAGGAAAACAATAGAATGGGAAAGACTAGAGATCTCTTCAAGAAAATTAGAGATACCAAGGGAAGATCTCATGTAAAGATGGGCTCAATAATTGGGACAGAAATGGTATGGGCCTAACAGAAGCAGAAGATATTAAGAAGAGGTGGCAAGAATACACAGAAGAACTGTACAAAAAGATCTTCATGACCCAGATAATCACAGTGGTGTGATCACTCATCTTGAGCCAGACATCTTGGAATATGAAGTTAAGTGGGTCTTAGGAAGCATCACTACGAACAAAGCTAGTGGATGTGATGGAATTCCAGTTGAGCTATTTCAAATCCTAAAAGATGATGCTGTGAAATTTCTGCACTCAATATGCCAGCACATTTGAAAACTCAGCAGTGGCCACAGGACTTGAAAAGGCCAGTTTTCATTCCAATCCCTAAGAAAGGCAATGCCAAAGAGTGCTCAAACTACTGCACAATTGCACTCATCTCACACACTAGCAAAGTGGTGCTCAAAATTCTCCAAGTCAGGTTTCAACAATACATGAACCATGAACTTCCAGATGTTCAAGCTGAATTTAGAAAAGGCAGAGGAACCAGAGATCAAATTGCCAACATCTTCTGGATCATCAAAAATCCAAGAGAGTTTCAGAAAAACATTTATTTCTGCTTTATTGACTATGCCAAAGCCTTTGACTGTGTGGGTCACAATAAACTGTGGAAAATTCTGAAAGAGATGGGAATACCAGACCACCTGACCTGCCTCTTGAGAAACGTGTTTGCAGGTCAGTAAGCAACAGTTAGAACTGGACATGGAACAACAGACTGGTCCCAAATAGGAAAAGGAGTATGTCAAGTCTGTATATTGTCACCCTGCTTATTTAACTTATATACAGAGTACATCATGAGAAATGCTGGGCTCAAGGAAGAACAAGCTGGAATCAAGATTGCTGGGAGAAATATCAATAACCTCAGATATGCAGAGGACACCACCCTTATGGCAGAAAGTGAAGAAAAACTAAAGAGCCTCTCAATGAAAGTGAAAGAGGAGAGTGAAAAAGTTGGCCTAAAGCTCAACATTCAGAAAACAAAGATCATGGCCTCCAGTCCCATCACTTCATGGCAAATAGATGGAGAAACAGTGGAAACAATGTCAGACTTTATTTTTGGGGGGCTCCAAAGTCACTGCAGATGGTGACTGCAGCCATGAAATTAAAAGATGCTTACTCCTTGGAAGAAAAGTTATGACCAACCTAGACAGTATATTAAAAAGCAGAGACATTACTTTACCAACAAAGGTCTGTCTCATCAAGGCTATGGTTTTTCCAGTAGTCATGTATGGATGTGAGTGTTGGACTATAAAGAAAGCTGAGTGTGGAAGATTTGATGCCTTTGAACTGTCCTGTCAGAGAAGACTCTTGAGAGTCCCTTGGATTGCAAGGAGATCCAACCAGTCCATACTAAAGGAAATCAGTCCTGAATATTCATTGGAAGGACTGATGTCGAAGCTGAAACTCCAATACTTTGGCCACCTGATGCAAAGGGCTAACTCATTTGAAAAGGCCCTGATGCTAGGAAAGACTGAAGGCAGGAGGAGAAGGGGATGACAGAGGATGAGATGGTTGGATGGCATCACCGACTCAATGGGCATGAGTTTGAGTAAACTCCGGGAGTTGGTGATGGGCAGGGAGGCCTGGAGTGCTGCAGTCCATGGCGTTACAGAGAGTCAGACATGACTGAGTGACTGAACTGAACTGAACTGAACAAATAAAGTGAATAGTTGCTGGGCATGAAACCACACACAGAAAATGAGGGTGTTCAGTCTATCTAAGTGTGAAAGTTCCAAGCGTATGGACCACGTGCTTTCAGGGTAAGTTATCCACCAGGGTTCTTGGCTTCCTTAATCAATAGAAACTGATCAGGGGCCAGATGAGAAATTCAGGAAGGCTTTACTGGGGTGCCTGCTGCAGTAGCGAGGAGTGACAAGCAGGGAGGACAGGTTCTTTACCTGGGGTGAGACTATGGGAGGCTCCAGAGGTTGGACTGGAGGGATGGTTTAGGTGGCGCGCCCACCCTCTTTGAGGTGTTCAGTGCAGGGGGCATGTGCAGTACCTCGCTCTTGCCCCAGGCTCTTCAGAAGCATCAATTGGGTGTTTGGTCTTTTTGTATCTTGTCCATAAGTTGCCCCAACTGCACATGCATGCAGTTATTTTTAAGTCCCTTATAATTTTTTTTGTATTCTGTTGCTCCAGGAGAGGTCTGTCCAGGTGCAAGCACTGCAGGAAAGGGTCCCAGGTCCCCAGTCTGTCTCATGGGTACTGGTCACCACATTTCTCTGTAGTTAGCACGTTTTCTAAACACATCTTCAATCCATCCTCTTCTCTATTTGAGGCCATTGCTCTTTCTTTCCTGTATCACAGAAATACTTCCTTCTCAGCCTTCTATGCCTTGTCCAGGCTACAGTCAGCAAAAGTGATCTAATACTTTACATCAGAGTGTGGTACCCTCCTACTTGACATCCATCATTATCCCTCCCTGTGTCATAAATAAAACATAAACCGCTTAAAAGACCTTCCTCTTCAACTCCACTTTCTACCACTCTCCTGACTCACCCTCTGTGCCTTACAACCACCTTTCTTAGTTCTTTCCCACACTGTCTCTGTCTCTAGAATGTTCTCTGTGTTTTGGGACCAGCAGGCATCTTGGCATCACTTAGATCTCTGCTTCAGTGGGTCCTTCTTGGAGAGAATGCACACACCACTGTACTTTCCACCAGCGTTCACTGTTTCAGCCCCCTCTGGTTCCTTCAAGATACGAGTCTCTTTTGGCATTAGTTGTCGAAAAAAATTTTTTTTTACGTCAAACCCCTTTAAAAAGGGGCTGTAAATTATTCATCTTTATTTTTTTCAAATTAATTTATTTTTTAATTGAAGGATAATTGCATTAGAGAATTTTGTTGTTTTCTGTCAAACATCAACATGAATCAGTTTTTCACATGTTTCCTGTTCTTGCCAAAGAAATAATCAGTCTATAAAGGCAAAGAAAGATCTCTCTCTTACTCAACCCTCTACCCCCAATGCATGTGGTAACCCCTCAACAATATCAATAAATAATGAGCCTCAGACTTCAAGATTGAATGTTTCTGTCCTGAGGTCACAGAAGGTGTCATTTTTCATATCAATTATCAAATTCATATCTCTCCCAGTGATGGACAAGGAGTAACTTCAGATGCCACACTCTGGTCACCAGTTTATGTCAAGGTTCTTTGCCAATTTATTTGGGTCTCTGATACACTGCTGGTTGATACCACACCAAGAAGCATATGTCACCAAGTATTAAATGTGAATTTAAAAAACAGAGTATCTGAGTAGTCGGAAAACATAAATTATGCTCAAGCCAGCCCAGTTTCAGCTTCTGCTGCTATTTTAAGCCCAGCTGCAATTAAGTGCCTAAATGCCATAACATCACATCCATCACCAACCTCCTCTCCCTGACCCATTATTAAAACCAAGAAGTGCTGTGAGGCTATGAGAATTATTCAATACAAATGACTTAACAGCTATTGATGAATTTACCTTTAACAAACGCCCTCCGGTAGAGCTCATGATTCAGTAGGTTTTGTTATATTTTTCCCCCTTCTCCAGGATACCCTTCTGCTTTATCCAGCACACTACTCGATGCAGACACACAGCTGCGGTTCTGACAGTAACAGAAAGATCATAACCTGATACACCTCTACTGAAATCTTAATGTTAGTCCCTGGGTGATAGCTACATCAATTTCAAAGATGTCCTTCCAACCCAAGACTGTTAAGAGAGAAAAATTCATAAAACTCCGAGACTACCCTCTTTTCATTTGTGGGTCGACTAACTCCCAATAGCCGGAGACAGTTAGCTTGGTCCTTATTATATTCTGAGGATGTAGAGAGAGGGAGAGAGAGAAGTCTTTCACAAATGCATTTCCTGTTGACTATTATTCCAAGGGAGACAGAAAGCAAGAGGAAATGAAAACATTTTACATTGCATTCTTCAGTGATTTTAATCATAAGGCGGCTCTGTTGACACTGAGAAACTTTCCTAGTCGCTGTTACTCTTAAGCAAGAATCTGTGCACACAGCAAATGCTGCTGGCTCATTCTTCACTGAGGTCACTTAGATTTGTTACCCTCAATATACCAATTAGGAAAGAGTGTCCTGGACATGAAAAAGGCATAGGAGGTCAATAAAGGGTGGGATGAAGGGAGAGAAAAAGAGCTTTGAAATCCGCTTGGTTGCCTCCTGGGGATGTGTTTATGGGCAGGTTTGTTTACACTCCCTTGGACGTCAGCATGCTCATGTGTAAATTGGGGGGAAAGACACTTCTTGGGTCGGTTATGTGTATAAAGCACTCAGGTAACAGGAACCAGCATCTACTGAAAAATTCTTGGGGGAAGAACAACAGCGCTCACCTTCTCCCAGGCACTGTGTGAAGTGCCTCGTGTGGACCTCTGTTCTTGCATGTAGTCAGGTTGATGCTATGGCTGACCTACTGTAAGGATGGGGAATCCAGACTCAGAAGAGAGGAGCAACTTGTGCAAACAAGACCTTGCCTCTAAACCACAGAAGACCTGGGACTCATATTCAGAACTGTCTGAGGCCACAATCTGTTCTCCTGAACACTATATGCCCCCTGACCCCACCACCAGCAGTTTCTCACTAAATACTGACCTCAATGTCAACTGTGGACAGATAGGTCAGACTTTTCATGGCTACCCAGATTAGTTCCTCATGTCATATACTCCCATGATAAAAAGAAGAAAAATTCTTCCCTTTCAAAAGTGTGTATCTCACCCTTAATTATTACCTGAGGTCTGTGTTCTTCCTTTAGACCAAATTAGGGACCTTAGCAGTCTTACCGTGGACTCCTTGACATCTTGCAGGTACTCAAAAAAATCTTACTGAATGAAAGATAGAAACTAAGATGGGCAATTATAACCTCTGAGAATTCTCAGTACCTCAAAACCAAACTCAAATGCTCTACACTCCAAATACGGCATGTATATGCATAGGAGATCAATCCTGAATGTTCACTGGAAGGACTGATGCTGAAGCTGAAGCTCCAATACTTTAGCCAACTGATGTGAAGAGCTGTCTCATTGTAAAGACCCTGATTCTAGGAAAGATTGAGGGAATGTGGAGAAGGGAGTGGCAGAGGATGAGATGGTTGGATGGCATCATTGATTCAATGGACATGACTTTGAGCAAATACCAGAAGATAGTGAAGGACAGGGAAGCCTGAGGTGCTGCAGTCCATGGGGTTGCAAAGAGCTGGACACGATCTAGGAACTGAATAACAACTATATATATAAATACATAGATTATGTATGCATATCATATACATGTCTGTCTGTCTATCTATCTATCTGGTGTAGGGGAGGAAAAAGAAAGAAGAGAAGGAGTAAGGAAGACCGGGTCTGTATATCTCTGGTATCTATCAAATTGGCCACAAGTTCCTTCATGTTTTTCCTAACATCTTATGGAAAAACCCAAACAAAATTTTTGGCCAACCCAACACACACAGTATAGCACTGAATCTATAATGGCATTCAGTCAAACGTACATTTATTGTCTAACTGAGATGCTAGTAAATCACACCAAAAGTAATGTCAGAAGGAATTTTCTTATCCGATTCAAATTAAATATACAACCTCAGTTAATACCAAAAAAGTATCAGTAAAACAGCACAATAAATAAGAGTGCCATTTCTCATGAAAAATCCATCAAGCCACACCACTAAGTGTTGAATGTGTCTTTTAAAGGGGGAGGGAGTTAGCAAACACAGCCTAACCCTCATGATGCTGAGGTTGACACAGTGTTATGCTTTCCACTAGTTTTACAATTTTGAAGCTACAAGCTATGGATTGCCTATGAAAGTTTTATGTGGGGAAAATGACTTTGGACGGTGGGTCGGTACTGAGAATAAATCGTGATTCAGATGCATCTGGGCATGTGGGTTGACGACTCCAGGAATCTATTTGCAGGAGCTTGCATCCATGAGATAGACAGTGCCCAGGAAATGTGTTCTGGGATTCCCTGGTGGCCCAGTGGTTAAGGATCTGCCTGCCAATGCAGGGGACATGGGTTCGATCCCTGGTCCAAGAAGATTCCACATGCCTCAGGACAACTAAGCTTGCGCATCACAACTACTAAAGCCTGTATGTCTAGAACCCCTGCTCCACAACAAGATAAGCCACCCACCACGAGAAGCCCGAGGAACAAACCAGGGAGTAGCCCTTGCTCGCCGCTACTAGAGAAAGCCCGCTCAAAGCAATGAAGACCGAACACGGCCAAGAGTAAATAAAATATAAATAAAATAAAGATTCGCAAGACAGAAGATGTGTTTCTATTTATGCACAAGAGGGAGATGCATACTTGAGGGGAGCATGGCACTACAAGGTTTTTTGTTTGTTTTTCTTACAAGACACAATGTCTGAGATTTTTTTTTTTTGAATGACAGTAACTTTTATTTGAATCATTAACATTTTTAATAATTTTGAAATATCTAGTGGGTTAAAGTTTTTTTTTTCCATTTATTTTTATTAGTTGGAGGCTAATTACTTTACAACATTGCAGTGGTTTTTGTCATACATTGAAATGAATTAGCCATGGATTTACATGTATTCCCCATCCCGGTCCCCCCTCCCACCTCCCTCTCCACCCGATCCCTCTGGGTCTTCCCAGTGCACCAGGCCTGAGTATTTTTAAAGAGAGCAGCCAGAGAAAGTGCTGGAAGTACCACATTTAGGAGGGATTCTGTGAACATCCCAACAAGCATGCTTCTTACATTGCAGGTGACAGTGCCGCCAGGTAAGGGCATTTAACAGTCTCCTTACTTGGCACCTCAAGCAGACCTACACTAGTAGCATGCAGATCTAAGAGAGCACTGGTGAGCTGACTGATGTCTCCGAGAGCTGCGAGGAGGGGATGTCTGCAGAGCTGTAGAACTCCCGGCGATGGAATCAGATTTGAGTTTGCACACACGACACACCTGCTGGAGTCTGCCAAATACTCCGAGAAGACAGCCAGGAGACGGAATCCCACAGGCTAGACATCAACGTTTGAGTTATTGTGTTTAATAAAAACTCACAGGCACTTCTAGTCCGGTGAGCACACATGACATCTGGAATATATTCGCCAATACTTCTTTTCTCTACCCTGCGCACATTTGACATCATGGTAAGCCCAAAGTATGAGCTCAATGAAATTGATAAGGGTTAAGGTTTAAGAAGACAGTGGTACCACTGTGTAATATTTGTATGAAGTCTGGAAAACATGTTGTATCATTACCCCCACCAAACTTTCTTTTTCCTTTTTTAAAATATGTTATACACACTCTAGGTCATTTGCATTTCACTTCCTTCTACTTAACTTCGGTTTAATTTCTTGTATTTCCTTACGGCCATAAATGATTATTTGAAACTTTTAAAAATTCTCATATGGATGCTTAATGGTATAAATTCTCCCGAAATACTTTTTAGAAACAGTACACAAAATTTTATCTGCTGTGTGTTCATTTTCATTCAGGTCAATTTCTCTTTTGGCTTCTCTTAAATGCCTCTTTAATCCATGAATTATTTATAAGTGAGCTGATTAGTTACCAAATATTTGGAGTTTTCCTGTTATCTTTCTGTCAGTTATTTCCAGTTTGACTCTGTTGTGATCAAAGACCATAGTCCATGATTTTTTTAACTCTTTTAAATTTATTGACTTTTTATTTTTTTGTTAGTCTCTTTGTTTTGTTTTTAAATAGCCCAGTCTACTAAAATAACGTCTCTTTTGCTTTTGAGGTAAACAGTTTTATAGTTGCTAACCAGAACAAGTGGATTTATAGAGTTGTTCAAATCGTCTACATATTTAATGAGGTTTATGTGGCTCTTTATTCTATCAGTTATTGAGACAGTAGTACTGAAATCTCTAGCCATTTCTCTCTGCTTTTACACCTATTTTAGTTTTATTTATTTTGAAGTTCTATTGTGAGGTGTATAAGCATTTAAGACTGTTATGCTGTCTTGGTTAATTGACCATTTTTCATCATGTAACAACCTTCTTTATTCCCTAGTACTGTTCTCTTTTTCTTTTATCTAGCATCTTGAGATCAACAAAGCTACTCCAGTTTTCTTTAGAGTAGTGTAATCATGGCTTATCTCTTTTCATTTTTATTGTTAAGTTGTGTCTTTATGTTTAAAGTATGTTTCTTGTAGAGAGCCTATAAATGGGTCTTGTCTTTTTTATACATTCTGACAATCTCTGCCTCTTAACTGGGCATATTTAGATCATTTGTATTTAATGTGATTATTTATATATTTACATTTAAATCTACAATCTACCTGTCTCATCTGTTGTTTGTTCCCTTTTCCCTCATTTTGTCTACTTTTAGATTACCTATGTGATTTCATTTTATCCTGTTAGCTTTAACTGTCAAGCTTGTTAGCTTGAACTGTATTCTGTCCTACTAATGGATGATTTAGGGTACTTTTGAAGTGATACCTTTATAATCTTTTGTTTTGAAATAGAAAGACAGATAGTTGCAAAGATAGTACAGAAGGTCCTCCACCCTATTCATCTAGTCAGTAATACTGATGATTCATTGGCTACATCTTACAGTGTAATATACATAATAGCATAACCAGACATTGACATTGATGTGTCTGTATAGTATATACCATTTAACCACATGTGTAGATCTGTAACCACTACCACAATCAAGAGTCCCTCTTGCTACTCCTTTAAGTCACAGCCATCTCCTTTTCTCCCACAAATCCTGAACTCCTGGAAACCACTATTTTTTAATCAACAAAACTGCTATGAAAATTGTGTGCAGGTTGGTTTCTTTTCATTATTATTGTTTTTGTTTGGTTTTGGATTTAAGTTTTCATTGCTCTGGGGTAAGTCACTAGAAGTGTGATCGCTGGTTCATATGGTAAGTGTACATTTTCTTTGAAAAACTACCAAACTATTTTCCAGAAAGGTTGTGATATCTTATACTCCCGTCAGCAATGTACGAAAGACCCAGTTTCTCTGGATTCTTGTCAGCACTTTGTATTGTCCCTATTTCTATTCTGCATTTTATAATATGCATGTCTGATAGCTCATGTTCTCAACTTGCATTTCCTTAATGGCTAGTGATGCTGGACATCTTCTCACATCTATGTGTCCTCTTCGGTAAAGTATCTCTTCAAGTCTTGTCCATTTTCTAATTGGATGTGTTTTATCTGCAGCCTTTGAGAATCTTCAAAATATATTTTCAATACTAGATTGTATCAGACTTCTATTTTGCAAATATTGTAGCTTGCCTTCCCAATATCTTAATCACAGAACAAAAGTTTTCAATTTTAATTAAGTCTAGTTTATTTATTTATTTTTAAATTTTCTGGATAGTCCTTTTGCTATCACATCGCCAAGCTCAGTTCTAAAGGTTTTCTCCTATGTTACTGTCTAAAAGTTTTATGGTTTTGCATTTAACATCTAATCAATGATCCATTTCAAGTTAATTTTTAAGAGATGTGTGAGGTGTAGACCAAGATTTCTTTTTTTTGTTTGTTTGTTTTTTCTCTTTTTGACCTATGTATGCTTGGATATCCAACAGTTCTAGCACCCTTAGTTGAAAAGACTATCCTTTCCCCCACTTATTTGCTTTTAGATCGTTGCCAAAAATCATGGGTCATTCATATATGAAATTATTTCTATATTGTCTGCTCTGTTTGATTCTTCTGTGTCTATCCCTCAGAATATACCACACTGTAACGATTACTAAAACAACATAAGTCTTGAAACTGGGTGGACTGATTTCTCTCACCTTATTCTTTGTTTTCAAAATTGTTTTGGCAATTCTATTTTTTCTGCCTAGCCATATGCATTTTAGAATAACCTTGTCTACATCTATAAAAAAGTCTTGCTGGGATTTTGATAGGAACTGCGTTAAACCTCTATATCAATTCCGGGAGAACCGGCATCTTTATTATGCTGAGTCTTTCAATCCTTGAATACAGCATGTTTCTCCACTTATCTAGATCTTTTCCTTTTCTCATCAGCATTTGGAAGTTTTCAGCATACAACTCCTGTATGTATCCTGTTATACACACTCCTAACTCTTTTCATTTGTTTGTTTTAATCTTGTATTCTGTGATTTTGCTGACCACAAAGTGGTCTTTCTTGGTAAATTCCTTGGGATTTTCTATACAGACAATTATGTCATCTATAAAGAGGGATAGTCTACATTCTTCATGTATAATCTGCATGTCTTTTATTCCCATCTCTTACCCTTTTGTGCTAGCTGAAACTCCCATAATAGCTTGAATAACAGAGGGGTCTTCTTCCCCATCTCAGGGGAAAAAATAATCCAGTCTTTCACCTTTATACACAAAATTAGCTAGATGTTTTCTGCCTATATTCTTTATCATGTTAAGGAAACTGTCCCCCACTGTTAAGTTTTCTGAGAGTTCTGAGTGGTCTCCAAGTTTGTCAAATGCTTTTTTTGGCATCAACTGACATGATCACAAGAGTGTCCCTCTTTAGCCTATCAGTATGATGGATTACGCTGACTGAATTTTGAATACTGAACCAGTGCGGCATTCCTGTAAAGGTATAATTGTTTTATATATTGCTGAGTACTATTTCAAATTTTTGTCAAGTGTGTTATACCCATATCCATGAGGACTATCAATCTGCAGTGAGTTTTCTCTTTTTGTTTTATACAGTGTTTGGTTTTGGTGTCAGGGCATAATGCTTTCATAAAATAAATTTGGATATGTTCCATTCTCTTCTCTTTCCTGGAAAATACTGTGTAGAATTGGTGTTAATTGTTCTTTAAACATTGGTAGAATTCTCCAGTGAAACCATCTGAACCTTGTGGGAAATTCTTAAAATTACGAATTCAATTTTCTTAGCAGTTATAGGGTTATTCGAATCATTTCTTTCCTATTGGGTGAATTGTGATAGTGTGTACTTTGCAAGGAATTGGCCTACTTTATCTGAGTTGTCAACTGTATGTGCATAGAGTTGGGTTTTTTTTTTTCCATTTATTTTTATTAGTTGGAGGCTAATTACTTTACAACATTGCAGTGGTTTTTGTCATACACTGAAATGAATTAGCCATGGATTTACATGTATTCTCCATCCATGTCCCCCCTCCCACCTCCCTCTCTACCCGATCCCTTTGGGTCTTCCCAGTGCACCAGGCCCGAGCACTTGTCTCATGCACCCAACCTGGGCTGGTGATCTGTTTCACCCTAGAAAATATACATGTTTCGATGAGTTGTTAACAGTATTCTTTTATTATCCATTTTAATGTCTGCTGGGTCAATAGCAATATCCCATTTCATTCCTGATGTTGGTAATTATTGCCCTCTTTCTTTTTTTTTCCCCTCTGTTACTCTTACTAGAAGCTTGCAATTAAAAAAAAATATATTTTTAGAGAACCAGCTTTTCTCTATTGTTTTTCTGTTATCAAATCCATGACTTATGCTCCCATCTTATTTCCTGTTCCATTTGTGCTTGCTTAGGGAGGGGTAGGGGGTATATAGTTTTTTTTTCTCTGTTTTCTTGAAGTGGGAGCTTATTTATTGATTTTTAGACTCCCCCCCGCCTTGTTTTTTGAAAGCATTTACTACTATGCATTTCCCTCCCATTGCTGCTTTAGCTGTCTCACAAGTTTTAATAGTCTATATGTTTCTTTTCATTAAGCATAATGTGTTTGTTTTTTACTTATCTTGAGGCTTCTTTAATCTATGGATTACCTAGAATTTTACAGTTTAGTTTCCAAGTGTTAGAAGATTTTCTGTTATCTTTATGTTCAGGGCATGGTTTATCTTGATATATGGCCTGGGGGCCCCTAAGAAGAGTGTATTTTGTGTTGTTTGAGGGTGGCGTTATCTACAAATGTTGGTTACATCCTGTCAGCTGATGGTGTTGAGTTTTCTGTTCTTATTGATATCCGATCTAGTTGTTCTTCAATTGTTGAAAGAAGGATGTTTAAGCCTCCGATTTTAAGTATGAAATCTGCCATACAGATTTTTTTTGGTTCTGTCCATTTTTTTTTTTTTTTTGGTTCTATCCATTTTTTATTTAAATTTAACAGCTCTTTTGTTTGGTAGATAAAAATACGAATCCTGTAAATTATCTCCTGGGTTTGACTCTCCTCTCTAGAACACCGTCCTAAGGATGATAGGTACCTTGGTCCCTGGACAACCAGACATGTGTGTGTGTATGTGTGTGCATGCATGTACATATGGCCACACTGGCTGAGATGCCATATCTTAGATCCCTAACCAGGGAGTGAACCCATGCCCTAGGCAGTGGAAGCACGGAGCATTAAGCACTGGACTTCCAGCAAAGTCCCCTGGACAAACAGCTCTGACCCCTCAGCGCAGACAGTCCAGCAGCCTTCCCTGGGTTCTCCCTCCCTCTGCATTGAGGCTCCCTTAAGCCAGTGAGCTAGGGCAACTGTTCCCCAGCTCTCAAAGGTCACTGTCTGTCATCGTTGGGAATACAGTGCCAAGAACTGAACACCCTCTCCTCCCATCCATTTGTTGAAACTCAGTTCCTGTTGTGATGGTTTTTGGAGGTGGTGCCTTTGGGAGGTGATTGTCATGAGGGTGAAGTCCCCCAGAATGGGGTTCCTCATGCTCTATTATAAGAGGCCTCAAAGAGCTCCCTGACCTCTTCTAGTGTGTGAGGATACAACGAAAGGATAGCCCTGTATGAACCATGAACTGGACTCTCACCAAACACTAAATCTGCCAGTCTTAATCTTGGATTTCCCCACCTCTCCAACTGTGATAAATAAATTGCAGTTTGTTTATAAGCCACCTAGTCTGTGGTATACATTTTTTATACCAGCACAAATGGACTAAGACATACGCTGTCATGCAAACCAGCATTACATGTGTTTTGTCCTTTATACAGTCATTTAAGCTGACAGATTAAATCTGGTACCTGTTTTTCCATCTTGGCCAGAACTAGAACTCTCCAACCTCTTTTTTTGTTGCTATTTTCCATTGTAGAGACACATTATCATGTACACTGGCAACAGTTGGCATTTATTTTATACTCTGCTCTGCGCCAGGCACTCTGCTAAGGAATGTTCACTCATTAGCCTATCTAATAAATATTTTGAAGGCCTCATAGCTTCTGCCATCATTAAAAAATACAGTTCAAGCATTTTGTTTTAAAAATAAGCATTTTGTTGTTGTTGTTCAGTTGCCAAGTTGTGTCTGACTCTTTGCAACCCCATGGACTGCAGGCTTCCTTGTTCCTCACTATCTCCCAAAGTTGGCCCAAGTTCACATCCACTGAATCTGTGATGATATCCACTCATCTCATCCTCTGAAAAAGTCCACAATATCCTAAATGAAAGGGGTTACTAACTAAAAAATATAAACACCCTTGATACGTCTCTGTTTAGTAAATGGGTTCTTACATTCCACACTTTATTTGTGTACCTGGACACAAAACCAACATAAGGCTTCAGAACATTTGGGGGAAAGAAACCAGCCCATCTAGAATCTGCTTAACATTCTTCACTCTTCTGAACTAAATTTCTTTGCTCAGCCCTCACATCAAATAAGCCTCAGGTGAGACAGTGCATCTCAGAAGCAGAGTTCAGTTTGAAACTGGAGCTCAGTAGGAATGAGCACTAGAAAGCAGAGAGGCCACCAGATGGTAGCTTTCTAGCCAGCAGGGCAGGACAAAAAAAAAAAAAAACAAAAAAACATGGTTATTCTTCCCACTTTCAAGTATTTGCATTTTGGTTCAATACAGTGATACACGCTTGCACGCATGCCCAAGATTTATTCTTCCCAATTTTGCCTGGTAGTTTAAACAACAGATCATCCTGGTTAAGTTTTAGACTTCTAAAAAGAAGTAATAATGAATAAGGGCAGGGCAAATCACAACCGGACTTTTGCAGGAAATATGTGAGGAGATGCAAAAATGTTATAATTCCTTACTTACACAAATTATACTAGGGACCTCCCTGGTGGTCCAGTGGTTAAGAATCTACCTTGCAATGCTGGGGACGTGGGTTCCATACCTGGTTGGGGAACTAAGATCCCACTTGCCGCAGAGCAGCTAAGCCCATGTGACCTGCAACTACTGAGTCTGCATGCTCTGGAGCCTGGGCACCGCAACTAGAGACCCTGTGTGATGAAAGATCCTGCATGATGCAGCGAAGATCCTGCATGCCACAACGGAGACCTGATGCAGTCAAAACAGACAAACGGACAAATTCTATCTCCTTATCATTTGCTGTTGCTGTTGCTGAGTTGCTCAGTCGTGTCCGACTCTTGGCGACCCCATGGACTGCAGCATGCCAGGCTTCCCTGTCCATCACCAACCCCAATATAGCTTTGCCTCTCTGGCTTCCTCTCCTGCAAAACTTCATGAAGGGAAGACCACAAGTGTCTTATGTACTGCTGATTCCTCAGTGCCTACTACATGTCTGACACATTGTAGATGCTCACTGAACACTGTCTAAAGCAGATTCACTGCTTTCAGAAAGTCTCCAGGTCAGGGATATGTGGCAGGGACAGGACTTAGAGCTGTTACTGCTCCAAGCAGCACCTAAGACAAGACATCACCAATCAATCACAGCACCCCTCCTTGTTCAATCTATCTACTCTCAGGCTCTGGATCCACTGCTTCAGACTCCAGATCGCTCACTTGCTCAGTCCCCCTCCCCCTTTCCAATGTACCCACATTTAGAATCCAGGGTATGAATAAATCATTTCACACATGGTCTGAGAAGGCAGAGTAAAACAGAGACCTAATATAAATAACAACCTCTCCTTCTAAACTGCTCTTTTCTGTGTTAACAGCATAGGAGTGAGCTAGACTTGTATATGCCCCCAGTTCATGGCTAAAAGAATTAAAAGCAGCAAAAGGGAAATCTTAGATGGGTCAGAAAATATTTGGATAATCATGTTGATGTGTCCCCAACCCTTTTCAATAAACAAATTAATCTAACTGAGCAGATCAACTAGGGAAATAAAATGCAATTATTCCAAAAGTGAAAGCAAAAAAACAAAATCCTTTCACTGTTTAACCATCTGCTTATTCCAAGTGGTCACCAGAGGAGGGCCTCTGAATTATGAAACTAATGGTCCAGGAGTAGAATACATCTCCTCAGATTTCTGTTTGGCACAGTGGGAGAGGACCACCACTCTGGCTCACCACCCCACCCCCCACCCCGCCCCAACCCCATGTCTCTTGGAGTGGGGAGTGTCTCATAGTTTCTCCTTTACTGGAGTTTCCCATACCCAGCCTTGAGTGCCTGGGGAAAGTGCAGCTCCAAAGGGCAGCTGTTGTTCCGTTGTTAAGTCATGTGCAACTATTGTGACCCTGTGGACTGCAGCACGCCAGCCTTCCCCGTCCCTCACTGTCTCCCAGAGTTTGTTCAAACTCATTGAGTCAGTGATGCCAGCCAAACATCTCATCCTCTTTTCCCCACTTCTCCACCTGTCCTCAATCTTTCCCAGCATCAGGGTCTTTCCCAGTGAGTCGGCTCTTTGTATCAGGTGGCCAAAGTATTGGAGCTTCAGCTTCAGCATCAGTCCTTCCAAGGACTAGTCAGGGTTGATTTCCTTTAGGATTGACTGGTTTGATCTTCTTAACATCCAAAGGACTCTCAAGAGTCTTCTCCAAAATGACAGTTTGAAAGTATCAGTTCTTCAGCACTCAGCCTTCTTTACGGTCCAACTCTCACATCTGTACATGACTACTGGAAAAACCATAGCTTTGATTATACAGACTATTGTTGGCAAAGTGATGTCTCTGCTTTCTAATAGACTGTCTAGGTTTGTCATAGCTTTTCTTCCAAGGAGCAAGTTTCTTTTAATTTCATGGCTGCAGGCACCGTCTGCAGTGATTTTTGAGCCCAAGAAAATAAAATCTGTCACTGTTTCCACTGTTTCCCCATCTATTTGCCATGAAGTGATGGGACCAGATGGCATGATCTTAGTTTTTTGAATGTTGAGTTTTAAGTCGGCTTTTTCACTCTCCTGTTTCACCCTCATCAAGAGCCTAGTCATGGGGTAAGACATAATTAACAGCAAACAGGGCCTACCACTCAGAGAGCTCTGAATAAATTCTGGTGAGTAATATCTAATTTCTGAAGGCTTACTCTCTGCCAAGTGCATTCAAGGTTATCTATCTAAAATCTTCCAATCCTAAAAACAGGCCTTGAACAATAGATACAATTTCCCTAATTGACAGGATTGAATAACTAAGTTCAGAGCTTAAGGAACTCCTCTAGACCACCCTATTGATGAATGGCTGAGTTGGGATTAGAACTCTGGTTTATTTAATTTCCAAGCCCACACTCTATTCACTAAACCACATGCATCTTGTTTCATAAAACTGGAGATCATGTGCATTATTGATCACATATAGCAATATATCACCAATTTTATTTTTAAGACACTTTTTTCAGAACATTTACAAGGCATCAAAAACTTTTGGGAAATTACTCTTTTTTATGTTGCACCTGTTTCATTTTATAGATCTAGATTTTGTAAGATACCCTTTCCACATTTTTAAGTGAAATTTATGTGGTCCCTGTTGGGGAGGAAAAGAAGGGAAGGGAAAGTAGGGAATCAGATGTTTAGTGCTACATGTAGAAACCTCCTTTGCCAAGAATATCCTTGTAGAGAGAGTTGAAGAGTTGCCCCAGAAGAAAGCAGATCTGGTAAGAGTGACATCATCTCAGGTATTTTAGGAGAGCCACTAAGAAAGCAATCTTCTGATTGACATGGACCCAAAACCCAGTTGGTCCACTTACACTCTGGGGTGATTTAAATAACTTACTTAACTTCCTGCACCAAGGCCCTCTTTCCTAATGTGGGTATATTAATACCTTCACCCCCAGGTTTATTGAGAGGATTAAATGAGATAATCCGTGTCAAGGATTCTGCAAATTTGACTGTTATGATCAATGATTAGCAATCTTGTGAATTCAAAACTCAGCCCTGAGGATATTACTTTCTTTTTGAACAAAACAAATACATCTATACAAACCCTTCAGTGCTCAGTGTTCAACAAAGGGCATTTACAGACATTCAATGAGAGTTGAACGGACGGGTCAGACTTCACACAACTGCCAATCTCACAGATGTGGGCCAGGATCCAAAACAAAAAAAAAAAAAAAGAAGATTATAAATAAAGCTGTTGAACTCTGTGTAATTCAGGCAGAAGTCTGTGCAAGCTGGTAAGAAGAATGGAACTTCACATTCAGGCAGACTGTGCGGAAGAGCTTTAAGACATTCATGGCAAAAAGAAGCACACGCTTGTGCTGCACCCCTAATGATGCCAGGACTGAGCCTTGAGTCCCCCAAACTCTCGGAGGGATTCTGCTTTTATCGTGACCCTTCAGGCAGACAAGGATACTATCCACACTATTTAACCAGCACTCCCCCTGGACAGCATGCACCCACCAATCAGAATGCATCTGACCATCATCAGCTCTGCACTGAGGACCTCCTCTTCTGTCTATCAGCAAGTCATCACGATGGGATTAGAAACCAGCTCTGTCAGATTACTGAGTTCAGGGTTTGCTCATTTGCTGGAGGGAGGGGCTGTTTTTTTTTTTTCAAAAGACTTTACTTGGGGAGTAGTTTTAGATTCATAGCAAAATTCAGAGGAATATACAGAAATTTCCTATGTCACTACTGCCTCCCCATGCATAAACTCCCCCACTATGAACATCCTCCACTTGATGGGTACATTTGTTACAACTGATGTATCTATGCTGAACAGCATACCCCCCCAAAGCCTACAGTTTTCATTAGGATTCATGCTAGGTGTTACATATTTGATGGGTTTGGACACATGTATAAAAACATGTATCCATCACTATAGCATCATACAGGGTATTTTCACTGTCTTAAAAGAGCTCAGGTTTTTAACCACTGTGGTCTATAATCATGAATTATGTGTGTGTGCTAAGTCACTTTAGTCGTGTCCAACTCTTTGCAACCCTATGAACTGTAGCCTGCCAGGCCCCCCTGTCCATGGGGGTTCTCCAGGCATGAATACTGGAGTGGGTTGCCATGCCCTCCTCCAGGGGATCTGCCCGACCCAGGGATTGAACCCGTAGCTCTTATGTCTCCTGCAATAGCAGGCAGGTTCTTTACCACTAGCACCATCTGGGAAGCCCTCCAAATTGATCTCTAGACCTTATATTTAGAGATTCTGATTTAGGAAAACAGACTAGGGACTGGGCATCTTGACAAAGTTCAATCATGTTTCTGATCCTCAGCCAGGTATGAGAAACATCCAATAAATGACTAAAGTGTCTTTCATCTCTAGAATTCCATAATCCACTTAAAAGTCAATCTGGTCTCAGTGTCTCTAACCATGATTCTGAAAATAGCATGGAGCTCCAGGAAACTGGCATTTCATATAAAAGTCCTTATTACTCATTAGTGAAAATCTGCCACAAAATGACCAGTCTCCTTGGTAACCAATGACATCATCATGTGTGTGTGTGTGTGTGTGCATGCATGCATGCATGCACACACACACACACACACACACACATGTGCACATTAGTTGCTCAGTCATGTCCAACTCTTTTGCAACCCCATGGACTGTAGCCCACCAGGCTCCTCTGTCCATGGGAATCTCCAGGCAAGAAGACTGGAGTGGTTGCCATTTCTGTCTCCAGGGGATCTTCCCGACCCAGGAATTGGATCCAGTCTCCTGCACTGCAGGTGGATTCTTTACCATAGGAGCTACCAGAGAAGCCAAATAGCATCATTATCATCCTTCAATCCAGCCCCCTTTCCAGGACTGTATAGATGGGTCCTGCATACTTACTGCTTACTCTATATATTTCATGGCCCCTAGTGAACACAAGGGAGAACAAATGAATACACCTAACCCGCTGTTCCCCCATCTTCAGTGACTGCACTGGTGAACAATTCTGCGTCTGCCCAATAAATCCTTCATATCTTCTCAGACTTTGCTCTGATGCCCCCCTCCTCTCCAGACAGATAAAGAGTTATAATTACTCTAGGCTTCTTTTAGGGAAACAAATACTCAAATCAAAACAAGGAGGGATCGCCAAGGCAGGAAACTATCTTTTTAACATACAGCCCAGGCATTTCTAAAGAGCATCAAGATGATCTCCATGGTTATTTCCAAACCCTCTAAATTATTTCCTGGAGGAACATGTTGAAGAAGCTGAAACACCTGTCAGCACGTTAAGACCCGAGGTTCTGATAAGCTATTTCCTCTTCTTAAAGTGAGGCATTCCATGCACGTTTTAGGAAGACACATCACGAGGCCAGTCTCTCTTCTGAACAGCTGTTTCCCAAAGCTCGTTTGTCCTACAGGTATCAGCACTTAACTGTGAGAAGGATCGCTTCTTCCCAGAGGTAGAGACAACCTGACCTAAGTTAACACAGGAGATGACTTCACAGTCCAAAGTGTGAATAGGCAGAATCTTGCTTTCACACAAATTCCTACCTTCAAACAAACAAATCTGTGATCATGAATTCATCCCTCGGTTTCTGCTGGGGATTCACTCCGAGATCCTCAGAGATACCACAGTCTGGGGATACTCAAGTCTGTTACATAAAATGGCACAGCATCTGCATACAACCTCAGAACAGCCTCCTGTCTCCTTTAAATCCTCTCTCTGTGTGTTAGCTGTCAGTCATGTCCAACTCTTTGCGATCCCATGGACTGCAGCTCACCAGCTTCCTCTGTCTACGGAATTCTCCAGGCAAGAATACTGGAGTTGGTTGCCATTCCAGTCTCCAGGGGATCTTCCTGACCCAGAGATCCAACCTGGGTCTCCCACTTTGCAGGCAGATTCTTTACTATCTGAGCCACCACAGAAGCCCTTTAAATCGTCTCTAGGTTACTTATAATATCAAATACAATGAAAATGGTAGGTAAATAGTTGCAAGCACAAAGAAAATGCTATGTAAAGGGTTTCTGGTTATGCAACAAATTCAAATTTTATTTTTTGGAACTTTCTGGAATTTTTCTTCAAATATTTTCAATTTGTAGTTGGTTGAATCCATTGAAGTAAAATCCATAGATCTGTGCTCTGTGCTCAGTCACTCAGACGTGTCCAACTCTTTGCGACACTATGGACAGTCACTCGCTAGGTTCTTCTGTCCATGAGGATTTTCCAGGCCAGAATATTGGAGTGGGTCACCATGTCCCCAGGGGATCTTTCCCAGTCAGGGATCAAACTCAGGTCTCCCATATGGCAGGCAGATTCTTCACCATCTGAGCCACCAAGGAAACACAAGAATACTGGAGTGGGTAGCCTATCCTTTCTCCATGGGATCTTCCCAACCCAGGAATAGAACCGGAGTCTCCTGCATTGCAGGTGGATTCTTTACCAGCTGAGCTACAGAAGAGGAAGACCAAAATCCATGGATACAGAAAGGCTAACAGTATTAAGGTTTACAGGTCTTAACTTAGAACAGAATGAAGTAAACTCTGTAGCCAGTCAAAAACCCTTCAGTAACAAATCACACTGTAGGGTTTTGATAACATTCCTAGAGGCAGAAATATTAGGCTGTCCAGGCAGCTATACATAGACGCTGTCTTTGTTATTTTGGTCTATTATCAGAAGGGAAGCCTGGCGTGCCACAGTCCATGAGGTCAGAAAGAGTTAGACACCACTAAGTAACTGAACTGATCAGCATTTTTACATTTTCTAGTAGATTTGTTTGAAGGTTTTAGGACACCACCATGCTCATCTTGTCAGCCACTAAATGAGTGAAACAGTGAGTGAATGAATTAGACTAGCCATGCTTGCTACTCCAGGCTGAATATTAGAATCAATATGGAAGCTTTAAAAAACAAAACAAACAAACAAACAAAAAAACCCAGGAGATCAAAACGGTCATTGGAAGGACTGATGCTGAAGCTGAAGCTCCAATACTTTGGTCACCTGATGTGAAGAACTGACTCACTGGAAAAGACCCTGATGCTGGGAAAGATTGAAGGCAGGAGGAGAAGGGACAACAGAGGATGAGACAGTTGGGTAGCATCACCGACTCAAAAGACATGAGTTTGAGCAAGCTCCGGGACTTGGGGATGAACAGGAAAGGCTGGTGTGCTATAGTCCATGGGGTTGCAAAGAGTCAGACATGGCTGAGCTGAGCTGAAAACAGACAAACAAACAAACAAAACCCTGATGCTCAGACCCCAGTGTTAGAGAAACCAAGTCAGAGTCTCTGGGGCTTGGAGACCCCTTACGTCCCTCCCTACTTCTCTCTGTCTGAAATATATAATAGTATGTACTGGGTAACGGTGGCTGAGAAAGAACAGATGAGAATAATCATATCTTTAAAACTAAGTTTCTTAGTTTAGTATTGAATATTTCCATTGAAATATCACATCTGAGGCCATGAGAATATCTGAAAAACAGGATCAAATGAATTATTTAAAGACATCCCCACATGCTTTGTTGACTGCATTAAATGAAATGAATGCTGGTAAAAGAAACACTACTTTGACTAAGTGTGTGTGTGTGTACATACATAGATACAGGTAGAAGATACACATACATGTCCATATATACATGTACAGCATTAACTAAAAATTCATCAGTTCTTCTTCACTGTTTTGAATGGAACATGAATTAGATTAACTATCCCGATTATGCAGAGAAATTTAGCTTAATGACCTACAATTACTTTAATGGCTTAGAAATTCAGAAGGTAAGAAGACACGGTGCTTCTTCCATTGAGCATTAAATATAAAATGCCTCTGATTGACTGTCATGAAAACCCAATTTTATTGCTATTTGAATTATTCAGAATCAATATCCGGCATTAGCCAGCATGGGGAAGCTCAAATATAAGGCAGCTTCGGAAAGAAGGTTTGCCTATACTGAGTAATTGCGCTTTGTGTGGAAGATAATGAGCTGTTTGCTGCATGTCACCACTTCAGATGCATCGAGAATTAACAACTTTATCTTCCCTTTATATTATGTAATAAAAGGTATTACTTCATAGAGATGAACAATTTTCAAGGTTATGAAACATTCAAAATACAGTTGGGCTCAAGGAAACTCACCTCCTCTATAAGGAGAGAGAGACGTTTTCAACACAAGAGAGAAATTTGCTAAAGTTATGTTTTCAGTTATTTGATGAGTAAACTGCAACCCTGTATTTCCCCAAGCTGAAAATTGCTTACAGGCAAAAATACAACACCAGAGTCGTCTTATAGAAGCTCCACTTCAGATGTGACTGTTAGAAGTGGTGCTGCTTGAAGAAATTTGCCAGAAAGCAGAATGAAAAAGTTAGGGAACAATAGTTGAAAAAAAAAGAATAAACAGACAGTGTGAGATTGTCACATCTTTACAATGCAGCTGGCCCTATGCTAAGAACCCAACTGCGTTATTTCACAGAAGCATCAGGATAAACCCATGAAGGCCAAACTAGTATGATCTCCCCATTTTTCAGATGGGGAAGCTAAAGGGGCCTGAGAGAATTTTCTTCTGTCTCTAAGTGCATGAGAGCTATAGCTCAGATTCCAAAAGAGACTGTATGATTTCATAGAGAAATAATGAAATCCTATATTCTAAGAAGACCCTGATGGTGGGAAAGATGGAAGGCAGAAGGAGAAGGGGAAGGCAGAGGATGAGATGGCCAGATGGCATCATCGACTCAGTGGACATGAACTTGGGCAAATTCTGGGAATGAGTGAGGGCTGGGGAGGCCTGGCGTGCTGCCGTCCATGGTGTCACAAAGAGGTGGACACGACTTAGAGACCGAAGAAAAATATTCTAGGAATTATCTTGCTCACATGATATAAGATGAGGAACAGAGGAGTGAAGTAACATGCAAAGGAAAACATGAAAGACTTAATCGCCTTTCAAGGCAGAAGTCAGATGGGTCCTACTGAAATCAATAAGGCACTTCAGGGAGGTGCTTACGTGTGTTAACCTTTGTGCTAAGCGGCTGGGCATCTGTAAGTGGGCCCATTCCTCAGTCCCACCTCTAGGAAGGAGGAGCTAAGGTACCCCAGCCCCAATTCACACTGAAACTCTGCGTAGCTGCTGAACTCCACTCAAACAGGTCTCCCAAGAGCTGTTTAGACTGTCTCCTTTCCTCTCATTAAAGTTCTGGCTCAGGCTAATAAATCAGTGTACAATTTGTGTATAATCTAATTTTTGCCTTGTGCTTCATCTGGTGTAGGTGGGAGCAGGGGGAAAATGAAAAAAAGCTACAACTGGAAAATGAAGACTAATGAGAACTTGGATCCTTAAGAAAATATCCTTTAGAGATGCCCAGCTGGAGGTTGTCGGGGAAAAAGAAAAAATAAAAACAGGCAAAAAATGAGTGTGACCTCTTCCTTCTGTGAAACTGTGACTTGTGAGGGTGCATCTAAACCCCTACGTCCACATAGCCAGGTACGTGGAAGTCATGAGGAGTCTTCCGTGTCTGCGGTCACTTCTCGGGGTCCCCACTGCCTCGCTCCCCGGCTGGGTAGCACACTGGCTGTGTCATCAGGAGGTGAGAGCTGGGTTCTGGCCGCGTCTTCTGTTTTCCTTCCCAGATGCTTATAGCGCAGCCAATAATAATTCCCAAACCACCCCCAAGTCATCCCACAGAGAACACTCGGCGTGCCTAAAAACTAGCCAGATATATTAGGTACCCGGGTAAGGAACACAGCAATTACATAAGCTGATGGTATTCAAAGATACAAGTGGAAGGAGGAAGGAGCCACAGAAAAAGAAGATGTGTTTGCACACTGAGGGTTTCAGTTCCAACATTCCTTGCTAACTTGGTCTTCGGGCGGGCACGCGTGGTTGAATGCATTACGTTTGCTGAAGCAGTGGAAGATTACAAGGACGGTAGCTGTTTACTGTAAAGGCATCCTTCTCCCCTCTCGTTTTTTACCGGGACCTGAACACGCCAAAGCATTGTACTGATTTCAGCTCATCTGGTGCCACGTTTGCATCGCCTACATAGGACTGAAGACAGGTCGGATTTCATCTCCTTCACAAAGCCTGGCTTCCTGGGTGGCGCTAGTGGTAAAGAATGTGCGGGTCAGTGTAGGAGATGCAGGAGACGTGGGTTTGATCCCTGGGTGGGGAAGATCCCCTGGAAGGGGGCATGGCAACCCACTCCAGTATTCTTGCCTGGAGAATTCCATGGACAGAGGAGCCTGGTGGGCTACAGTCCTTAGGATCAGAAAGAGATGGACACGACTGAAGCGACTTAGCACAAAGTGGGGGGAAAGTTCTCTTCTGCAGGTGCCAGATTTGTTTTTGTCCATTGACAGGAAGCAATTTGGAAGGACTCTTAATTAAAACCTAATGGGGCTATTACATAAAACCAGAGTCACAGTGAAGCTCAAAAATTTCCCTCGATGGGGGAAAATACGGTCAAGGTCTAGAGAAAAGAGGTGAGCTCTTTCTGTGCACAAATGCGGATTCAGTTTTAATAACAGTAAAAAGGGAATATACTGCCCCCTCCTGGCTCTGCCAAACAAAGTCCCATTCTATTTAACATCGAACAGCATAATGATGCAGGAGTCAAACTGAACAAGTCTCAGATCCTCTCTCTCAGCCGAAGAGAGCAAGGTTGATTTGCAATTCTGAAAGGATAATGAAAGGGCCAGTGTTATTATTTAATACAAAAATAGATTTCCTGGTTCCTCTCAAGTGTTTATCATCAGATACAGGGAACAATATCAAACTGAATTACCAAGGATCATCTCTGATAAATCAAATGAAGAATACAACTGGAAAAAAAAAAAAAAGGCAAACTGTGAACAGCCCGATGCTTGAGGAGAGTACAGAGCCTCATAAAATACATTAAAACGATAGACTCTTATTTTTGGATTCCTTTACAGAAGAGAAATATGCCCTGGATGTGGAGTTTGAGAACTGATGACTCAGCAGAACTCTTACATGTTGATGCTGAGGAAAACACCCACTTCTCCCCTATTGCTAAGAGGGCACCATGCATGTCTTCAGCCAAGGGCCAGTGGGGGATCCTCCCGGTTCTCTTTTTTACCCCCTTGGTTTATGCCTGCTTGGTATTCTCTGCTCAGCCATGGAGTGAAGCTGGGAAAGTGGAGGGAACCCTCGGGCAAGACACCAGGTCCCTCAGGTTAAGACCTAAAGGCGGTCATGCTAGTTTAGTTGCTAAGCCTTGTCTGACTCTTTCTGACCCCAAGGACCATAGCCTGTCAGGCTACTCTGTCCGTGGGATTTCCCAGACAAGAGTATGGCCATGGGTTGCCATTTCCTTCTCCAGGGGAATCTTCGCAACCCAGGCATCAAACCCACATCTCCTGCATCACACATAGATTCTTCACCACTGAGCCACCAGGGAAGCCCTAGGCCTAAGGAACACAGTCAGAAAAATTCATCACCAGCTACTAAAAAGCTTTCTATTAAAAAAAAAAAATGTCTTCACTTAGGACAAATATATATTTCTCTACGTCATTCTTTGTTCTAAAAATGAAACCATGCCTTTAAGAATATTCACATATGCACATAATAAAATCAAACATAAAGACCACAATATAAAATAGTAAGTGAAACATCCCCTGTCAGTTACCTTCTCCAGAGGAAACCAGTTAATTTGAGGTGCGGAACCTTCCAGAAATGCTATGTATATGAGAACACACTCTATCTATAATTGTATTTCTTTTTCCTATTCGAATAGGAACATACTCAGTATAACGTTTTGCCCTTCGAATTTTCATTAAGAGTAGTCCTCCTGCATTGCAGGCAGATTCTTTACCATCTGAGTCAGCAGGGAAACCCCAAGAACACTGGAGTGGGTGGCCATTCCCTTCTCCAGGGGATCTTCCTGACTTAGGGACTGAACTTGGATCTCCCACATTGCAGGTAGATTCTTTATCATCTGAGCCTCCAGGGAAGCCCCGCTACATAGCATTTTGCCCTTTGTATCTGTCAAGAGTAGACCTTTGAGATTACTCCATAGCCGCACCTCTAAATTGTTCCCTTTTTTATCCATGGTTGTATAGTGCTGTATTTTATGACCTACATAGTTTCAAGTAGTCCTCACAATGACTTTGTACAGAATGTGCCTGGATCATGTCATTGTCCAAGTGAGAAACATGAGAAAACTGCTTATCCAAAGCCACAGAGTACTTAGTGGGGGGAACCAGGATTTAAGCCCCACTTTCGTCCACTGTCTTAGTCTACTGTGGCTGCTATAACAAAGATATCAGAAACTGGGTGGTTTAGAAATAACATTTATTTATCATAGTTTCAGAGGCAGGGAATCCAAGATCAAGGCACCAGCAAATCCAGTGTCTGGTGAGGATCTGCAGATACGCATCTTTTCCTTGCACCTTACCAGGCAGCTCCAGTGAGCTCTCTTTGGTCTTTTTAACAAGAGCACTAATCCCCTTCATGAGGGCTCCACCCTCATGACCTAATCACCTTCCAATGGTCCCACCTCCTAACCAAAATTAGGACTGGCACTGAAGCTGAGGCTCCAGTACTTGGCCACCTGATGTGAAGAGCCAACTCACTGGAAAAGACCCTGATGCCGGGAAAGAGGGAGGGCAGGAGAAGAAGGCGGTGGCAGAGGATGAGATGTTTAGATAGCATCACTGAGTCAGCAGACATGACTCTGAGCAAACTCCAGGAGACGGTGAAGGACAAGGGAGCCTGGAGTGCTGCCGTCCATGGGGTCTCAAAGAGTCAGACACAACGTAGGGACTGAACAACAGCAGCCTAGTCAGATTGGTGATTAGGTTTCAATGAACACATTTGGGGGGGGGGATATAAACACTTGTGGGGGGATATAAACTCTTGTATTATAGCATTCACTGTATTATACTGCCTTCTTAAATATTAGCTATTGTTACTACTGTAAGTTTTGCACTAGCATTAAAGACCATGATGAACAGGCTGTGAAAACAGTCTGGGTGTCAGCATCACCGCACTGAGGACACTGCCTATCCCCCCCCAGATGTCCATGCATTTCTCAGATCCTTCCTTCTTAGCTCTGATGGGAGCTACTTAGGGGTGACTAATCCAGGGTCAACCTCCAGAACTTGCCGTACCCTTGAGTTGCCTAGAAGCAGAGGGTCCCCTTATCCCCACAAACACGCACTCCAGCCCGCTGGTGGTCAGACCAGGCACAGATGTCTGTGTGCCGAAGCTGCATTTGGGTTCCTTACTGATGAATATTACAGCCAACATACCCATCTGGCCGCCGAGATAAATAATGTAAAAATGAAGATATGCCTACATAATTCATGCAGTATTGATGAATGGGGCCCTCCATTCAGACTGCTCCTACAAATCATTTAATTATGGGCTGTGTGACACCCAGAGAGAAACAGCATTTTAGCCATGTTTAAGTGGGTATGGCTTGGAGATGTTCAAGTTCCTAAGAGAGAAATTCAAGAACCCCCCTCAATTATTCTGGAGAAATCTGTGGATTCTCATAAACGCCAGACAAACATGGTACTGAATACATGACACGATTCTTTTGGGCAAAATGCCATTCAGTTTACCTTCAAGGTAAGGATTTTCTCAATGGTTTATGCAGCTTTCTCCAGGAAGTTGTGGATGGAAGGGAGCGAGAAGATGAAAGATGGCCAGTTATTCTACAAATGGCACACCTCCCAAGGAGACAGCCAAGAAGACATGACCCGACCACCTCAGTCCCATTAGGAAAACTATTATAAACAAAGCAAAACAAAAACAAAACCAGAAAAGAAAATAACCAGGTTTGGCCAGGATGCAGAGAAATGAGAACCTTTGTGCACAGCTGGTAGATGTAAAATGCTGCAGCCAGCGTGGAAAGCAATATAGCGGTTCCTCAAAAATAGAAACAGAGTTAGCATCTAATCCAGCATTACCACTTTGGGGAAGAAGCTCACAAAAGTTGAAAGCAATGTCCCAAAGAGGTATTTGTATACCCATGCTCCAAGCTGCCTTATTCCCAGTAGACAAAAAGTGGTGGCAACTCAAGTGTCCATTCAAGGATGAATGAATAAGCAAAATGTGGACTATACATACAATCGAATATTGGGCTTTTCCCAGGTGGCATTATCTGTAAAGAACCTGCCTGCCAATGCAGGAGACGTAAGAGACATAGGTTTGATCCTTAGGCCAGGAAAGTTCTCTGGAGTAGGAAATGGCAAGCCACTCCAGTATTCTTGTCTGAAGAATCCCACAGACAGAGGAACCTGGAAGGCTACAGTCCATGGGGTCCCAAGAGTTGGATACTACTGAAGCAACTCAAATGTCCATCCATGGATGAATGAATAAACAAAACGTGGACTATACATATAATCGAATATTATCCAGCCCTTAAAAAAGAAGGAAATTGTGAGCCAAGCTACAACACGATGAACCTTGAAGATATTACGCTCTGTGAAACAAGCCAGTCACAAAAGGCAAACAGCCTGTATTAATCCACTTATATGAGGTCCCTAGAATTGTCTAACTCATCAAGACAGAGGTAGGAGTGGTGGTTGCCAGGGGTTGGGAGACAGGAAATGGGGACTTGCTCTATAATGAGCATACATTTTCAGTTTTGCAAGATGAAAAAGTTCTGGAGACTGGCTACACAACAATGTGAATATATTTCATACTATTGAACCGTAGACTTTAAAGAGGTTGGAATAGTATACATCACAGTATGTGTATTTTATCACAATTAATTTTCTAAAATTATGTGAAGAGGAGACAAAGCATCCAGCAGAGGACACATTCTGTTATTTATCCTGCACTGGCTCTGCCTGACACTGAGTTAAGAGATCTACATTTGTGATGTCTTTGTAACCCTCATGATACTTATGTCGGATAGGCACAGCCCCATCTTCTCTGGGATCCATCCATGGCTTAGAAACCAGCTAACATCATGATGGGGGTGGAAGCAGTGACAGATTTAATTTTCCTGGGCTCCAAAATCACTGCAATGGTGACTGCAGCCATGAAATTAAAAGATATTTGCTCCTTGGAAGAAAAGCTCTGACAAACCTAGACAGCACATTAAAAAGCAGAGACATCACTTTGCCGACAAAGGTCTGTATAGTCAAAGCTATGGTTTTTCCAGTAGTCATGTACGGATGTGACAGTTGGACCATAAAGAAGGCTGAGCACCAGAAAATTGATGCTTTTGAACTGTGGAGCTGGAGAAGACTCTTGAGAGTCCCTTGGACAGCAAGGAGATCAAACCAGTCAATCTTAAAGGAAATCAACCCAGAATATTCATTGGAAGGACTGATGCTGAAGCTGAAGCTCCAGTACTTTGACCACCTCATGGGAAGAGCTGACTTTTTGGGAAAGACCCTGATGCTGGAAAAGACTGAAGGAAGGAGGAGAAGGGGGTGATAAGATGGCTAGATAGCATCACTGAGTCAATGGACATGAATTTGAGCAAACTGCTGGAAATAATGGAGGACAGGGAAGCCTGGTGTGCCACGGTCCATAGGATCACAGAGTCAGACAAGACTTAGTGACTGAACAACAAAAAACATCACGGTGGCAGCCTGTCAGGGTGAAGTAGATGGATCCTGCAAAGAGAAATGCTCACAGTTTTGCCACCCAGCAATAACCTCCATACTTCAGGAGCACCTACTCCATCAGCAAATAGGGAAACACATGCATGAATGAAACCCAAGTTTCCTATCACTTATATAGGTCCTAGCATCAATGGAGTGCCTCCTGTCTCTTGCTCCAGCCGAAACATCTCCCCTTCTCACTCGCCACAAGTGATCTCACGCTTGTTTCTTCACTTCCCCAACCTCTTTCCAGCGTCGAGAGCTTTGCCCTTGCAGTTCATCTGCCCTGGCTCACCCTTTCTTGACTTATCCTTGGTTGTTCCTCCTGCATCCTCAGGTCTCCATTCAAGTGTTACCTCTTCTGAGATGGCTTCATTTTGGAACAAGCTGTTCTAAAGATGGGCCTCTCTAACCACCACCAACTATCACGCCATCAATTTCTCTATTGCATCCCTATATAGATTCGTTTATGTAATGTATCAAAACCTGTACTTATCTTGTTCACCTAGGAGTTTACTTTCTATCACTGATATCTCCCACTGAAATAAACGGAGCTTCCCAGGTGGCACTTGTGGCAAAGAACCTGCCTGCCAATGCAGGATACTTAAGAGACATGGGTTTGATCTCTGGCTCAGGAAGACCCTCTGGAGGAGGGCATGGCAATCCACCCCTCCAGTATTCTTGTCTGGAGAATCCCATGGACAGAGAAGCTTGGCGGGCTATAGTCCATAGGGTCACAAACAGTCAGACATGATTGAAGCAACTTAGCACAGCACACACCGAAATAAAAACAAGGATGGAGGATTCACCACTTCATACCAGCACTTGGAACAGTTCCAGCATACCTGCTACCTGGAAAGGACAGATAAATAAATATTAGCTGCCATTATAATTTTGTGCGGTAACTTTGTTCCAAAGAGACAATGAAAGTGAAGGATTGAGACATCTTGTCATGGAACTCAGCGGTCAGGTTTTCTGCAGAAAACATCCACCAGATGGGTGAGAACTAATCACTGGCTTTGAAAGGAAACAAAGACAGACATTCTCATGCATTCAGCTCCAGGACTTCTCTGGGCAGGAGCCACTCTCCCTCTGGGTCAATTGAGGGAACGCCTGAAGAACCCAGTCTTTCCTTTGGGTCCATGTTCAGACTCACAGCGCCCACAGCACAGACTAATGGCACATCCCTGGTCCGGCAGCATCATCAATAACCAAACCTTGTGACTGGGGCTTTCAACTGGTTTATCACTTGTCAGTTCCAAAGACGCTTGCAGAGCTGACAAAGAGAGTCGATCCGGGATGTGACATATAAAAATCACTATATTTCTGGGGGAAAAAAAATGACTTCCACGTCTCAGGCTCACAGGCTATCTTAATTCATCTGGTTGACTATGCACAATTTGGGGATGTTAAATCTCTGCCTCTGAACCTCAAGTTGGGCATTTTTGAATTTGACATAATGAGTGTCAAATGTGTCAAGAGATACATCACCCTGCTCTCAAATTTCTCATGCTCTTGTAGATGAGACTCCATTGGAGGGTACACAGTCTAGAACTACCTTATACACACAACAACAAAGGGGGGTTGATTTATTACAAAACTGGGAAGTTTAAGGCTCCAGGCTCAGTTAGATGCAGGTGCCAACATCCAAATGATTTCAGAAACAAACATCCTTTTAACAGTTCATTTAGTGTTCAGACTGGCTTTCCCTAGTGTCTCAGTCCAATCAGGTTGCTCTGACAGAATACTATAGACTCAGTGGATTAAAGACAAAATTATTTTTCAAAGTTCTGAAGGATAAGAAATCCAAGATCACAGTACCAGCAGAGATGCTGCTGCTGCTTCTAAGTCACTTTAGTCCTGTCCAATTCTCAGCGACCCCATGGATGGCAGCCTACCAGGATCCTCCATCCATGGGGTTTTCCAGGCAAGAGTACTGGAGTGGGGTGCCATGGCTTCTCCGATCAGCAGAAATGATGCCACATAAAAGCCCACTTCTTGGTTTGCATGTGGCTATCTTCTTGTTGTGGGTTTCTCAGGTGGCTCAGTGATAAAGAATATGCCTGCCAATGTAGGAGACACGGGAGATGCAGGTTCAATCCCTGGGTCAGGAAGACCCCCTGGAGGAGGAAATGGCAACCCAGTCCAGTATTCTTGTTTGGGAAATCCCATGCACAGAGAAGCCTGGTGGGTGGGCTACAGTCCACGGGATTGCAAACAGTCAGACACAACTGAAGAACTGAACACACACATGCGCCCTCCCACTGTTTCCTCACATGATGGAAAGCAGACTAAGAGAAACAGACAGAGACAGAGGCTGGGCGGGGTGTGGTCCTGTCTCTTCTGATAAGGGCATTAATCCCATTCAGGACTGTTCCATCTTCATGACCTAATCAACTCCCCAAAGTCCCATCTCCAAATACCATCACTTTGGGGCTTAGGTTTCCAATATACAAATTTTCCAGGGGTGCAAACATGCAGTCTATGACACCCATGTATGACAACATAGTCATCAGATGTCCCAGGCCACCATCCTATTCATTTCATAACCCCAGGAAAATGAGTTCCTTTCCAGGAACAAGTCTCATTGGCTAGGGCTGGTCACATGTCCATTGGTGAGCCAATCACCATGCCCAGAGGAAAGGAAAATGCTGATTGGAAGAGCTCATGTTACCAGGAGTTGAAGGGAGAGTCAGTCCTTTCTGAATGAGTCAGACCTTTCCAGGATGGGTTCCATTTCCAGAAGATAGAAGAGAAAGTTCTGGGAAGGCAGGTAAGCAAGCAGTCAGATTTTAGCTGCAGAATGGGCAAGTGAAGGCAGAGTTGTCCACTAAATAAGAGAAACACAGTAAAACAAAATAAAACAAAATGGGAGGAAAAAAAAAATCTACCCTGTAAAGGTTCTTCTCATCTCCTAGTTGCATGTACATACTTAGGTATGGGAAAGAAGAAGGAACTGGGGTGGGGACCAGGGGAGTTGTTAGGTATCAGGAATACCAAGAAGATGGTATCTGAGGTGGATTTATAAAAGTGAAGAGCAGCTTGTCCAGGTAAGCAGTCTAGGCAAGGCGAAAGAAAGTGCAAAAGAATTTTCTTGCATCATCTCTAACAACAATGCTATGAGGAAGAGTATTAAAATCCCCATTTCGGAAATGAAGAAAACTGTCAAAGGTCACTCTTTTGGTGGGATTTGCTTCAGGACAGTTGGGCTTCCGAGGTGGTGCGAGCGGTAAAGAACCTACCTGCCAAGGCAGGAGACAAGAGATGTAGGTTTGAGCTCTGGCTCAGGAAGTTCTCTTGGAGGCATGGCAACCCACTCCAGCATTCTTGCCTGGAGAATCCCATGGACAGAGGAGCCTGGTGGGCTGCAGTCCATGGGGTCGCAAAGAGTCAGATACAACTAAAGTGACTTAGGTCGCAATGCAACTCCAAAAAATAAAACAAAATAAAAACACACAGACACAGACACACACAGACACACACACACACACACACACACACACACACACTCATCTTTTCACCAGGACTACCATGTATCAGTACAATTGAGCAGGGTGAGCTTGCACACCTGCAGTGGCTCCATTCATGTAGACTGGGAGGTGAATGGCAGCCCCTAGAGTTGGACCCTGGAACTCTGGCCAACTGCGCATGGTGAAGTGAAGTGAAAGCTGTTCAGTCGTGTCTGACTCTTTGCGACCCCACGAAATTCTCCAGGCCAGAATACTGAAGTGCAGGCCTTTCCATTCTCCAGGGGATCTTTGAAACCCAGGGACTGAACTCAGGTCTTCCTCATTGTGGTGGATTCTTTGCCAGCTGAACGTGCATTAGCCATTGGACCAAGGAGCCAGGTAGCAGACTGAACCTTAATCCCAAGGTACCTTCATATTTTGCTAAACAAACCAGATGGCATTAGTTAATGTTCCTATGAAACACAGCATTTTATTTCCTGATTCTGCATAGCCTACAAGGATTTAAAATGAATTCCACCATGGAATCCGCTTCTTTCCAGCTCTCAGGATAAAAGTCACCCAGAAAGAACAAGCCAGGCATTACTAGCCCAGGTGAGCAGCAGCATTTTAAAGAAATGGGTTTTCCAAGTGTCTTATCTGGGTGCGAGAGGAAGCCAAAAAAAAAAAAAAAGAGGAAAGAGGCTAGAGGAACCCAGCTCAGCCAATCTGGGTTTTTAGCTCTTAAGACTCCTTGGGAGTTTTCAGTGACAGAGGCAATGCAGTCCTGTTAGAGAATAAATTGGTTAGGACACAAAGCTCCTTACAGATTATAACCTCCTTCCTTGCCAATTACAAATTTGGCAATCATTTGTTTATTAACCTGATGGCTTGCTATGTTAAGTAGCATCACATATTTATAACGCACACCAGATAAAGCTGTAGCTAGTTCAAAATCACTAGCCTCCTCTGTTCCTCCTCACCCCAGTCCCACACTCTAAAGCACTTTTGAAGATAATTCAGGAGAACAGGGTTTTAAAAAGATGAAAACTTTCTCCTGCATTGCCTCAGGGAAAGGTTCCCTGTTCCATGTGTGTGAGTGATAAGGTTTAGCCCCTTTAATTCATTCTGAGGAGTGTCTGTTGAAACTTTATTTGGAATCGTGGCTTGGCTCCAAGTGGCAGGCATCTCTGCATCCACCACTCCCCACTGCCACACAGAGACTTCAGGGGAGGGGCAAAGCTAATCCCAGTTATAGAAACTTCTCCAGTTATCCCCTCCCCTATACATCTTACCTCTTCCATCTTTACCAGTCCATCCCAAAGGAAATCAACATTCAGAAAACAAAGATCATGGCATCCAGTCCCATCACTTCATGGCAAATAGTTGGGAAACAATGGAAATAGTGATAGACTTTATTTTCTTGGGCTCCAAAATCACTGCAGATGGTGACTGCAGCCATGAAATTAAAAGATGCTTGCTCCTTGGAAGAAAAGTTATGACCAACCTAGACAGCATATTAAAAAGCAGAGACATCACTTTGCCAACAAAGGTCTGTCTAGTCAAAGCTATGGTTTTTCCAGTAGTCATGTGAGAGCTGGACCATAAAGAAAGCTGAGTGCTGAAGAATTGATGCTTTTGAACTGTGGTGTTGGAGAAGACTCTTGAGAGTCCCTTGGACTGCAAGGAGATCCAACCAGTTCATCCTAAAGGAAATCAGTCCTGAATATTCATTGGAAGGACTGATGCTGAAACTGAAGTTCCAATGCTTTGGCCACCTGATGTGAAGAACTGACTCACTGAAAAAGATCCTGATTTGGGGAAAGATTGAGGGCAGGAGGAGAAGGGGATGACAGAGGATGAGATGGTTGGATGGCATCACTGACTTAATGGATATGAGTTTGAGCAAGCTCCAGGAGATGGTGAAGGACAGGGAAGCCTAGCGTGCTGCAGTCCACGGGGTCACAAAGAGTTGGACAGAACTGAGTGACCGAACAACAACAACTCTCTCCTGGTGGTTCAGTGGTAAAGAACCCTCCTGCCAGGCAGGAGACACGGGTTCGATCCCTGGGTCAGGAAGATTCCCCTGGAGACGGAAATGGCAACCCACTCCAGTAGTCTTGCCTAGGAAATACCATGGATAGAGGAACCCAGTGGGCTACAATCCACGGGCTTGCAAGAGAGTCAGATACAACTTAGCAACTAAACATCAATGACCATCTCCACAAAGATGCCTCCACAACTAGATTCTTCAGCTGCAGTCAGTCTCCACTCTTGGCTTCCTCACTCTCAGCTGCCTTCCAGCGACCTTAGTTCAACTGCCACCAGAATCTCAAAGGCAACCTCCCAAGGAGGTAACACTTGTTATTCTAAGAAAGAGGTCAGCTCTCCTGATGAGCTCCTCTGTGTTCAAAAATGGCACGCACTGCCCGTCTCACAGTTGTGTAGACTCCCAGCCTTGGAGTCACTGTGTGGGGCAGACATGGGGGGGATGTGCCTCAAGCAAATCCCCTCAGTTTCACAATGTCGGTGCTTACTGGCCTGATGTTTCAAGTGTTCATGTTCAATGTCTGAATTTCTTTTGCTGGATGTTAAAACTGCTTTCCACAAGGTGTGCTGGAGAAGCCTTACCCTTCAACCAATGACTAATAGAGTTGGGGTATAAATACCCCAGCTCCCCTGCCCTTAGGTAGGATAAGTCTACAATGTGTGCCTACACAAGTTCCATGTGCTCCTATACGGGGATTAAGCTCCAGTTACACACGATGGTCAGTGGTTTGATAAAACAAACCGCCCTCTCTTCCCCTTGTCACTTCACCCTTCCTCCACCATCACTGCAAGGATTTCCTCTCCAATATACAGCTTTTATATGAATCTTTGCTTCAAGGCTGTACATGAGGGACTTGGACTGAACTTCCAGGAAGGTGGCCTCTTCCTGTGCATGGTCAACTTTTGAAAAATACATATACACAAACTAAAAGTTGAGAGTTCTGTTTTATTTGGTGGGGATTTTTAGGACTTCAAGGCCAGGAGACTGCATTTCAAGTAATCTTGAAAGAACTGCTCTGAGGAGGCAAGGGAGGTGCCAGGTTATATAAAGGTTTTGCAACAAAGGGCAGGAAGTCTGAACATCAAAAGATTATTGTTAATTAAAGGAAAATCAGATATCTCAAGTTAAGGAATTTAGTGCTTTTCTGTGTACAGGAAGATGCAAGAGTCTGGGCTCTCTGAAACTATTCCTTTGATCTGCACCTCAGCTGTCTGGGGCCAGTATCCTGTGTTTTCACATCCTGAGTGTCCTCAGGGTTCACCACGGGGAGTGGCCACAGTCTGATCACTGCTAGAAGGAAAGTATTCTTTCCTTCCTGAGTTCCCTCGGGGCTCACCAGCTCACCTTCAGTGGTGGCTGCAATCCCTGATGACTGTGGCCCCCTTTGTTTACTGATGTGGCAGGAAATAGTCCATTTCTCCCCACTTTTCCTGCATGCAATCTGTCCATAAACCTATCTCTGCACCACTCTAAGATGAATCTCCCCTCTCCCCTATGGGAACATGGGAACCTTCCCATATACCTTCTACCTGGGGAGAAGTCAGGAAAGCTTCATAGAAGCTGTTGTTAGGGCTCAGCTATGAAAGGTGAGCAGAGGTTACCAGCTAGGAGTAAGGAGGTGGGTCAGAAAACTGAAATGAAGAAAGGTACAGAAGTCTGCAAATGAGGGAGAATAATGTATGTTTGAGAAACTGACATTTCTATTTTTTTTTTTTTTCTTTTTTGGAGCTGTTGTTCTCCATGAGGGCAGGGCTTTGCTCACTAAGGAACATGTGGCAATGTCTGGGGATGTTTGGGGTTGTCATAGCTGGGGAGGGATGCCGTTGTCCTCTAGTGGGTGGAGGTCGCAATGGTGCTGGACTGTGCCCAGGACACTACAGAGAATGACCTGACATAAACGCCGAAACTGCTGAAGGTGGGAAAACCCAGTCTGGAGTTTAGGGTTTAAAGGAGTTTGGTGAGAGAAAGAGGAGGTTAGCAGGGGCAAGGTCATGCAGATTCTTCCTAGCCTTTAGGGTTCAACTCCATAAGCAATGGGGGGGGGGGTTTACTCCTGAAAAATGGGGGTGACGTGATCAGAACTGTGTGAAACAGTATTTATTTCCGTATCAGTAAGCAAGGATGTCACAGTCATCAGCAAATGCAGCCCTCTGGTGTGAGTTGGTGAGCCCTACAGGAATTCAGGAAGGAAAAGAATACCTGCGATCTAACAGCTATCAAGCTCGCTGGCTTGCTGTGGACAGGGAAAGTGAAAATGCAGGAGCTGGCCTCGGATAGCTGAGACACACATGAAAGGAATAATTTCCGTGAGCCCGGATGCTTGTATCTTCCCATACTTAGAAAGCTAAATTCCTTAACTTGAGCTATCTGGTTTTCCTTTGTTAACAATCATTGTTGATGTTCAGACTACCTGCCCCCTTAGTTGCAAACTTTTTTATAACCCGGCTCCTCCCCTTGCCTCCTCAGAGCAATTTCTCAGGGCTACTTGAGATGCTGCCTCTTGGGCTCGAAGTCCTGAGAATTCCCACCAAATAAAACAATGCACTACTTTCAGGTTGTGACTGACTGTATTTTTTAAGTCCATAGCTCCAAGTGAGAAAGGAAAAGATAACCCTGGGTCTGGGCAGAAGATGAGTTAAAGACAAGCAAAATTGAGCAAGAACACGAGACTGGTGAGGAAGATACTGCATCGTCCACCCGCAAAATGATGTTGGGTCCAAGGAAGTGGAACGCAGAGGTGCAGAGATGTGGGTATATTTTTAGTCATACCAATGTTTTGACTGCAGTGCCTGTTACAGTGCCTATCCTACGGCAAGGCTTCAGTCAAAATTTTCTGAATAAATGAAATCAAGAATGAATGGCTAAAGTATGTCATCTCGCCATGGAAGGCACTGGACTGAGGCTTGGGTGCTAGGTTGGGAGCTAGATTGAGGCCAGGTTGGTAGCTATCCTGAAGACAACATTTGGGTTTCTAGATCCAGTTACATTGAAATCAAATGGTCTCTTCTTGCTGAAGCTTATTTGAAGCTAGATTCCTTCACTTGCAGCGGGGAATATTCTACTTATATATAAGCTAGAGTGCATGCATTCTAAGCCACTTTAGTCGCATCGACTCTTTGTGACCCTGTGGATACAGCCCACCAGGCTCCTCTGTCCGTGGGATTCTCCAGGCTAGAATACCAGAGTGGGTTGCCATGTCCTCCTCCAGGGGATCTTCCCGACCCAGGGATGGAACCATGTCTCCTGCACTGCAGGTGGGTTCTTCACCCACTGAGCCAGCTGGGAGGCCCCAGCCTGGAGTAGCTCCACCCAGCATGCAGCCATCACCACAGGAGGTGCGTGACTCCCAGACACTTGGAACACGGCTGGTCCAGACGGAGAGGTGTTGGGAGTTTGAGATGCATGATGGGAGTTAAAAGAATTATACGAAGAAAGGAACATAAGCTGTCTTCTCTACGTTTATATTGATGACACGCTGACATAATACCTCACATATAATAAACTACGGGGAAATACAGTACTGTGTTTAATGGAGTTTCACTTGGTGTTTTTGCACATTTTTTTTTTTTTTTAAGAACGAGGCTACTAGAAAAACTAACACAACATATGCATCATGTTCTATTGGCCAGTGCTGCTATCGATGAGCATTTTGGTTTGGAGTACTTGAACCCTGGTCAGCACAACTCAAAACCCAGGCCATTTGGGCTATAGTTGCCTGCCCACTCCGCCCCTGATCTTACTAGGCATATTGCCTCCTGCACCACCAGACCATCCCTCAAAGGGTGAGCGGCATATTTTAGACCCCTAGGTTCCCGTGTCTCATTTCATGATGAGCACAGGTGGCTGAACCGTCTGCCAACTCTCAAAACTGCCAAGTGATTCACCTTAAAGGGGCCCCTTAGAATGGTGATCCATCTGGCCAGTAGCCCCAGGCCATTCTCTCTCCGGCTTCCCCATGCCTCCAGGCTGTGTACCAGCCAGCATCCTTCCCCATCCGCCTTGTGCCCCCAGCCTCGGAGATGCTCCCCTCAGTGTCTCCAGGGCTGAGTGAGCTTCGTGAGAATCAAAACCCACACTCAAGGTACCAGGGAGCCGTTCCACTGAAACCCACAACACTGTAATTACCATAAACCCTTCAGCACCACTGGCTCTGAGAGGGAGAAGAAATTAAATCAATGGGCATAGATCGGATCGAGAGCAATCTTACGGGAAATGCATGTAAATGCACCATCTTACCTTGGAAATGAGTTTTAAGATTAATACCTTTCACAAATGGAAAAGTATAAAGAAATATGCAGGAGAATAAGCTGTGGCAACAATAGGTCAACCCTTCTTTTTTATGAGCTGCTGGCTATATTGTATGAAGAACTCATGAAGCTTAACATTTTCGGTATTTATATATATATATATATATATATATATATATATATATATATATATACATATATTAAAAAAAAACACCCTGTAATGCAAATTCTTCAAGAGAATAACAAGTGATGCATGCTTGAAATTTATTTTTAAACCAAGAGCAAAATGAAACCCTTTAATTAATCTCAGAGAATTTAGCTCCTTCTCTTTCAGATCTGTCTTGTGCACAGTTAGATGCTTAAAATAATTGCATCCGCTCGTGTGAAACTGCAGCAGTAATTCAGTGGGTTTATACTTGTGCAACCTTTTAAAAACAGGCCTTAAAACATTCATCTGTTGAACCAATTTACCAGCTTTCAATAAAGCATCTTTAAGATACTTTCTGTTACATTTATATGACATAAGCTATATTATTTTAATAATCTGTGCTTGAGATATATGGTGATGAGGGAATTATCGCTCACCTGGGGAGATGGTGTAATTAGAAAAGAGGCACAGTCGGGAAATAAAAATGATTAAAAAAAAAAAAACTTGCTGAAATTAACCAGCTACTGCTACTAGGATTCTCTGATGTTGGCTTAAGTTGTTGAGGAAGCACTGGGGTGAGAAGCAGAAAAGGAGGAATCCGAGCAAACTTGTGGTGCCTGAAATAATTACAGTTTCTTACCCGTCATTTCTCAAGGCTCACAGGGAGCCAGGTTGTGCACCCAGCCAGGGCAGACAAATGAACACCTTCCCCGCAGCCAGTCCAGGGGGTGCCTGAGCTGAGTTAATGTGCTGGGGCCAGAGGATGGGAGCAGGTGTAATTATCCTAATGATTTATTGAATGTTTGATTAATTGGAAATTAAGTGAATGCACAGTGGCAGAATTGTCATAGCAAATCGCTCAGCTGTTGGCTTAAAAGGTGTTCTATTTCCCTCCAGTAAAGCAATTAAGAGCATCTTAAATCGTTTGGGGGGTAGTGGATTTCGGCGTGGAATCGTCCAAGGTAGGGGCAGGAGGAACATGGCGGAAAGATCTTAACAGGCTCTCGCTAGGTGGTGGTTGGAGAAAGGAATATTTTTCAAAAAATGAGCTACAAGAGCATATCATTTTAGAAGTTCATTCATACCTCATTGAAGAAAAGAAATAGGAGCCTCAGTCGTAAATAATCTGCCTGCCAATGTGGGAGACATGGATTTGACCCCTGGCCCAGGAAGATCGCACATGCCATGGAGCAGCCAAGCCCATGTGCCACAACTATTGAGACTGTGTTCTGGACCCTGGGAGCTGCCGCTATGAAAGCCTGCACACCCTAGAGCCCGTCCTCGGCTACAAGAGAAGCCCCTGCAATGAGAAGCCTGGACACCGCAACTAGAGAGCAGCCACTGCTTGCCCCAACTAGAGGAAAGCTCGCATAGCAACAAAGACCCAACATAGCCGAAAAATAAATAATAAATAATTAATGCTTAAAAAGCAACGTTGGACCATAAAGAAGGCTGAGAGCCAAAGAAATGATGCTTTCAGACTGTGGTGCTGGAGAAGGCTCTTGAGAGTCCCTTGGACTGCAAGGAGATCCAACCAGTCCATCCTACAAGAAATCAGTCCTGAATATTCACTGGAAGGACTGATGCTGACGTTGAAGCTGATGCAACGAACCAACACTGGAAAAGACCCTGATGCTGGGGAAGACTGAAGGAAGGAGAAGGGGGTGAAACAGGATGAGAGGGTTGGATGGCATCACTGACTCAATGGACGTGAGTTTGAGCAAACTCTGGGAGATGGTGAAGGGCGAGGAAGCCTGGGGTGCTACAGTTCATGGGGTCCCAAAGGGTCACACATGACTTAGCAACTGACCAATAACAAATGAATAAAAAGAGGAAAATAAGAAAATAGATGATGGCCTCAAGATAGACGGGAAGACAGTAGTTTTTGCTTGTCTGCGTGTAGGTCTGTTTCTGATCACCCTCAGGGTGTCTGCAGCTCAGACAACTACTATGCTTCATTGAGAAGGGGGCTCTATAGGGCAGACTCAACAGAAGAGGAGGGCTTGGTGAGAGAAGGTGGGGCTGGTCCCTCTGCTCCAACTTAACTGCTCTGCCAGGTGCCTATGGGCAGCAAGAGAAGTTGCTCAGTCATGTGTGACTCTCTGCGATCCCATGGACTGTAAAGACTAGCAGGCACCTCTGTCCATGGAATTTTCCAGGCAAGAGGACTGGAGTGGGTTGCCATTGCCTTCTCCAGGGGATCTTCCAGACTCAGGGATCTAACCCAGGTCTCCCACATTGCAGGCAGACGCTTTACCCTCTGCGCCACCAAGGAAGCCCAACCAGCTAACAAACACACAAAAAAGCGACTTCTCTGGTGGTCCAGGGGTTAAGACTCTGCATTTCCACCGCAGGAGGTGCAAGTTCGATACCTGATCAGGGAATTAAGACCCTGCATGCCGTCAAAAATATTTAAACACACATACATTACTCTTAGGGAAGAAAGCAAAGATGAACTTAAAGAGCCCCTTGATAAAAGTGAAAGAGGAGAGTGAAAAAGCCAGCTTAAAACTCAACATTCAGAAAACTAAGATCATGGTATCTGGCCCCATCACTTCATGGCAAATAGATGGGGAAACAATGGAAACGGTGACAGACTATTTTCTTGGGCTGCAAAATCACTGCAGATGGTGACTGCAGCCATGAAATTAAAAGACGCTTGCTCCTTGGAAGAAAAGCTATGACAAACCTAGACAGCATATTAAAAAGCAGAGACATTACTTTGCCAACAAAGGTCCATCTAGTCAAGGCTATGGCTTTTCCAGTAGTCATGTGTGGATGTAAGAGTTGGACCACAAAGAAAGAGTTGATGCTTTTGAACTGTGGTGCCGGAGAAGACTCTTGAGAGTCCCTTGGACTGCAAGGAGATCAAACCAGTAAATCGTAAAATAAATCAGTCCTGAATGTTCACTAGAAGGACTGATGCTGAAGCTGAAATTCCAATACTTTGGCTACCTGATGCAAAGAATGGACTCATTAGAAAAGACCCTGATGCTGGGAAAGATTGAAGGCAGGAGGAGAAGGGGATGACAGAGGATGAGATGGTTGGATGGCATCACTGACTTGATGGACATGAATTTGAGCAAACTCCAGGAGTTGGTGATGGACAGGAAGCCTGATATGTTCCAGTCCATGGAGTTGCACAGAGTTGGACACGACTGAGCGACTGAACGGAACTGAACACATTGCTGTGGCATGCCAAAAAATTAAACACACACACGTAAGTTCACTGTGATCTTCTGTTCAACCCATATAAGAGGAAATCAAGAGGAGGATTAAAAAAAAAAGTGTTTTCCTTCTGAATCTAGGCTTTTCAGAAAGTGCCTCAAATGATCCTCGGCCATCCGAACTGCTTCTGTTTCTAGCCTTTACTTTGAGGGGTCGCCCGTCCCTTCCGTCCAGCACTCTTTCCCCATCTTCTCCACCTCCCTTCTCTCAAATCAGCACAGCTAAGAGTTACAAGCTTGATGTTCTCCAAGTGCTGCCTCGAGCCTGGGGAAGGCAAGGGCTCATACAAATTGAAATCATAAATAAGAATTTAATAAACTTTCTCTATTGGCTTCCTGCCTCACCACTAAAGTTGCAGAACCTGGAATTAAAAAAATATACTTCAGAGCAGCAATGGGAAGAGGCGACTCCAAAGTACCTGTGGGGTTGTAGATGCACAGACCTTCAGGAAAGAGAAGTTCCCCAAAGTCAGTCCAAAGCCTTCCAATAGACATACCCTTTGACCCCTTCTGTGGGTGAGCTGTGTGTGTGCATGCTCAACCGCTCGGCCATGTGCAACTCCTTGCAACCCCATGGACTACAAACCCGCCAGGCTCCACTGTCCATGGGATTTCCCAGGCAAGAATACTGGACTGGGTTGCCATTTCCTTCTTCAGGGGATCATCCCAGCCAGGGATCGAACCTGTGTGTCCTGCATTGGCAGGCAGATTCTTTACCACTGAGCCACCAGGGAAGCCCAGGGATAAGATATAGCAAAGATGCACATGTAAGGATATTCACTGCTGTGATGTCTATAATAGTGAAACAAAATGGAACAAAACAGAAACAGGAAAGCTATCTAGATGCTCAAAGTTTTCCCAAGTAGAGTTCAAGGAAAATGGTTCTTAATAAAGGATTTTAGGGAAAAGAAAGGGGGGAAATGCATATTATATCAGCTTAACTCTTACAGTGAAGATCAGTGGCTCCCAAACTTCAGAAAAAGACAGTTTAAGAAAAGGCAGGGTGGACTCTGTTCAAAATCTGTGGTAAAGAATCCACCTGCCAGTGCAGGAGACATAAGAGATGTGGTTTGATCCCTGGGTCGGGGAGATCCCCTGGAGTGGGAAATGGCAAGCCACTCCAGTATTCTTGCCTGGAGAATTCCATGGACAAAGGAGGCTGGTGAGCTACAGTCCATGGGGTTGCAAAGAGTTGGACATGACTGAGGACACACACATAACAAGAACAAATGTGTTAACATACTAGTATGCACATTACAAATCCAACTTTGCAAACAGAAATCATACCTAGGTCAATAGCCATAGATATGTAGACCTGTGTATGTGTGTGTAAAACTGAAAAGATATCATACCAGAATGTTAATATCTCTCAGCTGATGGGTGATTTGTGGTAGTTTTATTTCTCTTTTTCTCTGTGCTTTCTCTCCTTCTTTTTCTTTTTCTGGTAAAAATAAAAAGACTCTTGTAATTGCCCATGTTTTCTGCTCTCTGTGACTATACACACATCTAGTATTTTACTGTAATAAACAGGTATGCCCTGGGACACACAGAGGTGATAGACAGCTATGCCATGGTGTCTGTGTGGTCACCATTATTACAGACACACAAAACAGGGCAATTTCCTGGTTTGAATATGTCAACCCTGGCCATATGTCTTGTAAAACTGGAATTCTGCCACCCAGTCTATCAGGAAAAAAAAAAAAAAACAGACTGAAGTATAGCCATTACAACAACTCTGCCAATTAAAGAATTCTCAAAAGTCTAAGAGTGCTGCCCTTCAGCAAGGCCAGGGTTGGCAAGACCAGAAAATGAGCACAGCTCTATTAGACCAGTGGCACATCTCAGCATCTAGAAACAGGTAAATCTGTCTTGTCCCCATGCACAGAAATACACAATTAACACGGCTGCAAAGTAAGTGATACTGCCTCATTACCAACCATCAGGCTGTCCTGCAGGGCCCCCCATCCAAAGCTGGGAGGGGAGGTTACTAATTATCATGCCAAATTAAGCCTTGATTATTCCCCAAGAGACACCTGTTAATTGGGCTGCTACGTTACATAACAGTTTTGCACATGAATAATTGAGCTGCAATGACTTGATTTTTCTCCTTGGAAATGTGATTTATTCTTCACTCTCCTTGTTTCAAGTTGCCCTGATCTTCAAAACTGGGCTGTGAGAGCCCGGAGAAGTTACTGTGGTTGTGAACCCAAGGAACAGAATTCAGGGCTCACCTGCTCACAGGAGAGACAGAAAGAGATGTAGCCCAAAGCCCTTGACAACAATGAGTATTTAAGTTAGCTGTTAGTTACAAGAGCCCAAGTTTTCAATGAGTGAAGAATGGCAGTGACTATTCATCTAACTCATGTTAAGAAGTCTTCCATTTCTCATTTACAAGGCGTATTCCATCCTGATGCTTGTGCTGCTGTTGTTTTGAGCATTTCTTTATTTTCTTGAACTCTGAGGTGTTCAGTACTAGGCTCATCCTGTATATTTCATGCCCCAGTCCCAAAAGCAGTCATTCCTCTGAGGAGCCCTTGTCCCTTTAAATAGAGAATGGTATTAGAAACCAAGATCTGGGTGCCAAGTGTGCTCATTGCTGCTGGGGTATCATTGCTTCCAGCTCCTCTGAGCTGACAGAGCAGAAAGATGTGCATATACTATTCCGTGTATATGTCCCAGGTGGCTCAGGGGTAAAGAATCTGTCTGCCAATGCAGGAGACATGAGTTCGATCCCTGGGTCGGGAAGATCCCCTGGAGGGGGAAATGGCAACCTGCTCCAGTATTCTTGCCTGGAAAATTGTATGGACAGAGGAGCCTGGCAGGCTACAGTCCATGGGGTCATGAACAGTCGAACACGGCTGAGCAGAGCGCACACATTCCGTGCATACAGACATCTCTATAGGTATTTCTATGTTTAACCATCTGTGTCTGTAGGAAGCTAAATAGGAGTTCATACTCTTGTCCAACTCCCATCTATTATCTAAATATGTCATCACTGTGGCCTTCTTTCTGTGCTTACCTGTAATCTCCCACTCAGACAGTGAGGAACCAGTACATGCTAAGTAACCTCACTGGACTTGTATTCCCATTAGATGAGTGCCAATCCACTTGTTCATTTAAAAGGACTTTGGAGCCATGTAGCGATGCCTGGGCTTGGTCCACCATACTCCTCTCATGGAAACATTTGCCATGAAGGTACTGCCAAGAAATTCAAAGACCAAGGGGTGCTACTGCTTCCTCATTACCGACCATCAAGCCGGTTAGTGCATCTGGTTGGGGCATTGAAAAATACCCACACATCACTCCAGGGCTCCAGATGAAGGTAAAGAAAATAGGCACAAGGTAGCATCATGCCAAATAAAGAATCTGGCAGAACGTTGATGAGCGAGAGCTGGTGTTTCTTTTTCAGAAAGTAAAATGCAGAAACAGCTAAAGGAGCAAGCAACTGAAGGCAAAACAAACCCCCAAAATGCAGCCAAGAAACGATGATGGAAAGCACAAAAAGGTTGAGAAAGGAACACAACAAAATTAAATGAAGCTACAGTTCTTGGGAAGGTTCTCAGAGACCAGATGGTAAAAGGAGTGATTTATCCCTTCGCATATTTCTGCAATACTGAATGTTCCAAAATAATATATGGATTTGGGATAAATAGAGAGACAGTAGGCAGCCTCTCTCTCGTTCTCCCCACCCTCTCTTTCTTCCTCCTCCTCCACGCCCTGCCTTGGCTCGAGCTCGGTGGAAGAAAGAGCAGCCGTATTATTAGACAAATGGGCTGCAGTGTTTGCCTCCAATGGCTCCCAGACCCAAGAGGGCTGTAGAATACCGAAGCAGCTGCAGCGGCCTCCAGGTTTGCTACTCGGCATGCTGTGAACAGCGAAGACCTAAGCCCAGCTAGAGCAAGTGGGTGGAGATGGCAAGAGCAGCCTCAGGATGATAGCACCACCTCAGTGAGGCCGGTCCAGGCTTGGCTGGAGCGATGCAGCGTCTACAGGTGGGTCTGAACCCTGTCTCGGTCCAGGAGGCAGCATAGATAGTCGTAGTGTGGAGCACAGACTCTGGGTTCAACTCCACCACTATGTGAACCCAGGCAGATTTCCAGCTTCTGTGCAACTGTGTTGGGCTTCCAGGTAGCTTGGTGGTAAAGAACCCACTTGCCAATGCAGGAGATACAAGAGACGCAGGTTCAGTTCCTGGGTTGGGAAGATCCCCTGGAGGAAGGTGTGGTGACCCACTTCAGCATCCTTGCCTGGAGACTCCCATGGACAGAGGAGCCTGGGGGGCTACAGTTCATAGGGTCACAGAGAGCCAGACCCGACTGAAGCAACTTAGCATGCATGCACGTGCACCTTCGTCATCTCACACACAACCCAGGGCCCCATTAATAACAAGCCTGCCCATCTGGTTAGTAGGAAGCTTACATGGATTAAGAATTTAGAAGAGTAAGGGCAGTGCCTGGCATGATAGGCTTCCTCGGCTTGAAGGAATTCAACAAGGAGGTAGACATGGAGCAATGGACAGAAGTCGGAGGAGAAAGAGGTTCGAAAAGAGAAGGTTCAAATCGAAAGAGGGCAATGGAGACTTGAAAAATTCCCTTTGCTGAAGGGAGAAGCCAGAGCGACTTTTCCATGCAAGAGCTGTCACTCCCCACAGCCTTGGGCATGACAGAGCCTTGTTCAGGATACCCCACCAGAGCTGTCAAAGCAGGAAGGTGACAGACACAGCAGTCAAGAGTTTGGACTCTGAGCTGGACAGATCCGGGCTTGGTTACCAGTCCTGTCCCTTGATCTGTTGGAGCTGAGTCTTCTTATCTAGAAAATGGGATTAAAGATAGTATCTGCCTTAATTTCAAAGAGAAACCTGCACATTGGCCAAAGTGTCATTCATAAAAGCCAAGTTATGGAAACAATCGTGTCCATCAACAGGTGAATGGGTGAAGAGGTTGTGGCATGGACAGGGATAGAATGGAATGGTTTTCACCCACGAGAAAGAAGGAAAACCTGCTGTTTTTATAACAGTTTGGATGAACCTTGAGAGCACTATGCCAAAGTGGAGAAAATCAGAGAACAAGACTGTGGGATATCACTTCTATGTAAAAACAGGCAAGTTGATCTGGGAGAGACAGAGTGGAGTGGTAGTTACTAGAAGCTAGGTGGAGGGGGAAATGGGAAGACACCTGTCAGAGGTACAAACTTCCACTTCTAAGACTCACAATTCTGGGGATCTAATGCACAAGGTAATGATAGCGAAGAGCATCGTATTATCCAATTGAAAATTGCTAAGAGAGTAAATCTTAAATATTCTCAGTACACAAAGGAAATGGTAATTATGTCACAAAATGAAGGTGTTAACTGATGCTAAAATGGTCATGACTTGGCAGTATACAGACACATCAAATCAACATGTTGAATACCTTAAATTTACACAATATTATACAGCAATTATCAGAGAAGGCAATGGCACCCCACTCCAGTACTCTTGCCTGGAAAATCCCATGGACGGAGGAGCCTGGTAGGCTGCGGTCCATGGGGTCGCTCAGAGTCGGGCACGACTGAGCGACTTCACTTTCACTTTTCACTTTCACGCATTGGAGAAGGAAATGGCAACCCACTCCAGTGTTCTTGCCTGGAGAATCCCAGGGATGGCGGAGCCTGGTGGGCTGCCGTGTACGGGGTCGCACAGAGTCGGACACGACTGAAGTGACTTAGCAGCAGCATACAGCAATTATACTGAGTTGGCCAAAAAGTTTGTTTGGGTTTTTGTACAATATTATGGAAAAAGCTGAGCAAACAAACTTTTGGCCAACAGAATATCTCTACAAAACTTAAAAAGCAGTTTTTTTTTTTTAAAGAATAATATCTACTTGCCCATCTGTGTTCGTAGCAGGATTATTCACAATATTCAAAAGGTGGAAGCAACGTAAGTGTCCATCTACAGATAAACAGATAAACACAACATGATACATCCCATATGATGGAGAGTTATTCAGCCCTAAACAGGAAGGAAGTCCTGATACACGTTTACAACACCCAATCTACAGCAAGACTTAAGGAGTCCAAGGACACGACTAGTAAAAGAAGCAAAGAAGGTATTTACGGCATCAAAAATATGCCTTCAAGTCCTCGCTGCAGTGCTCAATGAATCATAAATTCTCATTGCCTCTAATCATGTTTTTTTAAAGTGTCACATGAGAAATTTTCTTTTTGCTTTTGCTGTTGTTCTCGTTTGTATTTTTTATTCCCCCACACCAAGTGGCAGGCAGGATCTTCCCTGACCAGGGACTGAACCTGTGCCCCCTGCACTGGAAGCACGGAGTCTTAGCTAAGGACTTACTTGAGGACTTCACTGGACCACCAGGGAAGTCTTTAACTATGACTGTTAATCACTTGTGAATGTACTGTGTAGAAAATATGGCACATGTAACAATACTGAAAGTCTGAGTTTCAAGGTGTTTTCTTAGCAGGTGACTGACTTCAGGAAATCACTTATGGTCACTTTTTAATACGTCCTTGATGGCTGTACTTGCTTCTCAATCCAACGAGCATTGGGTTCATCTCTTGAGAGAAAGGCATGGGACAGAGGGGGATGATGGATATGGGGCTCTTCCAACATCCCAACCAAAATGAAAAAAACTGAGTAAGTCCCCAACTCTGGCTTTGCTAACAAAACAAGTCACCTTAGGAGAACACCTCTCAATTTCCAGGTGCCTGTTTGGTTTATGCTGGACTGCCAGGGTGGGGAAGGGAGAAAATCAGATGATGAGAGAGAGGTCTTAAGCTTCTGTTGCCAATCATAAGAGAAGAAAGGATACCCAGAAAACACTTATGACAGCTGGCTCACTCCAGGTACCCAGGGCAAATTATGTTTTGACTCAATAACTCAGAATGATTTGTACCTGTCCACCAATCTAACATCACCTTTGAGCCCAAATTGAAGGACAGTAGCAGGATAACTATACTCCGAGCCTGGGCCCCTCATTTGACACTTTTACACAACCATCATGGATGGGTCTTCCTCTACCGTGCGTTCATCTCTTTATGCCTCATTTTCCCAACATGGTCGTAAACGCCTTCAGAGCAAGGGCCACGGCTGATGGCTCCTTTTATCTCCCTGACATCAACTCAGTGCCGTGTCCATAATGAGAGTGGGGCAGAAGCTGATTGACAGATAAGTCCCCATGCCAATGAAAACAGTTTCTCCCATTGGAAGTTTAAAAAGCCCATTTGTCTATTAGGACACATCGTGCGCTTGGTGTTTATTACCCGAGTGCCTGACCAGTCAGCATGCACGGGCTATCGGCACATTATGCAATGTGCTGAAATCAATGTGGTTAATACTGCCAAATAGCTTGGCTTTTTAAAACCAGGCTACTCCTGCAAAGACGAGCAGCACTGTCTTGACTCTCTGAAGCTTCTGCCCTCACATAGAGAAAAATACTCACATACTATGATCATTACTGATAATCTTATTTTAGTTGCTGTTCCTCATAGCAAGTATGAAAGAGTTGGGGGGAGGGTTGGGGGAGGGATAGACTGGGAGTTTAAATTAGCATATGCAAACTATTATACATATATAGACTGAATAAAAAAATAAGGTGCTACTGTATAGCACAGGGAACTATATTCAATATTCTGTGAAAAATCATAATGAAGGGGACTTCCCTGGAAGTGCAGTGGTTAAGACACTGCCTTCCAATGAAGTGGGTGAGGGCTCTGGTCAGGGAACTAAGATCCCCACATGCTTCAGGAAGTGGCTAAAATTAAAATAAATAAATTTTTAAAAAAACTTCAAAAAATCCTTTTAAAAATCATAATGAAAAACAATATAAAAATATGTGTGTGTATATATATATATATATATACGATCATAAACACACACACACACACATATATGCTCAGCTCTGTCTAGCCCTTTTGTGACCCCACGCACTGTAGCCCGCCAGACTTCACTGCCCATGGAATTTTCCAGGCAAGACTACTGGAGTGGGTTGCCATTTCCTTCTCTAGAGGACCTTCCCGACCCAGGGATTGAAGCTGTGTCTCTTGCATTGGCAAGCAGATTCTTTAACACTAGCACCACCTGGGAAGCCCCATTTTAAGAGAACAGTGTGGAGATTTCTTAAAAACTGGAAGTAGAACTGCCATATGACCCAGCAATCCCACTTCTGGGCATACACACAGAGGAAACCAGATCTGAAAGAGACACGTGCACCCCAATGTTCATCGCAGCACTGTTTATAATAGCCAGGACATGGAAGCAACCTAGATGCCCATCAGCAGACGAATGGATGAGGAAGCTGTGGTACATATACACTGTGGAATATTACTCAGCCATTAAAAAGAATTCATCTGAATCAGTTCTAATGAGATGGATGAAACTGGAGCCCATTATACAGAGTGAAGTAAGCCAGAAAGATAAAGACCAATACAGTGTACTAACGCATATATATGGAATTTAGAAAGATGGTAACGATAACCCTGTATGCAAAACAGAAAAAGAGACACAGATGTACAGGACAGACTTTTGGATTCTGTGGGAGAAGGTGAGGGTGGGATGTTTTGAGAGAACAGCTTCGAAACATGTATATTATCTATGGTAAAACAGATCACCAGCCCAGGTTGGGTGCATGAGACAAGTGCTCGGGCCTGGTGCACTGGGAAGACCCAGAGGAATCGGGTGGAGAGGGAGGTGGGAGGGGGGATCGGGATGGGGAATACATGTAAATCCATGGCTAATTCATGTTAATGTATGACAAAAACCACTACAATATTGTAAAATAATTAGCCTCCAACTAATAAAAATAAATGGAAAAAAAAAAGAATTACTTTGCCATACAGCAGAAATGTACACAACATTGTAAATCAACTATATTTCAAAAAGTCAGTTCAGTCACTCAGCTGTGCCTAATTCTTTGTGATCCCATGGACTGCAGCATGCCAGGCTTCCCTGTCCATCACCAACTCTCAGAGTTTGCTCAAACTCATGTCCATTGAGTTGGTGATGCCATCCAAACATCTCATCCTCTGTCATCCCCTTCTCCTCCCGCCTTCAATCTTGCCCAGGGTCAGGGTCTTTTCCAATGAATTGGCTCTTCAGCATCAGTCCTTCCAATGAATATTCAGGGTTGATCTCCTCTAGGATGGACTGGCTGGATCTCCTTGCAATCCAAGGGACTCTCAAGAGTCCTCTCCAGTACCACAGTTCAAAATCATCAACTCTTCAGCACGCAGCCTTCTTTGTGGTCCAACTCTCTCAACTTTTAACCTCATTTAATTTTCACAACCATCCTTCCCATGCCCTAGAATCTCCAAACTGTATAGACACACTCATGATGCCTCTTTTATGGAAGAAGGAGGAAAATGTGTCACAAAGGTCCCCAAAGTCCCCCAGGGTCATATAAACTAGAAGGTCGCAGGCCTGGAGTCAATACTGGAGTATGGGATATGCATTTCTCACCACTGTGTAATGCTGGGAAAGTGAAATTGTGGAGAAGAGCAGCAGGGCAGAGCGGAAGTGTGGGATTTGAGAATGTTTGGAAGGCGGCAGGTGAGGGATGCTGAAAATAGCTTATAATAATGTGATTCAAACCCAAAAGGGGTGGAAGCACCACGTCTGCACTGGTGAATAACAGATGGAGACGTGGCAGGTTAGATCCTACGGGTCCTTGGCAAATATTAATTGATGATGATGACTTCAGAAGAGCAAACAAAAATTTGAAGAGACAAAAGAAAGAGCGCATGGTATGAGCACATGGGGAAAGCCAGGGGCCAGCCAGGGGAGAGATGCTGCCTGAATTGATTTGGGTTATGGCTGCCACCAGAGGACTTCAGAGGAACAGTCTTACTTAAGCATCTCAAGTTTATGTAGCTGAAACATTCATTCTGTTCTAGGAAAAAAAAAAAAAAAGTACTCTTAAGGATGAATGCATTTCTCATAAATCTCAGAGATGAACTGGCTCAGATGTACAAATGGTTTACCCCCACGAACTTTGTTTAGGTCCAACACTGTGGGTTTTTTTACCTAATGATATTTACATGAGCCAATTGTCAAACTGGAGCAAGAGGGAAAATAAAATTTTAAGGGAGTTGGAAGAAACATAAGTGGATTTCTGGCTTCCAGTCCTAATACACAAGTAACAAAATGCATATTTTATAATCTCCGAAGAGCTGAAATCACTCCAAATTCACACTCAGTGTTCTGTGTGAGAAGAGAAGATTCTGGCAAATTCCATTTCTAAGGAACATGATCCATCAGGACACAGTCACTGAATATGGACCAGGGACCAATGGATTCTGGTTGGTTCCTAAACAGAAAGCAAATTTTAGCCTTCGGGTTGCATTCTCCACTTGACTCTGGAGAAAGGAATGGCAACCCACTCCAGTATTCTTGCCTGGAGAATCCCACGGTCAGAGGAGCCAGACGGGCTACAGAGAGTTAGACATGACTGAGCAACTAGCACTTTAACTTTCACACTTGATTAGAATTGATTTACTAGTATCTGGGATCAGTCTGGCACCCCTGGAGGTGGCTGAAGGTCAGTCTTTAGGGACGCCTTCCAGGTTGGGTGTTCTGAAAGACAGCTGCTGTGGTGCTTTGCCTGGTATCTATTCCCTGTCTGCTGTTGACAACATTATCTGTTGCATAAAGGATCACCCCAAACTCCATTTTAGATGGGTCACCCTCTTTCTTTAGCTCCCATGTGAGAAAATAACCTTGGTTTGCTGCTTGAATACATTCCAATCATCCATCACAGCAACTGATTCAGGGGTAAGCCACTGACTCCACTGCAAATGAGTCAGGGGGCTACACAAGGAAAAACAAATTCAAGTCGTGAAACCCTAGATTCTGGCTAAAGCTGAGATTATGGATTCATCTGTTCTCAAAGTCAGTACCATCCCGAGACTTTTCATATGAACCAGTCTATTTCCTTTGATGCCTAAGCTACTTTGAGAGGGTTTCTGATCACTAGATTCCTGATCACTAGAATGCTTACTATGAAGTTCTCTGGCAAGTCCAATAAACAAAGTCAGGAGTCAATAATAAAGCTGGTGGGCAAAGACACAAATGTGGCAAAACTAAGATCCTCTCTGCTATTGCAGCCGCTGCTGTCGTAACTACATGTTATCACCACCAGCGTAGAAGCTGATGACTCTGGTCAACCCCTAAATATCCTCATGGAACTCACATATATATGTTTTCATTACCTGGAGGAAACTCTAAAAGGAAACGAATGAAGAATCTTGCATGGGCCAAGCCATAGTGTGAAATGCCTAAGCTTTTCTCTATGGAAGTTTTTAAAAGCAGTCACTTTTGATTTAGTGTAGAATTATAATCAACTAGAGGCTACAGGCATTTTAAGCCGCTGGAGTTTATTTTGGGAGTTTTGCAAGACAGCAATCTCCATTTCTTAAACACGTGCTTTAGTAAGACAAAATACTATTTCTCAGTAGAGCACAGCCTTAAAGAAAATCAATGTAAATGCTATTCCACTTCTCACCTCTCTTCCTTTATAAAACTAAACACTCCAAAACACGGGCACAGCAAACTCTATTTCTAGAGGTGTTATAAGTTAAGCAACCCGAGGAAGTTACATGAAAACAAGAATCCCCTTGGAGATATAAAAGTGTTCATATCTGCACATGACTGCAGTGACAGCAGAAGGGAATCGAGTACAATATTTGATGAAGAGAAGTAATTATCATTTATGAATGAGGAAGCTCAATGTTTTCCTAAATTACTCAAATTAAACCTCAAATAAATATTTGAAGTTCTCCATCTAATTCGGCTACAATGAAAAATTGAATCTCATTACGTTTGGATTTACATCAAATCTAATTTCAAAGATCATATTTATTTCAGAAAGGATGAAAAAGCATTTTTTAACTAGAAAGAAAGTGAATCGCAGTTTCAATATAAAGCAATACTCATTGTATAATACAAAGGAGGTACCATCCTAAAACTTTCTCTTCCCAAAGAAAATCTCTAAGATAAAGTCAAAGATATTTCACTTAGCTCAGAGATAAAAATTCATACTATAACTATCAATTGTTTAATTAAATGATCATCATGTGTCTATAATAGCAGTACCTACTGATATTGTATATCTCACCTTTAAATGATTTATCATGAGAACTAGAGGATAGTATTCACTTTACTAAATAATTTCCCTCTCTACAAAAATAGGTAAAATAGAATTTTTTTTTCCATTTATTTTTATTAGTTGGAGGCTAATTACTTTACAACATTGCAGTGGTTTTTGTCATACATTGAAATGAATTAGCCATGGATTTACATGTATTCCCCATCCCGGTCCCCCCTCCCACCTCCCTCTCCACCCGATCCCTCTGGGTCTTCCCAGTGCACCAGGCCCGAGCACTTGTCTCATGCATCCAACTTGGGCTGGTGATCTGTTTCACCCTAGATAATATACATGTTTCGATGCTGTTCTCTTGAAACATCCCACCCTCGCCTTCTCCCACAGAGTCCACAAGTCTGTTCTATACATCTATTTAATAATGAGTTCCACAGTGTATTCACCCTATAATTTAATTCAATTTTCTCAGTTTTCTAGACACAACAATGGCCTCAAGCAAGGTAAATTTCTTGGTCACTTTAAATGCACACAGAGTCAGAAATCAGATCACAGTGTGTCTGGACATCTCTTGAAAAGCCTATGCAATAGAGTCATCTAAAGAATAGCCTGCTGGTTGCCATTTTCACATAACCAATCTCCTCCCATAACTCCATGGGCACATGGAGATGTTCACCCAGAAATACCCTTAGATTTCAAGCAGGGAAAACAAAGAAACAAATGCAATAGGTCACTACAACAAAGACATCAGAGACATGTCATTTATCTTTGCTACAAGATGTAAAGAGGAGATTCACAATTATCGAATTACATTTCCCAAAGCACGTGGTGAGTATTTACTCAGTACCTACTATAATCTGGACACAATGACAATATTTTGGGAAGGTAGTCTCCACCATGCAGAGAGAGAGAGACAGAGACAGAGACAGAGAGAGACAGAGAGAAGTTTCCAAGAAAAGTATACAGTGCATATCATTCCATATCCCATTCTTGGAGTTTCATAATATGTGTGTTGATTTCTTAAGGGGTCTAAGAAATCTTACAGTAAGGAAACTTATTTAATTCAATAGTTTCCAAACACATTCAATTATCCCACTCAATTTGTTTTCTTTTTAATAAAACACATTAACATCCACAGGGACTAGTGTTTTCCAAAATATCAGTCATCTGATAGTTATATCATCTTTTCCATACACACCCACAGCCTGCCTGACTTACTACCAAATCTTCCGAAGCATCTTTCAGAATGCCTAGATGTCATTTTGTTATTTTTCTCTTCATCAAATACTTCTGCCTAGAGTGACACCTGTGCTTTGATCTAGGCAGCCCAACTTGTGCTAACAACTCCTCATTCTTGCTTCCAAGGACGGCCTTCTGTCCCATCCTGTCTCATGGTACCCAGGGTTCCAGAGGCAGAGACATGGACCGACTCTGTTCAATTAGCGCGTACAATCCCAGTGACTGATGCAGACCACACCCCAAAATGGTCAAATGAGAGGAAACTCTGGGACTTCATATTTATAGCTGTTACCAGTGTAGCTGCTGGGAGGGTATTATTCACCCTGTGGCTCCTGGTGGCCATGTTGCTACTATATGGGAAAACAGTAGCAATTATTAACATAAAGCTAACACAGTAGAGAAGAGGGAAGGAATGGTATGAGACTGTGAGTTGATGCACCTTGCTTAGTAAAAACACTCCTGATGAACAAAATGCCTATGGAAACAACCTTCAGGATATGACAAAAATATTTTGGAATTGCCCTGGAACAGGTATTCTTTGATAACATTTCCCATTCGTGTTCAAAATAAATTTTTCATGTGATGAAAGAGGTTAGATCTCTCTTCTTCTCTCTGTAATGGAATTTGGATGAGAATTGTGCATATAATCTACATAATTACGCCGTGCCAACTCCAAATGGTGGATAATCTCTTAAATTTTTTGTCAAGATAAATAGGATAGAATATTGATTCACGTCCCAGCCTCTGCTCTCATTTAACAGACATCGGAGACTTGTACAAGGGACAGAATATGAGCATTATGACATAACAGCAGCCAAAAGGGGGATTATTTAATAGGGGCAAAAAAAAAAACCCACACACAACAGATGGTAGCTGTATTGTGACCTTATATAAAAGATTAAATTCTTCTTTGAGTCCAGGAGTCAAATTATGGTGGACATTTGTTTCAAATATTTCAGGATCTCAGCAGTTGACACAGGGTCACGTTACAATAGGAAGTTAAGTTTGTCATAAGGTAACCTTTAAAGTCGGCTCAGGTTTCTGTAAAATGAGAGAATTGTTGGTGTCCTCTTCACATGGGTAAGCAATAAATGAGATAATCCACAAAAAGGGCTGAAGCATCGTGTCCGGGCACATGGTCATCACTAGGTAATCGGTAGATGGTGATGGTTATGATGACAATCTTGATAATTATGCCTACCATGATGATGCTGTGTTGACGCTGGAGGTGACTTTGAATGGATCAGAGGAGAGAGACATTACTCTGACTCCAAGGAAAAGTGGTATTTCAATTAGCTGTCAGGGAACACACATTCCAGAGAGAAGAATCAGTTTAAAAAAAAAAAAAAGGGTGAGGATTCAGAGGTGGAGCATATGGTGGGCATGGATAAGAAATCATTTTCCAGTTTTGCTAGAGGGTTAGTGAATCCATGATTAAAGTGAGAGATAATTCTGGAGAGAAATACAGAAGGTCAAACCATGTGGTTTCCTTTTGTTCTAAAGAATTTTTTTTTTTTTTAATGTGGGCCATTTTTGAAGTCTTTATTGAATTTGTTACAATATTGTTGCTACTTTATGTTTTTTGGTCCTGAGGATCTTAATTCCCCAATCAGGGATCCGACTGACACCCTTTGCATTGGAAGACAGAGTCTTAACCATGGAACTCTCAGGTAAGTCCCTGCCTGCTTCCTTTATGAGGCCCACGGGTCATTGAAAGGCCTTCTGGATGGCTCAAAAGGTAAAGAATCTGCCTGCAATGCAGGAGACCTGGGTTTGATCCCTGGGTCAGGAAGATCCTCTGGAGAAGGAAACGGCAATCCACTCCAATATTCTTGCCTGGAGAATTCCATGGACAGAGGAGCCTGGCAGGCTACAGCCTGTGGGATCACAAAGAGTCAGACATGACTGAGCGACTGGGGTCATTGAAAGTCGTCAAGAATTGCAATGTTTTAGGAAGAATAATGTGCCAGTGATGAGTGCAATGGTTGAAATGTGAGGAAGTCAGGGAGAGTTATCAGATAGTCACGGCTTCAAGGATAAGAAGGTGAAGAAGAAAAGAGGACTGAACCATGAGTGAAGTTTAGTGAAAATTACATCAACCCTATCAGGTGAGAAAGACTGAAATTCAAACCACAGTTCAGACACCTACTGAACCAAGGGGTGACCTGAATGGTACGTCACTGCATTAATTTTTCCTGTTGCTGCCATAACAAGTCACCACCAACACAGTAGCTGAAAATAACTACAAATATCCATGCATGCTAATTCACTTCAGTCATGTCCAACTCTTTGTGACCCCATGGACTGTAGCCTGCCAGGCTTCTCTGTCCATAGGATTCTCCAGGCAAGAAGACTGGAGTGGGTTGTCATGCCCTTTTCCAGGGGATCTTCCTCACCCAGGGATCGAAACTGCATCTCTTTTGACTCCAGCATTGCAGGCGAATTCTTGACTGCTGAACCACCAGGGAAGCCCTAATTCCAAATACATCAATTTTACAAATTTGTATCGTGGCAATCTGCCATGAATCTCACGGGACTGAAATCAAAGCACCTTCAGGCAGGTTGCATTCTTTCTGGAGGCTGTTGGGGAGAATTTCCTTCCAGCTTCGGGAGGTTGCCAGCATTCCTTGGCTCATAGCCCCTCTTCCTCAGAGCCAGAAAAGCTACATCTCTCTGACAATTTTCCCAGTGCTACAGCCCCCTTCTGAGCACAGCAGAAGGTCATCAGCTCTTTAAAGAGCACTTCTGATGTCACTGGGCCCACGGGACCATCTTGCCATCTCAAGGTCCTCAACGTAACCACATCTGCAGGGTCCTCTTTGCCATGGAAAACAAAATACAGGCTTCAGGAATGAGGGTAGGTGACAGTGGGGGCATAATGACCTCCTGCCTCGGTCATGTCACACGTGTGCATTTAGGTCATCTTGGATAGTGGGGGCATACAATCTTACTTCCCAGGGTTGATACAACGATGATGTGAAATGTTATGTATAATGTATATAATGATGCCTGCCACACAGCATTTATTAAAATAAAAAAAAAAGTTTTCCCAAACTTGGTTGAAAGTCATGAAAGAAAGAATGGCTTTGGATGCCAGATGTACCAAGGATATATAATTAATGGGTCTTGAAAGAGACAAGTTTGGATGTGAGGACAAGGGAATGTGGAAAGGAAGAGAAAGGAGGGCACAGTAATGGCCAATAACCTTTCTTTAAAGATCAGACACAGGGAGCGGATGAACTGAATGGAGAGAGGAGCATGGAAGCATATACACTACGGTATTAAAATACATAGCCAAGGGGAATTTGCCGTGTGACTCAGGGAACTCAAACTGGGGCTCTGCAACAATGTAGAGGGGCGGGAAGGGGGAGGGAGGTTCAAGAGCGAGGAGACACAGGTACACCTAAGGCTAATTCATGTTGACGTGTGGCAGAAATCAAGTCAAAATTGCAAAGCAATTATCCTTCAATTAAAAATAAATAAATTAAAAACAAAATCAGCCACAGGACTTCCCTGGTGGTTCAGGGGTTAGGAATTTGACTGCCAATACAGGGGACATGGGTTTGATCCCCATATTGGTCCCAGGAAGATCCCACCTGCCTCGTGGGCAACTGAGCTCATGCACCTCAACTACAGAGCCCATGATATAGATCCTGAGAGTGCCAACGACTGAAGCCCGCGTGCCGTTGAGCCCGTGCTCGGCAAGGGAAGCTACCGCAGCGTGAGGCCTGAGCAGCGCAACGAGAGAGCAGCTCCCGCTCAATGCAACTAGAGGAAGCTCTGGCCCAGCAATGAAGACTCAGGGCAATCAAAAATATAAATAAACACAAAAATGAAAAAAATGTTAAACCAGCCCCATTCACGATGGCTTTAATGCATCTCCTCTCTCCCCCACCCCCAGGACACAGAGACGCAGTGGTTCTAGGAACCACAAGCATCACATTACAGGGACAGGAAATCATCTTCTGGTGTGACTGACATGCAGCTCCCACGATGGCTAATAGCAGGCTCTTTTTGATACAAAAGACACGATCGGGAGATTCCCCAATCCCCTTCACTTCCCTCGGCCTCTATCAAGGCAAAGTGACACCTTTGTGTTAACAGTCAGAACAAACACGACGTCACAGGATAACAAAAGGAATGGACGCTGGCTGGGCTGGCCCTTGTTTCCACCCTACACGTTCAAAACTGTTTTGCTTCACGATCATCCCTAACCAGCCGCATTCCGAGTTGACAGATTTCACTAGAGGTGAAGATGCAGACCCAACCTTGCCAGTTCCACGGATTGTGTTTCAGAGTCCAAAGCGGGTAGGGCTGAAAACTGTGAAGTGACCAGAAAGAAAGGATGACCTCAAGACGGTACATTCTGTGTTCCAGGCTCCTTCTTTCTATTTGTGGCTGCACCTTCTATAGTGTGGCAGGCAGGATCTTAGCTCCTTGACCAGGAATGGAACCTGTGCTCCCTGCAGTGTGAGTGTGCAGTCTTCTTAAACACTCGACTACCAGGGAAGTCCATATTGGCCCATGGTCCTTCCAAAGTCAAGAAAAGCAGATGTGAAATAACTTGGGGTTGGAATGTTTTTGTTGTTAACCCCTTTCTTTTGAGACTATAATTAGCTCACAGTGGAGATTTATGGTCATCACCAGCCAACCAACTAACCAGTCAATGAATTTCTGCCTGGTCTGTCTTCATAAGGATGCATTTTATCTTAGCATCTAGGGACTATAATTTTAGAATGACGATTTTTGAGGTCTTGTCTGTCTTTCACTTATACACCATTTTAAAAAGCAAATAGGTTGGTTTTCTTTTCTTTAATGTTAAACTATTTTAGGCACTATCACTCTGCATTTTAAAACACTCCAGTTTCTGTTGTTGTTAAGTATGACAACTTTTCACATCAATGTATGTCCATGAACAGATCTGTACATTATTTTCTTTCTACACTGGATGGGTGATATGGATACATACACTGAAAAGCATCTGAATGCTTGTTATTTCTCCACATCACAGAATTCCAATAAAACAAAATGAAATCTCTTCTTAAAGACTAATGTTATTTAAAGGAAACTGCTGATGAATTAGCCCATGTTTTAAGCCACGGGTAATATAACATTTATTAAAATCCTTGTAAGCTAGAGGCTCAAATCTAAGAATATCTTCTAAGCACTTTATTTTTTTTTTTATTTCAGTCATGGATAATTCCCTACAGGAAAAAAAAATGCTATTAATAAATAAATAAAGCAAGCTTTGTTTTTGAAAGATTACCTAAAGAAGATTAACTTGTTTATCATCAATACCCAAAACTAATTTTCTATCAGCTTTCCAGTATGCTCTGGAGACCAGTCAGCTTCTTACACCTCATAGCTGCCGATTCTCAACTGACACACACACCCACACTCTCACACACACACACACACTCACACACACACTCTCACACAGCACAGAGAGAAGCTGCATTCAGAGACTAATCGCTTTGCACAAGATGAAGTTTATAGCCCTCACTCGGGAGGCCTGGGCAATGAGTTTGGGAAGACAGAGAAATAAAACAGCTGGGCTCTCTGTTTATTTCCACGTTGTGGGAGTTGCAATGAGGAACCAAACGCGATGTGAATGATGGACGTGTCTCCAAAGTCCTTCTAGAGACTTTTCCTGACAACTGTCCCCAGAGAGTGTATCTGCATTCAGGACGATCTCAGCTACAGAACCCCTGTGATATCATTTATAATGGACACTGCCGTACACAGGCTGAAGCACTTCGTAGGAAGGAGATTTCTCTGATTAACATCTCTTATGTAAGAGTAAAAATGATTTTATGCATTAAATAAAATGTGTTTAAATGCATATAGAGGAAGTTACCATTTAAAGAGCTTTTTTGTTTTTTCTTTTTGTGAAAACAAAAATCCATTACCTACATCTAATCCATCCTGACTCTCATATATAATAAATGTGGAGGACAAGACTTAAGAAAAATGACTTCCTTATGTTTCAAAGTCTATTTTATCAGTGGATAGGAGTCATACACGTGTACAGAAACAGGAAAAGAATTTAAGCCAGAGGTCTTAAGACCAATTTGTATAACAATTCCAGATACAGGCAGCCTTACGGGGTGAATCAGGTCTTTCAGCTCTCTATCAAGAATCTGCAGATAGACAGGCTGGGTGATGTTCCAGGCTTGGGTTCTCAGTAAGACCGGGGTTTGAATCCCAGGGTACTCACTTTTAGTGCTTCAGAAGCCGCCTGGGGCACTCGAGGTGATGTGGCAGCCTGGATGGGAGATGGGTTTGGGGGAATGGATACAGGTATACGTAAGGCTGAGTTCCTTCACTGCCCTCCTGAAATCATCACAATGACACTGTTAATCAGCTATACCTCAACACAAAATAAAAAATTTAAAAGTTTGAAACAAACAAACAAAAAGAAGTTCCCTGGGGAAAATAATCACCCCAATCATGACTGCAGTGGGGTTGAAATGAAATAATGCAGATGGAGCGTGCAGAGTACAGGGCATGCAATGTGTTAGCAAAGAATATTTGCGTGAACATGTGGTATCTTCTACTTCCAAAGCTTATTCTCAGGAGGATCATTCTGCCATGTGGCAGAGATAAATCATATGGGATCACTGAGCCCAATTCACTCTGTTCTGCCCGAGCACACATTTCCCAGGTTCCCTTGCAGCCAGGTTGGGCTCATGTGGTTCATTCTGGGCCAGAGAAAGTAAGTGGGAATGCCATGTGACAACTCTGGGCTGACACTTAGAGACGAGATGTGGGCTCTCCGGGCCTTCTCTTCTCCTGTCACGACAGCCCTCAAAGCCATGTAAGACATCCGTGCTAGGGTTCGTGTTCAGCCACTGGCCGTGTCTGACTCTCTGCAACCCCAGGGACTGTGGCCCGCAGGCTCCTCCGTCCACGGGACTCTCCAGGCAAGAATCCTGGAGTGGGTTGCCACTTCCTCTTCCAGGGGATCTTCCCGACCCAGGAATCAAACCAGTATCTCCTGCATGGGCAGATGGATTCTTTACCTCTGAGACACCTGGGAAGCCCATTAGACACACCTATGGCTGAAGACAGACACACTCTGAATTCCGGCATTTCCTTTGAGGGCAGACGTATCTGCAGCAGGCTTTGTGGCAGGAATGAAACTTCCAAGGGATAAGCCGCTGAGACATCAGGATATGTTTGTTACTGCAGCACAAACCAGTCTATCCTGACTAATACAGATTATCCTCTGACTTAAATGTATTTAGTTGTTTGTTTTCATATTGGAGTATATTTGATTGGCAAGGCTGTGTTAGTTTCAGATGTACAGCAATGTGTCTTAGTTACAGACACACATATATTCTTTTTCAGATTATTTTCCCATATTGTTTATTACAAATACTGATTAGAGTTCCCTGTGCTACACAGTAGATCCTTGTTGACTGGGCTTCTCGAGTGGCTTAGAATGTAAAGAATCCACCTGCAATTCAGGAGTTCCAAGTTCCCTGGGTTCAATCCCTGGATCAGGACGATCCCCTGGAGAAGGGAATGGCTACCCACTCCAGAATTCTTGCCTGGAGAATTGCATGGACAGAGGGACCTAGGGGGCTACAGTCCACGGGGTTGCATAGAGTCAGACACGACTGAGCATCCTTTTTTATTACCCATTCTATATAGAGTAGTGTGCACATGTTAATCCCAATCTCCTAATTTATTCCTCCACTCCTCCTTTCTACTTTGGTAACCATTTCCCCCTGACTTTGAGCCAGGAATTCAGAGGGTATCAGTTCTAATGTGGGTTTCTATAAATGCCTCAAGTCACAGAAATGTCTTTCTTCTCTGATTCTTTGAGGAAGCAGATAGTGATGTTACTATATTAACACATTAGTGAAATGAGTTTAGCAGCACTTCTCTATGATGCCATACAATATTTGTGTTTACACAATGACTATTTTAAAATCACATCATCATGAGAAGAATCTGAGTGCACATACACACATAGAGTGCAAATCACATACACCCCATCACTCAATCAAAAGCACTTCTTAGAAGATTATCTCTGTCATAGGCACCAGAAACACAAGTGAGGAGCAAGTCTGGAGAAGGTGTAGAAAGAACATGAAATCTGTGCGACCCACAATTTCCATGGGTCTCTGGATGGGTGAGAGGAGGGCAGGGAGAAGGGGGTGTGGGGGAATCTGGGAAAAGCGAATGAACTGCAGCTGGTTATGTGATGGTAAGCTTACCCTTGGCAGTTCAGTTTCCATAGAATTTAAAAAGCAAATGCCTGCCTTTGTGTCTTGGGGTGGCAGAAGACATGGAGTGGCACTCTTTGGGGTAAGCACTATCAATGCCTGTTGTCTCCCCGCTTTGAAGACTGCATTCACCCCTTTAGTAACTGGAAGTGTTCCCAAGATGTATATAATTTCATGGATGGAAGCACACCAATTTCACAGAACTTAAACGGCTAAACCATGTAGTGCTTAAATTATGCAAAAACAAGCTTCGTCCCAAGGACCAGGGAAGCCTGGGTATCGTGGTCCTTGGACTGGCTGTCACCCATGCGCATCCTGATAGCCCGCAGGGCTTCCCAAGCATCCGCAGAGTGAAAGGGGAGGGCCCAAGGCTCAGAACAAGCCCAGGAGGGTCTGCAACGTTCCCACATGGAAAGAAGCTTTCCAGTTGCTGTCGACAGCCCCCTGCCACGCCCTGGTCCGGCTGAGACCTCCCCGAGTGACAAGACGCCCGCACCTGCAGGGACAGGTCTGGGTGGAAACCTGCGTGATTCTGTTGAAGGCGATCTTCCCTTCATATGCTTACCACTCAGTCCTTGAGGAGGTCGTAGCTCCCGTAGTGGCTGCGGGGTTTAAATGAAAGAGTGCACACCAAGCATGTAGCCCAGTGGAGGTCATGTGATTACACCTTCAGGGAATATTTTTGTTAAGATGTGGCATCTATCAGAGGCCAAAAAGAACCTATTTCTTGCAAGTGGGTATCAACGTAGTACATAAATCAGAGGAACAGCAGAAAAGAAAATTGGGGAATATTCATAGAGTGAGAGAGGATACAAAGCCACTAAAATGGTATTTTTAAGGAGAAAAGATATTGAGAAAGGAGATGCTTTCGTGGTGGAATTTAAACATAACACTCTATGAACACTGTTTGTTAAAATTATAGGTGGTTTGGGGGACACACGTCAGCAGAAACATCAAATATATCATTGTTGTTATTCCTGAGTGGTGAGATCAATTTACTTTCCTGTATTTTTGTATATTTTTTAAAATATCCCACGATGAATGTATTATTTCTGTATAATCAGCAACTGGTGTTTGGGCTTAGCTTGTATTAAAAGTGTAATTTTAAAAATCCGGAACTCTCCCTCTTCCAGTAAACTTAACTAAGGCCATTCACTACCAGTAAAATGGCCAATAGCAACTTGTGTCTTTATTTTCTGTCAATTAATAACAGAAGGAGGAATAAAGACATTGAACAGAATGCAAAAGGAGACAGCACATATTTATTTAGAAGCCCTTCCTATTCATGAAGGTGGCTAGGGAAGAAAAGAAAACGACAAGGAACCGAGGTCTGAATGTCCCCTGAAACTTTCCCAGCATCATGCCACCTTAAGCAAGTGACGCACTGTCTCTGAGACTCAGCTTTCCGCATCTGTAAAATGGCGCTAACACGACCTGCCACAAAGGTTCATTTAAAGATCACCCTAAGTACAAACAGAAAATGTAAAAGATTAGCTGAAAATACACTAGCTTGCTTCACATCAAGCTCTTCTCACTCAAAGGACAAAGCAAGCAACTAGAGGAAGGATCACCCTTAAGAATGCTTTCTGTTCCTCTAGGCTTCCCATGTTTCAATTACTTTGCTGACCAGTTAATGGTCATTCATTACAGGGGGCTTAGCCATCATGCACAAATTTAAGCCGATCTTTAATTTCTTCCTCTAGGGCTCCAGACCAACTTCTAGGACATTGATAAAGAAGCCGGCCTCCCATCATGATGGCCATCCCCTGATCTCACCCACAGAGTCAGCTGGTTTGCTTTTCAAGGACAGAGCGGACTGAAGCCCTCGAAGTAATTGATAGCCTCCTGCCTCTTTCTGCTGCAGCAATTTCTAAGATGGCACAAGCTGATGATGTTTGCAAGACTTAAGTTCAGGGGGTTTGCCGTGGCCAGCGATTGATTGCATCTTGATATTCCCTCTCTTCTGATATTTAAACTGAGGAAAGGCTGACAACATCTGCCCTCAGTGGCTGCTCAGGAAAATTACAAAATCAAAAACTATATAGAAACCTACCTGTCTTGCTTTTAGCTAATTAAAACAGTGGCCCCCGCACCTGGGAGCTTTTCCTTGGTCCTATGCTGCCATCTACTGGCCAAACTAGCTTCTGCACCAGCAGCCCACAGGTTACAAGCAGGAGACTAAGTCAAGAAACACATGCCTAGGCAGGTGTGTTTTAGAAGCAGATCTTACAGTTGGACCGTAAAAATATGTTAATAGCCCAGAAAACCATAAGTATATTCAATCACTTTCTCTGTGCTTAAACACAGAAGTGAATGCACCCAAGTCTGAAGTGCTCACAATGAGCTGGTAATATCGCCCTCACAACCGTAACAAGGCTGCATATGACCAGCAGAAAAGAAGGGGACGGGGAAACAGGTACCTAGGTGACCTCATTTCATTCCTATGGCTGTTTCATATAAGGGCAAGTAGGGTTCAATGTTATAAAACCACCAAGAAGCAACTTGCTGTTAGCTGATGGAAGGGGACTCTGAATCCAGGTTGTCTGCCCAGGACGTCAAACTAGCTGGCCATTGCCCAGCATGAGCCCCCCACCCCACACTGCTGTCTGTACTGAGACAAGAGCATGTGGATCTCAGGGCTTGTGGTCCCCTTAGACCACGAGATACACGTGGTCTGTGCAGGTTGCCTACCTGCACACACACACATATGTACACACACACACACACACACACACACACACACATCAGGGCTTCCCAGTGGCTCAGTGGTGAAGAATCTGCCTGCCACTGCAGGATACATGGGTTCGATCCCTGGGTCTGGAAAATCCCTTAAAGAAGGAAATGGGAGTCCACTCCAGTATTCTCGCCTGGAGAATCCCAGGGACAGAGGGGTCTGGTGGGCACCAGCCCACGGGGTTGCAAAGAGTCAGACACGACTGGAGCGCCTGAGCATGCATGCACGCAATGTTGTCAGATGACTAGGTCGCAAAGCGAGGTGGCTGCCTACCGTCTTTTCTGCCTTACAAAGATGAATCGCAGGAACTTAAATCATAACCACTTCAGTGATCCTTGTTAAGCGTCACTTACTGCGTGTTAGTGGTCAATTTCAGTGGGAAAAGTAGAAGGGGGAAAAATTCAAATGATGTTATTTCAGAATAGAACTCAAGTCAAAGGAGGTCAAGAAAAACCAGAGAAATGAACGATACTGGTAGGGATAATTATAATTCTACCACCTAGTGAGCATAAATGACCATCTCCATGATAAGTACTATCCTCTGTCTCTTAATTATCAACCACAAGCCTAGGTCTCTTGTGAACCCATTTCACAGATAAGGAAACTGCAGTTCCAAGAGGCAAGTTAACTTCCTCAAGACCACATACCATGAAGCAGCAAAACTGCATTGAATTCCATCGTAGTCAGGAATCTAAACTCATCACCCTGCCTTGCTTTTCAGGCAGAAAAAGCATAAAATCCTGCTTTCCTAAACTCTCTGAGAGCATGGAGTAAAGCTCAGAAACATGTGAAAGAAAATAAACAGCTTGGAACTATGGTTTTTATGATGAAAAAAGTTCTGGTATTTATTTAGCCTCCCCAGCATGAGTTAACAAAGAAAACTTGAAACCAGAAAGGATGGGAGGACTTTGCATATAAAAAAACTTCATCTTTTCTTTTTCTTTTGTTCAAAGAACATACCAGGCCCCCCTCAGCTGGTGTGGATGATGAGTTTGACCTTGAATGAGTCCATGCTTCAGTTGATTTCAGTTCGGTCGCTCAGTTGTGTCTGATTCTTTGCGACCCCATGGTCTGCAGCACACCAGGCCTCCCTGTCCATCACCAACTCCTGGAGTTTGCTCAAACTCATGTCTATCGGGTCAGTGATGCCATCCAACCATCTCATCCTCTGTCATCCCCTTCTCCTCGTGCCTTCAATCTTTCCCAGCATCAGGGTCTTTTCCAATGAGTTAGTTCTTTGCATCAGGTGACCAAAGAATGAAGTTTCAGCTTCAGCATCAGTCCTTCCAGTGAATATTCAGGACTGATTTCCTTTAGGATGGACTGGTTGGATCTCCTTGCAGTCGAAGGGACTCTCAATAGTCGTCTCCAATACCACAGTTCAAAAGCATCAATTCTTTGGTGCTCAGTTTTTATTATGGTCCAACTCTCACACCCACAAACGACTGCTAGAAAAATCATAGCTTTGACTATGCGGACTTTAGTCAGCAAAGTAATGTCTCTACTTTTTAATATGCTGTCTAGGTTTGTCATAGTTTTTCTTCCAAGGAGCAAGCATTTTTTAATTTCATGGTTGCAGTCACCATCTGCAGTGATTTTGCAGCCCAAGAAAATAAAATCTGTCACTGTTTCCATTGTTTCCCCATCTATTTGCCATAAAGTGATGGGACCAGACGCCATGATCTTAGTTTTTTGAATGCTGAGTTTTAAGCCAGCTTTTTCACTCTCCTCTTTCACTTTCATCAAGAGATTCTTTAGTTCGTCTTCGCTTTCGGCCATAAGGGTGGTTTCATCTGTATATCTGAGGTTATTGATATTTCTCCTGGCATTGCTTAGTTGAAGCATTTAGAATTTTTGAGTAACGCATGCACTCAAAACACATGACATCGTTTTCAATCCATTGGAACTTAGCCAAAAAAAAAAAAAAAAGATAAAGAGGCTACTTTCTAGAAGGGAAGGTACCATTGTAAACATTTACTCATCGGTAGCAAAGGATTTCAAGTGTTATATCTGCATGTCCCTCCATGACCAAGGAGCATCACTTGTGGAAACCGGCCAGGGAAACTGAGACCGAGAAATTAAGCAACATGGTAATGTTTGAAACAAACATAGACAAATCTTCACTTTGCATCCTAAGGACAAGATGAGCACTTGTTTCCTGAACATCGGTTCATTCACACATCAACTCCACCATTTCTGCCCTATCCCTGGGTCACCTTGGCAATGAACGAGGTTATTATTTTTCTTAAAACTGACTCTTCTGTGCTTTCATAAAATCTGAGACTGTTTTATCTGAATACCAAAATGGAATGGATGGAGATGATCAGACTAAATTGGTTGAAAAGACAGCAATGTTCCTCAACTTTTAAATTCTGGCTCAGTATTTTTGTCTGCTGAAAGCTCTCTCTATTAAAAAAAAAAATTAGCAAGGGTTAGGGAGGTGGTGGAGACATATAGCAACATACAGAGACGTTCTTTTTGACATCTGAGAGACTGGGATGGGCTTGGAAGGGAAATCACCTTTTCACTCTATGATTCAAGTATATCTAATGATAAATCTGTGCACCACCCAAAATGACTTCATCTGGGAAGGAGGGAATGGTCACCACACTTGGAAGCACTGCATAAAGAGCTGATCTATCCACTGCCCTGTCTGAACTACACAATGAGCCTCATCAGCTAATCCTGGTCAGTGGACTTTAAGCACTTCTTGAAATCAATTGGTCAGAGCCTCCATTCTGAGACACACGGGGCTTTGAAGATGTCCGACATCAGCTCAATGTATCTTGTGCATCAGAGTGTTGTTTCCCAAAGCACATAATGGAAGGAAAACTTGGAATACAGTCATTTCTCCAAATGTAAATTCTTTCTGTTATTGGAATGTCTACGAGATCTCTCAGGTTTCTCTTTCTTTTAAATGACAGGATCGGGTGATACCTGAGTTTCCCCATACAGAAGCCACATGTAATTTACTAGGGACTGAGAAGACTATTTTCTTTCTTTGAAAGTGAAAGTGAAAGTCACTCAGTCATGGGCCTTTCCCTTCTCCAGGGGATCTTCCCAACCCAGGGATCAAACCCAGGTCTCCCATATTGCAAGCGGATTCTTTACCAGCTGGGCCACAAGGGAAGCCCAAGAATACTGGAGTGGGTAGCCTATCCCTTCTCAAGAGGATCTTCCCGACCCAGGAATCCAAGCGGGGTCTCCTGCATTGCATGTAGATTCTTTATCAACGAAGCTATCAGAGATATAGTTAATTGGAATCACTGAAAATCAAGTTTGCAAACAAAATATTGAAATTTACCCCAGAAAAGCCAGAGAACAATTAAACATATTATATAAGCAGAATTTAAAATGTGTCCAAGATTTAACTTTCTCTTCCTAGTATAAGGAAATCTCTCTTCTTTTTGTTTTTCAATTGGAGGAAAATTTCTTTATGAAGTTGTATTGGTTTCCGCCGTACAACAATGTGAATCAGTCACTGCTCTTGTTCAGTAGCTCAGTCGTGTCCGATTCTTTGCGACCCCGTGGACTGCAGCAGGCCAGGTTTCCCTGTCCTTCACCATCTCCTGGAGTTTGCTCACACTCATGTCCATTGAATCGGTGATGCCATCCAACCATCTCTTCCTCTGTCATCTCCTTCTCTTTCTCTGTGTGTGTATATATATATATCCCCTCTCTCTTGAGCCTCCCACGCCCCATTCCACCCCTCCAGGTCATCACAGAGCACCAGGCTGAGCTCCCCGTGTTACGCAGCAGCTTCCCGCTAACTATCTGTTTTACACATGCTAGTGTATGCGTGGCAGGGCTACCCTCTCGATTCATAAGGAGACTATCTTGAATTGAGATGTGTTGTGTGAAACAGAACAGATAATATAAACGATCCCATAAATATTCTGATATTTTATTACATCTTACAATGAAATTATCACATAGGCTAAATAAAATATATGATTCAAATGAACTCCATCTGCTCCTTTTTGCCTTTTTATCAGAACTGTTGGAGAATGTGGTGTTACACATGCGCCTTGCATTCTATTTCTATTGGGTTCATGCAGGATTAGAGGCTAAGTATCATTCCCTACTGATGAATCAGTCAGTAATATGTAAAAATTCCTCCCTAAAATCACAACAGACTATAAAAATAGGCCCTTTAATTTTACAAGGTAAAAATCACTGGTAGATATTTTAGAAGCTCTACTGTCTCTGTTCAGTCTTCCCCTAATATTAATAACCTTTATAACGATGTCAGAAGATAAATAGCTCCCTGTCTTTAAAGTTAGAAAAGAGGGGAAGAAGATTTCACGGCTCATATGTCTACAGATAAAGCAATCCAACTTGGAGCGGTCCAAATGTGCTCCCTAATCAAAGATATACTTTTAATGAGATTTTATCTTTGATTGAAAATGTAAGGCTGTAATGAACCACTGGGTCATTATTCTGCTTCTGGGCTTAATTTTTATTTAATTCTAACTCCCTGATGTTTTGGATATGGAGCTCTTAATTTATGCTGGATATTAAAAACTTTTTGGGGGGATCTTTTCATGTAGGTAGCCTGTTGGGGCAAGAAGTCCATTTTGAACTTACAGTAACAAAATAAAGACTTCTAGTCTGCATAGAAACATGTCATGTACATCTGTGTCTTTATGTATATTTGAATTTATGCAGGTGACTAATCAAGTGTTATAACAGGGCTTTCTTTAACTATCGTCAAGTGGTTGCATGCATGCTAAATTGTTTCAGTTGTGTCTGACTCTTTGCGACCCCATGGACTGTAGCCCGCCAGGCTCCTCTGTCCATGGGATTCTCCAGGCAAGAACACTGGAGTGGGCTGCCACTGTCCCCAAACCTTCCTCACCCTGCAAGTCTTCCTTGGGGCTCCCAGTGACTGCCCTGCGCACCTCTCGGCCACTGTGTCTCAGGTTGCGGCAGGCTTCTCTCCCCATTTCTGCCCATCCACCATTTTTCAAGGTGCTGCAAACCCCGACGGGTACCACCCCAGCAAACGTGAAGCACACTCATCTGGAAAACTTCACCCTGCTTGAATCTGCAACCAGATCCACGGTGGCCCAGTGGATTCAGGCAGCTACCAGATACAGTGTTGTAGAAGCTACCCCACTTTGCAAAAAAGAAAAAATAGAAGACACCCCCCTGGGGTTGTCTTGGCAACCCATCTCATGCGTTTGGCTCCCTGATACCATTACAGCTGAGATATTCATCACAGGCAGTGGTGTCTTGTTTTGAGATTATTATTTTTTAATCTGTGATATTCTAATTTTCAACAGGAATACTGACTGTTTATCATGATCCACACTGTTACAGCTTTCAGTCACGTGACTGTATTAGCAACTATGCATTGAGTGATTCCTATGGGCCAGGCACTGGAGACTGGCTATTGAGACACATTATGGAGAAGGTCCACGACAACCTTAAGAAGTGGGTACTTTCATCATCAATTTTGTTACAGAAGAGGAATCAGAGATGCACAAAGGTTAAGGGTTATGGCCAAACTCATTCCTATGTTCCATCCTGCATGGCTTCCAAAGGACCTCTTCCAATCCTTTCATTATGACTTCATTTGTCATGGCACTCCGGGAAATAGAACCAAAAGGATAGATAGGCTGATAGGTAGGTAGGTAGGTGGATGGATGGATAGAAAGACAGAGAGACAGACAGACATATGATGTAGATAGATAGGTAGATACTGTACATGGGGATATATAAAAGATAACGAATTTTTCAATTTATTTGTCTATGTATCTGAAAAACAGAGAAGCTGATGATGTAAATTCTAACCTAAGGGCAGTAGAAGAAGAGATGAGATGTCACAGCTCAAACAGCAAGGCAGAAAAAAGAGCCAAATTTCTGCTTCCTCTGTCTTTTGTCCTACTCAGGCCCTCAATGGACTGGGTGATGTTCACTCACACCGGAGGGAGCAATCAAACAATAATTTGCTGATTGCAGATTCAAATGCTAAGTTCATCTGGAAACACCTTCTAGAAGTACCCAGGAATAATGTTTAATCCGGGCATTCATGGCTAGTCAAGCTGAGACACAAAGTTAACCATCACAGTGGTTTACTTTCTAATTATTAGATCATAAACTATGAATGTGAAAATAAATATTTTTTTTCTCATGCAAATTTTATACATAATCACAAACACAGACTACCTTACATCTATTACCATTCCAGGGGTCTCTGATACAAGCATATTCGCCCTTTTTAATGACTACAGAACATTCCACTATGTTCTATATGCAATAGAATAAGTCATCACCTTAGCATCAGACATTTAGGATGTTGCCAATCTTCTGACATTGCAAATAAAAGAACAGCGATGGTTTTTTATCCTACTAAGTTGGCATAATTCACAGGAGTCAGACTGAGTCCAAGGAATAATTATCTGCACGCTTCACCACAGGTCTGTGTCCTGTGACTTTTAAATGATTTCCATCAAACTATAGCACAATCAGTGAAGGAAATGGGAGCCAATTTCACTGCAACCCAAGTATGGGAAGAGGTAAAATTCGTATTCTATGTTATGTGACTAATGTAGTACATAGAAATGAGTGTTTCACAGTGGCTTTAACGTGCATTTTCATACAGCTATCAAGGACATGTGTTTACCGTGTTTGATTCCACTTATAATTTCCTTTGTGTGAATTTTTATTAGTTCCTTAATGAGCAATCACAGCTTTCACTATTTCCCCATGAAAACGCTCCAATCATCAGGGCAGCATTAATATCTGTCAGTTTACGAACTGATACATTGGATCAACAGAAAAACTCAATCCAAATAGATCAAACTACAAATTATATTTTTTCCCTTGTTGCAAGTTAGGGTGCTATTTTAGGGGGATACAAAGACGCACTTGGAAGTTTTCAATGACTCCTTGGACTTGGTTCTCTGTGGACCGTGGACACTAGTGGTTTCACTGGACCAGGAGACTAAGAAGAGCCATCAGTCTCTCTGGCTGAGTTAGAGTCTGCAAGCCCGGCTCATGACAAGGATCTGCTCCGGACATTTGCTCCCTTAACCCAAAGCCAGTCTTGAGTTGGAGACCTGATCTGTTCTCAAGGATCTGTCAGCCAATCCACCCAGAAAACCTTTAGGTTATAAAGAAAAGAGTGGGGCTTCCCTGGTGGCTCAGTGATAAAGAATACACCTGCCAATGCAGGAGACATGGGTTTGATCCCTGGTACCAGAAGATCCCACATGGTGCAGGGCAGCTAAACCAGAGCACCGCAGCTGCTGAGCTGGACTCCAGAGTCCGTGCTCCACAAGGGAAGTCACTGCAATGAGAAGCCTGCATGCCCAAACTAGACAGTGGTCCCCACTTGCCTCGACTAGAAAAAAGCCCAGGAAGCAATGGAAACCCAGCTCAGCCAAAGTAAACAATCCATAAAATTATTTTAAAAAAAAGAAAGTAGGAAAAACCTCTGGCCGATCTGCAGCTTCTGATAGCTTTTAGTTTGCAACGGCTACAGTAAAAGATGATGCGTTCGTGATGACGTCAACAAATTCTAAGTGAAGGACAGGGAAGCCTGGCACGCTGCAGTTCATGGGGTCTCAAACAGTCGGACACGACTTAGTGACTGAACAATGACAGCAAACCTGTAATCAGGACACATACAAAGAGCCTTAGTAACTGACCAGACCTCCACATAAAACGTGCATTGGACTGTGTGTGTCTATGTGTGTTCACACACGTGTGTGCATGTTTTAGCCACCCCCGTCTTTGAATTCTGTTGCTATTACATCAAGTACCATCAAAAATTATTGCAGTCCTCTCGAGGCTGAGATGGATGGCATAATCCCCAGGTTTTCTGACCTTGATGAACATGAAGAAAATTTCAGCTGAACTGTGCAAAAGTGCTGGGACAATATAAATCACGCTGAGACAGGGCGTGCTTTCTATCTCAAGCATGAAGTCACCCAATCACACATCACAAAGTGAGATGATAAAACAAACCAACTGAAGAGAAAGAAATTAACTAACGTTCACTCCACTCATCACTAAAAAAGCCGATGGTCATTTTTTTTTAAGAAGAGATGACAGAACTATCCTAGAACACTAGCTCTGCACTTAATTATTTCCTAAATGCATTTTAATTCAGAGCTTAAAATAAGTATTGCTAAAAATTACACCGAAGAATAGAGTTGCCTCTTCTAAGTAAATGACAAATAATAATAGCTTTCATTAATGGTATTAAAATGTAAGCAATTCAGTCCCAATTAATACAGAATTGCAAAGAGATGACAAATATCATTAGTGATAAATCACACTTGTAGAATCAAGGGATCAAAAATGTAACCCTGCCCATGTCAGAGTGAAGTCAGGTAAATTACCACCAAAATGTAATCAATAGAGTAGGTTTCTCAGGGGCCAAGAAAAGTGTGGTTACACATTCCTGATAGAAAGCTCTTATAAAAATTAGTTTCTGCTACGGTTACCAAAGGGGAAAGATGGGGGGAAGGGATAATTAGGGAATTCGGGATGGACACGTACACACTACTGTATTTTGGACACCCAACAAGGACCACATGGAACTCTGCACAACATTATGTGACAATCTGGATGGGAGGGGGGTTAGGGGATTCAGGGATACATGTATATGCATGGCCGAGTCCCCTTGTTATCCACCTGGATCTATCACAACATAGCTAATCAGCTATACTCCAAGATAAAATGTGTGCATGCTAAGTCGCTTCAGTCATGTCCCATTCTGTGTGACCCCATGGACTGTAGCCCACCGAGCTCCTCTGTCCATGGGACTCTCCAAGCAAGAATACTAGACTGGGTAGCCATTCCCTTCTCCAGGGGATCTTCCCAACCCAGGCTGGACCGAGCCCGGGTCTCCCACATTACAGGCAGATTCTTTATTGTCTGAACCACCGGGGAAGCACAATATAAGCTAAGAAGTTTAAAATTATTTTTTAAAAGAAAGCTCTTATATGCTGAATTGTTTTTAAGCCATGTACTATCTACAAAAATGTTTGAGCCTCAATGGACTGCAAGTCTAGAAGATAACAAGAGAAACAGACATATTCAAAAACAAGATCAAGCAGTGAAAGTCGTAAAAGCACTAAGCGTCTACGTTCTCTTCATCTTTGGGCTTAAATACAGAGCAATGGTGTATGTTTCATTCATCAGCTGCCAAATTCCCCACGAAGCACCATCTCCTCCTGGCACATGTGATGTGCTATAACTCCCACGCTTTCACCTTTGGCAGGCACCGCTAATCAATCATGCACTCCGTCTGGTAGAACCTACAATTTGGACTCCTCATCAGCAGCATTCTACACAGCCACTATCAATCAATCTGAGTTGACACCAGAGATTAAATAAGTTTCCAATCGTTGGCTGTGTACCTTCTGCTGTGCTTTCCAACCCTTCTCTAAGCACTTTCACCCAGATTTATAAGTACCTACAGGGTACAGAAAACCCACTGGGGAGCTGGTATCTAGTTGAAGCTTTGTCATTAGCTTGGCTGTTTATTTACCTGGTCCTAGATGAAACTTGTCTGATCCTACCAGAGATCTAGGAGACCGAGACATGGATTAAAGGAAGAGTAGGAGGAAAGCAAATCTAAGAATGCAACAGTAAGATGTGGCACATCTATACAATGGAATATTACTCAGCCATAAAAAGGAATGAAATTGTGTTATTTGCAGAGACACGGAGGGACAGAGAGACTGTCATACAGAACACAGTTAAGTCAGAAAACAAGCATCACATGTTAACGCATATATGTGGAATCTAGAAAAATGGTACTGACGAACCTTTCTGCGGAGCAGGAAGACATAAAGAATGGACATGTGCACGTGGCGGATGGACTGGGAGGCTGGAACTCACATATATACACTACTCTTGCAGTGAGTGTCTCAGCCGTGTCTGACTCTCTGTGACCCCATGGACTTTAACCTACCAGGCTCCTCTGTCCACGGGATTCTCCAGGCAAGAATACTGGAGTGGGTTGCCACATCCTTCTCCAGGGGTCTCCCTGACCCAGAGACTGAACCAGCATCTCCTGTGACTACTGCATTAGCAGGTAGGTTCTTTACCACTGAGCTGCCTGAGAAGCCCTCATATTACACTACCATGGCTAAAATAGATAGCTAGTAGGAACCTGCTATAAACCGGGAGAGCTCAGCTCAGGGTTCTGTGATGACCTAGGGGGTGGGATGGCAGGGGAGGGAGGCCTAAGAAGCAGGGGATGTATGCATACTTCGAGCTGATTCACTGTGCTGTATCACACTGTAAACCAACTGTACCCCAATTTAAAAAAATGCAAAAGAAGGCCAACTTGCTTTCACTGAATTCTGCACCCAGCCAGGATGCTAAGTCCTCTAAGTATATTAGCTCACTGACTTCCACCACCACCCCAGAAAGCAGTTTCTCATATCCTCTTTGTTTAGCTGAGAACTCGAGCCTCCGAGAGGTTAGATAACTAGGAAGTGGCCAAACTGGGGTTTGAACCCGGCGCTTTGAAAATCCCAAGCGAAAGCTCTCAGCCCCTGAGTTTATACCTGCAATTCTTCAGACAAACTTCTGAAGCCAGAAAGCACATATCAGACAAACAGCCTGATCCACATTTCCAGCTTTTCACAGCGCTGGGTCACTTCTCAGGCCAGAACGCTACTGTGTCATCCAGGTTCCCAGCCCATCAGAGGCTGGTTTAACTCCTCCCCACATCCATTTGATAAGCGCTTCCCATTTTTAACGCCTCCCCTCCTCCACTACCACCTTTGAATTTTCCTGAAATATATGAAAGAGGAAAGTACGGCTGACATCTCATTTTCAAAGTTGAGTAAAAGAGAAAGCATCAGTTAATCTGCAGATAGAATCTAAGAGGCAGGCACAGAGATCCCTCCTGGAGTTGAGAAGCTCTTGTCGACAAAAATAACTCTCAGCCATGCGGGGAAGTGAGGTGCTGACTGGTACCACGAGTGTTCTGATCATTGTGAAGAGCAGACCCATTGAGGACCTTGAGAGGAGACCACAGGATGAGTTGTTAGGGGGAATTAAACGCAGGGGTGCATTCTGTGATGTAGTTGGTGTTGGCCTGGGCTATTTCTGTTCCACTGAGCACTCTGTAACAATAATTCTCATAAACAGAGCTTCATTTACGTGTGAGACAGGCACTGAGCCTGCCATGTGTTCAAGGTCTGATTTTTTTAAATTGAGTCTTTTTTATTTTTTTTCTCTCCTGGACAGCAGCTCTAGAAGAAGCAGCATAGCCTCATGGTTAAGAACTCAAGGCAGACCACCTGGATTTGAAACCCATCCTACACTGCCTACCGAGGTGACCTCTGGCACATCAGTTACCTCCTCCTTCCCTCAGCTTTCTTGTCCGTAAAATGGGGGTAGCACCCTAAAGGATCTTTATAAGGACCCAATCATATTAAGAAAGGCACGAAAACCCGGGTCTGGCATATCCAGTCACTGCTCTATGTGTGCCGGTTGCAATTCTTATCCATCTTCTCTTCTGGAAAAGAAGAAGTCCAGGTTTCCTTTAGGAACTTCATTCTACTTTTGGTCCGTGTAGGTCATTCAGAGGGGGCCCATCCTACTTCTGGTTGAGGGTGAGAGATGGACAAGGAGGGGACTGTTTTCTACAGCTCTGGGACTTGGTGCTAGGGTGTGCTAAGTCACGTCAGTTGTGTCTGACTTGTTGTGACCCCATGGACTGTAGCCCACCAGGCTCTTCTGTCCCTGGGATTCTCCAGGCAAGAATACTAGAGTGGATTGCCATGCCCTTCTCCAGGGAATCTTACCGACCCAGGGATCGAACCCAGATCTCTGACACTGCAAGGAAATTCTTTATCATCTGAGCCACCAGGTGAGCCCCAGTCTGCTCTACCCCAACATACTAAGGGACTGGTGTGAAGCCAGGAAGCATTTCTCAGGGGCTGTACTGACACTATTGGAAAAGAAGCTTTCTTTCCGTGGTAACCTCATTTGAAGTTTAGACCCCAAGATGAGTAATACAAGAAGACAGCCCAAATTGACTGTCACAGGACCCAATGACTATCTTTTCTTTCTCTTTAAGCTGGTTCAACTTGACTTTCTATTATGCAACAGAAGATGTCCTGATTAATATTATTATAGTAATATTAATTTGTTCTCATTATTGAGTCCTCAATAATAATCCATACATAGCATGCATGGCCTATCCCCATTTTCCCAAGGGTGTGACTGTGGATGAGAAAGCTACGATTACATTTCTGAGACCTTGCAACAAGCAAAGAGCAGAACCAGGATCTATTTGATTCCAAAACTCTTTTGTACTTACATCATTTTTTTTAATTCACAAAGGAAAAAGATCTACCTTTTTACTGGTATAGTTTGTTCATTTACCATGAACTTTTATACTTGATCTTAGGCCCTGGTGGCTCAGAGAGTAAAGAATCTGTCTGCAATTCAGGAGACACAGGTTTGATCCTTGGGTCAGGAAGATCATCTGGAAAAGGGAATGGCTACCCACTCTGGTATTCTTGCCTGGAGGATCCGATGGATAGAGGAGCCTGGCGGGCTACAGACCATGGGGTCACAAAGAGGTAGACATGGTTGAACGATTAACACTTAGCCAAAAGGCCGAGAAGCAATACCAGAAATCTTTGATAAAGTACAATCATATGGCTAAAAAACACATGAAAAGATGCTCAACATCACTCATTATCAGAGAAATGCAAATCAAAACCACAATGAGGTACCATTACACGCCAGTCAGGATGGCTGCTATCCAAAAGTCTACAAGCAATAAATGCTGGAGAGGGTGTGGAGAAAAGGGAACCCTCTTACACTGTTGGTGCGAATGCAAACTAGTACAGCCGCTATGGAAAACAGTGTGGAGATTTCTTAAAAAACTGGAAATAGAACTGCCATATGACCCAGCAATACCACTTCTAGGCATATACACCAAGGAAACCAGATCTGAAAGAGACACGTGCACCCCAATGTTCATCGCAGCACTGTTTATAATTGCCAGGACATGGAAGCAACCTAGATGCCCATCAGCAGATGAATGGATGAGGAAGCTGTGGTACATATACACCATGGAATATTACTCAGCCGTTAAAAAGAATTCATTTGAATCAGTTCTAATGAGATGGGTGAAACTGGAGCCCATTATACAGAGCGAAGTAAGCCAGAAAGATAAAGACCATTACAGTATACTAACACATATATATGGAATTTAGAAAGATGGTAACGATAACCCTATATGCAAAAAAAGAAAAAGAGACTCAAATGTATAGAACAGACTTGTGGACTCTATGGGAGAACCCGGGGGTGGGATGTTTCAAGAGAACAGCATCGAAACATGTATATCTAGGGTGAAACAGATCACCAGCCCAGGTTGGATGCATGAGACAAGTGCTCAGGCCTGGTGCACTGGGAGGACCCAGAGGGATGGGGTGGAGAGGGAGGTGGGAGGGGGGACCGGGATGGGGAATACATGTAAATCCATGGCTAATTCAATGTGTGACAAAAACCACTGCAATGCTGTAAAGTAATTAGCCTCCAACTAATAAAAATAAATGGGAAAAAAAAAATTTAAAAAAAAAAAAAAAGAAAAACGAAAAAAAAAAAGTACAATCATAATTTCTATTTGACACTCTTCTGTTTATTACATAAAAGATGACAGAAACCACCATTGCCCTCAAATCTGAGGATTCCAATAGAAGATCTGAAATGCAAAGCACTCAAAATCATGGCATTAAACTAACAGAACATGCGCCTTGCTCTTTCTGCAAAAATCCCCTCCATGATGCCATTCTCTTCTTATTTATCATTCCACTTTTCCCAGCTTTCCTCCATTTTAAAATTGTCACACAGCAAAATTTGATGCAAGACATATTTTGGTGTGCAGCTACTTGGATTTTAACACATACATAGATTCATTTAATAACCAGAAAATCAGAATTCAAAGCAGTTCTATCACCTAGAAAACTTCTCTGTTAACACTTTTGCAGTCACTACAACATTGTCTTTTGAAGTAAGTTATACAGAAGTGAACAAAAATGCAAAGGATCTGTTGGCAGCCACCCCCCTCCACCATTTCTGGAGGAGGTTCTCCTCCAAAGTTCACTTCCATCCTCTCCTCTGTGAGGTTCTGAACATACAACTAAAGACACAGAGGTTTATCGTCCCTTCTTTTGGCTGGTCCCCAAGTTTAAGTAAAACTGATGTTGGCGGACTCCACATCTAACTCAACTTCTGTCTCCAGGAGACAGCAAGAACAATGCAGGGTCTACTTGTAGTGGGCACACCAAGTCTCACCCAGATCTTGGCCACAAATCCGTGCTAAGCATTGGAGCTGAGTCCCTGAACGTGAGCTATGCTGACCCATGTTAGCATGCCCGCCCTGAAGGCATTCTTCAGCAGGAGATGGTGGGAACAAGAGTGAGCGCCAAGCTCTGCCAAACCAACCACAGCTGGCGAGCGGCTGCAAACTCGTTTGGAAAGAGCTCCTTGCCCAAGAGGAAAAAGAGCTCATAATCTGAAGAAGACTCCAAGTCTTCAGTATGTGGCATGAGATGCAGGAGGTGGCGCAAGAGAAAAGCCAAGCCACAGAGGTCAAGTCTCCACTGGTGTCAGAGGACACGGCCCCACTCCTTAGCCAGAGACCAGCGCGGCCAGGGCTGACCAGAAGAGGTCTCAGCGCTCATGCATAAGCTGTGAGCAAGGAGACCCCACGGGGTCAGGGCACTGTCTCCCTGCATCTGATCCTTTTACACCATCCGATCCCCTTCCAGATACAACAGGCATCATCCTCGGATAAAGGACAAACATCCCTGTGTGTCTAAGGCTTTCAGTGCCTGGTCCGTGGTTGCTTTCCCCCCTCTCAAGCCACAGGCCTCTATCCTTCTTAAGACTTGCCACGCTTCTTCCTACAAACCTCCATCTCTGCACCCCACCCAGGAATCTCTACCTTTTGTCCCTCTTCAATTGCAACTCAAATTATCAATCCCTGGGGATGCTGTAATGTTCATTTCCACAGCTTTGGGGCATCCTGGAGTATCTTCCCATGTAATGCATACATGCCATCAGCCTTCAACAAAGGACGTTTGGAGCAGAAAAGAAATACAATCTCCAGACACATTCTGTGAGTCTCGCCAAACGGCACTCACTGCAGCAGGCTTTGCTCCTCTCTGCCTTGAGGATCTCATTTCCGTCTTTAATGAGAAACCCTTCCATGACTGCTTCTCATTCTGGGAGAGCCCCTCTGGGTAAGGAGCGTGCCTTTCCCTCTGTCTTTGTTCTGCCTGTCAGAGCCCAGAGGACTAATCCCCTCCCACCCCTACAGCGAAATAGCAGTGCTAAAAGAAAACCAACCCTGGTGATTCTTCTGGGTTCATTTTCAACCTCACTGGCATCTAAGCCTCTGAAATCCAGGAGATTAATTTATTGTCCATGTTGATCAACTCCCTTACTCCTCATGGCAGCCAATAGTAGATAGAGACTTCAGCTGAGCAGATTCTGACATGTTCCTGGGTGAAGCCATCCATGACCTGTGGTTCAGAATCACCAAAACACGTGAGTAGGGTTGATAAACTCTCTCGCAAATCCAGACCATTCTCCTCATCTCCTGTGTGGCTCTAGTAGTTAAGACCCATGCCCTTTTGTCTGCTCTCCAGCCTGGACCCCCAATTCCATCCTTGCCCGTTTCTGGTCAGCCTTGCAGACGAGTAGAGTTTGAAACATCCCAAATACAAACCCAAACTTCTTCCTTGATTGCAAACCCACCATTAGAAAATGGTGTTTCCTACAAATACAAATGATATTTGTAATCCATATGCAAACTTTTCCTTTATGCATCTGATTTTCATTAAATGAACTCAATCATTGTGTCCTTAACAGATTAAAGAAACTTTTAAAAACTGTAAGTAGATTGTTTTAAAAATAGCTTACTGACATAAAAGGACAGAGCAGGATCCTTTGTCAGAGAAAGAATGTAACCCTCAGTCAAAAGTAAAACAATGTCACTAAATTATAGCTAAACAGTATCGATAGAATTGTTTGTCAAGGGTTATGGGTCTCTTGGTTAAAAAGTAGAATAACAAATGTGCCGGGTCTTTGTGTTTGTTACAGAAACAAACAAAAAGCAAACAAGACTCCAAACCCTGTCTCCTTGATGTAAACCCAAGGTCTGAGAAATAACTATCAGGAGAACAGCGGCATCATTCCTTCACTAAGTGATCCGATCTGCAGACCCCACCATCCATCATCTGAAATCTGAACGTCACACTTGGGCAATGCTGGACCTCAGGAAACACGGTCTTCCTTGGCCAAACATCTTTAATGGGTTTTTCTTTGTTTCTGTTTCTTGGCGGTGGGGGTCGGCTACACCCCACAGCATGTGGGATCTTAGTTTCCCAACCAGGGGATGAACCCATGCTCCCTTCATTGGAAAAGCTCAAAGTCTTAACTACTAGACCACCAGCGAAGTCCCTACCAAACATCTTTTAAAGGAGGTCACCTGGCATTCCACCCAGACCCACTATTCTTTTTTTTCAGGGTCCTGGTGATATCAGCTTGTTCTAATCAACGCCTTCATCTCCCCTGGACACCAGCCCCTGGCCGGGGCCAGTCTCCGCGGGTCCATCTCTGTGTTCTGTCCCCTCCCTCTCCTTTTTCCCTCAGGGCTCCCTCTTTGGCTGAGTTAGCCACCCAAAGCTTCAACTACCTCCTTGGTGCCATATAATTCTGGCCCCATTCAGCAAGGTCATACCCTCCCTCTCTCTTTCACTGGGAGGGAGATGGACGCAAGGCCCTAGTCCACCGGTGTAATATACAACACTCTCCTTAACACTCTACCTACCCACTGAGCCAGTCTCCCTTCTGGCCACTCGTGGAGATGCACGTTGGACCCTGATCTCCCCGAAACATGTCACCTTCTTCCCCACCTCTGTGTCTTCATCTCTGCTGTCCCCTCTGCCAAGAGGGCCTTCATCAGACACTGCCCCCCGAGGGCATTACACACACCAGACCTCTTCCTCATCCATGAGACTCAACTTGTACATTTCAAGCCTTGCAAGTCTCACGACTCTTTTCTGAATATATGTTTTATCTAGTTGGCACAGTGATTCAAAACTCAGTAGGATGCTTATATTAACATCCAGATTTCCAAACTGGCGGAGAACGAGGCAGAACTGAACACGCCCTCCCGGTAGAGCAGCCCCCACCCAGGGGGACCCTGCTCTTGAGTTGAAGGCCGCCCGACACGCCATGCACTCAGCCCCCTACATACGGGCCTTCGACTTGCAGACTTTCAAAGACGCGAACGGGTGTTGCATCAGCGTCAGGAGTGAGTGAAATCGCACCACCCTCTCGCATGTTGCTGACGGTCCTTCAGCTCTGCCATCTCCCGCCCCCCTCCCACCTCCAGGCAGTAACTTTTCTTTCCTCTTCACTCGATTCCAACCCTGGTATGCCAGCTCTTGTACTAGACTACTATATTTTTCAAGATACTGTATTATAAGATTAAAAATGTTTCCTTATTTTTTGTGTTTGCTTTTTTATGTATTATTTGTATGAGAAGTATTATAAACCTATAACAGTACAGTACTATATAGTCAATCATGTTAGTTGGGGACTTAGGCTAACTTTGTTGGAAATAGTGAAGTGAAAGTCGCTCAGTAGTGTCCGGCTCTTTAAGACCCCATGGGCTATACAGTCCATGGAACTCTCCAGGCCAGAATACTGGATTGGGTAGCCTTTCCCTTCTCCAGGGATCTTCCCAACCCAGGGATGGAACCCAGGTCTCCAGCATTGCAGGCGGATTCTTTGCCCGCTGAGCCACAAGGGAAGCCCAAGAATACTGGAGTGGGTAGCTTTTCCTTTCTCCAGGGGATCTTCCTGACCCAGGAATCGAACCAGAGTCTCCTGCATTGCAGGCAGATCCTTTACCAACTGAGCTCTGAGGGAAGCCCAGCTTTGTTGGACTGGCAAATAAATTGGACTTACGAACACACTCTCAGAATGGAACTTGCTTGGATGGAAGGGGTTTACTGTATTCCCCTACAATCATCCTCTGTCTCACTTCACTAGTGTGTGATTCCTGCCTGGACATAGTACAGGTGACTTTGTTATTTCCTGACTTCGGCCAAGCATCTCTTCTTCTGTAAAACATTCCCAAGATCAACTAGGTCCTACAGGCTGCCCATTTCTCTGAGCCCCCATGACACTTTCCAGGGGGCTCACTGCTTTAAAGACAGCTCATTATAAGTGATACAGAATGTCTGTGGGTGTGGACCCTAGCAAATACAGAAGAGAAAGTAGGTGCGGCTGACTGAGTTCTCATCCTGTGCCAGGCACTATGGCTTTGCAGTATTATCTTGTCACTGAGTTCTCATCCTGTGCCAGGCACTATGGCTTTGCAGTATTATCTTGTCACGGCCTCAAATCAACGTTCCAAGTGGATTTTATTATCTCCAGTTCACAGATGGAAAAATGGATACGAAAAGCTCTCAAGGTCAGGTCACGGAGTCGCTACATGAGAGAACTGGGATTAAAGTCCAGGACTTTGGGCTCCCCTGTTGGCTAAGATCGTAAAGAATCCTCCTGCAACACAGGAGACCTGGGCCGGGAACATCCCCTGGAGGAGGAAATGGCAGCCCACTCCAGGATTCTTGCCTGGCAAATCCCATGGACAGAGGAACCAGGTGGGCTACAGTCCATGGGTCGCAAAGAGTCAGGCACGACTGAGAAGTTAACACTTTCATTGTCCCAGCTCCAGAGTATAAATGGTTTTAATGGTGGTCCTCTGTTAACGCCAGCTTTGAGCACAGAAATTTTAATCCTTGCACAGATGCTGCGAGAAGAGCAAAAACTAGGAATCACACCAGGTCTTTTGGAAACTGAAGCCAGAACTGCATCCTGGTGCCATCATCTCTTGTCTGCAAGACCAGAAGAAATCCTGGTAGTTACACGGCCAGGTCCCAGGGGCACTCCAAAAGGTCAGGCTTCACCAGGCTTTGATAAATCTCCACCATACTCAGAACTAAATGTAGGCATCAAAAGGGCGCCCCAGATTGAAAACTAGACTATTTACCTGGCAATGGGTGAAGATACCAGTCCAGGTACAAATGCATCAGTTGGAAACAGCTATTCTTGTATTTTACACATTTAATCCCCTTTAGTGTATCTGTAAGGTGGTATATGGAGCTTCCCGGGTGGTGCTAATGGTAAAGAACTCACTTGCCAATGCAGGAGACATAAGAGACGTGGGTTTGATCTCTGGGTTGGGAAGATCCCCTGGAAAAGAAAATGGCAGCCCACTCCAGGATGCTTGTCTGGCGAATCCCATGGACAGAGGACTGGCGGGCTACGGTCCACAGGGTCAGAGAGGCAGACACGACTGGAGAGACTTAGCACACACAGCGCGAGGCATATATAGCATCAGGGCTAGGAATACAGTTTCAGAAATAAGAATCTCTGAATTTACATCCTAGCCTGTGATGTAGCTCGGGTGGTCTTGGGCAAATCTTTTAACCTTTCTGAGCTTCCTTGTTTTCACATGGTATAATGGGGATAAAGAAGGTCCCTGGTATATTAGCTGTTGTCAGTATCTGGCGGTACTTCAGGATGCCTGATCCAGGGTAAGTATTGAAACAGGAAATGCTACAAACTCTCAGCACGCACCGCGGCACCAAAGCATCACCACTCACACAACACAGCTTTACTCGGACCCAATCTGAAAGTCGCCTTAACTTTGAAAACCTCTCAAACTTCTTCCATGCAATTTTGTATCAGATGGGAAACTGTGTAGCCTCACCAAGCCAGGCGGTAAGTGAGGAGAGAAAGCCCTGTCGGTGTTTATAGCCTTTGACAAATGGGCTCTCATCTTCTCCAGACAGTCTCTCCCCCTGGCTGATCCATCAGTTTCTGTTCTCATCACCTGGACCTCGGTCCTCATAATAGTACTGAAATTCAGATGGATTTTACACCACAAATAAAAATGAACTTAAACTCCTCCGTTTCCCACCAGCAACGCAGGTTGTGTAAAGTCAAACACAGTAGGTTTTGCAAGGCTGGGCAGCCACCCAGAGGGATGGGTTACCTGCCATCACCTTGGCTAAACCTGCTTTAGCTCCATGGCCCTGACCTGTGGGAGGAGACCTTTTGAGCCCCACTTCCCACTTAGAGGAAAAAAAAAAAAAGCTACCGGCTTTTCAGATCTGCCTGTGACATCCTCTGGGTGATTTTTAGGAAACAGCCAGGAAACCGTCCAAGTGCGGGGCCCAGACTCAGGGGCGCTGCTCACGGCTGGGCTAGAAAGTGAAAGAGAAGCGGAAAATGAAACCACACTCCGGTACACACCATGAATCCCTCCATAAACAAGCGGGCAGGCTTCTCCAAGAGACAATTAGCTCACCGTCTGCTGATGGAAAAGAGGTGGCTAGGATACAGAGAAACTGAGAAATGGAGAGCAAAGAAAAAAAAAGATTCTCTCCTTCTGTCAACAGCCTCAGATGGAGCCCAGACCGTACAGACCAGGGAGAGTGGTTTCATGGCTCTTCATTAAGATGAGGGCTCTCTCCACCTCTCGAAACTCACCATTTATCTCCCATCATTCTATCCGGTCTAGGATCAAGGGGAAAATGACTCATCTCAAGGTAAATGGCCCTATCGAGTGGGAGAGACGGGATGAGACACGAAACTAGCGCTCGGTGGCCCAGTCGTGTCTGACTCTCTGTGACCCCACGGACTGCAGCCTGCCAGGCACCTCTGTCCCTGGGGTTCTCCAGGCAAGAATACCAGAGCGGGTTGCCATGTCCTCCTCCAGGGGATCTTGCCGGCCCAGGGATCGAACTCGCATCTCCTGCATTACCAGGTAGATTCATTACTGCTGAGCCAGCTGGGAAGCCCCCAGGGACCCTATTAGACACTATCGAAAGCTTGAGATCTTCTGTTTTCTAAAATTCTTCTGTCGAGAAGATACTCAACAATATGTCAGACGAAAACGCAGATGGAAGCACACAAATATATCCCTGTATGCAGAATATAGGGAGGAGAGGGAGCCAAGGAGGATGGGAGGTGAAAGGAAAGGGAGACAAGGAAAAAAGGAAGCAATTCCTGGGAAGCCATCTAGCCCAATGGGTATCACGTTAAGCTTTCCTAACTAAAGGCAATCGAGCTTTAAAGAAAATGCTGCTAGTTCTCCAGAGTTCTCAGCATTTCATAAAAATCCACCCAGGGCCAAGGGGCTGTCTCTTAAGAGGCCGGCTGACTTATTATTTTGGCAACTCTGTCATCTCCTGTCATTTCAATTCCACTTTATCAAATTACTGATTTTGCCAGAAGCATTCGGAACGGATAGAGGGGGATGTGCGGGCATGTGTGCGTGCACACACACACACACATACACACTCATGCCGGAGAGAGTGTCATCACTTCAGTTGTGCAATTTCATAATTACACGTCAGAGTGACAGAAGTACCCAAATGGCATCCTAGACAGGGCATCCTAGATGCCGGGGCAGCCGTCTGCCTCCACGACCTCACGCCCCATCTCTGGCCGGAGGGTTGGGACTGGCACTTCTCTCCTGAGGGTGGGGGACACTACCCCTCCTCCAGGGGGGCTAGATTTCACCTCGACTTTCCCACTGAGAGACAGGACCCTGAGCGGCAGAATTACCTCCTGCATCTCACCCCACTTCCAAGCACATTAGGACATCCAGAGAAGGGACAGTCCTGATGTGAGACTCACAAACATTAAAAAAACAAAAAATAAAAAAATCAGAACAGCACTCAGAGGAAGAAAAAAGAAAAGTCCTTCTCTTGAACAAAGGGAGTAAAATGCCATGAGAGTGTAAGACGGCAAAAGGTGGAAGCAGGCGCGGTGGTGGGTGTGTTGCTAGGAGTCACCACCAGTTGAATACAGTCAAAGGTTTAGTGAATTCACGTGTCATCACGAAACACAGCAGGGCCTTCTGGTCCCTCCCTCCCATGTCCTCCACCTACTTTTGGTCTGCAGGACAACTTTAGTCAAAGAATACGTTTAATCAGAGAAGTGAGAAAAGGCAGAAGCAAAGGAAAACAGTCAAACAAGACCAAACAATACGAGCTTGTCATTGAGCTGAGTCAAGGACCTTTAGTTCCTTCTCAAGGACAGAAAATAAAACTGAGTCATGACCTGTGAGCGGTTTTGCAGATACTGAAACCCCCACCTGGCGGGAAAAGTTAACTACCTGATACCAGCGTGCAGCTATGATAGGAGTTGCCATAATTTTGAGAGCTGGCCTCCAGGAAATGGGAACAAACTGGCGCTGGAACTGAAGACTAACTTGAAACAATCGCCATGACACAGCCACCACTGGACCCATTTCAAGAGGACTGTCAGGGTTTACTGTGCTGTTTCTGACTTTACCTCACCCTCTCTGCATATGGACCCCAAATCTCCCCTTTAAAAGGTCCTGCCCACTGATCTTCCCAGGGGAGCTGGCCTTGGGGCATGCATCCACCCTCACCCCCCGCCCCGCCAGCTGCTGTCCTCTGAAATAAAGCAAACCTTTCTTTCCACCAACCGCGCCTCTTTATTGGCTTCAGAATGGCAAGCAGCCGGACCCGTCTCTTTCAGCAGCAGTCACATGTGGTCAGGGCTGGAAAAAGGCCTCCAGACACGAGGCTTCATGAAGTGCCTGACTCAACCCAGCTGCCCGTGACAGGGAACAGGAACTTCAGTGTGTGTGTGAGTCTGATATGCTTCTTTGAGAACAGCTATGCACAGAATGATCGCCTCTGACTTCTTCCCACCAGTCACCACTAGAGAGCACCCATGGACATGGGGAACACTATCGTCGTGAAACGTGAGCCAAAGGCGGTTTGGCTGCTAGAGTGGAGTGTGGACCAGCTTACACTGCCCCCAGAGGTTATCCTTGTTCACTTATCTTGCTGGTGATGGAATTGATGCTGTTTCAACAGCATCAGTCCTTCTGGGATCTTCCCAACATGGCTGGCAAAGAAAGAAAAACAAAAAACAAACCAAAAAAATAGACACAAACAGGTTTATGAATTCCATTAACATCCAAGGGAAGGACTTCCCTGGTGGTCCAGTGGTTTAAGAATCCGCCCGCCAATGCAAGGGACAAAGGTTCAATCCCTGGTCCGGGAAGATTCCACATGCTTCCGGGCAACTAAGCCCGTGCCCCACAGCTACGGAGTCTGCACTCTAGGGCCCCTGCTCCATGAGAGAGGCCAGTGCGTGAGAAGCCTGCGCACCGCAAGGGGCAGCAGCCCCCACTGGCCACAACCAGAGAAAGCCCAGGCGCAGCAATGAAGACCCAGCCCAGGCAAAATAAATAACTAACTAAATAAATCCCAAGGAAGTGATCCTGAACTTTGGAAGCAGGGCAGGGAACATGCTCTCATGTGGTGAGCAGAGTCCCTGGGAAGAGATTAAAAAAAAAGAGATGGGGAACACCTCTTCCACCTAAATTCCATTTGCCCAACTCACAACAGGCACGCTGGCAGACATACCGGTTTGTCAACATGCAGCGAACGCCAATGTGAATTGTAACACCTTTGCCTGCAAACTAGACAAGACTCAACTGGAACTCACCTCAGATCATCAGGCTCAAATTTAAGCTACAGTATCATCACTCCTTTCCAAGTATGGAGATTAACCCTCTTTAAGATAGTGCATGGCGCCTGTCTTCTATAAAAGCAAATTTTGTTTTGAGAAGTCCTCACTACCTTATTAATCAGCGGATGACTGAGCTAGCACAAAATCAGGGCTGAAAACCTCTGCTTGAAATAATAACTGCCTTGAACAATCATGATACAGTCGCAGAGAGAAGCATCTTTCAGAATTGTAGAACGGTGTCAAAAGTAGCGAAGAGATATGGACCCTCAATCCAGTTATTTGGCCTTTTTTTACTTTTAATCCAAGGCATTAAAGGTAAAATTTGATCTGCTTGGACGCACTCCTCCATGGAAACTTCTGTGAACTCTTGTCAATAAAGGGAGACCAAAAATATTAAAGGAAAGAACAACTGTCTAGTGGTCGCCTGTCCTGAGCGGGTCCACACAGTGAAACAAGAAGATAAATGGGGGGAAAACTCTAAGACACAAAGCAAATGACCTCCCTTTCCTGCACGGCCCCACAAAACATCAGGAGAATAAGTTTATACCATAGAAAGTCACTGCTCATGTGACTATGTCATAATAGGAACCAGTACAGGCTCTTTTTCAAGCCAAAATGTATAGATCAGATATATATATACATATATACATACATGCATATATTTACCTATAAATCAGATATATTTATTTTCAGGGGCACACCCTAAAAAGCCCAAGAATATACTTTCTTCTGCTATATATGCAATGTTCTATAATTCTATATCATATATAGCATATTACACATAATAATCAACCAAAATACTCAACTAAAATGTGAAATGAGTTAAAGATAGACGAGCTATTTTCCTGAAAAGAAGCAGATGACTAAAATACAAATCAACACAATTTTTTAACACGTAATTACATTACACAATCTTCAGTGAACTTGTCAGATCTAACTCAGATTGCAAAGAAAAAAAAAAACAAAACAACAACAGTTTTAAAACGCGGTTGGCTTTAAGTGTCTAAAACCAGCACGTGAATCACCTTTGCAAGCCGTCTTCCAGCAAGGCATACCTTCAACACTTGGGCTTAAATCACAGAGATCTTGTTTTGTTTGAAACCAAACGGATGAAAAATATACACTTACCTTTCTGTCCTCTATTTCCACACAAGTATTGCAGTCTGCTTTGATATCCTGAGAGGAGGAGAAAAGAAAGAGAGAGAGGACAGGAGTCAGACTTATGGTCAGAAAATGTTCAGCGGTGTCGTTGAAATGCCCTTTAAAATAATAAAAAGCTCATGCTCCTGACGGTTGTTTCTCGAGCCATTGCCCTTTATAGCGCTTTTTAGAAGTATATGCCCTGCTGTTTGCATTAGAGACATATGGATGCCATAGCTAAGCTTTACTGCATGCAGATGTGGGGTGAAGGCAAAGCTATGGATCAGAAGTCACAGCAAAGGGAAACTGATGGCTCATAAAATGATGCTCCCACCTCAGACACCTTTCCTTATATCAGCAGAGATTGCCCTTAGTGGGAATTAGTGTCTCTTGCCCATTCCAGATTTGGGACAGTCAAATCCAGCTTTCTTCAACTCAAAGTCATCACTGTCTGTTTTTATCCCTCCTTCCATCCATCCATCCATGCATGCATCCATCCATCTGTCCAGTCATCCATCCATCCAACTGGTCCATCATCTGTCATCCATCTATCCATCCACCATCCATTCATCTATCCATTATCCATCCATCATCCATCCATCATGCATCCATCCACAATCCATCATCCATCCATCCATCTAAATACCATCCTTCTATTCATCCATATTTGTCACATACCTACTTCTCATGCATTTTTCTTGTTGCTTTGGCATGTAAAGGTGACAAGGAAAAAAACATGTTTCAGCCCTCAAGGAACTCCCAAGTTACACAAAAAGCACATACACAAGCAATTGCGATATTCATTTACTCATTCAAAAGATATACATTCAGCACCTATTTCTTGCCAAGTCTTGCTCTAGGCACAGAAGACCCAACATACAAACCACAGGAAGGTCCTGCCCTAATGATGCTCACATTTGGCTGGAAAAGACAGAAAACAGAAAAGAAACATCAATAACGCTTGATGTTTTAGAAGAGGAAATGTTCCACAAAGAGAAATAAAGCAGGGAGAAGGGGATGGAGTTTGATCCCTCAGTCGGGAAGATCACTGGAAGAGGAAATGTCAACACACTCCAGTACTCTTGTCTGGAAAATCCCATGGACAGAGGAGCCTGGGGAGCTACAGTCCAAGGGGTCACAAAGAGCTGGACACGACTTAGTAACTGAGAGTGTAGGGAGTGGGAAATGCTGAGGGTAAAGGAGTAAGATTTTAAATTTGAAGAGAACTGGCAACTGAATAAAGGCTTGAAGGCAGCTGGGGGATGAGCCATGCTCATCTGGGAAAGAGTATCTCAGAAGAGGAAAGAACATGTGCAAAGGCCCTGAGGGGGCAATGGGGCGAAGGAGGCCAAGAGGTGGGAGGTCTCTGTGGCTGGAGGCAAGCATGTCAGGGAAATAGTGGGAAGTGACATCGGTAAGGAACCACCCAGAGTTACTTTTGTTCTTATTTCGAAGGCTTCCCAGATGGCGCTAGTGGTAAGGAACCAATCTGCCAAAGCAGCAGATACAGGAGATGTTGGTTTGATCCCTGGGTTGGGAAGATCCCCTGGAGGAGGGCACGGCAACCCGCTCCAGTATTCTTGCCTGGAGAATCCTGTGGACAGAGGAGCCTGGCGGGCTACGGTTCATAGAGTGGCAAAGAGTTGGACACGACTGAGTGACTGACATATTTCACTCAGCATCACGCCTTCACCCATGCAGTAGTACGTCTCAGGACTTCTCTCCTCTTTGAGGCTGGATTATATTCCACTGTATGGAGAAACCACATTTTGTCTATCTACTCTATCCCCTGGGTAGACACTGGGTCGTCTTCACATCCTGGTTATCGTGAATAGTGCTGCTATGAACATGGGTGTACACACATCTGTTCAAGTCCCTGCTTTCAGTCCTTTTGTGTATACATCCAAAAGCTGGACTGCTGAATTACACGCTACCCTCAGGCTTAAGTCTTTGAGGAGCCGCTATATGGTTTTCCACAGAGGCTGCAACATTTCACTCTCCTGCAAGCAACGAGCAAGGTTCCAGTCTCACCATATCCTTGCCCACGGTTCATCATTTTCACTCAGAGGTTGTGAAGAAAGCACAGGTGTTAGCTGCCTTTTACTCTGTTTATTTTCAGTGTTGACTCTGCTGGATCTTCGTCACTGTGGGCAGGCTCTTCTCTGGTTGTGGCAGGAAGGGGCTGCTCCCTCGTTGCTGTGTGTGGCCTTCTCCCCACAGTGGCTTCCGCTGCTGCAGACCAGGGCTCCAGATGCACAGGCTTCAGCAGTCGTGGCTCACGGGCTTCGTTGCTCTGCACAATGTGGGACCTTCCCAGACCTGGGATTCAACCAGCGTCCCCTGCGTCGCAAGGCAGACTCCCAACCATGGGACCACCAGAGAAGCCTTTAGCTAGCTTCTGTTTAAACAGAAGAGACAGTTGGGGCCCAAAAGTGCAAGTGGGGAGTCAAGTGTGGGTGCTACTGCCGGAATTCAGGTGGAAGGTGATGGTGATGGCAAGGGGGGCGGGCAGGGGAGGCAGGGACTCACAGTCAGAGAGTGGACGGATCAACAGGCGTCCTTGAAGACTGGGTGTAGGAGGTGAGGAAATGAACGGCGATCAAGGCTTATTCCAAGGTTTCCGGTCTGAGGATGCTAGTAACGGAGGTGTGGGAGGGGCACTGCAGGTGAGGCAGGAAGGTGAAGGCATCTGCAAACAATAGCACCTCTGTCCACTATAAGTGAAGTCTACAGCCCTGTTTGTTCTCTCCCTCTTGGGTTGGGTAGTTCTGCGGATGCGTCACCAGGACACAGTGGAAGCAAGTGCAAGGCTATCACCATAGTGATGTACCCAGCACCCAGGTCCACGTGAATCAAGAGTGGAACCAGAGGAGACAATGTCGCAGGGAGATTTTGTTTTCTTTGTAACAGACTATTTTTCTACCAGCAAAGTGGGATAGAGTGAAGGCATGTCCCTTTGGGGCCAGAAACTGTGTGGGGTGTTTTTCACACCTGCCTCTAAATTTCCCCACATGAAACAAGGTTAGGATTACTTAGCATTTGTTTGTTTTTGTTTTTTTTAAAACTATATTGATGTATAATATTATATTAGTTTCATATGTACAGCATGGTGATTCAGTGATTCTTTTTTTAAAGATCGTGCTCCATTAAAAGCTATAGTAAGATAATGGCTGTAATTCCCTGGGTTATACAGTATATCCTTGGTGCTTACGTATGGTATACAAGTATTTCTTAGTCTGTGTGTCTAACCTGTCCCTCTGCTTTCCTTGTTCCGTTTGTAATCATCGGTTTGTTTCCTGTGCCTGTGAGTCTGTTTCTCTTTTGCGTCACATTTGTTTGGTTTTTCTTGTTGTTGGTGTTCAGCCGCTCAGTTGTGTCCAACTCTTTGAGACCCCATGGACTGCAGCACGCCACGCCCCCCACCCATCACCAACTCCCAGCGCTTACTCAAACTCACGTCCATTGACTCAGTGATGCCATCCAACCATCTCATCCTCTGTCATGTCTTTCTCCTCCCGCCTTCAATCTTTCCCAGCATCAAGGTCTTTTCCAATGAGTCAGTTATTCGCATCAAGTGGCTAAGTACTGGAGTTTCAGCTTCAGCATCAGTCTTTCCAATGAATATTCAGGACCGATTTCCTTTAGGATGGACTGATTGGATCTCCATGCAGTCCAAGGGACTCTCAAGAATCTTCTCTAGCACCTTAGTTCAAAAGCATCAATTCTTCAGTGCTCAGATTTCTTTATGGTCCAACTCTCACATCCATACATGACTACTGGAAAAACCATAGCTTTGACTAGACAGACCTTTGTTGGCAAAGTAATGTCTCTGCTTTTTAATATGCTGTCTAGGTTGGTCATAGCTTTTCTTCCAAGGAGCAAATGTCTTTTAATTTCATGGCTGCAGTCACCAGCTGCAGTGATTTTGGAACCCTCAAAAATAAAGTCTCTCATTGCTTCCATTGTTTCCCCATCTATTTGCCATGAAGCGATGGGACTGGCTGCCATGATCTTGGTTTTTTGAGTGTTGAGCTGAAGGCCAACTTTTTCATTCTCCTGTTTCACTTTCATCAAGAGGCTCTTAAGTTCTTCACTTTCTGCCATAAGGGTGGTGTCATCTGCATATCTGAGGTTATTGAATTTCTCCCAATAATCTTGATTCCAGCTTGTGCTTCATCCAGTCCGGCACTTCACATGAAATATGAAATGTACTCTTCATATAAGTTAAATAAGCAGGGTGACAATACACAGCCTTTCCCAATTTGGAACCAGCCTGTTGTTCCATGTCCAGTTCTAACTGTTGCTTCTTGACCTGCATACACATTTCTCAGGAGATAGGGCAGGTGGTCTGCTATTCCCATCTCTTGAAGAATTTTCCAGTGATGCTGGAAAATTCTGGTGACCCACACGGTCAAAGAATTTGGCATAGTCAATAAAGCAGAAGGAGATGCTTTTCTGGAACTCTCTCGCTTTTTCGACGATCCAGTGGATGTTGGCAATTTGATCTCTGGTTCCTCTGCCTTTTCTAAATCTAGCTTGAATATCTGGAAGTTCATGGTTCATGTATTGTTGACACCTGGATTGGAGAATTTGGGGAATTACTTTGCTAGCATGTGAGATGAGTGCAATTGTGCAGTACGTTGAACACTTTGGCATTGCCTTTCTTTGGGACTGGAATGAAAATTGACCTTTTCCAGTCCTGTGGCCACTGCTGAGTTTTCCAAATTTGCTGGCATATTGAGTGCAACACTTTCACAGCATCATCTTTCAGTATTTGAAATAGCTCAGCTGGAATTCCATCACCTTCACTACCTTTGTCCGTAGTGATGGTTCCTAAGGCCTACTTGATTTTGCATTCCAGGATGTCTGGCTCTAGGTGAGTGATCACACCATCGTGATTATCTGGGTCATGAAGACCTTTTTGTATAGCTCTTCTGTGTATTCTTGCCTCTTCTTAATATCTTCAGCTTCTGTTATGTCCATACCATTTCTGTCCTTTATTGCTTCAAATGGCATTATCTTTTTTCTTTTTATGGCTGAGTAGTATTTCATTGTATTATATACATTTTATTATATTATATACACATTGTATTATATTATATACATTGCATATTATATACATTGCATATTGTATTACATACATTGTGTTATACACACACACACACACACACACACACACATATACTTACAGAGAGATCCTGAATCAGAACCCACATTTTAACAAGTGTTGTGGACAGAAAGGTTGTATTTCCCAAATGCATAGTTTGAAGCCCTTGAACCCCAAGTCGGCTGTCTTTAGATGAGCCTCTAAGAACATAATTAAGGTTCAGTGAAGTGTAAGGATGGGACCCTGATGTAATAGGATTAGTGCCCTTATAAGAAGAGACACTCAAGTTCCAATACTTTGGCCATTGGATGTGAAGAGCCAACTCATTGGAAAAGACCCTGATGCAGGGAAAGATTGAGGGTAGGAGGAGAAGAGGGTGGCAGAGGATGAGATGGTTGCATGGCATCACTGATTCGATGGACATGAGTTTGAGAAAACTCCAGGAGATAGTGAAGGACAGGGAAGCCTGGCCTGCTGCAGTCTGTGGGGTCACAAAGAGTCAGACATGTCTTAATGACCGAACACCAACAAGAAGAGGCACCAGAGGGAAGACATCAGAGAGCTTCTCTGATCTCTCTGCACTCATGAACCAAGAAGAGGCCACACAAGGACAAAGCGAGAAGATGTTATCTGCTTGTTAGGAAGAGAATGCTCACCAGAACTTGGACTATACTGACACCCTAATCTGAGACCTTCAGCCTTCAGACCTTCAGCAAAATAAATTTCAGTTGTTTAACCACCAATCAGATTAAGACAGTGAGATACCCCAGACGATCTGAGAAGCACAGTCGGAGGGCATGGAGTCACACCTTTTCCCACTCAGACTCCTAATTCAACAACTGAGGTCTGACTGACCTTGCAGGCAGAGGAGTGACCCTGCCTCCAACTGAGAATTCTCTTTGAGGTCATCTTCTAAGGCAGTGGGCCCCAACCATTTTGGCACCAGGGATAGGTTTCATGGAAGACAGTGTTTTCAAGGACGGGGGTGAGGGAGAATGGTTTCAGGATGATTCAAGGGTATTGCATTTATTTCTATTATTATGACATCAGCTCCAATTCAGATCACCAGGCATTAGATGCTGGAGGTTAGGACCCTACTCTAAGGAACAGGAAGAGAAAGTAGAGATTATTTGGTATGAGAGAGATGAAAGTGCAGATTGTTTAAACCTAGGCGATATCATCTAGAAAACAGGCAGGCAAAAAGCAGTTCTCTGCCTGTTGGATGCCATTCTGACCAGGGGAAGCACGCGTTTTCTTTCCTTCCTCAAATGAAACTATGACAAGTTTGCAAGGATGAATCCATATCCGATTTTGATTTACCCACACAGAAATGGCAGGTGTTAATCAACTAAGGAACAAAATCAATAAACCCAAGGCAGGATTTTTGTTGTTGTTTTTTTAATCTGCCACCAAGGACCCACGCCAGGGACAGAAAAAGCCATCTGGCAAGATCCAAGCTCTTGCCATTTCCCGAAGATTATTCAATTTATTCTTGTCAGGATTAATTTACTTAAGCCCACGCTGGAATTTTTATTTAGATGATACTGTTGGTTTGTCATCTGCTGCAGAACAACGCAGGAGGCGCCCCAGGGGACACGCACTTGCTTCTGAACAATGTTGGACTCAAATTGGAAAAATGTCACTTTGGCGGGAACAAATTATGGTTCAGATCGCTCTGTGGAGAGTGGGTGTCTACAGACCATGGGCTTCGACCTGACCTTTTCCAAGCCAGAGGAGTCGAGGAAGTACTTTGTTTGATGGCTTCGCTTGGGGGAACAGATCAAGTGCTCAAGTGTTAAGTATGAATCTGCAGCCCTAGACTCATCACCAACAATCAATTTCCCTAGAGGAGTCAGCTGTGCTTCTTGCGGTACCTGGGAAACCCTGAACAGTGATGAACTGCCAAAGTAGATGGAAACCCACACGTGCTATGGAATCATAAAGCTCGGATCCATATCACTGGGCTCCCCCCAGCAAGGCCTCAGTTTCTCTGCCTGTAAAATAAAGGTAATAACAATAACAACTGCTGCCTCCCTTGTTGTGAGGCATACTGACCATGGTCTCAGCTGACGGCAAGCCATCAAGACCGGTTAGCTCTTGTCAGTGGCCTCCTCCGAACATCTTTCGGAGACCCGGTTCTGAGTGGAGTCCCTGAGAACTTCAAAAACAGTTCTATTTTTAAAGTTTTCTCTCCAGAGGCTTCTGAGTTCCTCTGGCTTTCAGACATCAAAGCGTGCGCGTGTCTGTTCTTTTCAGAAGCTGTTTCATCTCCCAAGAGATATTTCTTTTCTTCTGCATTTTTCGTGTCAGTTCTTTCTGACGATTTTTGTAGGTCAGGGTTATTTCTGTCCACTGTGCAGGAGCAGCATCGTCCCGCATCGCGGGTCAGCATCATGCAGGGCTCCGAAGAGCCTGGAAGGCAAAGGGCTCAGCCAGCAGGTGGAGAGACACCCCGATCAGTGAGATTCTGGAGGCCCTGGGAGACTCAGAAGCTAGGAGCCTGTAGGGGGCTCCCCAGGTGGCATTAGTGGTAAAGAACCCGCCTGCCAATGCAGGAGACATGAGATGAGGGTTCGATCCCTAGGTCAGGAAGATCCGGGCATGGCAACCCACTCCAGTATCCTTGCCTGGAAAATCCCACGAGCAGAGGAGTCTAAACAACAACAATCCTGGGGATCACTTTACATGACTGGTCATGAGTACGCATGCTCGCTGCTAAGAAAGTTCGCTCGTCTGTAGGGGACTTATTGTGTTTCTTTTCCTCTCATCATCTGCCTTTGTTACCAGAAGTTTCAGCCAAAATCCTAGGAAGGTAGAAGGAAAATTATTCCCCCTTCTCCTCCCGTAACGTTGATTCAGAATTTTAAATGCACTTTTGAATTCTTTTTTGGGCCTAAGAGCTCTTACGCCCAGGGTCCCCTGTGTTTTCAGAATCCAGCCCCTGGAAGTGTCCTAAAAATGGATGATTTCAGTTATTAATCCTGGAAGGGCAATGAAAAGAAAAGAGCAGGGCCCTTATTTCTCACCTAAGAGCTGTTGTCGCCCAGTTGCTAGGTCATGACTGACTCTTTGCGACCCCATAGACTGCGGCCCTGCCAGGCTCCTCTGTCCATGGGAGTCTCCAGGCAAGAACACTGGAGCGGGTTGCCATCTCATTCTCCAGGGGATCCTGACCTGGGGATCAAATCCCCACCTCTCACATTTCCTGCGTTGGCAGGTGGGTTCTTTACCAATGAGCCACCTGGGAAGCCCATGTAAGGGTTAAGGAAGGCTACTGTATCGTTGACACACCATTGCTCTCCTGGACTTGGATACAAAGTCCCAGAGTTTTTAAGGGAAATACCTGCAGCTCAAGTCATCTCTCGGGAGCTGGGGGAAACACAGCCAAAGACCCAGCTGAGAAGTCCAAACAGGGCTTATGATCAATTGCTCTTACAAAGGGAAGAAATCCAAGTGTTTTGTTCTTTCTTTTCAAACAGAAAATAAATGCTATGGCAAGACAGTTTAGAATACTGAGAAGCAATGCATTACATCATCATATTAAAGAATTCAAAAGTGCATTTAAAATTCTGAATCAATGTTACGGGAGGAGGAGGGGGAATAATTTTCCTTCTACCTTCCTAGGATTTCGGCTGAAACTCCTGGTAACAAAGGCAGATGACGAGAGGAAAAGAAACACAATAAGTCCCCTACAGACGAGCGAACTTTCTTAGAAGCCAGCGTGTGTACTCATGACCAGTCCCATAAGGCAGTTCACGTGTTCGGCGTGCACTGTCACATGCGCGCATCGTCTACAAGCGGCTGTGTCTTTGTGTATAGAGCACAGTAGGATATGATCTTTATTTCCAGCCCAGGATGTCCAGGAGCAGTTATAAAAGCTGCAGAAACGGAGCTGGTACTGCGAACAAGCGCCAAGAATCAGAAGCCCAGAGAAACGGCTGAGAGCGACAAGGAGGAGGAACTGAAGGCCGGGAAGAGCGTCAGGATGCAGGAAACGGTGCGGGGCGGCTGCGATGCAGGAAACGGTGCGGGGCGGCTGCTTTATTTGAGCGGGCCCTGTTAGGGTTTGCGGCTCAGGGCCTGAAGCTACAAGCCTACACGAAGGCTGCGGCGGCCATCCAGAATGCCATCCACGGTGAGAAAAAAAGCCCCACCGCCCAGACATCACCGAATTGTTTGCTTCAAGACGGTGGATGGAGTTGAACCCGGCGAGGAACCAGAAGCCGTGACGCCCACGTCCGGCGTGAGTGCAACCGCAGCTCGCCCTCCGTGCGGCGGGGCTGACGGTCCTCGGCTCCCCGCGTCTCCCGGCCCCTCTCCAGCCCCGTCCTTCTGACCTGTTCACTCCATGCCCGCCCCTGTATGCCAGCTGCTGTACTGGGCTATGGTGCTTCTCAAGATCCTAGACTGTTTTCTTTATTACTATTTTTTTTAACGTAGCATTTATGTGACAACTATACACTACTCTAAACTATTACAGTTCTACAAAGCTGGCTCTGTCAATTGCGTACCCAGGCTAACTTGGTTGGACTTATGGACAGACTGGACTTATGAACACCCTCTGGGAATGGAACCTGTTCGCATGCAGAGGATTTACTGGAAGGCTTTTTCATCTTTGCCTCCTGAACACGGGGGAAAGACCCAGGAAAAGTAACTGCCAGAAATGGGCCATCCACCCATGAAGGACCCTCTTCAGCCAAGAAAAGATCTTAGGGTTGGGATGCTGGTTATCAGGGAAAGCGCAGTAAACAAGGATGTGGCTGTGATGGGGACTTAAGCGCTTGCCTTCTCCCGGGACAAGGGTTTCTAGAGACTTAGCATCCTCTTTCTCTATGGAGAGGGAGATGTTGTTACAAATGGAGATTTTTTCCCCCCCTCAAAATATAAATCTCCCTCTCAAAATGTCAGCTTCTACTCTGTTTTCAGAGATACTTCAGTATCTGTGGCCTCTCAAAAATAACCATTCCCCAGTAATCCTGCAACACTTTGGCCACCTGATGCGAAGAGCTGACTCACTGGAAAAGACCCTGATGCTGGGAAAGATTGAAGGCAGGGGGCACCAGAGGATGAGATGCTTAGATGGCATCACCGACTCGATGGACATGAATTTGAGCAAACTCTGGGAGATAGTGAAGGACAGGGAAGCCTGGTGTGCTGCAGTCCACTGGGTCACAAAGAGTCAGACACGACTTAGCAACTGAACAACAATAATCCTTCTGGCAAGGAAGCAAATTTGGGCATGGTGTATTCTCTTCCCTTTTAATTATAAATGGTTTCCTTCCAAATAGCATTTTTTCCCAAGAGCTTGGACACTTACTGTTCTGAACATTACAATTATTTCTAGTTTAAAAGAAGCCAACCAGTTATGAGTTTAGCATCTAGCATTTAGAGCATTATTGGTGATTTATTGCAACCTAACTCTTTGTTTTGACCTCCACATAGACTCAGACTTTGAAAAAATAACTATAAGGTATAAGGACCACTGGCTCAACGTTTCCATTTTGCAGAAGAGAGAGAAAAAAAAAAACAGTATCAAAGAGACAGAGAGTGAGAAATTGGCTTTGATAGTTTGAGATAAGAGGGGTTGAAATCCATCTGGTCTACCAGCTATGTATTTCAGACTTTCTTCAATAATATATACTGTCCTGGAATCCAAATATTTAAATCAATGTTCTAAATTTAATTGCCTTATTTAAAGAAGATTCTGCCCTACTTAGAAAAAAAAAGAAGATAAAAAGTTGAGTGTCTTGCAACCAGAGTTGGTGCGATTAAAATATCCTCAGTCTGTGTTCACTCAACTCCAAGGACTAAGATTCAGACAAGGCCACTGGAATACACGGAGATCAGTACACAACGTTCACACTGGCTATTGTACCCACTTCTTAACACCTCCATTCACAAATTTACTCAGCCCCTGCAATATCAGATATGGCCAGCAGATGGCAGCAAATAACCATGCAAAATATCAAAAGCGCCAAGCACTATACCAGAACATCAAATTCTTTGGGCCTGTAAACTTCTTGAAATATCACAATCTTTCTGCTCCCTCAAAACTTAAGCCTTAAATGACTATATGCTTTAATTAATAAGCCTTAATTACTTGCCAGGAATGTGATCATTTGAGGAGACGTTTTATTAGTATGTGTTTAAGGTTCTGTGTTTCGAGGTACAGGGTATTCTGAAAGCGTTAAGTTCCATTTCAGCTCGAAGAAGGCTTAGAATTTAAGAGTTATTTCTCCTGAAATAATACAAATGGCAGAAGTGCATGTAAACTAAGATCTCAACATAAATCCATTGAACCAAGACTACTCTAATAGGCTAGGTCAGAAATCAAAGGTGCTAAATTTATAAAGATTTGGAGGAATTTTAAGGGGAGGGGGGGTGTTTTCTTTGGGGGGGGCAGCAACAAAGACCACAGAAATATTTGCAAACCTAGCCCTTATGCAAATAAAGACAGGAGGGAATTCGTCTTGGAACCTCAACTTCTTTGAGAATTACACCTTCAGCCCCACAAATTACTTTGTTCTCTTCATTCTGTGCTCTTTGCAGCTCGGTTATCAGGGGAGGAGACCAAGTTGGCAGAAGCTTGGCAACACAGGGCTGCTGGCTCAGCACAATTAAATTTGATACCGTGGAAGGCAGCCCCCTCTCAGGTAGGAGCAATATGTCACAGAGGTGAGCTCAAACCCAGGGTCTGTTTGCAAATAACAGTTATGCATTGGCATCACAGCAGGAGTTTAATGAGAGCGCTTTTAATTAACTGTAAAAGTGATTACCCATATTAGATGTAAATCGCACTTGTTTTTACATGAGGTGAATAATTTCAGTGCAGCTTTTAAGAATAATACTTCTGGAGGAGCTGTCAGCTGCAAACTCTTAACAAGTCTGCTTAAAAACAGAATCGAAAAGAAAAACATCATCCCCGGAAGCCCAGGATTTGTCACCTGGCTTCTGTCAGCTCTGTTGGTTCTCTTTGCATTCATATCAAGACCCAGCGTCGAAAAATACATCCTCTCTATAGCCGCACAGTCAGAGAAGCACCCTAGCAAAAGGTGACACATCTTGCAAGGCTTTTTTGGGGGGGTTCATTTTTTACTTTTGGCCCACTGGATAATGCGCAGCTTCCCTGGGGCTTCCCTGGTGGTTCAGTGGTACAGAATCCACCTGCAGTGCAGGAGACCTCGGTTCGATCCCTGTATCAGGAAGATCCCCTGGAGAAGAAATGGCAACCCACTCCAGTATTCTTGCCTGGGAAAGCTCACGGACAGAGGAGCCTGGTGGGCTACAGTCCATGGGGTCGCACAGAGAGAGTGGGGGCACCACTGAGAGACTAAACCCACAGGATCCCCAGCACTTCCGAGGGTGGACTTCTGTGAATCATAAATGGATGCAGCCAAAATAGGAACTAGAGGGAAGATGAAAAAAGGTAATGGGCCGGTGGGGTGTGCCTTCCATGAACTAAAGTGGATGCTGTCCAAAGAACACAATCGATTATTGAGGAGGAAGAAAGTGTTTACAGCAATCCCAGTGCTGTTCACAGATAGCCATTGGACTTGAAAGTTCCAGGGATGAACTTCTGATGAGAACAGATGTCTGCATCACCAGCACCAAAACAAGAAGTCAGCCTCCCTGGTATTTATAAATAGCAGAAGAAAACGACAGAGGTCAGTGTTGAGAGGGACTGAAGGTGAAACCAGATACCTTGGCTGGAGAACTGTGCTATGGACATCAACCACTCTGTGGGTTCTGGAAATTCCCCTGACTTAGAAAAGAGAGGGCCCCTGAGCTTCCCAGGTGGCGCTAGTGGTAAAGAACCCACCTGCCAATACAGGAGACGTGGGTTTGATTCCTGGGTCAGGAAGATCCCCTGGAGAAGGGCATGGCAACCCACTTCAGTATTCTTGCCTGGAGAATCCCATGGACAGAGGAACCTGGTGGGCTACAGTCCACGGGGTCACAGAGAGTTGGACACAACTGAAGCAACTTAGCGTGCACGCTCGCACGCAGCAAACTTCCTATCTGAACCGCAGTGAAGCATAAATAGCTAGCATAGAGTTTGCAAATACAAAATTACCGGGTAATTATTTATATTTTGATAGGCACCTTCATTAAGGGATTTGAGGATGCAATTATCAAATTGAAGTTTAGAGCACTCCAGTGAGGCAACTTTACAGAAGACGAGGAAGTCAGGATGCTTACACCCGCCTCCTGTCAGCCAGCAGCTTGGCAGCCGCTCGGGTCCCTTCTAAAAAGACACTCGGTCTTCTGCTTGAATAGTGTGTCTGCTGTGGAGGTCCATAGCCTCCTTGGGGTAGCTGCTACTGGGTTGTTACTGACACCTCCTTTTATGCCTTGCCTTAAAACGGCCCCTAGAGGGCGCTACAGCAGGAAAGATGCTGGTTTTGTAAGATGCCCAGTGAACTCATCTGGTTCAAGGTCAGCCAAGAGAGGAGCCAGAGCTGGAACCTGCCTGTCCCATGGGGAGTTTTTATTTCCTTCTATGGAGCCACCATGTTTTTCCCCTATTTTTGTTGTTTAGTCGTTAAGTCGTGTCTGGCTCTTTGCGACCCCATGGACTCCTCTGACCATGGAATTCTCCAGGCAAGAATACTGGAGTGGGTTGCCATTTCCTTCTGCAGGGGATCTTCCAGAATCTTCCAGGGATCGAACCTATGTCTCCTGCATTGGCAGGCAGCTTCTTTACATCTGAGTCACTGGGGAAGCCCCAGTGTTAGCATTAAGTGAGATAAAAATATGTAAAGAGCTGTCACGTAGTTAGGGGTGAAAAATGCTTGTTATTAGAGTTGCAATTTAAAATTTCATTATCTTTATCTATATTCATTGCCTATTATCCTGTACATTATATACCGAAGAGGAGCAGAATCAGCCACCCCAAAGGGTGCCACTTTAGCATACTGATTACTGGAATTAAAGTTCCTTCAGAAGCAGCCAGCAATCCTCCTTTGTCCCCTGAAAGTAGGAAATAAGTCTTCCACGTGAAAGGCACCCTCCCTGGACCAGGAGGGTAGACAGCATCCTTGTTACCAGAGACAGAATTCAGAGGCAAGAGAGCTGCATCAATAAACCTCATCACTACCTCAGTAACTTACCACCCCAAGCCCAAACTTCTTCAGCTTGTCAGTTCTTCACAAACGTGGTGTTTCTCTGCCTAAAAGGTATGAAAGCTGCCTGCTTTGGTCACGTCTTTGAGACTCATATATTTATGAACGCCCACGGTGGTCGCTCAGTCATGTCCAATTTTTCATGATTCCATGGACTGCAGCCGCCAGGCTCCTCTGTCCATGGGGATTCTCCAGGCAAGAATACTGGAGTGGGTTGTCATGCCCTTCTCCAGGGATCTTTCCAACCCAGGGATCAAACCCAAGTCTCCTGTATTACAGGCAGATTCTTTACCATCTGAGTCACCAGGAAAGCCCCTAGGAGCACCCATAGGCATGAAATTAAATTTGTTTTTCTCTAATTAATCTGTTTTTAGGGTTAATTAATTATTAGGATGGGCTTCCCCAGTGGCTCACGTGGTAGAGAGTCTGCCTGCGGTGTGGGAGACCCGGGTTCGATCTCTGGGTCAGGAAGATGGAAGATCCCCTGGAGAAGACCTCCTGGAGAATTATTAGGATAGTCAAAGATCCAAGAAGGGAAGGAAGGAAAGGTTTTCCTCTCCTTCAGCGTGGGCATCAACACGGGACTCCTCATGGGTGAGACCCTGTTCCCTCTAAGGGAACATTGCATCTGAGAGCCCTGGGCCCGCCGACAAGTCTGGGCAGAAGGTAAGAATCCTGAGTAGCTCTGTCTCCTGGGTCTCTGCCTACAAGGCCCGGTGGAAGCAAGAGTGGCACAGGTCCTGTCCTTTTTCTAAATTGAAATTAGCAGGAGAAAATGTCCGAGTGAACTGATTCCTGGGTTCCAGTGACGTTGGTCAAGAATAGTCACAAATACTCTTATTTTGCGTGGATCACTTTCCTCCAGAGACAGCTGATGTCTTCCTTGGTCTCTGCCTTTGGTATCAATTGTCACACGGGGAAAAAACCACACAGGAGAACACAGGCGTACACGGCTGTATGCTCAGGTCCTCAGCGGACCAGCATCTGTTTGGACAGACTTTGCTGTGAGTCCTCAATCTAAAATCAGATGGGGGGACTTCCCCGGCAGACCAGGGATTAAGCGTCCACCTGTAAATGCAGGGGGTACGGTTTTGATTCCTGGTCTGGGAAGACCCCACATGTCACGGAGCAGCTAAGCCCATGCTCCACAACTACTGAGGCCAAACGCCCTAGAGCCCGCGCTCCGCAACAAGGAAAGCCACGCAGTGAGAAGCCCGCGCCCGCAACCAAGAGCAGCCCCTGCCCACCGCAACTAGAGGAAGCCCGCGTGCATTCAGCCGCCTGCTTTAACTTCCCTTTCCTTACGGGATTTTGCAAAGGACACAGCAGCCAGATCTCCAGATCCAGGCTATACAAGTCATTCATGTAAACGCTGAAATACAGGGAGTGGGTTGGGCAGACGCGCCCGGGAGGGGCAGGGGCTCTGTTACTGGGATTTTCCACCAGGCTCTGCTAGCTCCAGACCCTTCTCCACCATGTCCGTCACAGATGGATCAGAGAGCCCCACCCAGAGAACTCACATTCCCCGGACAGCGGCAGATCTTGTAAATTACAAAGCCCTTTTCCATCCACTTTCAGAGGATCCTGTGAATTTAAGAGAGGAAAAAGAAAGCTTATGAGCCATTCACAGCCTCCCTCACAGAAGAAATAGATGGCCAGAAATTCTCCCAGGCCCTCCAGCAAATGACCAGGAAATGGTGCAGATGGAGCTTGGCTCTGGGGCGCTGATAGGAACATTAGCACAGGCGTTCCCCTCTGAGGCGGACTGGTCTCAAGTTAAATTGTGCACTCAGCGAGAAGAACATGTGAACGCCTTTGTTGAACGCATCATATGGTCCTTTCAAAAGCCCACTGCACTAAACCCCGAAGCTCTGGAACATAGAAATCTTTTAATTTCTGCCTTAGAGGAAATTTTCTCCCTGATATGAAAGGCAGAATTCAAAACAGTGTGGTTGAGTGGGCTAGTCTAACGCTAAGCATTATAATGAAAGCAGCTACAGGATTCTTTGAAGAGAGCTCACAGGAATGCAAGAGAAGAAAAGTAGAAATGAGAAATTCTTGATTTGCAACAAAAGCATAACTCTGAAAACAACTCAACGTCCATTGAAATCTTTTTTTTTTTTTTTTCTGGCTGTATCACATGGCATGTGGAACTTCCCCAACCATGGATCGAACCCACGCCCCCTGCATTGGAAGCACAGTCTTAACCACTGTACCATCAGGAAAGTCCTCAAATCCTTTCTTATTCACCTGCAGACATTTGCAGATTTTGCAAAAAAAGAAAACAAACCAGGACACCGAAATTACAATTGTCCTGCACTTAAGGGGGAATTGAAATAGTAATTATTCTAGATTTGTGATAATATACAAATATACTCCAAAATGCCTAGAAGAAAACTTGCACTATTTTTTCCCCTCTGTCCCTTGAAGATGTAAATCTTTTCAGGTCTTTGGAATGGAAACCCTCCAGGAAGTATCTAAAACTAAGCCACATTTACCTGACACTGAAGGGAGACAAAAGGGAAAAAGAGTTTTTGTTTTGTTTTGTTTTTTTGTTTTGTTTTTAATACACGTTGTTACAAAGACTCTCTTTCCCAAATCTAGCCCACAGCTTCTACAAAATCACTTATGAAGGACAAATACAAATCATAAGTGTTTTCTCCACAAATATTAGTTAACTTGTTGAACTGTTCATTTATAAGCTAGTGAATTCTGCAAGATCATATCCATCTCCTGTCTAAACTTTTAGAACAAGAACTATAAGATCTAAGCTAGTGAATTCTGCAAGATCATATCCATCTCCTGTCTAAACTTTTAGAACAAGAACTATAAGATCTCTGTGTCTATGTGTTTATGTATGTCTATAAATGAATGATATATATGATATGTTTCTACCTGTAGACAGCACTGCCAAAATTAACGTGTAAAGAGCTCTATATAACTGGTTTAAACACAAACAGGTGCTTACCAAAGTAATTTTCCTAAACCTCAGCAAATAACAGAAACTAACCCAAATGTTTTTCAAGTTTGCATGATGTAGAATAATAAAATAAAAGCTCATTTAAGTCTGTTGGATTAATGCATACAGACACGTCTTTAGTTTCATCAGCATTAAGTATGATACTTTTATTCTAACTAGGTCTCCTAAAAAGTCGTGTAAGTCCATGGTATCTCTGTTACAAAATTTATCAGCAGGAAAAATAGCTTGAGATGATGTTGGCTTTGTCTAGTGTCTCACGAAATGTTTGTGGGCCATTCAAACCTGGTTGTTGGGACCAAATTGTTTAGATAGATGTAAGTAGAATAAGATTTTAGGTGAACTTAGGGATAATTATGCTTTATGATATGTGTACATTATAAATAGTTTCCCCAAATCTTTTGGTAACTGAAAATCTTAAAATTTTCCCAAGTTAAATTAAAAGATGGGAATTCATTGAATATCTAGATCATTTACAAATAATATGAAATACAGAAACATTAATTATTAAACATGGTTACCCACTTTGGGCTTCTTATTACAGAGTACCTAAAGATACTTGGATTTGTCAGAAAACATGTCTTGGGCCACATCTTTTAAAAAGTGTACTATGAGAAAGCATATGTTTCTAGAAATTATTAAATATATTCATAAAATGGACAATTGAAAGGATTCTGGTACAACAGATAATTCAAAACTTCTTTTTCTCTTTAGAAAGTTAAGGCTTTTAAGGGTTAAAAATATTAATATATGTAATTAAAGTTACCAGAAATTATAAGGGAAACATCTCTGTATGTAAGGAAAGTAGAAAGCATGCTTTTTGTAACAGAGGTTATGAGAAATAAAGATGCATTTTTTGTTGAGGGAAAAGAAAGTAATTTTGCCCTGAAGTGAGGCTGCTTATTTCAGACTGGGAAAGAGGAAAATCTGAATGTAGAAAAGAAAATTATAGAAGGCTTATGAAAAAAGGACTCTTGGGAAATGAATTTTATGTGTGGTCAAGCTAAGATTGGTATAGCTCTAACTAAGTTAAAGATGAAGGAATGAATTTTAATATCAAAAATGTACTGGTGAAAAATTAGAATTTGGTTTTCTCTCTGTTGAAAAGAAATTTTCTCAAAATACTTGTCTTCTCTGGATAAGATATTATGAAAGTTTTTTGCTTTTTGTTTTATTTTTAAAGTAATCTCCCTAGACAGCAATGATTCTGCGCCTTACCAGAATAATTTCCTGTGCTTCCTGTTATCTTTATGATCAGGCTTTTGAGTACCTAAATAAACTTCAATGTTAAGAGTTCAGTTTTGCTCAGAACTATGTAACTTTTCATATTTTCCTTTGAAGTCTTCTTGTCTTAAACTAGTTAACTGGATAATTATGTTTCATAATTATCTGTGAGTCCATCCAAACAAAATTTTAAAAACTTGATATTTTCGCAAGCTTCCCAAATCAGATTCTAATCCTTTGATATGGAAGTAACTCTGGAATTTTCCTGGAACAACTTTAAAAAAAAATTGTTCTCTCTCCTTATAAACAGGGGGAATGTTAGACTAACTAGGCATATGAGATGGCAGAATAGAAGGATGTGCACTCATCTGCTCCTGCAAGAACTCCAAAATTACAACTTGCTGCTGAACAACCATAGACAGGAGAGTGTTGGATCCCACCAAAAAAAGATAACCCACATCCAAGGGCAAAGGAGAAGCCCCGGCAAGATGGCAGGAGGGGAAAAACCATGTTTAGAATGAGACCCCACACCTGTGAGAGATGCTCTGAGGACTCAGACGTGCCTTGGGCACCAGGACCCAGGAGAAGGGAGCAGTGACCCCATGAGAGACTGCCCCAGACTTGCCCGTGAGTGTCCAGGAGTCTCCAGCAGAGGCGTGGGTCGGTGATGGCCTGCTTCGGGGTTGGGGGCATTGAGTGTAGAAGTGCCTGCATGGGACCCTTTGAAGGAGGTCCCCATTATCTTCATTACCTCCACCATAGTTTGGCCCCAGGTAAATAACAGGGAGGAAACACAGGCCCACCCATCAACAGAAAATTGAATTAAAGATCTACTGAGCATGGCCCCGCCCACCAGTAACTGGAAGACCCAGTATCCCCCTCAGTCAGTCTCTCCCATCAGGAAGCTTCCATAAGCCTCTCATCCTTCTCCATCAGAGGGCAGACAGACTGAAAACCACCATCACAGAAAACTAACCAATCTGACCACATGGACCACAGCCTTGTCTAACTCAATGAAACTATGGGCCATGCTGTATGGGGCCACCCAAGATGGATGGGTCATGGTGGAGAGTTCTGACAAAATGTGGTCCACTGGAGAAGGGAATGGCAAACCACTTCAGGATTCTAGCCTTGAGAACCCCATGAACAGTATGAAAAGGCAAAAAGACAGGACACTGAAAGATGAACTCTCCAGGTCGGTAGGTGGCCAGTATGCTACTGGAGATCGGTGAAGAAATAATTCCAGAAAGAATGGAGAAATGGAGCCAAAGCAAAAACAACAACACCCATTTGTGGGTGTGACTGGTGATGGAAGTAAAGTCCAATGATGTAAAAAGCAATATTGCATAGGAACCTAGAATGTTAGGTCCATGAATCAGGGTAAATTGGAAGTGGTTAAACAGGAGATGGCAAGAGTGAACATCGACATTTTAGGAATCAGTGAACTAAAATGGACTGGAATGGGCAAATTTAATTCAGATGACCTTTGGCCAAGAATCCCTTAGAAGAAATGGAGTAGCAATCATAGTAAAAAAGAGTCTGAAAAGAAGTACTTAGATACAATCTCAAAAATGACAGAATGATCTCTGGTCATTTCCAAAGCAAAGCATTCAATATCACAGTAATCCAAGTTTATGCCCCAACTAGTAATGCTGAAGAAGCTGAAGTTAAACGGTTCCATGAAGACCTACAAGACCTTCTAGAACTAACACCCAAGAAAGATGTCATTTTCATTATAGAGGACTGGAATGCAAAAGTAGGAAGTTAAGAGATACCTGGAGTAACAGGCAAATTTGGCCTTGGAGTATAAAATGAAGCAGGACAAAGGCTAACAGAGTTTTGCCAAGAAAACACACTGGTCATAGCAAGCACCCTCCTCCAACAACACAAGAGAAGACCCTACACATGGACATCACCAGATGGTCAATACCAAAATCAGATTGATTATATTTGTTGCAGCGAAAGATGGAGAAGCTCTATACAGTCAGCAAAAACAAGACCGGGAACTGACTGTGGCTCAGATCATGAACTCCTTATTGCCAAATTCAGACTTAAATTGAAGAAAGTGGGGAAAACCACTAGACCATTCAGGTATGACATAAATCAAATCCCTTATGATTATACAGTGGAAGTGACAAATAGATTCAAGGGATTAGATCTGATAGACAGAGTGCCTGAAGAACTATGGATGGAGGTTCGTGACATTGTACAGGAGACAGGGATCAAGACCATCTCCAAGAAAAAGAAATGAAAAAAGGCAAAATGGTTGTCTGAGGAGGCCTGTGAAATAGCTGAGAAAAGAAGAGAAGCTAAAGACAAAGGAGAAAAGGAAAGATATTCCCATTTGAATGCAGAGTTCCAAAGAACATCAAGGAGAGATAAGAAAGCTTTTCTCAGTGATCAATGCAAAGAAATAGAGGAAAACAATAGAATGGGAGAGACTAGAGATCTCTTCAAGAAAATTAGAAATACCAAGGGAACATTTCATGCAAAGATGGGCACAATTTAGGACAGAAATGGTATGGACCTAACAGAAGCAGAAGATATTAAGAAGAGGTGGCAAGAATATACAGAACTATACAAAAAGATCTTCATGACCCAGATAACCACAATGGTTTGATCAGTCACCTAGAGCCAGACATCCTGGAATGCGAAGTCAAGTGGGCCTTAGGAAGCCTCACTATGAACAAAGCTAGTGGAGGTGATGGAATTCCAGTTGAGCTATTTCAAATCCTGAAAGATGATGCTGTGAAAGTGCTGCACTCAATATGCCAGCAAATATGGAAAACTCAGCAGTGGCCACAGGACTGGAAAAGGTCAGTTTTCATTCCAATTCCTAAGAAAGGCAATCCCAAAGAATGCTCAAGCTACCACACAATCGCACTCATCTCACATGCTAGCAAAGTAATGCTCACAATTCTCCAAGCCAGGCTTCAAGCTGGCTTGAAGTACATGAACCATGAACTTCCAGATGTTCAACCTGGATTTAGAAAAGGCAAAGGAACCAGAGATCAAATTGCCAACATTGGCTGGATCATCAAAAAAGCAAGAGAGTTCCAGAAAAACATCTACTTCTGCTTTTTTGACTACACCAAAGCCTTTGTCTGTGTGGATCACAATAAACTGTTGAAAATTCTTCAAGAGATGGATGGTAATACCAGACCACCTGACCTGCCTCCTGAGATATCTGTATGCAGGTCAAGAAGCAACAGTTAGAACCAGACATGCAACAACAGACTGGTTCCAAATCGGGAAAGGAGTAGGTCGAGGCCGCATATTGTCACCCTGCTTATTTAACTTATATGCAGAGTACATCATGTGAAATGCCAGGCTGGATGAAGCACAAGCTGGAATCAAAGTTGCCAAGAGAAATATCAATAACCTCAGATATGCAGATGACACCACCCTTATGGCAGAAAGTGAAGAAGAACTAAAGAGACTCTTGATGAAAGTAAAAGAGGAGAGTGAAAAAGTTGGTTTAACACTCAACATTCAGAAAACTAAGATCACGGCATCTGGTCCCATCACTTCATGGCAAATAGATAGGTAAACAATGGAAATAGTGAGAGACTATTTTCTTGGGCTCCAAAATCACTGCAGATGGTGACTGCAGGCATGATATTAAAAGATACTTGCTCCTTGGAAGGAAAGCTATAATCAACCTAGACAGTATAATAAAAAGCAGAGACATTACTTTGCCAACAAAGGTCCATCTATTCAAAGCTATAATTTTTCCAGTAGTAATGTATAGATGTGAGAGTTGGACTATAAAGAAATGTGAGTGCCAAAGAATTGATGCTTTTGAACTGTGGTGTTGGAGAAGACTCTTGAGAGTCCCTTGGACTGCAAGGAGATCCAGCCAGTCCATCCTGAAGGAGGTCAGTCCTGAGTATTCTTTAGAAGGACTGATGCTGAACCTGAAACTTCAATACTTTGGCCACCTGATGCAAAGAACTAACTCACTAGCAAAGACCCTGATGTTGGAAAAGATTGAAGGCAGGAGGAGAAGGGGACAACAGAGAATGAGATGGTTAGATGGCATCACTCACTTGATGGACATGAGTTTGAGTAAGCTCAGGGAATTGGTGATGAACAGGGAAGCCTGGTGTGCTGCAGTCCATGGGGTCACAATGAGTCAGACACAACTGAGAGACTGAACTAACTGAAGCATATTTGATATGTTAAATTACATGGGAAGCTTTGTGAAATAAAAAGTAATGTTAAGCTTTTAATAGTGCATTCCTCAGGGTATACGTAAGTACAGAAATTATATGAAATTCCTAGAGATGTTATCCTAGTAAATGTCATCACCAAATAATACTTATGATATTGAAATGTTGTATGTCACAGAATTAATCAAATTTCCTTGTAATAAACTCTTATCAGACCTGTAACTGACATCTTTAAGCCTCTTGTCATTTATGAACAGTTACTGTTTTACTCTGATGCTTTTAGAAAATGTCTTCATCTTCAAGGAGATTCCAGGAAAGGACTCAATCAAGTGCATGCTTTTAGTAACTTTCAGATCATACCACTGAACTTGGTAAAAGATTATAGAACTCTTTTGAAAAAACAAAAACAAAAAGCAAATTGATGGCTTTATATAACTGCTAAAAAACAACCCAGAAAATCAACAAGAATTAATTACATGGACTATGTTAACTGATGAGGATGACTGTAATTTTCATGACTCTTTATTTGAAACATTATTATTTCTTTTATGTCTTACTTTTTCAGATTTAAGGAAAATGTATCCTTTTCATTTTTCTTAGGCTATCAGCAATTTAGCAAAATTTATTTTTGAGAATAAAGATGAAGCATTTATCTTTTTCAACCTACCTGATCCCTCTAGAACTCAAAAACTCTTAGCGAGTGTTTTTTTCACGGCAATAGAGCTACTTGCATAAACTCAATAAGAGTCTGTTCTCCTCAAGCGTTATGCTAATCGAAATAAGTCAGACTGAGAAAGACAAATACTGGATGGTATCGTTTATATGTGGAATCTAAAAAATACAGCCAACTAGTGAATACAACAAAAAAGAAGCCGATTCACAGATGTAGAGGACAAGCGTGATTACCAGGAGAGAGATGAGGGAGGGGTTATATAGAAGTGAAAGAGTGGAAGGGGCCAACTATTGGCTATGAGATCAGCTCAAGGATGTACTGTACAATAGGAGGAATACAGCTAATATTCTGTAATAACTGTAAATGGAAAGCAACCTTTAAAATTGCATATTTAAAAAAATTCAAATTAAGTCTTCTTTAAAAAAAATAATACTGTTCTCCTCCTAACAGGATGCAATTGGAACCCTGGTTACATTGCCACAGATTTGACCAGGATGCCATATTTGAGAGCAATAGACAGACTCAGATGCGACCAGACAGCTTTAAGGATCAAAGCTTGATTTTACGGCAACAATAAAGTCTCTTTGGAAAAATGGCTTTGTACCTTGTTATAGGATTCCAGAAAATCTTATCAGGTGAGTAAGAAAGGTCACTTCCTAGCCGACTCAAGAACTCAGGAAATGCTGAGGACCAGTTAACCCAAATGTATAGGTACTGCACACAAAAATCCTATGGCAGATCTGCTGGAAAGCTGTTGGCTTGGTTCCCTAGCCTCAAGAGGTATTTTAGAGTCTAATCTGACATTCCTTATGGAAAGTTCCAGCGAAGTAGATTTTTAAAAAATCTATATGATCAACTATTATTCTTGCCGCTCTTAGGTAAATAACTAAGCCAAGCATACTGAAATGAAACTAAATTTGCAAACAAACTCATCTTACTGAGGTTATCATTGGTTAAAAAAAAAAAAAGCTGTGATGATTATGGGGGAATTATGATTCAATATTATACCTTTACAGATATTAGATTCTAGTGCTGTTAATTATCTTTGTGGTTGTGTTTTTCTATATGTAAATTAACTGGATCCTGAAGTCTTCTCTTCCCTCCAGTATCTGGCTACAATCCTCCAAGCTAATGTTTCCAATTTTCTCCCACCTTTCTGATTTGAAATCACTTAGAACTAAAACTCTCCTCTCCCCCCAAGCCCTGTGAGCTAAAGTTGGACAACTTGATATAAACTTCAGAGAAATAACCACAACAGCTCGTGTATAGACAACCTTTCGGCTAGCTACTGTGTGGGCCACTCAGAAATATCACCAGGGACGTTCAGATGGCAAACCAGGGAAATCTCTCAGGTGCCTCCAAGCCTGTCATCTAGAAATCTCCACCGGCTGCCCTCAGCACTCAAAAACTACAATTAAACGCGCTCCAATTACTCACCATTGTCTTTCTTTTGTTTCCATAGAAATGCATCTTATTAAACATGTGATTACTTGAGCAACATAGGCTAAATTTGGGAGCCCACCTGCATCAATGCCTCCTGAAATGAGTGTTAACTAAACTGACCTATTTTCAAGAATACGAGATTGGCTCAGTGAGATGGAGCAACCTACGAATTCAGCTGATATGTAATGAAACTTTTTGGAAGTTTCAGTGGCAGGACTGAAGGAGACAGAATGTGTCACCCCAAAATACACCACTCTGGCATATTGATTATTTTGAATTAAAGTTATTTAAGAAACAGTCAGTGCAGAAAGGACACCCTGACCTTCCTATGTCTGCCTGAAAGTAGGAAATAAATCTCCCTCAGGAAAAGTACCCACCCTCCACCAAGTTAGAGATGCTCATCACCAGAGATAGGGAATTCAGCACCAAAAAAGGAATGAAACTTTGCACTTTCTCAGTAATTTACTACTACAAGTCCAAACTTATTTGTCTTATTAATTAGTCACAAATTTATTGTTTCTTTGTTTAAGAAGGTATAAAAGCTACCTGCTTGGGTCATTTCTTTCAGTCACATTTTTATGAGTTCCTGTATGTATGAGTTAAATTTATCTCCTGTTAACATATCATTGACTGGAGACATACTAACACCATAGGTGTTAGTTTCTGCCAAAATCATGTGGTCAATAATGTGCTAATTATGTCAATTTAATTATTAGCCTAGCCAAAGATCCTAGAAGGAAAGACAGGAAGAATTTTCCTCCCCTACAATCATTTTATTGTAATTAAGATTCTTCCTTCTTGCTAGAAAATGATTCTACACACTGCCTGAATTCTTCCTGGTCATTTATTCCTTTGGCTACTTCATGCGAAGAACTGACTCATTAATAAAAGACCCTGATGCTGGGAAAGACTGAAGGCAGGAGGAGAAGGGGGTGACAGAGGATGAGCTGGTTGGATGGCATCACCGACTCGATGGGCATGAGTTTGAGCAGGCTCTGGGAGTTGGTGATGGACAGGGAGGCCTGGTGTGCTGCAGTCCATGGGGTCGCAAAGAGCTGCACACAGCTGAGCGAATGAATGGAACTGAATTGACTGTTATCCAGTCCATTACATGGACCCTGGTGGCAGCAAAAGATGCATCCCTATAAGGACAAGTCTCCAGGTAATTGATACTTATAAATATTCTATTCCAACAGTCACTAAACCACTCTTGTAAAGGACCCCAACACTACAAGGACTCAACAGAAATACTTAATTGAACATTTAATTTCCCCCTAGGTATCAGACACTTCACAAAGACATCCAATGGTCAAGGCAAGATGTATGCCAATTAGAGAAGGTACAGTACAGCTGAAGTCCAATAGAGCTGGTGCAAACTATTTTTTAAAAAATTAGCATTCTTATGCTACTTGTTGAGTATTCAGAGATGAACTTCGACTGCTCTAAGACATTGAGCTTTGTTGATTGCTAGGTGCTGCCCTAACTCTCCTGGAAAATTGATATTTATAGTATTTACTTGGACCATAGCCATCCTGTCAACCACAGTTTCTTGGGCGGCAATATTTTCCATCCCTGTGACCCTGGTCTGGCATTTTGCTTTCTGGAAGAAAATGGATAGTAGCCCTTGCCCCCAAATTAAGTAACCAACTCTTGGTTTCAGAAATGCAAATTTGATTGTCTACAGCCTTAAGCAATTGACACTCCCACCTCTGCTCAAACCAAGCCAGCATGGAGTTGAAATAGATATATTCCAATAGATGTCTCTTTTCTTTCTGCCAACTTTCTACACTTGGGGATAGGTGTTATGACCTAAACAACAGAGTGCAGAATATTTGCTGTTGGAAGGCTAAACATCATATAGCTAATGTAATGGGAAAGTTACTCAGCCTGTGTATACATCCATTCACTTATCCAAGAACATGACTCATTGGAGAAGACCCTGGTGCTGGGAAAGATTGAGGGCAGGAGGAGAAGGGGATGACAGAGGATGAGATGGTTGGATGGCATCACTGACTCAACGGACATGAGTCTGAGAAGGGTCTGGGTGTTGGTGATGGACAGGGAAGCCTGGCATGCCGCAGTCCATGGGGTCACAAAGAGTCAGACACGACTTAAGTGACTTAACTGAACTGAAGAACATGCATTTAACCATTTTCTTGGTTTAGCTTCCAGCATACTATTCCTAAATCTGACAATATGGGATGACGTTAAAGTGTCAGAAAATGTTTTTAAAATTGTAATGAATGTATAAATCTAAATATGTAGATGATGAACTTCTGATCCCCAAGAGTAAATTGAAAAAGTCACCAAGGAAATAATCATTTAAAACCTTTTTTTTTTTTTTTTCAGAAAAAATGAATATATATATTCCTTTTCATGCCATGTAATTTATTAGTTACTCATTCTACAAAACTCTCATATCAATTCTTACATAAGTGCAGGGGGAAAGTACCTTAAAAGAGACAGTTTAGGATAATTGCATTTCTCTCTGTTTCTTCACCCTCTTTCCCAACTGCCATGTTTACTTGCAGAACCTGTCATTTGGTTTTTAGATACAAAAAGAGAATGAAGAGTATTCCTTTTAAAGTTTTGATTACTTTTTCTTTCATGTTGGCAGGCCTATTCAATTTATCGGACACAGACATTGTGTTGGGAGAGAGTAATAGAAATTTAATTACCAATTACCCAATAGTGTCCTGGGAACAAGGTAAGAAAATAAATGCAACAATTTCAAATCACGAAGGCTGGTGTCTTGAAATATAATAGAAACTCTGTCATGTTAATCATTCTGGGGGAAATTACAGAAGAATGTATTCCACTCCATCCACTTCGTAAAAGGTGGGTGGAACTTGGTTCAATATCACCTCGAAGAGGCTGATAAACTTAAGAGTGTCTTGCTGTCCTGCTAAAGAGCCCCAGATTGTTGTGTTCTTGAAGATGTGTGTGTGTGCACTAAGTCACTTCAGTGGTGTCCGACTCTTTGTGAACCTATGGACTATAGCCCTCCAGGCTCCTCTGTCCATGGGATGCTCCAGGCGAGAACACTGGAGTGGGTTGCCATGTTCTTGAAGATATGTGAACATATTCCCATGTCCTTCTAGTTCCTGCCTTCATGCTCAGCTTAACTTCCTGCTGTAATTTCATTTCATTTGGTTCTAGATTCACAACCAGTTTTCTTTAGAGTTTTAGTCTTTAAAGTTTAATGGCCCTGGCTTTTTATTTTTTTGTTTGCCTATTTATTTTATGACTTCCAGATTTGTGAGTTTCAGAGGATCAAATATAATAGAACTCAATACAATTTCTGGTTGGTTAATTAGAGGGTTAGTACCATATATATTTACTTATTTTTCTGTGTCAGATGCCTCAAATATGGACCTAAATGGATGAGTTTGATTTGCCAAGTATGTTAAAAAAAAAACTTATGCTGGGTACAATATATTTTAAAAAAATGAAAATTAATAAATTTCATGACTCATACTCTGACTAATCCTACCTACTTTACTCACATTGTATGATGTTGGTCCCCAGACCCTATACTCTGTCTGAATCTATTTGTCCATAAATGTGTTTTATGTTCCAAAACCTGGGCTCACTATGTCCCCTTCCTCTGAATCACCCTCCCTCCGCATCAAATTGTGTTCTTATCAAAGCTCCTCTCCTCTCCTCCTCGGCTGTGCCACATAGAACTGACTGCCCCCTCTCTCCCTGGCACCATATGCCCTTTCCTGGCACTCCTACTGCAGGGCTGACTTCATCTGGGTGTGCATTTCCAGGGCATCTTATATGTGCCCATCTCTTCCATGAGTAATAGCAGCTTCTCAAAGGCGACACACATCTTCTAAAAAACCATTCTCAGTGACAAACATTTACATAAATATAAGGTTATATTATACATAAGTGTGTATACACATACTATGCTGCTGGTGGTCAGTCGCTCAGTCATAGCTGACTCTTTGCAACCCCTATGGACTGTGAAGCCCATCAGGCTCCTCTGTCCATGGGGTTTCCCAGGCAAGAATACTGAAGGGAGACACCATTTCCTACTCCAGAGGATCTTCCCAACTCAGGGATCAAACCTGCATCCCCTGCATTGGAGGCAGATTCTTTACCACTGAGTCACCTGGGAAGCCCATACGTAGACAGTACTATACGACACTACTAAAAGAAAAAAAAAAAAAACCTTCACTTAATCGCATGAAGCAGACACAATGATTATCCCCATTGTAGAGGAAATAAACTCAGAGAGAGGTTAGGTTTCTTGCCCAAGGTCACAGATCTGACAGGTGGAGGTGCTGGGATTCAAATCTGGTCTGCTCTATCCCACAACTGGTGATCTCAACTACCCAGTCGAGTGTGCCACAGGTGGAGGCGCTGGGATTCAAACCTGGTCTGCTCTATCCCACAACTGGTGATCTCAACTACCCAGTCGAGTGTGCCTTCCTGTTGGACACATCATTTCCTTAAAACAGTAATACAGTCAACAGGGGGAAATGTTATGAATGAACACAGAACAGAGGCCAGCTTTGCCATTTATTAGCTCTTCTAACCATTTTGAGCCTCCATCAATTACTAGCATAACTGCTATACCAGAATGAACATTATTTATATGTATGCAGTTTATGTTTATGAGAAATGAATGCAAAGGGTTTGATACAGAGCCTGGATTTTAAAGCTGCTAATACACATGGTCAGTTACAGACACTGACTTGAAACCAAGTGATCGAACGTCTTCCAGACTAAAAAAGTTTGTGGATTTAGACATCCAAGAGCCCTTTCTGCCTACCTATGGAAGAAGACTATTTTTTGATCAATAGCCATAGAAAGTGAAAGTGAAAGTCACTAAGTCATGACTGACTCTTTGCGACCCCATGGAGTTCTCCAGCCCAGAATACTGAAGTGGGTAGCCTTTCCCTTCTCCAGGGGATCTTCCCAACCCAGGGATCAAACCCAGGTCTCCCTCATTGCAGGCGAATTCTTTACCAGCTAAGCCACAAGGGAAGCCCAAGAAGACTGGAGTGGGTAGCCTATCCCTTCTCCAGCGGATCTTCCATAGACTGAGTCCTAAATTTTGACCTGCCCTCCTATCGCCCCTACATTGACACTGAGGTGCTTACCACCTTCATCTGTAAGATAGATACAGCCATTTCAAAAGGGCATGCTTTGGGGAGACCCCAGCTAATCCAAGGGAAATGTATGCCCCGATTTTTCTGGTTTTAAAGTAACCTCTGCCAGGACCCCAAACAGCAGGACACTCTCCCTATTGTGGAGGCTTACCATTTCCCATCAGCTTCCTGGTCTGACAGCTCAAATGGTCCCTTCCCCTTGTATAAGGTTAACAGATTTTAAGAAAAAAAAAAAAGATCAGCTCCGGTAATAAGCAGTATAATGGCAAAGAAGAGGCGCCACCGATAAAGTTAGACTAAGTAACCCTCTGAGGTTACAGATCCTGAGGGATGCTTAAGCTTTATCACTGATTTCCAGGCTGGGTGGCCTGGCAGGCACTTAGCGAAAGAGGTGCTTTTCTGGGTATCACACAGGCACAGCATCATCAAAAGAGTATCTCAAGCAAAACACCCGCCAGACTGCCTTCTCACTTTGGAAAGCTCATTTCCGTTCCACTGAAATCCATCAATATTGTCGAGAGCCACGTGTCCCTGTCTCCCTCCGGATGGACTTTCCACCCATGGACAGCAGCCTCTGACACATAATGCAAGGCACTTCCGTAACACTGTTCTTATAACCACAGGAAGATCATTGCAGCGAGACTGGATAAGAACAGACACGTGATCTCCATACTGGTTGTGAAGTCCTTTTCTTTCTCCACAGATTTCAGATCTCCAATCCCCCTCCCCAGTTTTATTGAGATCGAGTAAATGTATAGCATTGCATGTTGACAGTGTACAATATAATGATATATGTGTATAATGTGAAATTATTACAATAGGTTGAGTCAACAGTCATTATTTCCCATAGTTACAAATTGTTACTCTCATGATGAAAACTTTCAAGATCTAGTCTCTTACAATCTAGTCTCTTAAAATACGAAATGTGCATGTGTCTAAGTCACTTCAGTTGTTTCCGACTCTTTGCAACCCCATGGACTGCAGCCCACCAGGCTCCTCTGTCCCCGGGATTTTTCAGCCAAGAATAGTGGAGTGGGTTTCCATTTCCTCCTTCAGGGGATCTTCCCGACCCAGGGATCGAACCTGCATCTCCTGCACTGCAGGGGGATTATTTACCCACTGAACCATTGGGGAAATAAGGAGGGGTTTTTTTGTTTTGTTTTAAAGCAAATATTATTTCTACTTCACCTTCTAATAAGGTTCTACCTTCTCTATTCTTAAATGGGCATTAAGGATGGATTTTCTTCTTTTACCACTTCTCTTTCACCCTCCTTTTTCATGCACACATCTATTTTGGTTTTATTCTATTTGTCTCTTTACTTTTCCTTATCTTCCTCTTTACCCACCCCTTAACCTCTAATTTTTTCTCAGATCCACAATTTCCAAAGTCTGTTTCAATTACTCTGGCTTTGACCTTCTAAATTTCTACCTGCCTCTTCATGTTAGCGTTTCTTTCTTTCATTGTGCATGCACCCCCACCCTCCACTAGCCCCTTCTTTGACTTTCATCTGTGTTAAATGTCTTCTCTTATTTATTTCCAGCCAGGTGGACAAACAACTAGTTAAGTCCAAATACAGTCCCCTCCTCCCCACCAAATCCGCATATATTCAACAGGATACTTTCAAACAACTTTCGTTGGATTTAAAGTACACACATAAAGGGTTATATATCAGAGCTGTTTGGCCAAATGCCTCTGGAGAATAAAATTGCCCCGGTTGAGGACCACCACTGCCCTAGAGGAAAGTCAACTTTCTCTATCACTAATATCAAGAATTTTAGGTAACCTACCATTTGGACATCTTTCTCATGATATTTTCAACATAAATCCCAACCTACCAAGTTTAGGAATATAAACTCGATCTCAAATACATGGGTATATAACCAAGATAACCTAAGTACCATGTGTATTATTAAGAATCAGCTAGTTCTGGGTTCAAATTAAATTTTGGATGCCTACTAGCTATGAGATCTAAGTAAGCTGTGTGCCAAGTCGCTTCAGCCGTGCCGACTCTCTGTGACCCCACGGACTGTAGCTCTCCAGGCTCCTCTGTCCATGGGATTCTCCGGGCAAGAATATGTTAACTCAATCTTAGCTTTCCTATTTGTAAGGTGGGGCCATTTCTCATGCTTCACTCACTGGACTGCTACAAATAGTAAATAGCATCATGAAAGAAAGACACCTAAAGGGTTTCGCTGCTTGTCCAGTGGCTGTGACTCCATGCTCCCAGTGCAAGGGGCCCAGATTTGATCTCTGGTCCGGGAACCATATCCCATAAGCTGCAAGGAAGATCTTCATGTTGTCTTAGTCCCTACGTCGGTCCGACTCTTTGGACCCCATGGACTGTAGCCTGCCAGGCTCCTCTGTCTGTGGGGTTTCCCAGGCGAGAATACTGGAGTGGGTTGCCCTTTCCTTCTCCAGGGGATCTTCCCGACCCAGGGATGGAACCCATGTCTCTTGAATTGGCAGGCGGGTTCTTTACCACTGCGCCAATAGGGAAGCCCACTTGTTCGTTTACTGTATCCCTAAACCAAGGTTTACTGTAGACTTCTAGAAGTCTTTCAAGGCCTAACGTTCTTGTCAATATGTAACAACCATATGCCAAGAAAGTCTAGAACACCTGAGTTGATGCACCAAAGTCACCCATCTGCACCAGCATAAAATATCAGCACCTGGAGTCTTTTTTCTCTTGCCTCTTGATTGAGAATCCTGAGAGAGTCAATCAAGAAAAATATGAGGCAGGTAAGATACCACTACAAGTAAAAAGAATTTCTAGACTCACTAAATTGTTTAAACTAAGACCCAAAGTAGCCCAATAAGTAAACAAATGAATTAATTTTAAAAATCCTTAAAAAAGAGACACTTAAAAGTAGCTTGAATATAGTGATGCTATGATTATCAAGACATATCGTATCACTGAGGTTTCCCTGGCAGCTCAGTGGTAAAGAATATGCCTGCAATGGAGGGGATGTGGGTTCAATCTCTCGGTCAGGAAGATGCCCTGGAGAAGGAAATGGCAACCCACTCCAGTATTCTTGCCTGGGAAATCCTGTGGACACAGGGCTACAGTCTATGGGCTCGCAAAGAATCGGCCACTGCTTAGCAACTAAACAACAACAAATAGCACGTCATCACCATTATCAACATCAACTCCCATGTATAGCTCTATTAACACAGAATAAGCAACCATCCTCGTAAACTAAGGGATGATTAATCTGGTAATATCCTCACCTCTTTTCCTGCAACACAATTTCCTCTTCTGCCCTTTTCTCCTTCTTTGGATGTAAAGACCAGAAAGACGAGGCAAGAGAAAGTCGCAGGAGGGCAAGAGTGAAGGAGCACCCCCCGTCTCTCTCTGTCATGGACAGGGTCATCAAAACTGAATAATCCATTCAATGAGTTACTTAATTAACTGGGTGAAGGGTGAGGCTGAAACAGCTGAGTTAAATAATGAGACGTCAAGCACAGAAGCTTAACCCAAGGAGGGATTTGAAAACCCTCTTCCTGTCACAAGAAACCACAGGATTTTTCAGGCAGATGGCATTAAGGGGTTTAATCTTTCCATTTTTTGTCCTTCTGGAAGCAATGGTCTTTAAAAAAAAAAAATCTCCTGAAATAAGGCCAAATGTAAAATTAGCATTTATGTAGCAGAGGTCATTAAAATGAGTTAGCCCAGGCCCTTTATAACATTAAGCCAGTACAAAATGAGAAGAATAAAAAATAAGGAAAAAATAAAAGGTCTAGTTAAAAGGATCTTAAATGGAGAGGCAGTTGCTAATAGCCAGGCTATCTCAGAAGGGCTAATTAAGCTGGAAATAAATGTGGTTCAAATGGAAAAGCTTTTGTGTGATCCACCGAAATGTCAGATGGCTGACCACAAGACTCACCTGCTGTTAATTAAAATCTAGTTGTCATCCCCGGTTCAGAGGATGTAAGCATCTCTCTCAACACTCTTTCTAAGAATATTACAGCCAGACACCCACCCTCCCCACTCTCACTCATCCTGCCAATTAATGTTGACGTTCCTCTACATGTTTTGGGGTCAAAAGATGAAAGCATAACCTATTTTTTTTTTTTTTTTGTAAAACTGAGACAGCTAATCCCAATTTAAGTATTTGTGACAGTAATGAACACAAAAAATACAATGTAAATCCAGGCTGACTGAAAAATTGTAGCTGTTGGTTCTCTCAGAGCAAACAGTGTTCAACATCCTCAGTCAGATGAGTAACAATGTTTCTTTCCATTCACCCTGGGTGTTACATCCCTGTAGTCTTGCACTTTCTGGGTGCTCATGTTCTTTCTGAAGACAGCGCTAATAGGAAAAGGTTACCTCTTCCCTAGGCTTGCAATGACCAAATACAGGGATCCTTGTAGCACTCCTGAGAATTTCTGTGACATCTGCACACTGCCTGTACTATTTATCCAGTGAAAATGACATATGTGTGTGTGTGTATATAGCACATGCATACATGCATATACATGTGTGTACACATACATGTGTATATATGCACATACACACGCCTCTCTTGTTTACTCACTAAGTTGTGTCCTACTCCTTGCGACCCCATGGACTGTAGCCCACCAGGCTTCTCCATCCATGGGATTTTCCAGGCAAAAATCCTGGAATGGGTTGCCATTTCCTTCTCCAATACACAAACATACAGTTGAAACAATTTATGTAATCATAGGTTTGATATGTGAATTATTTTTCAAATGTACATACAACTCACAGCTAAATTTTTGGGGGTGACAGTTCAATAGCGCCATAGTTCATTTTATACAAGTGAACTCATTTGTCAAACCTCCTCAAAGGGGGCACTTAAGTTCAGTTGCTGCTAAGTCACATCTGACTCTTTGCAACCTCATGTGCTGTATGTAGCACACCAGGATCCTCTGACCTCCACTGTCTTCTGGAGTTTGCTCAGATTCATGTCCACTGAGTCAGTGATACCATCCAACCATCCCATCCTCTGTCGCCTCCTTCTCCTTTTGCCCTCAATCTTTCCCAGCACCAGGGTCTTTTCCAGTGAGTCAGCTCTTTGCATCAGGTGGCCAAAGCATTGGAGCTTCAGCTTCAGCAGCAGTCTTTCCAGTGAACATCAGGGTGGATTTCCTCTAGTATTGACTGGTTTGATCTCCTTGCAGTCCAAGGGACTGCACCACAGTTTGAAAACATCAATTCTTTGCTGCTGGGCCTTCTTTATGGTCCAAATGTCACCTCCATACATGACTTCCGGAAAAACCATGGCTTTGACTCTATGGGACCTCTGTTGGCAAAGTAATATCTGCTTTTTAATATGCTGTCTAGGTTTGTCATAATTTTCTTTCCAAGGTGCAAGATCTGTGTATCTCAACATAAGCAAGTACACTTCAAAAAAGCCATGGGTAAGTAGTGATCTTTTGCTAACGATCAGCATCTTTAAGTGTTTAAGGTATTGATGTCTCACTCCGAAATGCTTGAAAACCAAAATAAGGTGGACAGATGCTGCAATGAGTTGATGAATAGATATATGATAAAACAAATACGATAAAATCTAAGTTGTAGTATCTCAGTGGTGTTTGTTTATGACTTTCACTTTTTCTATATTTGAAAAATAATGTTGAAAAAATACCTAAAATGACAACAAGATGTTTAACCATATACCAAAAAAAAAAAAAAAATCCCACTACTGAAAAACATTCCAGACTTAGACTTACGAGAACTGCAGTGGTCATCAATTAACCCTTCATGAAAACACTGCCAAATTTTGAACAAGATGCAAAATATACTCTTGCTGAAAGTGAAGGTCACTCAGTCATGTCTGACTCTGAGACCCCATGGACTATACAATCCATGGAATTCTCCAGGTCAGAATACTGGGGTAGCCGTTCCGTTCTACCTTCCAGAGAGAAGCGTGAAGTGAGCAGGGCACACGTGTAGGCCGTAGGAGGCAGGACGTGACACTAAGCCAATATCCCAGAGCAATACCTTGTCCCCCACCACGTCATTATGAACAAATAAGGGCTCTGGTCAGCCTGCTCCATGCTTATGTTCAAACAGCGACCCACAGATCCCTTTATGGACACTCAGAGACACTGTGCATTGCAGCAACAATTGTGATTTTACTGCTGCTGCCAGGTTTAGTGATATTTAGTGTGGGCCTCGAACAGAAAAAGGTTGAGGATGAGAACTTTGGGGAGCGATTGTTTGAAGCCACTTGGAATTTGGAGAACGTCTAAATGTTTCATGAAAGTTCTCCTTTCCACCTGAGGCAAGGAGTCAACTCACTGGAAAAGACACTGATGCTGGGAAAGATAGAGGGCAGGAGGAGAAGGCAGTGGCAGAGAATGAGATGGTTGGATGGTATCACTGACTCAATGACATGAGTTTGAGCAAAGTCTGGGAGATGGTGAAAGACAGGGAAGCCTGGTGTGCTGCAGTCCATTTGGATGCAAAGAGTCAGACACGACTTAGCGAATGGACAACAACTCCTTTCACACAGGACAGTCTATACTCCAGCCTGATCCCTGCCTTACGAGACCTGCCTATCCATTCACAGTTTGGCTCTAGCATCATCTTCCTCCAAGTCCCCACCCTCCCTCCAGCCTCACTAGATGTTGGCCCTTCCCACTACCATGCCTTCATATCAGAAGGTGTTGCTTATTTGTCTGAACATTTAGCTGATCCATCACATGGCGTGGATTCCTCAGACTCAGTCAAGGGGTTAATGAGCCTCATCTTCTTATCCATCCATGCATTCTCCCATAACCAACACTCTAGGGACTTACCCCAATTCTCCACTGGGTTATGAGTGTTTGGAAAAACCCGTCACCAATCTTGCCCCCTGTCCAGTCTACCTCATGGGGACAGAAAGGACTCTTCTGATGGGTGACTTTTCTCTCTTTCTCCCTCTCCCTTTCTTTCTCCTCCTCCTGCTTGCTACCTCCAAACAATACCTGTTTTCATGTTGACCTCTCTTTCCTAAGCTCACCTAGGGTGGTAAGCAGTACCTAGGACAGTAGCCAGGACTCCACCTTGTAGAGGCCAGCTTCAAGCTACCTCTCTTTGGAGCTCATTCCCCTATGGGAAGAGGTGGGTCAAGGCCCTCCAAACTACTCAATCGCTTCCAAGGTCTACATACGACTTCAAAGATAAAGTGGGTTGAGTGACAGGTAATTTCAGCTTGGGGAAGAGCAACAGGGCATTTTGTATAGCATTTCAAACTCTGGATCCAGATCACCTGGATTAAATCTGGTTCTTACAAACCCCAGTTTGAGTTCCCTGAAACAGGCAGCAAATTCCCATTGGCTCTCTATTTCACATACAGTAGCGTATATGCTTCCATGCTGCTCTCTCCATCCTTCTCACTCTCTCCTTCCTCCCTAACCCCACCCCGCCCATGTCCATAAGTCTGTTCTCTTTGTCTGTGTCTCTGTTGCTGCCCTGAAAATAAGGCATCACTACTATCTTTCAAGATTCCAAATATATGTGTTAAGATACAATATTTGTTTTTTCTCTTTCTGACTTACTTCACTCTGTATAATAGGCTCTAGGTTTATCCACCTCATTAGAACTGACTCAAATGTGTTCCTTTTTATGGCTGAGTAATATTCCATTGTATATATGTAACAAGCTAGGTGGGAGGTGGAAGGGAGGTTCAAAAGGGAGGGGATGTATGTACACCTATGGCTAACTCATGCTGATGTATGGCAGAAATGAAACCAATATTGTAAAGAAATGATCTTTCAATTAAAAATACATAATTTAAAAATGAAAAGCATCCTGGTTCTTTCACGTGTCAGCTGGGCAGCCCTAGGAAAAACAGTCCAGCTTTCGGCCCCTCAGTTTCCTCATCTTTAAAATGGGGGTAACAGGAAGAGTAGTAGTTTTTAAGGCTATTATAATAATGAAGTGGGTCTCTGCCAAGTCTTTTAAATTGTACCTGGTACACAATAACTATAAATAAGTGTCTGCCAAGCAAACATAGAAAGCACCATTTTCCAGTGGGTAATAAACAGAATTCTGTCCTGTAATCCCCACTGGGTTTGTGTACTTATTTTAGACCTGGTTGAGCATCCTTAGGGAAGGAGAAGGAAGGATGCCTCAGCTCCTTCCAACATCAGGACCAGCCCAGCTCCTGAACACCGACAGCTCCCTTGCTGGGGACCTTCCCACCAACTCTGAGGACCCATGTAGGCATTCAGTACAAGGTTCCTGTGCCAGACACTTGAGGACACTCAGATAAAGTTTGCGAACAGGACACAAACTCGGAGGACACAAATGGTCCATCTAATTTGTATCAGACGCTCAGGACCCAACCACTATGCAATGTCAACATTTAAAAGAAGTAGGAAGAAAAAAAAAAAAGCCCTACACAGAATGTTAGATCTTGATGAAATGTTGATACAAAACTAAGAGACACACATCAGTGTGACTTCAGAGGCAGGCAACACTATAATCAGCAACTAAATTATGTGAAGCTGTTCCTTTATTCCTGTAATTTGATTGCACATAAATCAATTTTGATTAGATTCAAAAATTACTGAACACGCACCTCAATGAGCTGTCAAGTCTTATCTGATAACGTAAACTTTACATGGGATCAGTGCTAATACTACCTGGAGCCCGTGGAGGAATCCTCACAACAATGGCAGACATCATTAAATACTGAAAATGTAGAATCATAATTAAATTAGCTGATACTCATCACTCTCCTTCTATAGAGGCTCTAATTTAATGCACTTGCAAATGTAATGAGGCTCGCTGGATTGAAAAATATGGTAGAAATAACAGAAACAAGATTACATTAATTGGAAGAGATACCGATAAGGCAGATTGCTCTGCATTTTTAAAACTCTTTTTCTTCTTTCTTGGAAAACCATACTTCTGAAAACCATGACAAGGCTGGTTTTCACCCTAGTTGCAAAGAACTTAGGGAACATCGGAGTAAGAAGGAAAGGCCAGAATGTTTTCTTAAAGTTCTAACAAAATGAGTTCACTCCAGAAATATCTGGAAAAGGAAAGAGGTCTTGACTTTGTGTCTGTTCTTTTAATTGGAAATATAACTGCTTTATGACATTATGCTAGTTTCTGCTGCACAACAAAGTGAATCAGCTATGCGTGCGTGCTAAGTCGCTTCAGTCATGTCCAGCTCTTTGCGGTCCTGTGGACTGTAGCCTGCCAGGCTCCTCTGTCTATGGGATTCTCCAGACACGAATACTGGAGTGGGTTGCCATGACCTTTTCTAGGGGATCTTCCCAGCCCAGAGATGGAACTCATATCTCTTGTGTCTCCAGCATTGGCTGATAGGTTCTTTACTACAAGCACCATTGTGGACACCCTAAGACTACCACACAGCACAGCATTCCCACGCCTGGGCATATACCCCGAGAAAACCATCATTCAAAAAGACACACACACTCCAGTGTTCATTGTGTCCCTTTTTATAACCGGCAGTTTGGCCCCAGGAATTCTTATTGGGCACAATCCTTATTGGGCACACACCCTCCACGTATTCATTCATTCATTCAAATTGTTACTTTTGTTGGCAAGTACCTGCTATGTCTGAAATTGTGGGGCTACAGGGGTGAAAAAAAAAAAAGCTGTGTTTTGGATGCCTCTCTAGTGACTTGGCTTTCTGTATTTCTCACTTTCATACTTAACCCAATTGCAATTAAATAATTGATTTTGAAAGTGTTTTTGTAATGCTTCTTTCCCTCTCTCACTACCCACTCATAAGGTAATTTCTTAGAAGACGAGGCTGGTCCCTAGCAGGAGTGGCAGTAGGGGAGGGTCTTTTATGGTGGTTTACACAGTACTTGTTCCTTGGATGTTTACTGAGTAAATAAAAGAATTAATTTAAAGTTACCCTCTTGGGCTTGACATTAGAATGGTGGAAGGGGGAGCTCTAGCATCCTTCTTCTCCCGACATGATTTCACAGTCACCTCGAGAAGTTTTCAGTAACCTCAGGGAAAATACCACAAAATTTATTAACCCCCATCCAAAACCCATTTCCGTTCACTTTCCTTTGAAAACCAGTTTCCCCGTGGCTACTTTGGAAATAAGAGATGGTCTTGGAAAATCATTCGAAGCAACGACATCCTAACTGTCAAGGGACAGGACATCACTCTGAGCAGAACGAAAGTGAGTAGAAGGCAAGATGTTCAGTTCTGTTGATGGCTTTGTAAGAACTCCAGAAGATCCACAGTTCATTCACCATCATCACTCACTTCAGAGCCCCTGACAAATGTGATCAAGGATACAGCCCTGCAAGAAACCCAAGCTCACCAAAACCAGAAAAACAGCCAAGAACTCCAAGGAGGGCAGGCTATTTCCTTTGCTCTAAGAACTTTGAAGACATATTATAAAACCATCACTTAGAAAAGGAAAGGGAAAGTTGCTCAGTCGTGTCTGACTCTTTGCGACCCCGCGGACTATACAGTCCATGGAATTCTCCAGGCCAGAATACTGGAGTGGGTAGCCTTACCCTTCTCCAGGGATCTTCCCAAACTAGGAATTGAACCCAGGTCTCCTGCATTGCAGGCATATTCTTTGCCAGCTGAGTCACAAAGGAAGGGATGCGGTGTTTCACTAACCCAAGGGTATTCCCCGGCTTCCTCTGTAGGAAAGTGTTAACCACATCAAGCACCTACGCCACCCATCTCCTCCCTCCCCTGTCCCTGTGCAAGCTGTGCTCACTTGCAAGTTGCTGCTGCTGTTTGGTCACTTAGTCGTGTCCAACTCTCTGTGACCCACTGGACTGTAGCCCACCAGGCTCCTCTGTCCATGGGATCTCCCAGGCAAGAGTACTGGAGTGGGTTGCCATTTCCTTCTCCAGAGGGTCTTCCTGACCCAGGGATTGAACCCGGGTCTCCCACATTGTAGGCAGACGCTTTACTGTCTGATCCACCAGGGAAGTCCTTTCAAATATGTATTATACGATTATAATAAAAATCATCCTGCATTTACTATGAGCCCTAAATCCAAAAGCTAGTGACCTGATAAGAGGAAAGAGGGAGATTTGAGGCAAAGAGGCACACAGAGAAAGCCCTGTGACATCCAAGGCAGAGACCAGAGTGATGCGGCCACAAGCCAAGGAAAGCCGAGCTTTTGGTGGCTGGGAGAGTTGCATGGAAGGACTTCTTCATCAGAGCCCCCCAGACAAGTCAATCCTACAAACACCTTGCTTTTGGACTTCTGGCTTCTGGAATTGTGAGAGAATAAATTGCTCTTGCTTTAAGCCACGGGTTTCTGGTCGTTTGTTAGAGCACCTTCAAGAAATGAATACAGTGGCTGGGTATGCGGTCTGGAGTTTCCAGGACATAAATGGAGAGTGTTGAGAATAAAACCAACAAAGTTGAAAGCAGTGGCAAGAAACAGAGAAACGGAGCTTCATAATGGTACCTAAGGTCTAGGCAGAACCGAAAAGCCAGTGCTTCGACTCTGGTTTCAAGAACATGAGTAAATCCTTCCTGTTTCCCTGGCTTTTGCTCAAGTTGAGTTTAGTTAGAATTCTGTCTATTGCAACCTAAAGAATCCTAGAGAAGCAGAAAGCCATATATTTAATGAAACAAGGTAATTGGGGAACTGACTGAACAGTAACTGTCGGGATTTCACACACTGGCCTGGAAAAAGGGGGGACACCACCAAGCCCTCCCCGCTTTCATGTGAAGCTTGGTGTGGACAGCTATTTAAAGAGTCAGACTAGACTGGACATTTTCCCTTGTAACAAGATATGCCAGCCAGAGTGATGGGGATGCTGACTCATTATCACAGAACCTGGAATTTAAATTAGAGTTGTTTTTGCAACAACAGTGTCAGACGGGCTGCCTCTCTGCTCAGGGAGAAGACATCAGAAGTTGTTTTTCCTTCCAGGCCAGAACACGTCCTCAGTCTCCTGTTAAGGGCTGTGCACGTGAAGAGTCTGGAAGTCACTGTAATTGGTATGCAACCCTGACCCTTGGCCAGCTCTTTGTCGCCACCGGTCCTCTGTTCTCTGCGATTCCCCCAGAGATGATTAACCTCCTCCCACACCTCCTTTTCAGCCCGGGACTCTGAACTATAAATAACCCTCTCGCCTTCTCTGGGCTGTGTTCTCACCCTGTAACTCTGCTTTTGTGGACGGCTGGGCCCATTCCTCATCTAATGGGAGGACAACGGCGAAGTAAACACAGCGTTCCAGGCAGTGAATTCTTCAGCAAGAGAAGCGAGATTCAGCCGCACCCAACACAGAAAGAGGCCCCAAGCACACAGCCTCGGTGGATTCTGTTGAATGTTTTCCTTGAGCAGCAAGCTTTGTCACAAGATGATGCTGTTTCCCCTGCCCCCCTTCTCTGGTGCCAACACATCACATTCAAGTGCTGGAGGGGAAGATGAGGTTTCCTAGAAGCAAGTGCACATGAATTTGAACCCCATCTCTGCCATGCGCTAGCTATGTGTTCTTGGGCAAGTTATTTAATCTCTGTATTCTGATTCCCTTCTCTACAAAATGAGTATCTCCACAGTACTTTCTCCAGAGGGTTGTGTGAGGACTAAAGAAAACAATCCACATTAAATGCTTAGCGGTAACATAATAAACACTAGTTACTATGCTTGTGTATGATCACTATCACAAGCGGGGGACTCTGGACACAGGACTCTAACCTTCCTCTGTGTCAGGGTCTTCTTCCATAAACAATAACAGTCTCCAATGCATACAATTATCGTCACACTGAATGAGCTTACACCTGTTAAGTATTCGGAACAGTGTTCTAAGTAGATGTTCGGTAAACGGCATCAATTACAATCAACGCCTTTGTTGCTCTCGTTTTATTTTACTCAGGAATACACCGAATTGCATTCAGTGATCAATAAGTACCACAGTGGGCAGGTCTCCACGCCGGATGTCTGCAGAGAAGACAGACAGCCAGACCCAAACGCTCTCTCTCTTATGTCCATGGAAACACAGAAATATAACACTGGGATCACAAATGTTCAAGATACAGTGGAAGAAAAGGAGTTAGTGGAAATTCTGCCTCAGGCAGTAGAAGACATCACAAAAGTTGCTGCATTTGAGCCAAATCTTGCATGCCAATGAGGAAGTTTCCAGGTGGACAGGAAAAACCAGGCAAGCAAGGCTTCCAGATGCTCACGCGAGACAGTGGTGAGCACGGAAGCACAGAACAGGACACGGGGAGTAAACAGCTCTGCAAAGTTGCCACGTGGCACAGAGGGATGCTTGAAAAGCCACCTGAATGTTTAGAAAGCTTTGTTTCTGCCCTTAGAGCTGCCCTGACACCTTCCACGTCTCCATGTGACTTTCCGCCCCTGTCCGAATCCAGGTCACCTCCTCAGGAGACATTCCCTGACCTTCCTAAGTAAAAGAGGACTCTATCATCCACTATCCACGGCCACGGCTTATTTCCCCCAGCTGAGATTACATAACGTTTCCGGGCGGTGTCTATTTATGCACTGACTGCCTTCCCTCCTTCAGACGTTGGTTCCCTGAAAGTCAAACCTCGTCTGGGATGCGTACACATCCGGGGCGCCTGGAGCACCTGTGACGCCTTGAGCAAGTGCTTCTGAATGAATGGGTGCAGGACTGTTGTAACTCCTAATTGGAGGCTCATGCTTTCAGACTGGTCAACACCACCCAGGGAAAGGTGACTTTTTGATACTTTCCAGAACTCAGAGGGAGGAAGATCGGGATCCACCTCCTTCACATTCTGGACATTAAAGGTTTCACGTAAATCAGTTCCAAACTTGACTTTTCCTGGTGGAAGGGCCTGAGAGAGAGATGAGGTCAACATGTCAGTCCTAGGTTCAGGCTGTCACATGTGATCCCCGTGTCTTTTAACCCCCTTGCAATGATGATGGCGATGAACGTGATGGTGATGATGAGAGAGGTGACGCTGACAATGATGGTGATGATGATGGTGATAATGACGGTGACGATGCTGATAAACAAGACGGTGACGATGAGGGAGATGATGCTGACAATGATGGAGATAGTGGTGATGATGATGTTGATAATGATGTTGCAGATGATAACAATGGTGATGATGCTGATAAACATGATGGTGATGCTGCTAATGATGCTGTTGACAAACAGACCCTTGGGAAAGGCTGACCCCCAAGATGAATAGATCCTCAAATCCCTACAGGAAAGGGAGCCAACTCCCTAGCCAACTTGGACTAGAAGGAAATTGAAAAGAAAAAAGAAAACACTTCTACTGCCTTTGAGTCATTAGCATGTGTGGGGATGGGGCTCTATGGATGATTGCATGAGTTAAAAATAAATTTAAAACCTTTGTATTTATTTATTTAGCTGTGTCGTATGGCTTGCGGAATTTTTGTTCCTTGACCAGAGATTGAACCCAGGCTGTCCACAATGAGAGCATGGAGTCCTAATCACTGGACTAATCACCTAATTCCCTAATAAACTTTTTAAAAGAATGTGAAATAGGGACACAAATATGCTTTAGTCATTGACTAACCAGGTGCCCAAAGAGGAGAAAGAAATGTTAAGTACAGGTAAAATGATGCAAACTTTGCTTCTGCACAAAAGCCTGGCAATTCCCACAAAAGAGCCTCTAGTCAGGGACTGGGGCTTTGCCTTTGCCTTGAACTGCTGTTTAGCCTTCCCTGTGGACAGCAGCCCCCCCACCCCACCCCCCAACATCCTCACAGAGGAACTGGGCAGTGTCCTCGTCTCTACAGTGGGAGTGAAAAGTCAGCACTCAGCAGTAGGGCTATCATGTCAGGGGATTGGGACAACTGACCCACAGAGAGTTCCTGGAACTAAGGGAGGTTATGGGGGTTGGGGGAAGGAGGGAGTCTCACATCACTGAGGATTAGTGAGCAAGGGAATGCATTTCCACACACCAAGCAGACTGTGCCTGTGACAAGGAAAGGTGTTTGAGCTAGATCCATCTGCTGTGAGTGGCACTGCTGATTCTTCACGTGTATGCCAGCAGACCAAAGCTCTAAGTAGAGACCTTCCAAGGAGGGGAAATAGGCATGCATCGGTACCCTTCTGGACCCAGAGAGGGTGATGGAAAGCACAGTCATTTCATGGAGATGGAGCTCTTTATTTTAAGGGAATGATGGCCTGTCTCCTGGCCATGCTTATTGTAAAGGAGGAACCCCACTGAGGAGGCTTCTGAATTCTTAGCATGGATGAATGACGTTCTAGTTGAAACACACTGGGGAACTCTCCAAATCAAAAAAGTTCTTAATCTTTAAAGGAGTAGAAAGTGCTATTTGCAGAAGGAAAAAGGGTCACTAACAAAATACCTATGTTGTCAATGTAAACTGTGTTTCATATAATGAGTCTGTATTAAACAAAGGAGCAGTTATCCTTAGGATACCATCCAAATGATCCTTAGTCTGCAGCAGAGCATCGCATGGTAATTCCTTGGAATGTTTGTGTCTGGGTTTCATCCCAAAATAATTGGATTGAGCAGTTGGGATCCAGATATCTGTTATCTTTTTCTTTTTTTTTAAGTATAGTTGATTTACAGTGTTTCAAGCATACAACAAAGTGATTCAGTCTGCGTGTGTGTGTGATCTCTTCTTTATCCATTCATTCACTGATGAACACTTAGTTCGCTTCCACGTCTTGGCTATTATAAACAGTACTGCTACAAACATTGGAGTACATGTATCTTGTTGAATTAGGCTTTTCATCTTTTCCAGCTATATGCCCAGGGGTGGGATTGCTATATCATATGGTAATTCTATTTTTAGTTTTTTAAAGAACTTTCATATTGTTCTCCACAGTGGCTATGCAGATTTACATTCCCACCAACAGTCCAGAAGGGTTCCCATTTCTCCACACACTCTGCAGCATTTATTCTTTGTAGAATTTTCTAAAAAGATTTTTTTTTTTAATGTGGACCATTTTCAAAGTCTTTAATTGCATTTGCTCCAATATTGCTTCTGTTTCATGTTTTGGCGTTTTGGCCTGGAGGCATGTAGGATCCAAGATCCTTGACTAGGGATTGAACCCACACCCCTTTCATTGGAAGGCAGACTCGTAACCACTGGACTGCTAGGGAAGTTCTGTAGACCTTTTAGATGATGGCCATTCTGAATGGTGTGAGGCGATACCTCATCATAGTTTGATTTGCATACCTCTAATAATTAGTGATGCTGAACATCTTTCCTTGTGCCTGTTGGCCATCTGTGTGTTTTCTTTGGAAAACTGTCTATTTAGGTACTCTGCCCATTTATAGGGTTGGGTTACATGTTTGTCTAATATGGAGCCACATAAGTTGTTTGTATATTTTGGACACCAATCCCGTGCCATTTGCATCATGTACAAGTGTGTTCTCCCGCTCCAAAGGTTGTCTTTTCATTCCAAAGGCTGTGCAAATATCTTCTTCCATCCTACTGTTTCCTTTGCTGTGCAGCAACTTTTAAGTTTAATTAAGTCCCACTAGTTTATTTTCACTTTTGTTTCCAGTTGAGATCTAGGAATCTATATCTTGTAACTGTCTGTTAATAGCAAAAAGATTTTTTTGAAGTCCTGACCCCCAGGACCTCAGAATGTGAATTATTTGAAACAGGGTCACTAGAGATGTATTATCATGAGTCATGAAGAGGTCATACTAGAGTAGGGTAGGTCCCCAATCCAGTAGGACTGGTGTGCTGATGTCCTGAGAAAATGACCCTGTGAAGACACTAGGTCATTTGTGGGGCATGAAGAGAATGCCGCATAAAGACAGAGGGAGAGATGGAAAGGATGTATATATATATATATATATATATAGTCAGAACTCTCTGCCATGACCCGTCCGTTTCATGGCAAATAGATGGGGAAACAATGGAAACAGTGACAGACTTTATTTTGGGGGGCTCCAAAATCACTGCAGATGGTGACTGCAGCTATGAAATTAAGAGACACTTGCTCCTTGGAAGAAAAGTTATGGCCAACCTAGATAGCATATTAAAAAGCAGAGACATTATTTTACCAACAAAGGTATGCAGTCTAGTCAAAGCTATAGTTTTCCCAGTGGTCATGTATGGATGTGAGAGTTGGACTATAAAGAAAGCTGAGCACCAAAGAATTGATGCTTTTGAACTGTGGTGTTGGAGAAGACTCTTGAGAGTCCCTTGGGCTGCAAGGGAGATCCAACCAGTCCATCCTAAAGGAAATCGGTCATGAATATTCATTGGAAGGACTGATGCTGAAGCTGAAGCTCCAATACTTTGGCCACCTGATGTGAAGAACCAACTCATTGGAAAAGACCCTGATGCTGGGAAAGACTGAAGGCAGGAGGAGAAGGGGACGACAGAGGATGAGATGGTTGGATGGCATCACTGACTTGATGGACATCAGTTTGAGTAAGCTCTGGGAGTTGGTGATGGACAGGGAGGCCTGGTGTGCTGCAGTCCATGGGGTCACAAAGAGTCAGACACAACTGAGCGACTGAACTAAACAGATTATATATATATATATATATGTCATATATATGCTATAAGAACTTCAACCACTGGAAGCTAAGAGAAAGGACAGATTCTACTTCAGAGAGTCTCCAAAAGGGACCCAATGTGCCAACACCTGGATTGTGGACTTCTGGCCTCTAGAACTGCGAGGGAACAAATTTCTATTGTTGAGCAGCTCAGGATGCTAATACAGTATGTCACAAGCAGGTGGTTTATCTAGCCTTGGTGAAAACCAACCAGATCCAAACAGTAGGTCGGCTTTTCTTCTTTACAATTATCATCTGCTTTCTGAGTAGATGTCCACATTCTTCACAACCGCCCCCCCCCCCCCGCCCCCCGCCAAACCCGAGTAAGGTTGATTCTTGACACGCGGCCTGATATTTAAAGACGGCTGGACGACGGGAAGAATACTCTACACAGCACTTGGGTGGGTGGGTGGATGTGTTCTCAGCCACTCAGCTGTGCCCCACTCTTTGTGACACACAGCACTTCAAGAGAAACCATTCTTCATATCTTGTGTGTTATTATTATCATCCAGGCAGAATATCCTTATATATAGACATATATAGCAGGTGATTTGAAAGGCATCAGAAATGGTACTTCCTTCATCATCTAGAAGGAACATTTTCTGAATGACACTGTCTATAGAACATATTACGTTAGGGTGTTTGATATTTTTCAGTGAATCCTCAAAATATTACATGTTCATCATAAAATCCTCAAAAATAAAGACATTTACAGGGTAGAAAGTGAAAGTTATTTCTAAACCCATTTCCCAAAGGAAAACTCTGGTTAGTAATTGATGTAATTTTTTCCCATATTTTTGGAGTATCTTTACCTACTTACCATCACATGGTGGAATTAGATGTCTACCCCATGTGCTTAAAAAAGATCGAGTTTTTATAGAATTGGATGTGCATGCATGCTAAGTACTTGAGTTATTTCTGACTCTATGCGACCCTGTGGACTGTAGCCCGCCAGGCTCCCCAGTCCATGGGGTTTTCCAGGCAAGAATACTGGAGTGGGTTGCCATGCCCTCCCCCAGGGGATCTCCCCGACCCAGGGATCGAACACAAGTCTCTTGTGTCTCCTGCCTTGGCAGTGGTCCTTACCACGAGTGCCACCTGGGAAGCCACAATCTATCTAGCAACCACTAGAATTGGGATACACAGCTGTCATTGCATGATCAACTGTTCTTACATAGAAATGATATCATTGTTTCTGTCTCTCAGAGGCTGGTTTAACCTGCCAACCACCTCGCTTCATGAAGAAGCTACTCTCTTATCTGTCAGGCATCATTCCACGGACTTTGTGTGTGCATCATGGACTGGCCCCCCCTGTGGACATTCCAAAGAAATTGTTCTCCGTCTTTCCCAAGTGGATGCTTGATGCAGATGATTTTCCAAACTGAAAAAACTCCTTTAGCAAAGATGACAACCAAACATATGACACACGGAAGAGACACACTCAGCGGGGGAGCTCCTGGGAAGCCGATGCTGACAGCGGCCTTGTGGGGGACCCCGGTAGCAAGTGTGACGCCTGGGGGTTAACGCACATGCCCCGCGAGAGAGGAGCATTAATCAGGCCTGACACCTCCGGTGTCGGGGTATCTCTCCTGTGAATTCCTAAGCACGCGCAGATGTTGGGGCCTGCACCCGCCTCCAATCTCTGTGCTCACGGACCACATGCAGGCTTGATTTGTCAAACTGAGTTTGGTAATCTGGACCTGTGGTTTTTTAAGGAAACACACCTCTGGAACGAAGAAATAGTTTAAACATCTAGGACATTAATTGCACGACTGAGTGACTAAGACTTTGCCTTTTGTATAAATCTAAATGCTGTAAGTGTAAAATTAATCCAAAATAAAGGTCTATTAAATTTTAAAAATATGAGCATATCCCTACCAGCGATAATGCTACAGTGAGCCCTGTGCTCAGCCACTTGGTCGTGCCCAACTCTTTATGACCCCATAGATTGTAGCCCACCAGGCTCCTCTGCCCACGAGATTTTCCAGGCAAGAATACTGGAGTGGGTTTCCATTTCCTTCTCCAGGGGATCTTCCCAGGCCAGGGCTCAAACTTGTGTCTCCAGCACTGGCAGACAGATTCACCACTGAGCCCACTGGGAAGTCCTTTGTATCCAAGGGGCGAGTGCTTTCTTCAGAGGCAGCTATGAAGGCAATGCAGGAAACAGAAGGATTTTGTTTGTGTGTGCCATGGCATGTGGCTTTCAGGCTGCGCCAGGGCATGGGCGATCTTAGTTTCCTGACCAGGGATCGAATCCGTGCACCCTGGATTGGAAGCAGAGAGTCTTATCCACTGGACCACCAGCAAAGTCCCATTCAAGGCTTTCTCAACATAAGGAATTTAACCCAGGGGATTAAAAAAGAGTCGAGAAGCCAAAGAAGGGATGGTGAAAGAATCCAGAACCTGAAGCCTTCAAAGCAGTCACAAGTCTTGAAATTGAAAGCTATGGGGAAGGGGGTGTTTTCAGAGCCTTGGGAACCAGGGCCACCCACCATGGCGGACCCTGCCCAGGGAGCTGAAACTATGGCAAAGGATGCTGAAGGAGGGTCTGGAGATGCCCCAAGAAGCAGAGAGTGGCAAAAGGAAGCCCTGATTTCTCCTAAACTCAAGGCTTCCACGTGTGTCTCCCATTGGCTAAATGCGCGCAGAAGCCAAAGGCAAGGTACCCCAACAAACACCCTTCACTGAGAGAACAGCCAGAGCAAGGAAGAAAGCAGATGGCCCAGCGTGTCCTCAGGCAGTATTCTGGAACAGTGGGGCATGATTTTGCAAAGACACGTTCTTTGTGGCTCGCAGGGTAAAGAATCTGCCTGCTTTGATCCCTGGGTCGGGAAGATCCCCTGGAGGAGGGCAGGGCAACCCACTCCAGTGTTCTTGCCTGGAGAATCCCATGGACAGAGGAGCCTGGCGGGCTACAGACCATGGGGTCACAGAGAGTCAGACACGACTGAGTGACTCACACACGCACACGCGCACACACACACACACACCCCCTTGTGGAGTCTTGTGTCATGATTTAGGATGTTGATGTGTGAGTACTAGAATCAAGAGTGGGCAAGGAGCTCTAAGACACACTTCTAAGGGGTCAAAGATGGATGGGGCTCATACTCAGGTAGATGAAAACTAACAAAGCCCTTTATAACCCGCCTTTTTTCCTTCTGAGGAATTAATAGGAAAATCTTATTCTGTAATAACCTACACTCTGTTATAATTTGGCATTAAGTACATCTATGCACCAGCTAAGAAGAAAGTAGCTTCAGTGCAAATGAAGACCATATATCATGGTCTACCATGTATTATGATAAATTATGAATGGAACGGGTATATTTAATAACCTATTTCTAAAAGAACTGCTTGGCAGTAATTCATGAGCAGAGTGTATGCCCAGGACATTTTTTGGTTTCCTATTCCTCAAAGCAGGAGACAGAAAGCCACTGACACTGATGACGTTGCTATTGTGATCGTTAGGAGGTAAGAGGCTGACTGATGTGACCTCTTGGCAGTTTGATTTATTAACATGTCTTCACATACATGAAACTTGTTGGGATGAATCTATAAAAACTATAATGTCAATATTTCAGTAGTCCCGATGAATCTCTCCCATATGAGTACATACTTTATTCATCATTAGGTATGACTTTTATGCCATAAATGTAAAACCTAACTGGTTAAAGTTTATCTTTGAGTGAAATTGCTTCTCAGTGGTTTCTTTAAAAAGTTGAGGTCTTAATGAATAAAATGTTGTTAGTGTGCTGGCCACTCAGTCATGTCCAACTCTTTGTGACCCCATGGACTGTAGCCGACCAGGCTCCTCTGTCCATGGGATTTTCCAGGCAAGAATATTGGAGTGGGTTGCCATGACCTTCTCTGGGCCATCTTCCTGACCCAGGAATCGAACCTGTGTCTCTCGCACTGTAGGCAGATTCTTTACCATCTGAGCCACCAGGGAAGCCCTGAATAAGATCTCAGTCACATTTTAAAATGAACACTGGAAAGTTAAATATTGATATGGCCTCTTTGGAATCATCATTTAGTTTCATGCAGCCCAGTGAGCTCCAGACTTGGAGTCAACATGAAACTCATGTCAAACCCCATCTATCTCCATTTCTCTTTTGTTTCCATCTGGCCTTTGCCCCTTCATCATCATTATTGGTGTTACACAGGGTATTGTCCATGAAGACAAGGACCACTTCACCAAATCAGTGAATCTCTGAACTGAGTGAACTCATGCTGGGATGTGCAAACCCAGACGATCCAGCTAAGGCTGCAGTCCCAACCTTTTTGGCACCAGTGGCCGATTTTTCCACAGATAGGGGTGTGGGGATGGTTTCGGGCTGATTCTCATAAGATGCTCACAACGTAGATCCCTCACCTGCGCAGTTCACAGCAGGGTTTGTGCTCCTATGAGAATCTATCTAATGCTGCCAACGATCTCACAGGAGGCCAGGTCAGCTGGTAATGAGTGTGAGCGATGGGGAGCAGATGGAAATACAGAAGAAGCCTCATTTGTTCACTCACCCACTGCTCACTTCCTGCTGTGTGATCCGGTTCCTAACAGGCCATGGACCTGTACCAGCCCATGCCCTGGGATTTGGGGAACCCTGAGCTAAAGTAGTTAGCAAAGTTGCTTTTCAAAAGAAGGAAATGCTTTTATTTATTTATTTATTTATTTATTTATTTATTTATTTATTTTTCAAAAATCATCTTCAACATTAGCATCTCCATCTTCAGGACACTATGTACAAGCCATGATGCTAAGAACTTTACCTACATATTCTTATTAAATCCAAAATCGTTCTATGAGGAGGCTGTGAGAGGTGGAATAATGTCCCAATCCCAAGATGTCCATGTCACAATCCTCAGAACCTGTGAAGATGTCAAAGGTGGAATTAGGTAGCAAATGGAAATAGGGTTGCCAGTCAGCTGACCTTGAAATAGTGTGTGTATGTGTGTGTGTGTGTGTGTGTGTGTGTGTTTGTGTGTGTGTGTGTTGGGGCGTGGGGTTATTCTGGGTTATCAGGGTGGTCTTGATGTACTCTTAAGGGTCTCTGAAGAGAAACTGGAAGTAGGATAGTGTCATAGTGATGCGATTGAGAAAAACTGGTTTGGTCATTCGTTGCTTTGAAGATGAGGGGGAGCCACGAGCCAAGGGATTCAGGCATCCTCCAAAAGTTGGAAACGATCAGGATATGGGGACTTCCCGGTGGCCCAGGGGTTAAGAATCCGCCCTGCAATGCAGGGGATGTGGGTTTGATCCCTGGTCGGGGAACTAAGATGCCACATGCCACGGGGCAGCTCAGCCTGAGCGCAGCAACTACTGAGCCCAGCTGCCAGAACGAAAGATTCAGACACTGCAGCAAAGGCCCCGAGCACTGAAACAGGGGTTCAGCGCAGCCGAAGAAACGCGACAAGGCGTGGCTTCTCTCGGACAGCTTCAAGAGAGAGAAGCAAGCTGCCAACACCTTGATTTTAGCCCACAGAGGTAAATTTTGGACTTCTGCCCTTCAGAACTGTAAGATGATGAATTTTTGTTGCATCACGTGATCATTAGTCACAGCAGCAATTATGAACTAGAAGAGGGGAGGCTATTATGCCCATTTTGCAGATGAGAGAACAAATATATACCCCAAACAAATAAAACACAGTAACAATAACACTGGGATTTAAACCAAAATCTTTCTATGCCCAAAATATTTATTTTATGTAAAAAAATCATTATATTGCTTCACCTTGAAATATTTCACTTAACTTATATATGTAGTATTGATTATAATACAAATTAATGTCACCCCAAAAAGAATCTGAGGAAATGTGATTATCTGCCCCCTCACACACAAAAAAAAGCAAACTTAAATTAAGTCTAGGAAAATGTGAGTTAAGAAAGTGAGCAGTGATTGATGAAATAATATTTCTTGAGCATCTACTGTTTCGGGTCCTTTCTATACATTGTCTCATTAAATTCTCTAAAATCCTGTATAGTGATGATGATTTTTCAACTTAGAAGATGATAAATCTTAGAAAAGATATATCACTCGCCCAAGGTCATATGGTAAGTGGCAGAGCTGGGGTTTTCAGTCCAGCTTATTTTATTTCTCCCTCTCCAGGTGTGCATTGGTTCTATTTCAGAATGTTGTCAATTCCAGAAGCAAGGATGTTTGCAGACAGCGATAACTCAGAAATCTAAATGAGGATATAAGATATCTGAAGTATGCTCTCCCCATCCTATAACAGCTCATTAGTAGGTGAAACAGAATTATTTTTGGTCTTTACTGTTTTCAGTAAATTTCGGAACCTTATGCTGCATGCAAAACCCACAAAAATCTGAAATAAATACCTGGGCTATTTGTGCACACACATATGTACACAAACAGACACACAACAAGAAGAGACAGGAAGAAAGAGAGGAGGGAAGAATTCTGGAAGAGAGAGGGAGGGAGAAAGGTGGGGGTGGGGGGTGGGGGGTGGGTTAAGAAGGAGAGAACTGGTTCCTAACTGCTTACCATGACTGGGAAATGTTTATCTGATGACAGTAACATGTCCCATGAATTATTATAGACTAATGCTTAATTCCCAAGGACCTGCATATCAAAGCTAAGACTCCCATCTCATTGTAACCCTGTGTGTGTTAGTAACTCAGTCATGTCTTTGTGACCCCATGGACTGTAGTCAGCCAGCCTCCTCTGTCCATGGAATTCTCCAGGCAAGAATACTGGCGTGGAAAAAAAAAAAATACTGGCGTGGGTTGCCATTCCTTTTCCAGGGGATCTTCCTGACCTGGGGATCAAACCTGCGTCACCTGCATTGCAGGCAGATTCTTTACCATCTGAGCCACCAGGGAAGCCCATGTACACAATTGCTTATTAATTGCTGCTGCAATTAAACAGAATTGTTTCTGGGAGACTCACAGTCTATTCCAATGTCTTTCCACTAGTCACCCAGTGCTATATCAGACGGGTGCTGGAGAGGCCACTACAGATTCTCTGGGGAGCCTGCCAAAAATGCAGAGTCCCGAGTTCCACTCTTAGGGATTAAGATTCAGCAGGTCTGGAATGCAGTGACCTGAGACAGACTTTAAAATGTACAGCCAGTGTTGCCATGTGGTACCCTAGAGTCGTCAGGATGACAATTTGCCTGGAAGTGTGAATTCCTGGAATAGAGGGCTTTCTGATGCATTGGTATGCAAGGAATATCAGAAGCAACGCTTTATATAATCCCCATTTCAGGCTCTGCTTACCTCTCTAAGCCTCTGCCTATCCTTCTCCCCAACACTTGTATTACCGTGTTACCAGAAATACACTTAGCATTATAAGATGCACAAGCAAGAAAAAGAAACTCACTCCAATGACAAATCCATTGAATGACTGCATTTGGGCAAAGTGCTGTCACTTCGGTTTCCCTCTTGAGGGCTTACTGACGATGGTAAACTCATAGCACCCAGAAAAATGACATGACCACAATGCAAGATCCAGTTCACAGTCTATGCTCGATAATATCATCAGTAAATAAAGTGGAAACCCAACCTGTATGTACAGCGGAGGAAATGATGCCAGAAGGCTAACTGTAAGAGCTAATATTAGTCATCATAGGAAGATGAAATCGGTGGTGTTATCTTCTCTATTTTTTCTTTTCCTAATTGGATGAATTGACTATATTATGAAATGACTTGTGCATTTTTAAAAGGCGATCCACTCATTTCTTTGGCAGTGGCATCATTCTTAAGAGCATAATAAATGGCAAGGAAGAACGAGTTATAGAATCTTGGGATCACATATTCTCATCAAACTTTAGAATCCTATAGGCCTTAGAATTTTACGTGTGTGTGTGTACGTATAATAAGATACTGAAAGTGTCTGAAGCAACTCCAGAATTCATATCATTTCATCTCTACTTCCTAATTAATTTGTACCACTAAAAATTAAGAATATTTTTTATATGGTCAAAACACTATCATCAATAGTTAGAGAGTTTGGGATTGACATGTACACACTACTATATTTTAAATGGATAACCAACAAGGACCTACTGTATAGCCCAGGGAACTCTGCTCAATGTTTTGTGGCAGCCTGGATGGGAGCGGAGTTTGGAGGAGAACGGACACATACATTTATATGTATGGCTGAGTCCCCATCCCTGTTTGCCTGAAACTATCACAACTTTGTTAATCGGCTATACTCCAACTTAAAGAATGAAAAGTTAAAAATCTTACCATCTTAAAAAAACAAAAAACAAATGCTATCAGCAAACGTGATAGAATCAGTGACAAGATTCATAGAAATTGGGGAAATAATAGCCACTTTACAGATCATCTTGTCCTTTGGTCATTTCCAGTCCATACAATTTTTTTTTGTAAGGTTTTCTGTGATTATCTCAGTGACTCCAAAAAGCTGGCATCAAAAGGTGAGGGAAGTGTGTGTACAAATAACAAGGAATGGGGACAGAAGCAGACAGATCTGAGAGATGAGCTTTCAAGGGCTCACAGGGACCAACAGGTGCTCCCCGTGTTTCCAGGGCAGGGCTGCAAATTCACAAGACCAAAGGCAGCTGAACAAAGCCTCCTGTTTGGCTGGAGAAACCCCAAGGCTCAGAGATGAAAAGGAGAACAAAGGGAAGAAGCTCCAGACTTCCCTGAAGAGCCCACTTGCTCAGGAGAGGGAAATCAATCAGGAAGTTGGGGATCCGAACCTTCCAGAAGGGACACATGGCAAATGAAGTGAAAGGGACATCTGTCCGGGTGTATCGAATGCCCCAGAAGGACAAGAAATGAGACATGCAGTCCATTATCCAGATGTGAACCCTAAAATCAGGATCCTCTTGATGTCCAGCAATCAGAGTCCAGATGGCCAGATGGATGGGAAAGAGGTGGGGAGAAGGGGATCTTGGCTGCTCACACTGCCTCCAGCCCAGGGGTCCTCAACCCGCTGTATGTCACAACCACCAAGGGGGCTGTAACCAGTCCTGATGCCCAGGACCCACCCCGAGAGACTCAGATGCATTTGGTCTGGAGGCAGGCTGAATGAAACACTGGATTTTTTTTTTTTTTTTAAGCTCTCCAGATGATTCCAATGTGTGTGAATGTTGAGAAACAGGTCTAACTGTGACAGCACAGATCTTAAATCAAGGTCCATGGTCATCTCACAGAGTTTTTTTTTTTTTTTTTTGGCTTTTTTTGTAGGAGGCAGTGGCTTTCAGACTGCAGTTTTTAAAATTGATCCCTTTAAAAATTGGTATTGGAAAACTGAGATGTTTCCTATGAAAATCCGATTTCTGGGTTCTCTTGAAAGAAATCAGAAGCTCTGGCAATTTGGGGCTACAGTCCCAGGCAGCCACTTGACCTTTTAAATGGCTGTGTTTTGCCCTGAGCTTAGTCCTGGGACACTGGAGTCTGTGACGCTTATCCAAAGATGCTGTGATTCAGATTTTCCCAGGCACACCCTTTAGATACTATCAGGTTGAAACAATAATTCAACTCAGACCACAATGGCAAGGATGATTTTCCATTTGCAACTCTTTATTTTATTTTTTGCCACTAGCACGAAGACTCGAGTATGAGGCTAAGTAAACGCTTAATGAAATGAATGAAACGGTGCATGCCTGCATACACAGTTAATCAGAGGTGTCTGACTCTTTGCGACCCCATGGACTGTGGCCTGCCAGACCCAGGCAAGAATACTGGAGCGGGTAACCATTTCATTCTCCAGGGGAATCTTCCCGACCCAGGGATCGAACCTGTGTCTCCTGTGGCTTCTGCATTGGTGAGTGGATTCTTAACCACTGAGCCACCTGGGAAGTCCATGAAGTGGTGAGGCCCCTTTTTCACTCGTGTGTGTTGATGATGAGAAGGTCACTGGCTTGAGTCAGGATTTCCAGTATCCAGCTCTGGTTTTACTGTTCTTTAGTGGCACCGATTTGGGCGGGAATCTTAACCACCCCAGGCTTCAGTGATTTTATACACATATTACAGGGTGTGGGCTTCAGTTGTCACTTGTTTTGTTCTAAAATTTGGCAATTTTCTAAATGCTGAATGATGGCAACAGGAGCCCACAATGAGAGAGATCAGAGCAGAAACAGCAATGCATTCCCAGCTCCGCTCAAGAGCGGACGCGGTTCACGGATGAACATATGAGCTGTCCATGCATCGCTGAGTCCCTGACCACCTTGGAGGCAAGCCACTGGGAGGTAATGAGAGCAGCTTCTCCCAGGAGTCCCAGCCTGGCCTCCCAGCATCAGGCACATGCCCCTGCAGGTGGCCTTCCTGCAAGAACATCCTGGCACCTCGGGGGGTCAGCACAGGTGATCAGCTTCCCTGCCGGCTGGAGGTCTAACCACCAAACCATGTGATGCATCTGACCTTCCTTTCCTGTTCTAGAGCGAGCGTTCCGGATGCAGGCAAATAAACAGTTTGCTGTTGTTGTTCTCAAACAGCTCAGGACAAAAACACACAGACAAGAAAAAAGAAAAAAAAAAAAACAAGGCACACTGGACGTTATCAAAATTTACAACGTTTTCGCATCAAAGGACACTAAGGACAGAGTGAAAAAGCAATCACAGAAAGGGAGGGACTATCCGCCAGTCATATGCCTGGTAGGTGCCTGAGATGCAGGATACAGAAAGAACTCCTAAAACTCAACGCCCACCAGCAAATCCAACTTAAAAATGGGCAAAGGATTTGAATAGGTATTACACACACACACACACACACACACACACACACACTCACACACACTCACACACACTCACACACAAACATATTTAAATTTATTTAGTTTGGGCTGTGCTGGGTCTTCATTGCTGAGTGGGCTTTCTGTAGCGGGACTCCGGTTGTGGTGCGTGGACTTCTCGTGACGGTGGCTCTATAGTTCGGAGCAAGGGCTTCAGCAGTTGCGGTTCCAGGGCTCTAGAGCACAGGCCCAGTACTTGTGGCCCATGGGCTTAGCTGCCCCACAGCAGGTCGAATCTTCCCGGATCAGGGATTAAATCGGTGTCTCCTGCATTGGCAGCTGGCTTTTTTACACTGAGCCACCAGAAATTGCAAGTGAAAGTGAAAGCCACTCAGTCGTGTCTGACTCTTTGCAACCAAATAGACCACACAGTCCCTGGAATTCTCCAGGCCAGAACACTGGAGTGGGTAGACTTTCCCTTCTCCAGGGGATCTTCCTGATCTAGGGATTGAACCCAGGTCTCCTGCATTGCAGGCGGATTCTTTACCAACTGAGCTATCAGGGAAGCCTGGTGAGACACCAGAGAAGCCCTTCAATAGGTTTTTCTCCCAAGAAAATACACAATTGTTCAACAAAGAGAAAATGAATAGTGGAGAGAAATGGAATTCAATCCTCTCCTGTGTGGATCCACTCCTAGATTCCCTATCCCTCACCTAAAGAGAGACTAGCTATTTACCTGAAAGGTCTAGGTTAAGGATCTGACTAGCTGGCAAGGTCACTGTGCTGTTTTTTTTTTTTAACTTCTATTTTATGGGTTTCCCTGTGGCTCAGATGATAAAGAATCTGCCTACAATGCCGGAAATCTGGGTTTGATCCCTAGATCAGGAAGATCCCCTGGAGAAGGGCATGGCAACCCACTCCAGTATTCTTGCCTGGAGAATTCTGCAGACAGAGTTATATTCGATTATAGCTGATCAGCATTTTTGTGTTTGTTTCAGGTTTACAAGCAAAGTGATTCAGTTATACATACACATGTATCTGTTCTTTTTCATTCTTTTCCCATTTGTTGTTGGTTGCTGTGGTTCAGTTGCTAAGTCATGTCCAACACTTTGTGACCCCACTTTGGACTGCAGCATGCCAGGCTTCCCTGTCCTTCACTATCTCTCAGAGTTTGCTCAGACTCATGTCTATTGCATCGGTGGTGCCATCCAACCATCTCATCTTCTGTCACCCGCTTCTCCTCCTACATAATATTGAGAAGCATTCCCTGTAATATACAATAGGTCCTAGTGGTCATCAATTGCATATACAACAAGGTCTGCTGCTGCTGCTAAATCACTTCAGTCGTGTCCAACTCTGTGTGACCCCATAGATGGCAGCCCACCAGGCTCCCCCGTCCCTGGGATTCTCCAGGCAAGAACACTGGAGTGGGTTGCCATTTCCTTCCCCAATGCATGAAAGTGAAAAGTGAAAGTGAAGTCGCTCAGTCGTGTCTGACTCTTCACGACCCCATGGACTGCAGCCCACCAGGCTCCCCTGCCCATGGGATTTTCCAGGCAAGAGTACTGGAGTGGGGTGCCGTTGCCTTCTCCAACAACAAGGTCACTATCCTTTAAAAATCATGACCCTTGGCCCTGTCCTCTCTAACATGCTCAGCTTGGGTCAAACCCAGCATTCTTGTTTCCACTTTCTCTGGTCTCCAACAAATACATCTGAGAGGGCACGTTAAGATGGAGCCACGTTTACAAAACTGACCTGTGACGTGCCTGTGTGTCCTGTCCAGAGGCTCAGATTGGGGAAAATCCTCTTGAAGCTTTGTACCAGATCCGACTTCAAGGACGGAGTGCGGCAAAGTACCGACGGAATGTTCCTAAGATCCCTATCCTAGTATTTCTCCCCGCGCCTGGAATTCCCTACAGGGGGGGAAGGGTAATGCCAAAGCCCGACTGACGACTCTCTGGGCTCTGACCATGACCCCAACAGAAGCACCAAAACTGCCACCTTGGTCTCCAGGAAACAATAAGCAGTGAAACAAGAAACCCTCACAAAAGCCCATCAGAGCAGACACCCCCGAAGCAGCTTAAATGCTACAGCCCTCTCTTGCAAATGATAACCCAGGTTGCCATCCTATCCTGCCTCAATTCTTATTCAGCTAAAATGACTCCTCCATTTCATAAACATAAAAAAAAGTGCTAAATTGGATCTCTAATTCTTTTCTTTTCTTCAATTTAAAGCACAAAGTCTTCAGAATTGGGCTAAAGGGGTTATTTAAATCCCTAAGCTGTTGCTACTCTATAATTTCTGGCCTGACACAAAAGTTTTAAAACATTTTTTTTTTCCCTTTCATTCCTCTACTTTCAATGCCCTTTCTTGGGGAGTAACTACAGCTCTGACTATAATCACGTTGAAGAGGCTATATTTTCACACATTTCTCTGATTCAGAGCATTACCCGAGGGACTTTGTTTAGTCTTATTAGAGGCTTTTTCAAAGATCTAATTCCCCAGTTAATAGCCTCAGGTATAATTCACAAGGGTGGTATTTAAGATCCCCCCGAAAGGATTTTTTTTTCTCCTTTCTTTCTCACACCATCTGTGTCCTTGATCCACATAAAAGGATATAATCTTGCTTGTTACTTGTATTGTCTGTCTGTGACGATGAATGTTTCATAACGGGGCTATTTCTTAAATGGTAAATCTATAAACTTGTAATTCTCTCAGACCAAGATCTTAGGTAGACTCAGATGCGTCCTATTCCGTGTCCCGGCTCCGATTTCCCCAGAACTGATGACAGGTTTGTAAGTAATATTAACTGTCTTTTGTAGTAAATTACATCTTGTAATCACTGCGGTGTTCGTCTCTGGCCAGAGCAGTTATCAGTTGAAGCAAATGAAGGGTTTGGAGGCTCCGCTATCTGTTTCCTTTCAGAATGCCAGAAGTCCTCTATAAACACAAGTGTGCGGGATGAGAGGTCATCTTTTGAAAGCTATAATAAAACATGATTGTAACAGGACATGTGACAGGCTGCTTAGCAGAGCGGCCGCCTGCCGGGGGGCTCAGCTGGGCCCCAGTGCCAGCGGGGAGGGGCATGGGGAGGAAGGAGAGGAAAAGTTCTGGAATTTTATCTGCTGGGTGTCCTGTCCGACAGCTCCATCACTAATTTTCAGGAAAATTTATCCTGGAGAGGAACTGAAAAACAACCAGTCTGTGTCCCCCCAACTTGGGTCATGGATCCTATGAGTGAGAGGAGAAAAATGAAACCAGAGACCCAAGGAAGGGACCCCAGAACTCCTTTCTTGACTGTTCCAACTCCTCACCAATGACGACCAGGTGTTGGTCTCGTAGGGCGAAGACGATGGTACAGTAACATCTTGCATACGCTACTACACGCTTGGGTTGGGTTCAACACTGGGCTTGCCTTCTCTTAGACAATGTCATTGCCTGGCACTTGCTGACACTTGGTGACACTAATTGATCACCAGCTGTATGCCAGGTACTCATCTCGTTATGAGTGTCAACGCAGTGAATGCTCACTGCTCTGGAAACTAAGTGCTCTTGTCACTTGTATCTGAAAAATGCAGATATGAGAATTAAGTTGAAGCACCTGCTCAAGATGACCTAGCGAGGAGGTGGGCAGCTGGATTCAAACCTGTACAGACCAGCGTTTAGCCACCCTGTCATTCTTCCACCGAGGAGCACGAGTAACGTGATCAGCATGCTCGCTCAGTCGGCTCCCACTCCTGGGGACATGAGTCCCCATGACCCCATGACTGTAGCCTGCCAGGCTCCTCTGTCCGTGGGATTCTCCAGGCAAGAATACCAAAGTGGGGTGCCATTCCCTTCCCCAGGGGATCTTCCTAACCCAGGATGGAACCCACATCTCTTGTGTCTCCTGCATTTGCAGAGAGATTCTTTTTCCTCTAGCACCACCTGGAAAGCCCAATGACCTGTTAGGGGGTGTTACAGCCTGAGTGTTTGTGTCACCTGACCAAATGTATATGCTGTAGTTCTAACCCCAAGGTGCTGATATCAGGAGGTGGGGCCTTTGGGAGGTGATCAGGTCATAATTGGGATGAGGGCCTTACAACAGAGAACCCAAAGAGCTCACCTGCTCCTTTCCACCAAGTGAGGACACAGTGATGGAGGCTAAGAAGATGGGGTTTGTGAATCGGAAGTGGGAACCCCCAGACATCAAATCACCTCTGTCTTGATCTTGGACATCCGGCCTCCAGAACTGTGAGAAATAAACAGCTGTTTATAAGCCACTCTCTGTAGCATTTTTGTTATAGCAGCACCAGTGGACTAAGACAAAAGGATACTATGATAAGCATCATTTAGAAAGGAAAAAGCTGAGTCTTTGCAGCTAATAAGTGGGAGGAGGCCCCCTGCTGGCTGGAGGGTGGATGTGCCCAACCCCGAGGCATTCTACCTCATTAGTGTCTGAGCCTCTTAGTATGTTGCTTAGTAGTTCTTGTGTATAAAGGTTCCTTGTTATTCTGAGGGAAGCAGGGGACTGAGATGGATGGTATATATCCCCAGAGGACTTTAACTCACAAGCAAGGAAAAAGTCTAGGCTTGGGAAATATTTGGGGATGACCGCGACTAGCTTGAGGCCATTGAAACTCAAATTCTGCTTCTAGAAGAAGATGCTAAATCTATACCCTGGGTCACAATTCCACAAATACACACAACCATTAGAGGAACCATGGCTGACAGGCAAATTTAAAATGGATTCCACAAATGCAGAGTTGCTTTAGTTAAACTTCTGTAGAGCAGCCCTTGGACAGCAAGGGGACCAAAACAGTCAATCCTAAAGGAAATCAACCTTGAAAATTCATTGGAAAGACTGATGCTGAAGCTGAAGCGCCAATACTTTGGCCACCTGATGTGAAGAGCTGACTCATTAGAAAAGACCCTGATGCTGGAAAGATGGAAGGCAGGAGAAGGGGCAACAGAGGATGAGATGGTTGGATGGCATCACCGACTCAATGGACATGAGTCTGAGCAAACTCCAGGAGGTAGTGAAGGACAGGGAAGTCTGGTGTGCTGCAGTCCATGGGGTCGCAGAGGGTCAGACACAGCTTAACAACTAAAGGACAACATAAAGAGGGGCAAGAGCAGTGCAGTCATCAGTGTTCAAGCTCTGACTTCAGGCTGAGCACAGAAAGCTGAAGGCTGGTGATGGAGATTCCTAAATCACCACCCTGTTACCACCCTGTTACCAGTCACGCACCCTACAGGACTCCCCCAAACTTTTGCCTGGAAAACCTCTTCCATGAAACTGTAGGGAAGTTCAGGTCTTTTGAGTACAAGCCAACCGTTTTTCTTCCTCAACCTTTGCAACAATCTTTTCTCTGCTCCAAACTCCAACATTTTGGCTTTTTGATCTCACTGTGTGTTGGGTGCAAACCTGGCTTCAACATTCTGAGGAAGATTTCACCCTATATACTACAAGTGTAATAAACATAATCATACATTATGGATTTGATATCTGTCTTTCTTTCATAGTGGAGTTTTTCTTTTGACACTAAATATTCCTAAAAACCATCATTCTGAATGCCACATACTGTTTGATCTCATGCATACATCATAATTTATTTAGCATGCTCCTTTTTATTGGCATTTAGGTATTTGTCACTTTTTGCCATTATGCTTAATCCTGGCTTAATCATCTTTGTATATACATGTCTGATCCTCTCGGTTTATTCTCTGAGGATTGATTACTGGGAGATGGCTGGAATATCGGTTGCATGATGTTGACTACATCATTACTTATAACGGCCAATAAAGTCAATCTAAATGTTTATTAGTAGGAGAATGGTTAGATAAACCACGTCCACACTCAATACAAAGTAATGTGAAGTCATTCAAAAGAGTAAGCTAAAATTTTATCTCCAGATCGGAGAAGACATCTTAGCAAACATGCAGATCTGAAAGCAAGTTCCTGCTACTCTCCCAGGCCATCCCACCCTCCCCTCCCCCACTGCGTCCTCATACCCATTCTCAACGTCGCACCTCTATCCCCACCCTGCAAATAGCTTCATCTGTGCCATTGTTTAGAGTCCATATGCATTAATGTGCAATATTTGTTTTTCTCTTTCTGACTTACTTCACTAGCGTGTGTTAAACAGATAGCTAGTAGGAAGTTGCTATAAGCACAAGAGGCTCAACTAAGTGCTCATGATGACTCAGAGGGGTGGGATGGAGGGAGTGAGACAGGGGCTCAAGAGGAAGGGGGTGTATGTATACATAGAGCTGATTCATTTTGTCTGTACGGGAGAAAGTAAACAACACTGTAAAGCAATTATACTCCAATAAATAAGTGAAAACAAGCTAAAAACTATGGAATCTGGCCAAATTAAAAAAGCCTTAATATCTGTGGACACAAGTGTGACATAAGGAAGACGCATGAGTGTGTGAATATGTATACGTATTTGTTTGTGTACAGACACATCAGTAAGGATGCCTTTAGCTACAAGCTGCAGAAATCAAGCCTTGCAACAGTGACTGTAAGGATATTAATTATGCCCTAAACAAAAAAGTCCAGAACATTGGCAGCCCTGGGCTTTCTCAGGAACTCTCTGAGGCTCTCAGGGACCCATCTTTCTGTACCACCACCCTCAGTCCAATACATTTAACACCCTGAGAATTCACTGCCTCAAACCCAGGCGACCACAGTGGCTTCAGTCATGAACACAATATTCAAGGGCCAAAAACAGGCAGTACAGCAAAAGATGAGATTCTTACGTGGTTTCTTCTCTTTTTTGCTGCTGTCCTCTCGCTCAGTCATACCCATCTTTTTGTGACCACATGGACTGCAGCATGCCAGGCCTCCCTGTCCACCACCATCTCCCAGAGCCTGCTCAAACTCATGTCTGTTGAGTTGGTGATGCCATCCAACCAACTCATCCTCTGTTGTCCCCATCTTCTCCTGCCTTCAACCTTTCCCAGCATCAGGGTCTTTTCTAATGAGTTAGCTCTTTGCATCAGGTGGCCAAAATATTGGAGCTTCAGCTTCAGCATCAGTCCTTCCAATAAATATTCAGGGTTGGCTTCCTTTAGGATTGACTGGTTTGATCTCTTTGCAGTCCAACGGACTCTGAAGAGTCTTCTCTAACACCACAGTTCAATAGCAACAATTCTTCGGTGCTCAGCCTTCTTTACGGTCCACCCTAACATCCATACATGACTACTGGAAAAACCATAGCTTTGACTAGACAGACCTTTTTTGGCAAAGTAATGTCTCTGTTTTTTAATATGCAATATGCTTTCTAGGTTGTTCATATCTTTTCTTACAACAAGCAGCATCTTGTAATTTCATGGCTGCAGTTACCATCTGCAGTGATTTTGGAGTCCAAGAAAATAAAGTCCATCACTTTTTCCATTGTTTTTCTATCTATTTGCCATGAAGTGATAGGACCGGATGCCATGAGCTTCATTGTTTGAATGCTGAGTCTTAAGCCAGATTTTCACTCTCCTCTTTCACCTTCATCAAGAGGCTCTTTAGTTCCTCTTCACTTTCTGACATAAGGGTTTCTCCTCTTAGACTGGAAGAAAATCTGCCCATATTTTCTATGGACTTCTTGATGCCTTATAAGCCAGAGCTGATAGGGAACAGGGTCCCTAGTTGTAAGGAAGGCTGTCATGTTGAGGAGCTGGCTTTTCCAGGTGGATATGGGAGGGAGATAAAGAGAGAGGCCAGGATGGCTTTGGACTGTACAACTGACAAACTGTTGTCGTTGTTTAATTGCTATGTAATGTCTACTCTTTTGCATGGACTATAGCCTGCTCCTCTGTCCACGGAACTTTCCAGGCAAGAATACTGGAGGGTGTTGCCATTTCCTTCTCCAGGTGATCTTCCTGACCCAGGGATCAAACTTGTGTCTCCTGTGCATGCTACAGAATATTTAATAAATAAATGAAAAGCCTGGATGAATGTCTATCAGACTACTTCTCTGGCTACCCTTGGGTGATGGAATCTATATGAAGATTAAAGAATTCTCTTTAATAATTAATAAAATTGAGTAGGTTGCATTTTATACAGTGTATGCAAACTCCCTTTGCAATTTCTCTAGAGAAAGGAAAGAAAAGAACATGTTATTCACAGTCGCTGTTATGATGACAAATGGCCACTGTAGGGGGCAAGAAAATCAGATTTTTATCAAGTTGAATAAAGGCCGTCCAGTGAGTCTCCTTCCTGAAAGCTCATTCGTTCTGAAAACTATACCAATGGCAGAAGGTAGGAGCTGCACATAAATTTAAAGCTTCGTGAATGTGTGTGTGTGTGCACATATGTATGAATGTATGAGTATATATATTTACAACTCTGTTTATCTCTATAAAAACATATTTATCTCAGCAATTATCACTGAGGTGGTTTTTACATACCAGGGGACATTGTGTGTGTGCTTTACAAGTATGTCTACATATTTATTTCCCAGGTGGTTCAGTGGTAAAGAATCTGCCTGCCAGTGCAGGAGATGCAGGATTCCTGATTCAAACCCTGGAGTGGGAAGATTCCTTATATGAGGAGATGGCAAGCCGCTCTAGTATTCTTGGCTCAGAAATCCCATGGACAGAGGAGTGTGGAGTCACAAAAAGTCAGACCCAACTGAGCAGACATGAGCACGATACATATATATCCAAGAAGGGAGAATGTCTTTGCTTGGAGCCCAGCTCAGATGTATAATGCAAGAGACTCAATAGAATCAGTTCTATTCAAGCTGTGATTATCCAAGTCATGTATATACAGCATATGAGAAAGTCTATTAAGGAGTAAGTTGTTTTTACAACTCAGCCTTGCATCCTGAAGCTCCATCCTCTTAACAGAGTTAAGCTCGATGCAGAGAGTGAAAAAGGCAGAGACAAGAGCAGGACTTCTCCTTTGGTAGAACCTTATTCTTTTGCTAGATGAGAGAATGAATACGCCTTGACATAATTACAGTATCTAAGTAGGCTATCACAGAGAAGCACCCTAGGGTGAAAATCTTTATGAAGCCCCAGACAGTCCACTGAGGAGGGAATAGTGTTTTCAACAAATGGTTTTGGGGCAGCTGCACAGCCACGAGCAAACGTATAAAGGTGAACCCTTATCTCCCACCACATGCAAAAATTAACTCAAAACGCATCACAAATCTAAATATGACAGCCAGTGGTATACAACATCCAAAAAAAAAAAAAAAAACTAGAAGCAAATCTTTGTGACTTTCAGTTGTAGGCAGATGTATTCTTAATTTGAGCAAACTCCAGGAAATAGTGGAGGCAAGATAAGCCTGGCGTGCTGTAGGCCACAGGGTCGCAAAGAGTCAGATATGACTTAGCGACTGAACAAACACAATGGATTCTTAGATATGACGCCAAAAGAACAAGCAATAAAAGGGAAAAATAGACAAATTGGACCCACCCCCCCAAAAAAACTTTGGTGTTGTAAACAGTTCCATCTAAACTGTATCCACAGGGGCTGCCCTGTCACTCAGTGGTAAAGAGTCCAGCTGCCAAGGCAGGAGACACGGGTCTGATCCCTGGCCGGGGAAGATCCCACATGCCTCGGAGCAAGCCGCCCAGGCACTGCAGCTGCTGGGCCTGCGCACCCCGGAGCCTGTGCTCCCGGCAAGAGACGCCACCGCAGTGGGCAGCCCGTGCACCAGACTGCAGAGTCATCCCTGCTCGCCGCCAACTAGAGAAAAGGCCCAGCAGCACTGAAAACCCAGCACGGCCAAAATAAACAAACATCTAAATTTAACAGTAATAAAAGAAAATGTACCCACAGAATGGAAGAAAGTATTTCCAAATCATATACGGGATAAGGAAACTTCTACCCAGAATATGTAAAGAGCCCCTATAATTCAATAATCAAAGTCAATAACACCACAAAAATAGCTCAGTTTTAAAAGTAGATAATAGGAAAATTTCACAACAAAAACCTAGAATTGGGGCTTTTCTTGGACAATCAGGAGATCTGGCCACGGGTCCCTCAACCTTGCATATCCACGATCTGCTAGAGTTGAGGCATCTCCTCACCCTCAGCATTAACTGCCGGGTTTGCCACAAACCCCGCCACTTGCTTTTAATACAGAGACCTGAAATTCACAGTCAGCCACCACTGACAGTCACATGTGCACTCCTCTACTTCTCAGGACACTGCTATGAAAACAGGAAATCTTTGATCAGCCTCCCTCCCTGGAGTACCCAACTATGTAGACTGTTCTTGTGAATCCTGAATGCTACATGCCCTCCTTCATTTTGCAGGAACCACAGTCTTTTTCATTTGCTGACTCCACCATCACAGGCACTTTATCCCCTCACTAGACAAAGGATTTGCTTCTATCTGTTTCTGATAAGGTCCTGTCATTCCTTCTGAATTGCTTCACCACTTCAATCTGATGAGGACGTACTCTGTGGATAAAGATCGACTCAAGGGCCCTCCATCGGTCTTATGTTCCCCGGGTAGTTAATAAATATTCAATCCAAGCTGTAACGCTGGAGGAGAGAGGCCACAATCTTCCCATGCGCAAGACTTACCGTAAATGCCAAATTAAACAAAAGCCATGGGGTAGGGTTCTGAGATTCCAGCACAAAGCTAGGCGGTGGGAGACGAACACCCTAAAAATGTCCCCTCAGTCTCCATCCATCATGGATCGCCTCCCTAGTGCTGCCGTATTCATGGTCCTCATTTAAAATCTGACACATGCTCACACCACCTGCCTTCTTGTTTACTAACCAATTAGTCTTGCGACACGTCCCAGTGCTATTGAATGGCACGCCTTTCTCAAGTAAAGAAAAATAAGATATGATTTTACCTCTTCCAACAATTCACTTTTTCATTCAAGTAAACGTTTTTTTAATTAAAAGAGAACTCGTGTGTTACTGCCACAAATTAAAAACCAAGAATGTGAACATAGAGGGACAGTAGCTATAAAAATAAAAGCAACCTCAACAAAATGTGAGTCATCTTGCTAAGATCCCACTGCCAGCCTGAGGCCCATCTCTCCCTTTAATACAACGGAGACTGGAAAATTTTCATTAAAGGTAAACTATCACCAAAATGAAAATATCCTCTTAAGGTAATCAGGAGGCTCGTAAGAAAAAACGAAAGGCTGATCATTTCCATGCTCTGTGATTGTAGATTATTTTAATCCTTTTTTTAAAACCTAAACTCATTGCAATGACCCCCAATGAAGTCACACTGCATATTGAGGACATACATATCTGGGGACATGTAAGGAGACAGTGGGGCAAGAAGGACACCTGGGGGGAACTGGCCACTGTTTTCCAGCCACAGCCCCTTGGTTTGCTAAACCCGGAGGCAGTAAAGCAATCAGCAGCTTGCCTTGCTGAGTGAGAGAACTGGAAACTCAACGTTAACTTCCAGGGCAAATTTGCCTACAGGAGAAAAAGCCCACAAACCTATTTCACTGCTTACTCAGGGCATGATAAGCTTCAGGGTAAGACAGATATGTAGATTCCATGATTTGGGAGCTGAGTCTCAGTTGCCCCATCTGTAAAGTGGGAATAAAAATACCCTTCTTGGAAGATGATTATAAATAATATGTATGCAACATCCAGCACGCTGCCAAGCACCTCATCAGACCTCAGTAAATACCAGTCATTATTCTTCCATTTTTCCTATACTGAAAAATGGCAAAGCAAAGCTAAAGAAGTAATAGATTTTTCCTATACTGAAAAATGGCAAAGCAAAGCTAAAGAAGTAATAGAAAAAAAAAAAAGGAAGTCAGAGAGATGCACTTGAAATACAGACCTGTGATCTGTGGCTAAACTCTCTGAGTCTCCAGTTTCACATACATGAAACAGCATAAACATGTCAAGTTTTATAATTAACATTAATAACTATACCTTTTCCTCTAACACATATATATGGGATCTAGGAAAATGATATTGATGAACCTATTTGCAGGGAAGGCATGGAGGTGCAGATGTAGAGAATGGACTTGTGGACATAGTGGGGGAGGGAGAAAGTGAGATGAATGAAGAAAATAGCATCAACATATATTCGCTATCAGGTGTAAGCTGGATAGCTGGGGAGAAGTTGCTGCGTAACACAGGAAGCCCAGTCTGGTGCTCTGTGGTGACCTGGGGGCGGGGGAAGGGTAGGGGGCTCAAGAGGGAGGGAATATATGTATGTACTTCTTCAGTTGCTAGGTCATGTTCGACCCTTTGGGATCCCATGGACCGAAGCACGCCAGGCTTCCCTGTCCTTCACTGTCTCCTGGAGTCTGCTCAAACTCATGTCCATAGAGTTGGTGATGCCATCCACCCATCTCATCCTCTGTTGTCTCCTTCTCCTCCTGCCTTCAATTTTTCCCAGCATCAGGGTCTTTTCCAATGAGTTGATTCTTCGCACCAGGTGGCCAAAGTATTAGAGCTTCAGCTTCAGCATCAGCCCTTCCAATGAATATTCAGGGTTGATTTCCTTTAGGATTGACTGGTTTGATCTCCTTGCTGTTCAAGTGACCCTCAAGGGTCTTCTCCAGCACCACAGATTAAGAGCATCAATTCTTTGGTGTTCAGCCTTCTTTACAGTCCAACTCTCACATCTGTACATGATGCCAATTTGTACTGTTATATGGCAGAAACGAACAGAACATTGTAAAAATTTAAAAAACAAAAAAACGTTTCAAAAACCAACAATATGATTGGATAGTGGATAGTTATGAAGTAACCCAGAACCTAGAGAATATGAGCTGATTCTCTGTCTGCAGTTAAACCAGTCACAAATACAAAAATCCTGCTTCACAAAGCCAATGGATTTTCTGATCTAAGTGTATGAATTCCTTCAAAAGATTTCTGGGTGTACACGATGATCTGCTAATCTTACTTTACGCAGTGAGCTTTGTTAGTGCATTTAAAATGCATCTCTTTCTGGATTTAGCACTGTAGATCTTGCCTTCTGGGCAATTTTTGAGTTAAATATGAAAGCACAATTTAAGGATAGAATCTGAGCAGTAAAGAGAGTAGAAAGTGGTGGATAAGGACTTTACCGCCTACCGTGTGTGTTGCAGCAGCTGAGACAAAGCCTGAAGGATCCAGGGTATTTCTAGCAGCCTTACTTCATGAGAGGTCTACCCTCCTTGCCACGCCACCAAAGGCTCAGGCAGGAAGTCCCCTCACTGTTCATTACAAAAGGGACTCTGTATAATATGCTGAACACATAGTTCCTTCAATTATTATATATTTATTATATAAAATGTAGTGTGCCCACTCCTAGAGAAAGAAACCCAAGTGTAATCATGGCACTTACTACTTCACGTTGATTTTCATCCAAATGTCCATGGAGGACGCCAGCGTTGGCGGTACATATGGCTATTATAGGTCTGCCCTGCAGGGCTCACCTGGATGGTGCGATGTATGTGTGTGTGTGAGTTAGCTACTGACACAAAAGGAAAAATGGGGAGTGAGCTGCCTCATGCACTAGTGGCCAAGCGCAGCCTCTCAGTCCTGTGTCTCTTTGGTTATGGTGGGCAGTGAGTATGTGCATGCTACTTCACTTCAGTCATGTCCAACTCTTTGCGACCCTATGGGCTGTAGCCCACCAGGCTCCTTTGTCCATGGGGATTCTCCAGGCAAGAATACTGGAGTGCGTTGCTATGCCCTCCTCCAGGAGAGCTTCCTGACCCAGGGATCGAACCCACATCTCTTATGTCTACTGTATTGGCAGGCGGGTTCTTTACCACTAGCACCACCTGGGACGCACTGAGGTGGGCAGAGAGTTCCCCTAAAATCTGGAACCTGTTAATATGTAACATGGCAACAGGGACTCAGATATAACTAAGTCTACAGAACTTAAAACAGAGATTCTAATGGAATACACACACACACACACACACACACACACACACATCACCATCATCATCATCATCATCATTGCCAGGAGATGGGATGATTGGACACAGCTGATGATAACTATCGCAACAACTAACATAGTTTTCCATGTGCTTCCTCTGCGACCATACATTGAGCTAAATGTTTTCCATCAATAATCTCACTGACGCCTCATAACAAGCAACAAGATAAGTTTGTACAGCAGCAATGTATCAACTGACCTGGCTTACTAATTACTATGAGCTGTCTGCCTCTGGGCACATACAGGGGTAGCGATTCCTGACCCTCTGAGGTCTGGCAGTTCTTGATGACCCATGTTGGCCAGTGAGCTGTGAGCAGAACTGATGCGGATCGCTTCTTGGCTGAGAATTAATGTTGTCACTGTACTCTCTGGAAGACTCTTTCCCCTCTGCTGAAGTGACCAGTGATAATTTATATGTTGGTTTTCCCATAAATCTGGGTCCTAGAGTGTGTCTGACATAGTCCATAGTCCATGAAGTTAATGGAAAGAACTGTGCTGGAGAAGACTCTTGAGAGTCCCTTGGACTGCAAGGAGATCAAACCAATCAATCCTAAAGGAAATGAACTCTGCATATTCACTGGAAGGACTAATGCTGAAAACCCAATACTTTGGCCACCTGATACAAAGAGCCAACTCACTGGAATAAACCCTGATGCTTGGAAAGATTGAAGGCAAAAGGAGAAAATGGTGGCAGAGGGCAAGATGTTTGGATACCATCACCGACTCAGTGGACGTGAATTTGAGCAACTCCAACAGATAAAGGACAGGGGAGCCTGGTGTTCTGCAATCCATGGGGTCACAAAGAGTCGGACACGATTTAGCGACTGAACAACAACTGAAGACCTTTGTTGTTTGAAGCTAATGAACCATGGGGCTGATTGTCTTTGTAACATATCCCAGCCCACCCTAACTGGAACACAGTGATACTCATCTACTTCTTAAAAATGCCAAAATGAAGTTCAGAGAGGTCATGCAACTTCTTGAGGTCAATGATGAAGAGGCAGACCCAGTATTTGGACTCCTGCAGTCTGATGCCAGGTTCTTTCACCTTAATCACTACACGGAACTAAATGTGTGAATGCACGACCCACTGGGCCACTTGGTCATTTCTTAAGAGTTGTGAGATTCTTGCATACACATGCATATAGTACGCATGTCCCTGAAATATGAAATGAACGCTCCCACAACTTCTAGTCCAGCCATTCCAAGACTCTTTGGAAGCAGCAAGCAGGAAGTTAAGGAAATTTACACCTGCAGATACATCCTGTCTCCATTTTCTAAAAAGATTCCTGGCATGCATGTAAATATCCTCTGAATTTACGATGAAGAGGCCCCCAGCTAGGCACAATAATTTAGCTTTTTAAGTTGAGAACTGCTTTGTGAAATAATCCTGTCGAACTCTCCACTAAATGAGTTACAAACCAGCCACGTGGGGCTTTTCATTGAATTTACTCATGAAAGCTATAAAGGACAATTGTCTCTGAAACAGGTACATCAAATACAGGCCTGCTACTGTGTAAATGCCTGAAATTCTACACCACCTACACACACAAAGAAAATTAGCTTTCGATTGAAAGGAGGAACTGTCGGAAAACCCCAGGGGAGGAAAAAGAAACAACAGAAATGAAAGGACATCTACAGGCAAACCCAATGGTTCAGGCCATTTGGATAAAGACTTTCTAGCCTGAAAGGAAGAGAAGAGTACAATTTCCAAAGATCATGAGAGATAATTGAACCAAATCAAACGGAAAGCAGTTGCTCTTGAAATCTGAAATAAGGAGGGTTTTAAATATGCCACGTGGATGTAAAAATAAAAGTTCTTCATACTCCATTTTAAGTAGTATTTAAGGCAGGGCAACCACTCCAGTATTCTTACCTCGAGAACCCCATGGACAGAGGAGGCTGGAGGACTTCAGTCCATGGGGCTGCAAAGAGTCAGACACGACTGAGAAACTAAGCATAGCACATTGCTGGAAAAAATGGCAACATGCACTCAGCACTTTGATTCTTCTCTCAACTGTCATTATTCCAGTTGTCTCTTTTCTCTTTACTTCTATGTTTTCACTTAAAAAAAAAAAAGTATTCTTAACCAAGACTTAGAGATAATTTTCAGTCTGCCAAATACCTTTAGAAGAAGGGGAGTGAATTGTAAGCCCAGTCATTACTGATATTTTTCATCAACTCATGAGGTGGTAAGAGGCACCTCATTGTTCTAATCATTTTTGCCAAACACTATCAGAGCACGTTTGTTTTTTGTTGCTGTTGTTTTCTTTTGTAGTGATATTTCAGCTGTGTGCTATGGTTCTGCTGCGGTAGTATAGCCAGTACTTGGTTTGATTTCATTTTTAATGTAAATAGAGTGATAGAAAGACATTATATCTCTCAATCAATGTAGTAACCAATTCCAATGTGCTTAATCACTCAGTCATGACCAAATCTTTGCCATCCCATGGACTGTAGCCCGCCAGTCCTCTGTCCATGGGATTCTTCAGGCAAGAATACTGGAGTGGGTAGCCATCCCCTTCGCCAGAGGATCTCTTGACTCAGGAATCAAACCCGGATCTCCTGAATTGCAGGCAGATTCTTTACCAACTGAACCACCAGGGAAGCCCAACTGATTCCAATAAATATCCTCAACAGATAAAAGGTTGATGAAGAAAAGGATATTTATGTATTCCCTAGGAGTGTGGGCCCACGGATAATATTTTAAAGATGTTTTTGAGGGGGGTACCACATGGCTTGTGGGATCTTAATTCCCTGACCAGGGACGGAACCCATGCCTCCTACACTGGGAGCACAGTGTTAGTCACTGGAGCACCAAAGAAGTCTTCAGATTACTTCCTAATTACTGGACTAGCTTATACTGGGGAGAGCTGCCATTTATCCCATGATCAACCTTACTGTCATCAAAGATGGGACACTCTGCCATGAAGTGTCACCCCACACAGTGTAAAGGGCTTTGTCAATATCATCAGTCTGGTGCTCTGGACATAATGAGGACGTCAAATCTAATCCTGCAGAAACATGCACATAAACCTTCATTTTGAAATGTTCTACAAGGAAACTGTCCAGGACGCTTCAAAAATATCAATGTTGTAGAAGATTAAAAAATGGTGGAGGGAACTCCTCTTGTGGCTCAGTGGTAAAGAATCTGTCTGCCAATGCAGGAGGCACAGGTTCAATCCCTGGTCCTGGACGATCCCACATGCCTCGGAGCAACTAAGCCTGTGAGCCACAAGTATGGAACCTGTGCTTGAGGGCCCATGAGCCACAAATGCTGAACCCATGAGCCCAGCCACTGAAGCCTGTGTGCCCTAGAGCCTATGCTCTGCAACAGGAGAAGCCACTGCAAGGAGAAGTCAGTGAACCACAGCGAAGAGTATCCCTGCTCACTGCAACTAGAGAAAAGCTCGCACAGCAACGAAGCCCCAGCACAGACAAATATATAAATAAATCTATTTTAAAGATCGTGGAGGGACATTTCTAGGTCAAAGGTAAGGAAGAAACAAGATAATCAGATGGAATTCATATTCCTTAATTGGATCCTGGACTAAGGTAATAATAACTATATTCTTATTATATAAGAAAATAACTTGTTTTTAAGAGATGCATAGAGAAGTCTTTAGATGTAAAATGTTCACAGTGTCTTTACTTTTCAAATAGGGTAATATATACAGCAACAGCTAGAACTGGACATGGAACAACAGACTGGTTCCAAATCAGGAAAGGAGTGCATCAAGGCTGTATATTGTCACCCTGCTTATTTAATTTATATGCAGAGTACATCATGAGAAATGCTGGACTGGATAAAGCATAAGCTGGAATCAAGATTGCCAGGAGAAATATCAATAACCTCAGATATGCAGATGACACCACCCTTATGGCAGAAAGAGAAGAAGAACTAAAGAGACTCTTGATGAAAGTAAAAGAGGAGAGTGAAAAAGTTGGCTTAAAACTCAACATTCAGAAAACTAAGATCATGGCATCTGTTCCAATCACTTCATGGCAAATAGATGGGGAAACAATGGAAACAGTGAGAGACTTTATTTTTGGGGGCTCAAAAATCAGTGTAGATGGTAACTGCAGCCATGAAATTAAAAGATGCTTGCTCCTTGGAAGAAAAGTTATGACCAACCTAGACAGCATATTAAAAAGCAGAGACATAATTTTGCCAACAAAGGTCCATTTAGTCAATGCTATGGTTTTTCCAGTGGTCATGTATGGAGGTGAGAGGTGGACTATCAAGAAAGCTGAGAGCCAAAGAATCGATGATTTTGAACTGTAGTATTGGAGAAAACTCTTGAGAGTCCCTTGGACTGCAAGGAGGTCGAACCAGTCTATCCTAAAAGAAATCAGTCCTGTACATTCATTGGAAGGACTGGTGCTGAAGCTGAAACTCCAATACTTTGGCCACCTGATGTGAAGAATTGACTCATTTGAAAAGACCTTGATGCTGGGAAAGCCTGAAGGCAGGAGGAGAAGGGGAAGGCAGACAATGAAATGGTTGGATGGCATCACCGACCTGATGGACATGAGTTTGAGTCAACTCCGGGCGTTGGTGATGGACAGGGAGGCCTGACATACTGCAGTCCATGGGGTTGCAGAGTCGGACAGGACTGAGCAACTGAACTGAGTAACTGATACAGCGGAGAAGAATGTAGAAAGCATAGGTCATTGTCACAAAAGGTTAACAATTGTTTAATCCAGGTGAATATACGGGTCTTCAGTACACTTTAATTTTTTAACAGGTGTGCATTTAGAATGTTTGAAAATAACATTTCTTTCTCAAAAATTATTTTTATATTTTTTGCATCAAAAATCTGCACTACACTCTGCTGTATTTAAAATGGATAACCAACAAGGACCCACTGTATAGCACAGGGAACTCTGCTCAATATTATGTGCCAGCAGAAGGGGAGTTTGGGGGAGAATGGGTGGCTGAGTCCATTGGCTGTCCACCTGAAACTATCACAATATTGTTAATTGGGTATACTCCAATATAAAGGAAAAAGTTAAAAAAAAATAAATGAAAGCAGTAAAAACATGTCCTATAGTAGACTTCTATTTTTCACTTGCCCATCATGCCTCTGACTTCTAATATTAAGACTCCTTGCAGAGACCCGTTTCTCTTTTCCTGCAATCAGCTTATATGATGTGGTGGGGCTCATCTACAATCTGGCTTCTTGGGATGTGTGAGCCTCTGAGGTCTGGCCAGGACTTCTCTAGAACCACTGGAATGACGTTCTCTTTTTCACCAGGCTTCTGAGCTGGCAAGATGTACGTGTGCACCTGTTTGGTGGCCATCTTGCCATTGAGAACACAGCCAACACAGAGGACTGTGTCATTGCAGTAGGAGATATTCCTGGCAACATCAGTTGAGCATCTTGATTTCAGCCTTGCTCCAAACCTGCTATATATCTAGATGTTTCAGTCATATAAACCAATGCTTCTGTTTTCCTAATCGACTTCAAGGTGGGTATATATCATGGCCCACCAAAAAGATCTCAGAGTAATAGCGGGAGTCACAAATGTGTGATACACAAAGTTATGATGCAGAGATCATAACTGGCTTAATTTGTGCTGATAGTTTAACTCATTCTGTGGGCATCTTAGGAATTAACGAGGCTTCACTGATGGCTCAGTGGGTAAAGAAGCTGCCTGCAACACAGGAGACACAGAGATGCGGGTTCAATCCAGATCTGGAAGATTCTCCCAGAGAAGGAAATAGCAACCTATTCCAGTATTTGTGCCTGAAAAATCCCATGGACAGAAGAGACTGGCAGGTGATAGTCCAAAGGGCTGCAAAATGTCTCACATGACTGAGCGACTACACACACAGGAATGAATGATTCTTAGCTGTCTCTGCATGATAAAGAATGCCCTAAGAATGCAAAGTATACCGCTATTAAGGAAACAGTTGTTTCTCTCATCTTTCTTTCTGAGTGAACTGGGATTTTCCTGTTACTGTAAGATGAACACCTACAGCTCTCATCCATAGCACTTGATTCTAAATGTCTAAATTTATCACAACAGATTCATTATATTCAACAATGGATGTATAAGTCAATGCAACAGATTTCGAAGTAAACATAAATGTTTACTATTCAATACAGCTAATGCCTGTTTTACATATTGCACTGCATAATTTCACTCTGGAGAGTAAAACGTATCCCACTGTTTTAAATTCAAAAGCCCATTTTTAATCCATCTGTAGGTGCTTTAATTAGAAGAGAAAGAATTGCATGCATTCTCTACTATCTGTCTGCAAATTTCTCAAATCCCTATTTTACAGAACTTCCATAAGATTCTCCATTTGAGTGCGCAGACTCCTACGTAAATTGAGCATTAGTGAATAAAAATCTAGATGAGTTTTGCAGTGATGGCCAGCGAGAGTGCATCTGTTTTTGCTCCCTTTGAACTGCAGCAAACAGATGCACGATTACAGCAGCAAATATTTATCATCCTGAGCATCCACCATCGTTTGCTGTGTTATTCTTAAACAGAACAAGTTGGTGTCTTTAATCTAATGAGCACTATCAAAGGCGTGGAAGCGCTTCCACGCATATCATCGCAGCAAATTTTAGCAGAGCTCAAAGACACAAGGCAAGAGTTTTCTAAAATAAGTCAGGATGAAAAATGGGACTTGAAACATTTGAGTGTGATGTGAGGTGTCTTTGGTTCTTTTCCAAAGGGACAGAGAAAACTTAAATAGAGACAAAGATGCAGAGAACAAACATACAGACACCAAGCGGGGAAAGGGGCAGTGGGATGAACTGGCAGATTGGGACTGACACTGATACCGTGGATAAAACGGGTGACTCTTGAGAACTCAACTCTGCTCCGTGGTGGCCTAAATGGGAAGCAAAAAGCGAAAGTCGCTCAGTCGTGTCCAACTCTTTGCAACCCCATGGACTATACAGTCCATGGAATTCTGCAGGCCAGAATACTGGAGTGGGTAGCTCTTCCCTTCTCCAGGGGATCTTCCCAACCCAGTCATTGAATCCAGTTCTCCCACATTGCAGGTGGATTCTTTACCAGCTGAGCCACCAGAGAAACCCAAGAATATTGGACTTGGTAGCCTATCACTTCTCCAGGAGATCTTCCCCACCCAGGAATTGAACCAGGATCTCCTGCATGGCAGACAGATTCTTTACCAGCTGAGCTAAATGGGAAAGAAATACAAAAAAGAGGGGTATATGTATATGTATGGTTGACTCATTTTTCTGTTTAGCAGAAACTAACACAACTTTGCAAAGCAACTCCACTGCAACAAAAATATAAAAATAATAAATCAGGTAGTAGCACTAATTGCAAAAAAAAAAAAAAAAGGAACAGGGAATACAAGTCCCCCTTAGAATTAAAATGGAAATAAAGGCAAAGTAAACGCCAGGCAAGGAAGGAAAGATCTCAAACTTTTCAAGGAGGGGGAAACAACTCCCCACATAGTAAACACATGTGATTAAAATGCTAGATGACTGTACGATGAAAACACCTCACGTTGCACACATGAATGATGATAAAGGTTTTGTCTGATCGAGAACGGGATAGATGATAACTAGCTATAAGGCAGGTGCTCAGGAAAAAATACCCCAGATGGCACTAGGGTTCACGGCACTGCCATGGAATGATTTTTTTTTTTTCCTTTGCAAGACTATGACTCAGATTAAGGTTCTGACCATTGTGTATATTGCAGGAATACAGAGATGCAGAGCCTCTTTGTAGTTATGAGAAGTGACACCTACAAAGCCCTCATCAGGTGTCTCTCTGCTTGGGAGTACTGTTCACGTAGCTTGTCACTTGAACATAAGTACATGATTCCCTTTTATCCAAGTAAGGTGAAGGGAAGACATTGGCTTCTAACACAGTGCATAACCTTTACCTGAGGAAGGAAGAATATGACCTAACATCCTCATCTGTTGTTGAAACTGTGGCCCAGTGGAAGATCTACTGGAGGCTTCAGGGGGAAAAAAAAAAAAAAAATTGTGGTTTGTCCCAGCCCATCCCCCTACCATCACTCATCAGGACCAGACTGACACTGCCAAGGTAGGTGAGGAGTCTCACCTCCAGGCAAGGGTGGAAGGACTTGGGGTACCTAGGGGTGGAAGGACTCTGGGTACCTAGGGGTGGAAGGAGTTGGGGAACCTAGGGGCTGTGTGGGAGTGTTGAATTTTAAAGGGCCTTCCTGCTGTTTTCACAGTTCCTGTCTCACTGAGGGCAAAATAATGAATGTGTGGTTTCATCACACTGAGAACATCACCTTTGCTGGACCTTAAAACTCCATCTAAAAGTCTACTGTCTCCTGGGAAAATTAATGTGATGGTGACATTGGGCACCATGCCTACCACACAGTAGGAATACACCATACATCACAGGACTCTGACTTAGTTATGCTCCCTTCTGACGGTCTTTTAGTATTTGTGATTGATTGATGATGTGAAAACACTCTACACCCCGAAATTCTATTTTTTAAAAAATTATACTATTGTTTTTATTTTTGACAGTGTAGATTTCTCATCTACTAAACCAGACTGCCAATGACACAATCGCCTTTCTTTACAAACGACTGCAGCCAACTCATTAGCCTTTACCGTTTTCCAATCCTATTATTTGTAGATTCCCCCACTTTTCAATGAGTAAATAAAACAAGCTGGGAATGAAACATTTATTTTGGCATCGCACCAACCTAATTAAACTGTGGTTTCATTAGGCGGTAGCAGGCTGCTGAAGAATAATGTAATTGACCTATTAAAAGTTACTACTTCAGTTCAGTTTTCTGAGCTACAGAAATTATGCTGTGATTTAAAATGCCTGGTTACCTTGACTAAACCAGCCAGAGAGCAAAGAACTGGGAGTTATAGAGAAGAGGGAGAACCCAATTAGAAAGGAGACAGGTAAAAAGATGCCCCCCCCCACCCCATCACAATTATTTGGAGGAAAGCAAAAAATGTAAAATGGGAGCTAAAAGGATTCTAGTTATTTCCTCCAATGACTAAATATTGTTCCCACAGGGAAGTTAGTGTCAGACGCTCTCGCAAAACTCAGCAGTGAGATGATCTAACAAGCAGACGTTTGTTCTCTGTCCAGCATCATTCGACTTGTTTGGAATCCACAGGCCAACGGCTTGTAAACCATGCATCCAGGTGAAGGTAACACTCCTGACTTTGAGGCTGTGCATGTGTTCCAAGTTGGCCAATCAAAGTATCGGAGGTCCCTGACCACAGTGATTGATTCATGCCAGGACCAATCAGAACTTCTGCACTTCCGGGCAGGCACGGCCGAGAGAGGAGACCTCCATTTCCCGTCTGACGTTCGGAGTGCAGAATGCTGGTCTCTGCTGGTAGTGATTAGCCCCAGGTCTGTAGGTGCCCATTATGCTACGAGAAAAGAGCAAAGAAATAACTCCAGAAAGAATGAAGAGGCTGAGCCAAAGGGAGAACAATGCCCAGCTGTGGATGTGACTGGTGATGAAAGAAAAGTCCGATGCTGTAAAGAACAATATTGCATAGGAACCTGGACTGTTAGGTCCATGAATCAAGGTAAATTGGAAGTGGTCAAACAGGAGATGCAAGAGTAAACATCAACATTTTAGGAATCAGTGAACTAAAATGGACTGGAATGGATTAGTGTAATTCCGATGATCATTATATCTACTACTATGGGCAAGAACCCTTTAGAAGAAATGGAGTAGCCCTCATAGTCAACAAGAGTCCAAAATGCAGTACTTGGTTTCGATCTCAAAAATGACAGAATGATCTCTGTTCATTTCCAAGGCAAACCATTCAATATCACACTAATCCAAGTCTATCCCCCAACCATTAATGCCAAAGAAGAGGAAGTTAAACAGTTCTATGAAGACCTACAAGATGTTATAGAACTAACACCCAAAAAAGATGTCTTTTTCATCATATGGGACTGGAATGCAAAAGTAGGAAGTCAAGAGATACCTGGAGTAACAGGCAGTTTGGCCTTGGCATATAAAATGCAGCAAGGCAAAGGCTAAGAGAATTTTGCCAGGAGAACGCACTGGTCATAGCTAACACCTTTCAATAGCACAAGAGATGACTCTATACGTGGACATCACCAGATGGTCTATACCAAAACCAGACTGATTATATTCTTTGCAGCCAAAGATGGAAGAACTCTATACAATCTGCAAAAACAAGACTGAGAGCTGACCATGGCTCAGGTCATGAACTCCTTATTGCCAAACTCAGACTTAAATTGAAGGAAGTAGTGAAAACCACTAGAGCATTCAGGTATGACCTAAATCAAATCCCTTATGATTATAAACTAGAAGTGACAAATGGAGTCAAAGGATTAGATCTGATAGACAGAGTGCCTGAAGAACTATGGACAGAGGTTTATGACATTGTACAGGAGGCCGTGGCCAAAACCATTCCCAAGAAAAAGAAATGCAAAAAATCAAAATGGTTGTCTGAGGAGGACTTCCAAATAGCTGAGAAAAGAAGAGAAGCAAAAGGCAAAGGAGAAAAGGAAAGAAATATCCATCTGAATGCAGAGTTCCAAAGAATAGCAAGGAGAGATAAGAAAGCTTTCCTCAGTCATCAATGCAAAGAAATAGAGGAAGACAACAGAATGGGAAAGACTAGAGATCTCTTCAAGAAAATTAGAGATACCAAGGGAACATTTCATGCAAAGATGGGCACTATAAAGGACAGAAATGGGATGGACCTAACAGAAGCAGAAGATATTAAAAAGAGGTGGCAAGAATACACAGAAGAATTATACAAAGAAGATCTTCATGACCCAGATAATCACGATGGTGTGATCAGTCACCTAGAGTCAGACATCCTGAATGCAAAGTCAAGTGGGCCTTAGGAAGCATCACTATGAACAAAGCTAGTGGAGGTGATAGAATTCCAGCTGAGCTATTTCAAATCCTAAAAGATGATGCTGTTCAAGTGCTGCACTCAATGTGCCAGCAAATTTGGAAAACTCAGTAGTGGCCACAGGACGTTGCCAACATTGCATTGCCGACAAAGGTCCTTCTAGTCAAAGCTATGACTTCTCCAGTAGTCGTGTATGGATGTGAGAGTTGGACTATAAAGAAAGTTGAGAGCTGAAGAATTGATGCTTTTGAACTGTGGTGTTGAAGAAATCTCGAGAGCCCCTTAGACAGCAAGGAGATCAAGCCAGTCAATCCTAAAGGAAATCAGTCCTGTACATTCATTGGAAGGACTGGTGCTGAAGCTGAAGCTGAAGCTCTGATACTTTGGCCACTCAATGCAAAGAACTGACTCATTAGAAAAGACCCTGATGATGGGAAAGATTGAGGGCTGGAGGAGAAGAGGAAGGCAGAGGATGAGATGGTTGGATGGCATCACCGACTCAATGGACATGAATTTGAGCAAGCTCCAGGAGTTTGTGACGGAAAGAGAAGCCTGGCGTGCTGCAGTCTAAGGGGTCACAAAGAGTGACTCATGGGGATGTGACTGAGCGACTGAACTGAAGTAAACTGAGGGAGAACCCACTTAAGAACAGCGTTAGTTCGAGGGAGAGGTGGGGTGACAGAGAGGAGACAGAGCAACAACCATGGAGGACACTCCTTCCCACGCCATAATCTCGGCAGTGCTCCCTGCGTGCTTGGAACCTCTGTTCTAGGTCTGGACCATCTCTGTTCGTGACTGAGTTTCTCAAGCCTCTATCACCAGATGTCTTTCCTAAAATCACTCCAATCCCCTCATCCTGTTCATTCACGTCCTCCTTTATTCAGTATGTTTCATTTGCCCTGTGTGTTCCAGGCCATATACAGTAGAAAGCAGCACACACGTTCCATGACTTCATGAAGCTTAGGTCTGATCAGTTATTGGTAAAATGATCACACACCTAACCGGAGAGTTGCAAGGTGCTCTAGGTACCTCTGAGGGACGATCTAATGCAATGCAGGATTGGGGGGTAAGTCAGAGAAGGACTCTCAGAAGAGGGGGCGCTGATGTGGGGATACGAAGACTGAGACGGGGCCAGATACTGACCAGGGGAGGAAGCAGGACGGAGCAGTGCTGCCGACAGAGAAGCAGGATGTGGTGGACTAGTCAGAACTCGGCGCTGAGGAGCAGGGACCGAAGATGAGAGAGTAAGGCAGCAACAGACGCGGAAGGAGGTGACTCTAGCCTCTTTCTTTAATCACAGTATAATTGATATACCATGGCGTGTTGGTTAACGCCATACATTAATATTTATGGATCGGTCATAAGGACACATCTATCCTCTCCCTCTCAAACCTACTTTCCACCCCCCATCCCACCCCTCCAGTTCATCACCGAGCCCTGAGCCCAGCTCCCTGTGCTAAACAGCAGCTTCCCACTAGATCCCTGTTTTACACACGGTCGTGTACACGTGACCATGCTGCTCCCTCAGCTCATCCCACCCTTACTTCCCCCACTGTGTCCACAAGTCCATGTCCATTCTCTGGAGGTGACTGTATTCTCAACGCCAAGAGGAGACATCAGAAATGATCATCCCATCATCAAAAGAGACCTTTTCTCTGGGGATGGTGGTCAGTAGACTGGTTTGTCTGTACATGGATGGTACTCTTTCATGACATCCACAGCTAGAGATATTGTGAGGGGTGATTATTTATGACAGTGGGGCAAGGGTTGACTTCAGATGTCATCACTTAAGTAAATTGATGTGGTAATCCCTCATTAAGGAGGTCCAGGATCAGTGGGTTCAAGAACTTTTTAATCACCTGACTTTGACTTCCAAGGGCATCCCTAATACTTGAAAACTGGAGAAAAAAAATATTCTAACATTTTATGCAGCAAAGTCAAAATTAATAACTGCATAATTACATTTCTCCAAAATGCAACATTATGTCAGCATCATTAATTGTTAAATTTAGGAGTCATAACTATTTTATTACATTGGAAGACAAGCTGTAGACTATTTTTTTTCCCTCTTACAAGAATTTCCAAGTTTCTGTGATGATGGCTGATAAAGAGTAGCTAATCATAAATGAGTTATTCAAAGTGAATTTGCTTCAATAGCAAGATGATAAAAATCCTCTCAAACCTGTAATGTTATAAAATTGTGCTTTATATTGAATTTGGGTATATTTTAATATAACATATCTGTTTCTCAACCTTGACACTACTGATATTTGGTGTCAAGTAATCCTTTGTTGGGGGGCTTCCCAGTGGCTCAGTGAGAAAGAATCCAGCTGTCAATGCAGGAGATATGGGTTCGATCCCTGGGTCAGGAAGATCCTCTGGAGAAAGAAATGGCAACCCACTCTAGTATTCTTGCCTGGAGAATCCCATGAACATAGCCTGGCAGGCCACAGTCCACAGGGCTGCACAGTCAGACACAAATGAGCTACTAAACAACAACAATCCTTTTGTTGCGGGAGGGGCTGTCCTGTGCCAAGAAGAATGCAGAGCAGCTTCTCTGGCTTCTACCCAATAGATGCCAGCCACAACACTCCCCCCCAAGTTGTGACAAGTGAAAACATATCTCCAAACATTGCCAAATGTCTCCTGGGGATAGGCAGAGAACAGAAGTGCCTCCACTGAGAATGATCAGCTTTTTTGAACTCCCTGGGCAAACGAAACCCTTGCAAAGACTTGGATTGCATTAGCTGTATCATCCATCAACAGCTGCCTCCGGGAGGAGCATACCACCAAAGTTATGTGGATCTGGGACACACATCCAATTTTTAGAAAGTTCGAGCATCTCCAACAAGACCTCCCTCCAGGTGCAGGCGACCTCCGTGAACACAGCTGAGTAGCCCCCATGAGGAGGTAAGCGGGACGCATGAGAGAGGCCCCGTCAGTAGCTGGGGAAGCAATAGGTCACCGGTTTATGAGAAGACCACGTAGTATTTTCACAGAGAGTCCACGGGACCAAAATGGAAAGATCGATATCCGCCTTCTGCAAGGAAGGGCCCATCCGGACGTAATCAGCACCTGCCTGCTATTTGTTCCACCTCTGCTGGGCCATCAGGGTCCACACAAGGCTCAGAGGGCAGAGGGCGAGGCTTCCTTCACAAAGCAAGGGCCAGCAGGCCTGACGGAGGGGCCCCATGCCAGTTGCCAAGGGCAGACACACCATGCCAGTGTGCCTGCTAAGTTGCTTCAGTCCTGTGTCTATTTGTGACCCCATGGACTGTAGCCCACCAGGCTCCTCTGTCCACGGGATTCTCCAGGCAACAATACTGGAGTGGGTTGCCATTTCCTTCTCCAGGGGACCTTCCCAATGCAGGGTCAAACCTGCATCTCTTGAATCTCCAGGACTGACAGGCAGGTTTGTTTTTTTTACTGTTGCTCCACCTGGGAAGCCCACACCCCAACACCAAATAAAAAGTTTAAAAACAATTTTTTAAAGGGGGAGAAAAAAAGATAAAAAAGAAAATGACATTGGAGAAGCACCGAGGGTATCCTTTTAAAATTAGATTGTTTTTGACGCTCTTCATCAAAAGTAAAACATATTCTTCAAAAGACTTCAGAGATTTACTGCTGCAACGACTACTTTGAAGGAAGAAGGGCAAAAGTCTGACTATCTATATGATGTACGATGCAGGGAGCCCAAAGTCAGTGCCCTGAGACAACCTGGAGGGGTGGGGTGGGGGGGAGGTGGGAGGGGAGATTCAGGAGGAGGGGACACATGTATGTCTACGGCCGATTCATGCTGATGGGTGGCAGAGGCCATCGCGATATTGTAAAGAAATAGTCCTCCAATTAAAATAAATAAGTTAAATTTTTTTAAAAAGTCTGCAGTGCCGAGACAGGCAATTGGCTCTATTCACTTTAATCTTCTTCTTGCAAAACTTCAACTGGGTCCAGGTATCAGGTGAGACTTGGGCATGATAGGAAGGGGATAACAACACATGGGTCTGAAGCTTGGCTGCAGTGATGGGTCAGCTGTGTGGGTCTGGAGAACTCCCCGAGCATCTCAACTGGCCTGGCTCCTCAACTGGCCTCACTCTTGGAATGGCGATGAGCCCAAGGACACTCCCCTTGCTGGTGTGTGTTTGGGTTTGCTTCACATACGCCACTAAAGTGCTTCCAGAGGGGACTTGCCCTGGTGGTCCTGTGGCTAAGATTTTGCCTTCTGGTTCAGGGGATGCAGGTTCGATCCCTGGTCAGGGAACTAAGATCCCACATATCTTGTGCTGCTCCCCGAAAAATAAAACAAAACATAAAGCAGAAGCAACACTGTAACAAATTCCATAAAGACTTTTGAAGTGAAAGTGCTAGCCGCTCAGTCGTGTCCGACTCTTTAAGACCCCATGGCCTGTAGCCCACTGGGCTCCTCTGTCTATGGGATTCTCCAGGCAAGAATACTAGAGTGGGCTGCCATTCTCTTCTCCAGAGATCTTCCTGACCTAGAGATCAAACCCAGGTCTCCCGCATTGCAGCCATATTCTTTACCATCTGAACCACAAGGGAAGCCCAAAGACTCTTTTAAAAAAATATTTTAAAAAAAAGTGCTTTCACAAAGAGTGGTCCTTCAACAAGGTCCTTATTACTCACCCTTCCTGTGCCATTTCTGACTTGATATTATTGAGAAAACTTCATTTCTTTCTCTTTTTTTTTGGTATATGTGTGTTTATGAATGGGAACATAAGGGATTATGTCTCAGGAAGCTTTTAACCTTGCTTGGTGTTTATTATTGTGGTTTTGCCCATCAGTGAGGCCTAATGATTAACTATTCGTTGACTACAGAATTAGGAAGTAGTATTCCTCTCTAGATAATTGCCGTAACTACATTATGACTCAAAATTACCTGAATACAGTTATCAACAGACTGAGGCAAAGTGGAGCTGTGATGGAAACAGTCAAACCACATAATTCTTTTAACAGGTGGACACTTCCATGAACCTATTCTTACAATATTGACTTTAAAAAGAATTAAGGGTAAAGAGCTTAGCGTAAAGCATTAAGAGATATGGAGGCAAAACCAAAGTAGAAGACAAGACATCATCATTTCTATAATCTCATTTTTGAGCAAAAGAAACATTTAGTAACCAGGAGTATATTTCAAAACGTATTTTACATTGAATAAACATATACTTGTTATCCATTTGGCTTTGATCCTAATAAAAACCGGAAGAACCAACTTGAAATAGGGATATTTCCTTTCTATCTGTATTTCTGTGTGTTTCTCTCTTTCTGTTTCTCTTCCTCTTTTTCTCCCTCTCTTTGTCTCCCTCTGTCTCTCTTTCCCACAAAGGCCCCACACATTCTTCTGTTTCCCACACTGTGTAAGGCTCAGGAGAGAATGCGGGTGCTTATTAAATGCAAAGAACAGCTTCATTTCTACCATGGATCTTTATTTATTTCTCTTAAACGCCCTTAGAAGCACATCAGTGCTCCATTAACTGGCCAGCCAAGGACAGAGAGAAGAGAACACCATCCATCCATAAGGTAATGAATCAAGAAATACTATCTCCCTACTGTTGCATTCCAAGGACATCAGTGGGCTAACTTCCTCCTACCCTGCTCTCAGACCCATTGACCATCAAAGGCTAGAATTCTTGTGTCCCTGAGAAACAGTGTTTTTTTGCAAGGGCCTGAAAAGTTTTCAGAGACCCTTGGGTCCCTCCATGAAGACTAACTGTCTTGTGTAATATCCTGCACTGCTCAGAATGCAGGTAACTTCTTGCTTCATATGTTTGTCTCCACCATTCTACTGTAAGATTCTTAAGGACAAAGACATCATCTCATTTTTGTTGTTGTTTTAACATGGAGAAGAAATACAACAAATGGCTCGTAAAGGAAAGGATCCCTCGAGTGACATTCTTCATGACAAAACCTGCCCTTGACCAGCTAGGTAACATTGTCTAGGTAACTCAGCTAAGTTTCAGTCTTCATATTTATAATACGTTGATAACAACAGTCCTTTCTGATCCAATAGTTGGTTTCCCTTTTCTTCCAGGAGGGTAGAAGATTTCACGTGACTAGTTCCAGCCAGTGAGATACGGCCAAAAGTATGTCACTTCTTGGCCAAAGCACTTACCTGCAGGTATGAGAATTTCAGGCAAAATCTCCCTGTTTTGTTTATAAATAAGTAGGTTCTTTACGAATAAAGCCACTGGGACTGATAGGCCAACACCTGGAGCAGAGCTTCCCTAGAGAGTGGTTCAGACCCTCAATTATTTCTTTCATGAGAAAGAAAGAAATCTGTGTTGAGTTAGGCCATTGAGATTTCAGGTTTGTTTGTTACTGCAGCATAGCACGACCCTCCTGTACTGATCCAGAGCAGAGGGCTGGAAGGAAGATGAAAGGAGAGAAGACACAAAGCTGGGCCAAGTACTTAAATTTCATAAGCTATTACTGCCCAAGATGAAGCACCACTGATCCAAAAGTCTAAATATTTGCTTTGAATAAGGACTAAGCATCACACCTGTGAAACCACGCAGTGACTATTTGGTTTTACTTTGTGCGTATTAGTTGCTCAGTCATGTCCGACTTTTTGCAACCCCATGGACTGTAGCCTGCCAGGTTCCTCTGTCCATGGGATTCTCCAGGCAAGAATACTGGAGTGGGTTGCCATGCCCTTCTCCAGAGGATCTTGCTGACCCAGGGATCAAACCCTGGTCTCCTGCATTGCAGGCGGATTCTTTACCGTTTCTTGTAACAGGTGCACTCCTATGTCCTAGCAGCTACTACAGTCATAGCGCGAAAGAATGGGAGTGGTCCTGATCCCTACAGTCATTCAGAGACCTAAGGACCTCACCATTTTCAACATACAGTTTCCAAGGTCAAATGGGTGTCAACCAGAGGATGGGGGAAGGGAGAGATATGGAGGATCGCAGAGGGGGCTTCTATGGGCCAGTTCGGGCAGTGACACCTGCCACTTCTTCCCACATTTCCCTGGGTGGGACTCAGTCACGTGTCACAACTTACATAAAAGTGCTAGTTGCTCAGTCTTGTCTGACTCTTTGTGACCCCATGGACTGTAGCCCCCACCAGGCTCTTCTCTCCATGAGATTCTCCAGGCAAGAATACTGGAGTGAGTGCCATTCCCTTCTCCAGGGAATCTTGCCAACCCAGGGATGGAACCTGCATCTCCCGCATCATGGGCAGATTTTTCCTACCGTCTGAGCCACCAGGAAAAGTCCACTCACATAAAAGGTGTGCTGCAAATTTTGTCTCCCTAGATGGGCAGCTGTTTGTCACTTGTTTGAAATGTGCTGAAGAAGAAGAGCACAAATTATTAGCAAATAACCAACCACATTGCCACAGTATCCTTTAATATTTTTGGAAAGCAATTTCCCAACAGCTGAAATCTTTGCCTTGGCTTAACACCCCCAGCTCCCCTGCACACACACATTGTGGACATATCCTTTCTTCTAATTATAGTAAAAAAAAAAAAAAAAACCATTGCCTTTTTTATTCAGTACAGAAAATATCCTTCAACAAAGGTTGAGTTCAGTCATCACCTCCCTCCCCTGTCAACTGAAATAGGAACAACCCCCTAGAAGCTGATATTCCTTCCCAGTTTTAGTTCGAACAAGATTCTAAGTAAAGCTCCCTTTCATGTTCCTTTAGAAAGCATACATGCACACCAAAGTACAAGACAGAACTGTATCATTTCAATGTCCTCCAGTGTTTAGGACCTTTATGAGGATGTACAGTGGAGAATGCATTTAAATTTGAAGAAAATATAAACACACAAAGACCAAATGGCATGTATATGCTTAATCAGGCACTTAATTGCTTTTAGTCACTGGGATGTAATTATTTTTATTAGTTATGATATTACATAGAGAAAATGACTCAGAGGAAAACATTAGACTGCATCTTCCTAAAGGAAGATGGAATGGGTTGAATTCTGGCCTGATCACCTTAGAGAGGGGCTGGGGACCCCTGTATCTGTCGAAAAGTGACTACCTATGGGATTCCTGCTGCTGCTACTTGTAAGAAGATATGGACAGAAAACCCTGGCAAACCTAGATCCACCCCCTTAATCACATCTCACATTGCTCTCTCTTCTGGTCTGAAACTTTCGACAGTGAGCTGGTACTGGGGTCAAGATGCCGTAAAAGCAGAGAACACCTGTCATGTTCACCAGGGCAGACCGGGGCAGAGCTGAACGACGTCACTAACCAGAGCAATGGGCACCGTTTCAGCCAAGAGTCATGGGAGTCAGCACCACCTTCTGCTAAACCCATTCTACAGATGGGGAGACTGAGCCTTAAGAGTTGAGTGACTTGCCTCTGATCCCACAGATAGGCCTTCAGTGGGGCCAGAATGGAAACCAAAGCTTCCTCAAGCACAACAGTATATTCTGTCTGCCAAAGAGTTAAAATGCTCAAGAAGGAAAGTTTCACAGACAGAGTGAGAGAGGCGCTGGCTGGCTGACAACAGCGCCGTCTGTCCAGACACCCATGGGAGGTGTCTTTTATTTTTTCACTTTATTTTTGAAAAAATCCTATTGGAGTATAGTTGATTTACAATGTTGTGTTAGTTTCAGGTGTATAGCAAAGTGAATCAGACATACACAGACACACACACACTCTTTTTTTAGGTCCTTTTCCCATATAGATCATTACAGAGTTCCCTGTGCTATAGAGTAGGTCCTTTTTAGTTATCTATCTTAAATGTAGTAGTGTGTATATGTTGGGCTTCCCTGGTGGTTCAGCAGTAAAGAATCTGCCTGCCATGCAGGAGACCCAGGTTCAGCCCCTGGGTCTGGAAGATGCCCTGGAGAAGTGAATGGCTCCCCACTCCAGTAGTTTTGCCTGGAGAGTCCTATGGACAGAGGAGCCTGGCAGGCTGCAGTCCACAGGGTCGCAAAGACTTGGACACGAATGAATGACTAACACACACGCTGTGTATATGTTAATCCCAGTTTCCCAGTTTATCGCTCCGCCCCTTTCCCAGCTGGTGACCACGGATTTATTTTCTACATCTGTGACTCTGTGTATTCTAGAAACAAGCTCCTCCGAGGAGTGAGCAAGCATTCTGGTGGAAGGTGACAGACATTCACAGACTGTCCCTGAGGACCCCTATCCCATCCGAGCTGGAAAAAAGGACAGTGGCTGGACTGTCCCTCCGACGCCAGTGGGTGTCACTACGTCCCCGCGGTGCGCAGAAGAGAAGCTGCCACAGACGGCCGCCGGTACTCCCCAGGCTCCCAGCGTCCCCGCCGCGAGCTCGGCACTCCGAGTCCCTTCCCGGGGCCATCTTCCCTGTGCCTGTCCCCGAGCGGAGACTCTGCCCGGGCTGATGACCAGCGTCATCATCACATTACCGAGAGTCTCTCTGGCTCTCCAAACGTGCTGCTTCCTCTGGGAGTTCAGACTACACCAAAAAAATCAAAATAAAAGATGGACAGGGAGATGCAGGATTATCAGCAATCTGGATACACATTGAATGAAATGAATCTGTTAAGCCTTTCTCAAGTCATAGCATGATTCCTGAGTATTCACTGCAGGAATGGCAGACTTTCTGCATTCCTGTTACTTAAGAGATGAACTGGGGGAAGGTTACATCTTTTTTTTTTTTTTTTGTAATTTATTTATTTTGGTTGGAGGATAATTACTTTACAATATTGTAGTGTTTTTTGCCATACATTCATATAAATCAGCCATGGGCGTACATGTGTTACATCTTTAAAGGGTTTCTCAGGTGACACTAGCGGTAAAGAACCCATCTGCCAATGCAAGAGGCTTAAGAGACTGCGGTTCCATCCCTGGGTTGGGAAGATCCCCTGGAGAAGGGCATGGCAACCCACTCCAGCATCCTTGCCTGGAAAACCCCACGGACTGAGGAGTCTGGGAGGCCTATGGTTCACAGGGTCGAAAGCAGTCAGATACAACTGAAGCGACTTAGCACGCATGCAGGCACAGTACACACATCTTTAAAACAAATGCTCAGGGCAGAAGGCCCCAGTCTGGGGCAGGAGAGATGTTCCCCCATTGCTTACATTTCAGGGGGAGAGTGTGGTGTCTCTGACGTCTGTGACTGCTACAGCCCCGCCCCCACGCTCCATGTCACTGGCCACTTTAACGTTATCTGCCTGAAGGGCACTGTCTGCATCCAGGTGACACGGACTGTGAAGTCTAGGGCGGTGGGACTCTCCAGGATCAGAGCTCCAGGGGGACGGAGGGGAAACTGAAATGCTGTCGTGTGTCTACAGGAGGAGGGAGTGTTGACCTGCTCTCTTAGCAGAGTGACCCCATCCAGATTAGAGTACACGGTCTCCGAGGAAAGGTGTTTATTTCATTCACTGCTAAGTCCCCAGCACACAGATGAGTGTTGGCAACACAGTAGGTACTTAATAAATATTTATGGAATTAACATCCATGGATGCAAAAGCAGGGAGATGTGAAAGTGTAGTTGCCTGTCTGGGAAAGAGCTAGCAGTGATGTCTGGCAGTGGTCCACACTAAATAATGTTGTAACGGATTATATGAGAGTGTGTGTTTATTTACATCTAGAATTAAATACAGATAGAGGTATATGCTGTTGTGATGGTTTAGTCACAAAGCTGTGCCTGACACTTGAGACCTCATCAACTGTAGCCTGGCAGGTTCCTACCGTCCATGGGATTTCCCAAGCAAGAATACTAGAGAGGGTTGCATCTCCTCCTCCAGGAGATCTTTCTAACCCAGGGACTAAACCCATGGCTCTTGTGTCTCCTGAATTGCAGGCAGATTCTATACCAAGGAGCCACCAAGGAAGCCCCATGATAGGTATAGTATATGTATAAAAAAGTAATATATACACAAACATATATATATTTACAAACATTCCCCTGGTGGCTTAGACAGTCTGCCTACAATGCAGGAGACCTGGGTTTGATCCCTGGGTTGGGAAGATCCCCTGAAGAAGGGAATGGCAACCCACTCCAGTATTCTTGCCTGGAGAATTCCACAGACAGAGGAGCCTGGTGGGCTACAGTCCATGGGCTGGCAAAGAGTCAGACACAACTGAACGATTCATTCACACACACATACACATACGTGTATTTAGGGTTGGGCTTCCCTGGTGGCTTAGTGGAAAAGATCCACCTGCCAATGCAGGAGACGCGAGTCTGATCGCTGCATCAGGAAGATCCCCTGGAGAAGGAAATGGAAACCCACTCCAGTATTCTTGCCTGGGAAATCCCACGGATAGAAGAAGCCTGCCAGACTACTGTCTATGGGGTCTCAAAAGACTCAGACACAACTTACTGACTAAAACAACAAGAACAATACTTAGGGTCAGGTCTGTCAGATCAGAGTCCAATCAGAGCTAGACATTCGGGAGGGGGAGGAGAGGGTGAGATGTATGAAAGAAGTACCATGGAAACTCACATTACCGTAAGTAACACAGCCAACGGGAATGTGCTGTGTGGCTCAGGAAACTCAAACGGGGCTCTGTAGCAACTTAGAGGGGTGGGAGGGGGCGGGAGATGGGAGAGAGGCTCAAAAGGGAGGGGATATATGTATACCTATGGCTGATTCATGTTGAGGCTTGACAGAAAATAACAAAATTCTGTAAAGCAATCATCCTTCTATAAAAAAAAAAATTTAAAAATTTAGACATTCTTATTATTTTCATGTGTACAGTTTTGATCCTATAAATAGATAAATTTTTAACCTTTAACATTTAAAAAGTAGCACCTACTCATTAAAGAATATGTGCAAAATACATAATTAGATATTTGACAATCTGGGACTTATGTTGTATTCCATATAGAGCTTGATACACACCACCTGTTTAAAATATTCATTATGAAATCAACTATTGCTATAAAGTGGTTCAATAAGTGATGCTGAGTCCCCACTATGTAGGTGATGCAACATTTTAAAAGGGAGCCATCGACCTTTATGGACAAATAAATAAAGAGGACGTTTGCTCAGTGTGCATTTGAGGAAAAATACATTTTGTGACATTTCATTTATATTTGAGTGAAACTGCATGCTTGTAAGTGCAAATGCAAAGCCAAAAATATCCAGCAAGGCGATCGCCAAACTGTTAAGAGGGCCGAGGAGTAGCATTGTGTTAGTAGTATACACAGTGATGATAATCACAATCAATCATAATAAAAGTGATTAATCAAACACTGCTGAGAGTTGTGAAAACTGAGAAAAGAACTATCCTCAATCAGAGAACCCACAAGGCTGACTCATGTTTCTCACATGCCCTTGTTAATAAATCCATTCATGGAGTATTTACCTAAAGTCTGCAATGACCCCAGCATGCCATAGGTGTGTTCCTCTTTCATCTTGTCATAAACATTCCCAGAAAAATGCTTCCCTCTATTCTATGAATTTAACAAGGCATGCCTCCAGGAAGTTCAGGGGAACCAGAAGATTCTCTATAATGCTCGGAGTATTGGTAACGATTCCTAGGGAACTAGAAAGCAACAGATCCTGGATTCTCTAGATCCAAGCCTCCCCTGTCTTCTCCACCACCCAACACACATACCCCCTGACTTGCATCTCATTAAAGCAGAAAGACTTAACCCAGGAAAGAAAAGGCATTGGAAACACACAGAATATAAAAACCACTCAGAGAACTGGGTCTTGGCCACAGATTACAGTCCCTTGATATTGATCCCAGATAGGAGAGCCTCCCAGGGTTAGATGTTTCTATTTTTCCGCAATGCTCCCCCCAGCATTCCCTGCAGAGTACTCCCTCCCTCATCACCCCTCCTGTCCTCCAGTCCCGCCGAGGATCTTCAGCCTCAGAACAGCAGCTCACATTATTAAGAAGAGCCTCTGACAATTTCTGAAGAGGCCTTGGGGGAATAGACCCTTTTTGTTTGTAGTTATCAAAACAAATTATGCGCTACGCGGCTGAGATAATGTTGACTGCCCATGCCCTCCCCGGGGCCCCGGAAACTCACAAATGTGAATTCCAGTCTTTTGTAGTGGAAAGGCCAGTGAAAAGTGCACACAGATCTGAATAGAGCCCACTCCTTAATGATCCAGGGGAGGAAATATTTAGAGAACAATGATGCTATTCTGAAAACGGGGTGTGCAGCGCCCCTGATTCATGAGCTACAGCAGTTACTGGATCACAGGCCCAGGAAGGAGGGTGTCCACCATTCAAAACTTCTTCCTCTCCCATCCCACCCTGAACCAAGGTGACCATCAAGAATGGCAGTTCAAAGTTCAGTTGGGGTTCTGAAAAGTAAAACAGCTACAAAGATCGAGGAAAAAATATTAGCATCGCCACACTTAAACAAATGCCGCATGACAGGCAATTTCACCATCTGCTCTAACTTTCCTGAGTAGGAAGTTGGCAGAAACTGCAGAATCATCTACATAGGACCGATAATTTTCAGCCAAGTCTAAATAAAAAGGTGCTTTGTCTTCATGGGTTGTTGAAAGAAGCCCAGGATATATAAATCAGCACTAAAACATGATCTCGGTGCCTATTTTCCCCATTAAATGTACATAAATTACATTTTGTCATTTTATATGTGTATTTATAAAGAAATTTAAGCTATATATATATAAATATATAGATATATAGAGAGAAGGATTTACAGGGACTTCCCTGGTGGTCCCACGGTTAAGACTTCGCCTTTCAATGCAGGAGTTGCAAGTTCGATCCTTGGCCAGGGAGCTGGGATCCCACATGCCCGTGGCCAAAAAACCAAGACATAAAACAGAAGCAGTATTGTAACAAATTCAATGAAGACTTTTAAAAATGATCCACATTAAAAAAAAAATCTTAAAACACAGATTTATATACATACCACAGTGAACTCTTTATATTTTCTGAGTCTTATTAGAGTGCAAATTGAATCAGTCATTCTATACATGTCCATCTTTTGTACAGAAAATACTCCATTCTGTCTGTTTTGATGTGTTTCAGGAGACGCCTGGGGTACACGGCTTTGCTTACACAGGCTTTGCTTATAAAGCAATAAAAACACTCATTTCCAGAAGGAAAGTGTATTTTACAATGAAGGGGGTGCAAAACACAGAGGGGATAATTTGTACAAACTGAAAAAATAAATCCACGGTCAATGAAACCATGTCCTTGTAGCCCACTTGAAGCTGCCTAATATATAACGGAATTAGTGTAGTCAGATTTCATTGAAACCCTGTGGCTCTGCGGGCCATTATTTAAACAGCTCCGTCAGTCATGAAGGAATACTTCAAGCGCATGACAACAGAATGCCATCAATAGTGAAGGTCGTCCTCTAAATCAGAAGAGAATGCGAAGGTTTCCTAACGACTTCTTCTCAAACAAATTACCGGCCGGCCGAACCGAAATGAATTTTATTATTGAGGACAAGTGAATTGTACAGTACTTATAGCAAACACATTAGAGGATTAAAATTGATTGAAGGAGATTGGATTTGAAAAGATATAAATAGGGAAGACATGAAAAATCTGCTCAAAATGAACTTATCAAAGCTGCTGTGGAATTCAGCCACTGGCCCATCACGTGTAGGTTTTGCTTCGGGTTCCACTGCAAAAATGGAGGGAAGAAACTGGGTTGTGGACGAAGGTCAAGCTGGTTTTGTGCAGAAGAGGTAGGATGGACCCCACCCCCACCCCCATAGAAAACAAAGAAGGTGGACACATAGGATTGACAGTCCCAGAGACGAATCCAGACTTCTCTTTTTCCTTAAATATTCATCTGCTTATTTGGCTGCATGAGGTCCTATCCTCACAGTCCTGGATAGGCTCTCCAGCTGTGGTCCTCGGGCTTAGCTGTCCCACAGCATGTGGGATCGTAGTTTCCCGACCAGGGATCAACCCGTTTCCTGACACTGGAAGGTGGATTCTTAATCCCTGGAAACCCAGTGAAGCCCCAAATTCAGACTTCTCTGTGTGTGTGTGGTGACTGCCACTTCTCAGAAGAAGTTTAGCTTAACTTCACCTCTGAGTCCTGTCTAGGATTCTTCAATCCATTCAGTCTTGGATTAGCCAGGTGACAATTCAGATAACTGATCCAACCAGTCAAACCTAAAGGAAATCAACCCTGAATACTCACTGGTAGGGCTGATGTTAAAATGGAAGCTCCAGTACTGTGACCACCTGATACAAAGAGCTCACTCTTTGGAAAAGACTCTGACACTGAACTGGAAAAGACTGAGGGCAGGAGGAGAAGGGGGTGACAGAGGATGAGATGGTTGGATGGCATCACCGGCTCAATGGACATGAGTTTGAGCAAACTCCGGGAGATGGTGAAGGACAGGGAAGCCCACTATACTCCAGTCCATGGGGTCACAAAGAGTCGGACACGACTAACTGAACAACAGCAATTCAGATAATAAATGATGACACTGTACAACCTCTTTCTACATGACAAACACACTTCTATGTGGCCCCCCACCCCGAACTAAGTGACTGAACCTTCACGACAATTCCATGAGGCAAGTGCTATAGGTATCCTCATTTTATAGCAGAGGGCAGTGAAGTCAGAGGAGCAAAAACAAAATATTCCCAGTTCACATGGATATCAAGAGGCAGAGTTCACACAGTTGGGCTGCTGGCACCAGAATCTGTGTTCATAATGACTCTACTCTCTAAGAGTTATAAGCACACTCATAGATGCTGGGCTTCCCAGGTGGCACTAGTGGTAAAGAACCCGCCTGCCAATGCAGGAGACATAAGAGAAGCAGGTTCGATCCGTGGATCAGGAAAATTTCCTGGAGGAGGGCATGGCAACCCACTCCAATGTTCTTGCTTGGAGAATCCCCATGGACAGAGGAGCCTGGCGGGCTACAGTCCATGGGGTCCCAAAGAGTCAGGCAAAACTGAGCATACACACACATGCTATATTGCTTGCAAAATGGAGCTTCTGAAGACTTAAAAGAGTGGGGTTTGTTCATAAAGCTCTCAATGCTGGATTCATTCCTTTATACAGAACAAACCAGGCAGGTGTTTTAATCAAAACTCCGTTCTTAAGTGAGACAGAGAGGTATAGGGTAGCATCTGAGTATGTATTCACCTGTTCAATATTTCTGAACATCTGTTGGCACTCAGATGTATTGTAGGATGAGGCTGTGGCACTCAGCAAAGGAAAGAAGGTCCTCTTACTGATAATGGTAGTGGTTGGAGACCAAACCCATGTCTCCTGCGTCTCTTGCACTGTATGCAGATTCTTTACTGCTGAGACACCAGGGAAGCCCAAATAAGTAGGCAAATAAGAAAAACTGGGGACTTCCCTGACAGTCCAGTTGTTAAGAATCCACCTTCCAGTACAACAGACGAAGGTTCGAGGCCTACTCAGGGAACTAAGACCCCACGTGCCTCAGGCAAGCTGCAACTTACTGAGCCCGAGCAGTCTGGAGCCCGCACACCACAGTTAGAAGCCCATGCACCACAACAAAGAATCCATGTGCTGCAAGTAAGACCCGACACAGCCAAACAAATAAATATTTTAAAAAATGAATAACAAAAACAAACAGACAGCAATAAACATGATGAAAGAATAGAGAGCAATGAAATAGGGGATGACCATGTTTTTTTATTTATTTTTTATTGGAGGATAATTGCTTTACAGAATTTTGCTGTTTTCTGTCAAACCTCAACATGAATCAACCATAGGTATATATGTCCCCTCCCTTTTGAATCTCCCTCCCAGCTCCCTCCCCATCCCACACTTCTAGGTTGCTACAGAGACCCTGTTTGAGTTTCCTGAGCCATAGAGCAAATTCCCATTGGCTATCTATTTTATACATGGTAAAGTTTTTTTTAGGGGGGATGGAGTAGTGAAGAAAAGCCCCTCTGAGGAAGGGTATGTGAGAAGAAGCCTAGAAGGGAAAACACCAAATATACTTGAGCTCTCCAGCAAGTGTCTGGAATTCAGCATGGCACCTCCCCTAATACCTGAGCCTCACTTTTCTCAGCCGTTTGTTCAGTGACATAAAAATCTGCCTCAAGGCATAAAGAGGCTGAAGCAAGAGTCTAACATACCAAAGAAATGTTTAACTCAACATGCCTCTTCCTATTGTCCCTCGTTTATAAACAAGCATGACTGACTTGGGTCCAACTTTGAGATCCCCAAGACCAGGGCGACGTTATCCCCAAACCAAGGGTGAGGCGGGGAAATTTGGAGAGTCTGCTGATTTATTTGGATATCCGTCTCAAGGGAAGCTAACTCAGTTATGGAACAGTCTGACCATTAATTTCAATGATTTGACTGTGTAATATAATGTTTCAATCCTGGAACACAATTTAAACTGGGACAGGTAGTCATTACTTAACTCGGAGTCTGCAAATTCATCTCCGATGTGTCAATTTTTTGTAGTCTATGTTCAAAGAACTTGCCAAAAAAGATATGGGGAAAATATTTCAAAGTCCATGAAATCTAGCATCTCGATATCAAATAGGGCCTCAACTGTTACTATAGATAAAAATGGTGATAGAAATTTTTATTAAAACAGTAAGCAAAGGGTAAGCATGCTTGTCAAACACGAATCCTGCTCCCCATATAGATGAGAGTGCAGAGAACAGTAAAAGAAGACAAATGGGGTGGAATACAGATTTAGCCTGAAGTGAAGGGGTGATGGGGAGAATGAGAAAAGAGACTTAACGGACCCTTATCTGTGATATCCTCTAAAGATAATGACAAGAAGCGAAATGAAACAACACTTTGCAAAACAAATGCTTCCACGAATACTCAAAAATTAAGCACTCTGTGGTTTGAAACTAAAAATTAATTGCACATTAATTGAGAAAGACTCTGTGGATCGCAATCAACACTCCCACATAAGAGTGCATGGGAAGGAAAATGGAGGAGAAAAACTGAGTGAGATGGATGTCCATACAGGCAGCCACAAAAGTCACACAGATGAGAATGAAAATACCATGAGTATGCATGTTGAAAGCACTGCTTCTGGGACGATTGCACTGTTGTTCCCGACAAAGGTGTGTTTCTCCTTTGGGGTGAAAGAGGAGACTGAGTTTCCTAACCTGCTTGAATCTTGTGTTATTGCGGTTCTGTCATTAAGTCGTGTCCTAGTCCTCTGTGACCCCATGGACTACTGCGCACCAGGCTCCTCTGTCCTTCACTACCTCCTGGAGTTTGCTCAGATTCGTGTCCATTGAGTCAGTGAATCTCGGCACAGCCGAATGTCTTGCTTTGGCTAATGAAGTGTGAATGGAGGTGACATGTGTCACTTTAGGATAAAAGCTTTAAGAACTAGGATGCAATTAACCTTGCTTCTCCCCGGTACCAGTAATTGTAGAAGAGCAGAAAGAACCCGAGTGACCGAGGTAGGCAGAGACAAAGCAGGCCTCCCGGGCCAGACCGCAGTGGGCATGGAGGCTTCATAAAAAACATCTGTTCTTTGAAGTCATGGAGATTGGGGGTTGCTTGTTGCTGCCGCAGAGCTGGTCTTATCCTGACTGATGCCTCATGGATTAACCCTTCTAGCCCCCTTTCTCGTAATGTGGGGCTTCCAGCAAAAGTTGAGGAGGGAATTATTTGATGTCTTGGGGATGCTGTTTGTATCATGCCTTTTCTAGAAGGAGAAGTTTTCTGCTATCGTCACAGTTCTTCCCTGTTACAAATGCTTTTGAATTTCAAAAGCAGATGATGCTTCTTATGCAGTTCTCCCAGCACTGTGGACTGATAAGCGCCTCACATGTTCTCATTAGAGGCAACAGAATGTATTGTAGGTACATGATGCTCAGACAGAAATGTCTGGAGGTTTAGGACCATTTCATTCACAAGGATGGGAGGGTTCTCACCCTCATCAAGCTCAGTCTTCTGATAGAAAATGGAAGACGCAAGACCGATAAGAAAAGGATGCTCTGAGGACACACAAAAGGGATATAGAGCTAAAGGTTGGGGAGTGGCATCCTGGGAGAAAGTAAAGAGAAACGGGCAAAGAAAAAAGGAGTGGGGAGACTGTTCCAGGAGAGGGGTGCAAACGGCTGGAGGCAGAGAGAGAGTGAAAGGGAGGGAGGGAGATAGAGACACAGCTAACAGTGAAATGAGATGAGAGATGAGAGCAGCTAACAGTGGAATATTAGTCAGCCACCAAAAGGAATGAAATGGAGTCATTTTTGGAGATGTGGATGGACCTACAGGCTGTCACAGAGTAAAGTAAATCAGAAAGAGCAAAACAAAGATCGGATATTAAGGTATATATGTGGAATCTCAAACAACGGTACAGACGAACCTACTTGCAGGGCAGGAGCAGAGATGCAGAGGCAGAGGCCAGACAGGCAGACACAGAGGGGAAGGGCAGGGTGGGACGGGCTGGGAGCCTGGGATTAACACATATACCCACCACGGGTGAAACAGACAGCTGGGCATGCTCTTTTATAGCACTGGGAGCTCAATTTGGTGTTCTGTGATGACCAGGAGCGGTGGGATGGGGAGGGGTGGCAGGGAGATCTAAGAGGGAGGGGATATATGCATACATACAGTTGTTTCATTTTATTATATGGCAGAAACTAACACAGTGATGTAATGCAACTATACTTCAATTAAAACAAGAATTTTTTTAAAACCCCAAACAAACTTTACTGAGTATGGCTCTCTTGTGGGTGAAGTGGAGGGTGATTAGCTTGGAAGAAAACAGAAGACAGCTCCCCAAAGACTTGAAATCAGATTGAATGTTGGATTTTTTTCTGAAGGGTCATAGAGAGTGACTAACGGCAGGGTGACAGTGAGATCTGTTTATTAAAGAGCATTTTAGTTCCACTGTGAGAAGGGCTTGGAGGGGATAAATATAAAAAAAGACAGAGACAGCAGTCCCAGGATATCACAGAGAAAGATCAGAGTGGCCTGTATGAAAGATGGTGGACATGGAGATAGAAAGAAGAACATAGGCAAGAAGATGGACAAATAAAGATCCGAGAGATATTCTGAAGACTGAATTGGAGAAATGTGATGTAATCTAACCAGTCAATCCTAAAGGAAATCAGTCCTGAATATTCACTGGAAGGACTGAGGCTGAAGGTGAAACTCCAATACTTAGGCTATCTGATGCGAAGAACCAACCCACTGGAAAATATCCTGATGCTGGGAAAGACTGAGGGCAGGAGGAGAAGGGGAAGACAGAGGATGAGACAGTCGGATGGCATTGTCCACTGGATGGACATAAGTTGGAGTAAGCTCCGGGAGTTGTGATAGACAGGGAAGCCTGGCATGCTGCTGTCCATGGGGTCACAAAGAGTCAGACATGACTGAGCGACTGAACTGAACTGAACTGAAGTGAACTGATGTAATCTCACTCCTGCCTGCAGCAAGGTTACATTTGGGAAGACGGAAATCATTACAGATTCTTCACGTGGTGTGAAAACCCCATTAAGCAGTCTATCGGCGTCTCTTCAGACAAATATAGGACTCTATAGCCACTTTGAAGCCTTTGATCAGGTTCTTTATGACAGCAGTGATTCTATTTAGGATGGTGTTGATTTCCCAAAAGACTACATGATTTGCATATCTTGCATCTGATCTTCATCCCTCCAATAAGAAGAGTTATCTATGGAAAGTTCCCCGATGTGACTTCTACTTGCTGTTGGCTCGTTGATAAATCATGTCTAACTCTTTTGTGACCCCGTGGACTGCAGCCCCCCAGACTCCTTTGCCTGTGGGATGTCCAAGGCAAGAATACTGGAGTAGACTGCGATTTCCTCCTCTGGGGGATCCTCCTGATCCAGAGACAGAACCCATGTCTCCTGCATTGGCAGGCAAATTCTTCACCACTGAGCCACCGGGGAAGCCGAACATCTAGTTAGTATGTAGAATTACTAGACTAATTCCTAGAAATGTATTGGTATTTAAATGTATCTAATCCCTACTTGTCATCTGTTTATTGAGGACATCTTTTTATATATTTATGTATCCACCCCTTACCAATATTTTTTTTTTATCCTTGGACTCCCAGCTCCATGACTTACTAGCTACCTGGTCTAGGGGAAATTCTTTCCAAGCCCCAGGTTCTTACGCAACAAAAGAGGGTGATAACAAGATTGGCTAAAATGTCTTGCTATAAACACTCCAGGAGATAATGACGTGAGGTGCTGAAAATCATGTCTGGATGATAGCAAGCTCTCAAAAAAATAAAACTGTTCCTAACTAATAACCTAACTAATAATATCACCAGACAATGACTCTAAATCCTATGCATGTCACAGAGACTGTGGAAAGTCACATTGAATCACAGGCTGCACAGAACTAACTCGGAAAGTCAGTCGTGAAAGAGGAGAATGCAAAAAGCTCGTGAATGTCAGTTTCGCGTGAGGTGCTATGCTGAGGTTTAGGGAAATGAATCAGTAGGTAAAGACCACGTCCTCCTGGAGCCTCTGTTCTAACTGTGTAAACGACATCAAACCCAGGATGAAAACGGTGGTGAAACTCATGGAAGATGCATTACAGAGAAGAACATACCCAGGGGCAGGTTTTGGGGGCTCTGCTCACGATCCCTTTTAAAAAAATGTATCTATCTATATATGTCTGGCTGTACTGGGTCTTAGTTGTGGCCCCGGGGATGCAGTAATTGCAGCTCACGGACTTAGTTGCCTCTCGACTTGTGGGATCTCAGTTCTCTGACCAAGGATGGAACCTGCGTCCCCTGCTTTGCAAGGTGGATTCTTAACCACTGGACCACCAGGGAAGTCCCTCCTGACGTTTTTATTCAACAAAGCAGTCACAGCCATGGATGAAAGATTCAAGCCCTGCAGGAGTTTATGCAGCTTCAACATGCAGCAATTTTCTCAATTAGAAAAGAGTGGGGGGGGGGGGGAGAGCTCTGCTTCTGCAGAACATGAAGCTCCAAGGAGTTTTAAAGGGTATTACATAAGTGTCCATTTTACATGGTTTTCCAAGTAAGGAGTTCCAGACCCATGGTTGCTTTGTCACTTGTCAACTGAAAGTATTTATTACAGCATGCAGGCTGTTTAGAAGCTTAAGCAACCACTTATAACCTATTAGTGAAACATCCAATTACATGCCTGGCCTCTTCATTTCCTTCCAAACCAAATACATGGAGACCTGGGCTGTGTTAACCTTGCTGGTCCTGTTAACTACTGCACCTGAGATAGAAGATACAGCTGAACTCTTGTGATGATTACAGACAACAGTTGATGACATTCATGAAACATTTAGTAGATGCTCTGAACAGTGAAGAAAGACGGATAGGTATTGTCCTATTCACAGGCACCTCAAGGAGTAGGTAATAAAGTCATGCTCATTTTACAGGTGAGGCAATCGAGCCTTTCTTAATATTTATTTTTACTTCTTTATTTCATTGCACTAGGTCTTAGTTGAGCCCTGTGGGATCTGGTTCCTTCACCTGGGATCAAAACGGGGACCCCTGCATTGGGAGCACAGAGTCTTAGCTCCTGGACCACAGGGGAAGTCCCCACGTAAGGCAATCAAGTCTTAAAGAAGTGAACTGACTTGCCCAGTTTCAGAAAGCTAGTGCCCAAGGTCATCTGGTGCCAAAGCCATAAGCTTTTTACTATGATTTTACACATCCATGAAATACCTTGCACCATGCGTCCAATTCTTCATTCCTGTGGCCAACAGCAGAACAAACATCAGTTATGATGGAAATTAATAGCATCCCAGTGAAAACTCAGGGCTTCGCTCATAGCTCAGTTGGTAAAGAATCTGCCTGCAATGCAGGAGACCCTTATTCAGTTCCTGGGTTGGGAAGATACCCTGGAGAAGGGATAGGCTACCCACTCCAGTATTCTTGGGCTTCCCTTGTGGCTCAGCTGATAAAGAATCTGCCCGCAATGCGGAAGACCTGGGTTCAATTCCTGGGTTGGGAAGATCCCCTAGAGAAGGGAAAGGCTACCTACTTCAGCATTCTGGCCTGGAGAATTCCAGGGACCATATAGTCCACGGGGTTGCAAAAAGTCCGACACCACTGAGCGACTTTCACTTCAGTGAAAACAGTGCTTCACAGCCCTTTCTATAAAAATCTTTCCTTCCCAGGATATCTAAACAGCTGATGTAAATAGGATACACATTTGTCTAACTTATCTAGACTGGAGTGATATATACCCATTAACTGATACTCTCATGGAATGATTCACCAGAATCTAGCTTTGGGACTCTAGCCTTGAGATTAGCAACCAGAACATTGGCTCCTATATGTGTTCAGGTCTATCCATTAATCATTTATGAAGCCATATCATGTTATCAAGAATTAAATTATTTAAACATTCACTTTGGTATCATTAGCATTGAGGGTTCCAGGAACTTGCAAAGTAAGAAAGAATTTGAGAGAATAGCATTGAAACATAAACATGACCATATAGATTACCAGTAGACAGCAGGTGGGAATTTGGTGTGTGATGCAAGGAATCCAAAGCAGGTGCCCTGTGACCACCAGGGTGGGGCATGGTTACAGAGCTGGGAGGGGTTTCAAGGGGGAGGGCACACGTGTACCTGTGGGAGATGCATGTTGATGAATAGCAAAAGCCATCACAATATTGTAAAGTAATTATCCTCTAATTGAAAATAAAATTAAAAAAAAAAAGAGAAACAGGAAAAGAATAACAAGAAGAGATTCTCCAACTAAATTTTCCCTCTAAAATTGGTCGGTGCAACATGTCAACCCCTCACACCTCTAAAAGTTGCACATCTTCTTTTACACTATATTCACATTCAAAACATTATTAAAACCACATCAATAAGTCAGCCTAGTAGACTAAAAGGCTAGGCAGATTTCTCCAAAACTGTTACAGCGTATTGGGTAAATACATATTTTGAACACATTCTAATTTTGAAAAACGTGTTATTTACTTACTAGACTGTAACAGTTATACTGAATGGCTAAAGACTACCAGGTAAATATGTATTTTGGAATGCATGCATAGTAATTCTGACAACATGGATCATTTACCCAGCAGAGGAGAGCAGTATAGTCTAGCAGAGTCAGACCCTGCCCCATGAATCATTACCCGGATGGACCACAGAGAGACTTTCCAGTCCTTGGCTTGGACATGAAGCTTGTTTATTTTAAGGAGGAAAGGCCTTCCAAACCAGATTCTGATCTCTTTTTTTGGAAATACCAGAGTTCATATCATGCAAATTAAAACAGGACTGGGGAAGAACAGTTGCATATAGCATCAATTAGGTGGCTAATTAAACTCATGGCTTTGGTTGAGGCTAAGAGGTAGTCTTTAAATGCATGAATCAAAATGGATCTTGAGCTTGAAATATGCATATTGGCTGTTGATGTTACCTGCTTTAAGGGGAGGGACACCAATCACCATCACTTGGATGTGCCCAGTATTTTTTTTATTCTTTCACATTACATATTGGGCAATAATGCACCAAGCACAGGGCTTGATTCTGGGGATTCAGTGGTAAGCAAAATAGACACTGCTCTACCCCACTTGGAGTCTATAGTCTATGCCTATCAACTGTAGGAAGCAGCCTTAAAATATATTCTTGATCAGTTCAGTTCAGTTGCTCAGTCGTGTCTGACTCTTTGAGACCCCATGGACTGCAGCACGTCAGGCTTCCCTGTCCATCGCCAACTCCCAGAGCTTACTCAAACTCATGCCCATCAAGTCAGTGATGCCATCCAACCATCTCATCCTCTGACGTCACCTTCTCTTTCTGCCTCTATCTTTCCCAGAGTCAGGGTCTTTTCCAATGAGTAAGTTATTCGCATCAGGTAGTCAAAGTATTGGAGTTTCAGCTTCAGCATCAGTCCTTCCAATGAATATTCAGGACTGATTTCCTTTACGATTGACTGGCTGGATCTCCTTGCAGTCCAAGGGACTCTCAAGAGTCTTCTCCAACACCACATTTCAAAAGCATCAATTCTTCGGTGCTCAGCTTTCTTTATAGTCCAACTCTCACATCCATACATGATTACCGGAAAAACCATAGCTTTGACTAGATGGACCTTTGTTGGCAAAGTAATGTCTCTGCTTTTTAATATGCTGTCTAGGGTGGTCATAACTTTTCTTCCAAGGAGCAAGCGTCTTTTAATTCATGGCTACAGTCACCACCTGCAGTGATTTTGGAGCCCCCAAAATAAAGTCTCTCCCCAGAAATAAAGTTTCCATTGTTTCCTCATCTATTTGCCATGAAGTGATGGGACTGGATGCCATGATCTTCGTTATTTGAATGTTGAGCTTTAAGCCAACTTTTTCACTCTCCTCTTTCACTTTCATCAAGAGGCTCTTTAGTTCTTCTTCGCTTTCTGCCATAAGGGTGGTGTCATCTGCATATCTGAGGTTATTGCTACTTCTCCTGGCAATTTTGATTTCAGCCTGTGCTTTATCCAGCCCAGAATTTTGCATGATGGCAATAAGCAAGGTGACAATATATAGCCTTGATGTACTCCTTTCCCAATTTGGAAACTGTCTGTTGTTCCATATCCAGCTCTAACTGTTGCTTCTTGACCTGCATACCAATTTCTCAGGAGGCAGGTCAGGTGGTCTGGTATTCCCATGTCTTGAAGAATTTTCCAGTCTGTTGTGATCCACACAGTCAAAGGCTTTGTTGGTGAAGTCAATAAAGCAGAAGTAGATGTTTTTCAGGAACTCTCTTGCTTTTTCGATGACTAAAGGTGTTGACAATTTGATCTCTGGTTCCTCAGATATTCTTGATGCAGAAATCCAAATTATCCATTTGAAATATACTGGGTTGGCCAAAAAGTTCATGTGTAGCTTCCCATAACATCGGAAAAGGCAAATGAAACTTCTGGCCAACCCAGTAAATCAAGTCCCTATTTTTTTTTTTCATATTTCATTTATTTTTATTAGTTGGAGGCTAATTACTTTACAATATTGTACTGGTTTTTGTCATACATTGACATGAATCAGCCATGGATTTACAATGTATTCCCCATCCTGATCCCCCCTCCCACCTCCCTGTCCACCTGATCCCTCTGGGTCTTCCCAGTGCACCAGGTGTGAGCACTTGTCTCATGCATCCAACCTGGGCTGGTGATCTGTTTCACCCTAGATAATATACAAGTTTCGATGCTGTTCTCTTGAAACATCCCACCCTCGCCTTCTCCCACAGAGTCCAAAAGTCTGTTCTGTACATCTGTGTCTCTTTTCCTGTTTTGCATATAGGGTTATCCTTACCATCTTTCTAAATTCCATATAAATGCGTTAGTACACTGTATTGGTCTTTATCTTTCTGGCTTACTTCACTCTGTACGATGGGCTCCAGTTTCATCCATCTCGTTAGAACTAGTTCAAATGATTTCTTTTTAATGGCTGAGTAATATTCCATGGTGTATATGTACCACAGCTTTCTTATCCATTCGTCTGCTGATGGGCATCTAGGTTGCTTCCATGTCCTGGCTATTATAAACAGTGCTGCAATGAACGTTGGGGTGCACGTGTCTCTTTCAGATCTGGTTTCCTCGCTGTGTATGCCCTGGAGTGGGATTGTTGGGTCATATGGCAGTTCTATTTCCAGTTTTTTAAGGAATCTCCACACTGCTCTCCACAGTGGCTATACTAGTTTGCATTCCCAACCAACAGTGTAAGAGGGTTCTCTTTTCTCCACACCCTCTCCAGCATTTATTGCTTGTAGACTTTTGGATAGCAGCCATCCTGACTAGCATGTAATGGTATCTCATTGTGGTTTTGATTTGCATTTCTCTGATAATGAGTGATGTTGAGCATCTTTTCATGTGTTTGTTAGCCATCTGTATGTCTTCTTTGGAGATATGTCTGTTTAGTTCTTTGGCCCATTTTTTGATTGGGTCATTTATTTTTCTGGAATTGAGCTGCAGGAGTTGCTTGTATATTTTTGAGATTAATCCTTTGTCTGTTGCTTCGTTTGCTATTATTTTCTCCCAGTCTGAGGGCTGTTCAAGTCCCTATTTTAGTAAAATAAAACCCAAAGTCCCTAATTATCTACAAGTCATCTACAAGTGTCAATGGTGGGCACCCCCTCTGTACCTTGCTTCTCCCCCACAAATTACTCCCTACTGTCTTCTGCTTCTGTCTCTCCGTCCACTTGTTCCTTCAACACAAGGGTACAGAGAAGTTTTAGGTTTTCTGTTCTCACTGTTTCCTCTGCTTGGGATGTTCTTCTCCCAAACATCCTCATGCTCATGCTCTGACACCCTCCTAGTCTTTGCTGAAATGTCCCTGGCTTCCCTGGGGGCTCAGCAATAAAGAATGTGCCTGCTGATGCAGGAGATGTGGGTTCCATGCCTGGGTCAGGGAGATCCCCTGGAGAAGGAAATGGCAACCCACTCCAGCATTCTTGTCTTGGAAATCCCCTGGACAGAGGAGCCTGGCTGGCTACAGTCCATGGGGCCACACAGAGTTGGACATGACTTAGCAACTAAACACCACTTTCACAGTGAGACTCACCCTGATTCCCCTACCCTCATATAAAATTTAACTTGTTCTCTTCCGCCTGCTCTCTGTCCCTCCTCATCCTCTTCCTCTTTCCTTTTATCATAGCACTGGTCATCTTTGAACACAGTTTGTTTATCACATGCAATTTTCATGGTCTTTCTGCCCCAGGACAATATAGGCTCCCTGAGAGTTTGATTACTTTTTCCCTAATGGGTCCCAAATGCCAAGATGAGTGCCTGACACGTAATAGGTGCCTGGTATGTATGTATGTATGTGCTAAGTTGTTTCAGTAGTTTCTGACTCTTTGAGACGCTATGGACTGCCGCCCATCAGCATCCTCTGTCCATGGGATTCTCCAGGAAAATATGTGTGTGTATAAACACACACACATATGTATATGAATACACACACACACATACACACACACACATAAGCATATTTTCTTTTAGTAGCTCAGTCGTGTCTGACCCTTTTGTGACCCCAAGGACAGTAGCCTACCAGGCTCCTCTGACCAAGGGATTTCTTTGGCAAGAATACTGGAGAGGGTTGCCACTTCTCCCTCCAGGGGGATCTTCCCGACCCAGGGAAGGAACCCACGTCTCCTGCTTGACAGACAGATTCTTTACCACAGAGTCGCCTGGGAAGCCCACATACTCACATATGAGTAGAAAAAAAAGTAGAAGTTGCTAAGAAGTAACATGCAAGTAGACTGTCATCAATCCCAAAGAGCTGGAGTTGGGGGTGGGGTGGGAATTCCAGGGAGGGCTTCCCGAGAGAAGTGGCCTTTTTGAGCTGACATTGAAATAAGAAGTAAAAGGTTAATTAGCAAAGGGTAGTGGTGGGTCAGAGGCAACAGAACACGCACAACACCCTCCTCAGCAAGAGCCTGATGTGTCTGGGGCAATAAAAGACAGTTTGTGAAATGTGGCTATAAAGCAAGAGCTAGCTAGTGGTCATGAAGTTACCATATAAAGATGGAAATCATGCTTTTTTAATTGCCACCTGTTTTATATAAGAACAGAGAGAGAGAGGTGGAGAAAGGGAGAGAGAGGGGGAGGCAAAGAAAGAGAAGGATGAATGGATGCACCTCGACTCAGCGTCTTGTTTGGTTGAATTAGCCACTTGGGGTGGCAAAGCACACTGTACCTAGACACTGACACGACACCTGCATGGCCCCAGGACAAAAGCCAGAAGTCACACATCCATTTGGAGGCCGTGCTTTCGAAGGTCACGACAAAGTTCTAAATGAGGCAGCTGATTCCAGGCGTCCTTCCTACACAGCAGATGACTCAGGTTATGGAATTCAGGAAGTTTCCCATTTCCCAAACAGGAAATCCGTGTGAAACACATGTGCTCGTCTCAGTCGTGTCCAGCTCTCTGCAACCCCATGGACTGGAGGCCACTAGGCTCCTCTATCCATAGGATTTTTAAAAATTAATTTATTTGTTTTAATTGGAGGATAATTACAATATTGGGATGGTTTTTGCCACCACAATATACATGTGCACCCCCATCCTGAACATCCTTCCCACCTCCCTCCCCACCCCATCCCTCTGGGCTGTCCCAGAGCACTGGCATTCAAACTTGCACTGCTCATCTATTTTACATATGGTAATGTACAGAGCCATGGGATTTTTCAGGTAAGAATATGGAGTGGGTTGCCATTTCCTCCTCCAGGGGGTCTTCCTGACCCAGGGATCAAGCCTATGTCTCCTGCATCGTTAGAAAACACATAGTCCAGGGAAAACTCTCCTCCTTTTACTGCAAGTAAAGATGGCCCTGAGATCATCTTAGTGGTGGAGCCAGCAATAGCAAGCTTTGTAAGGTCCTCTTCTTGTTCTCAATTCGCACAAGGCTTTCTCTGGTTGTGTCCTGACAATGATAGGTGAGGATGAGTCACAGCAACTCACTTCACCCACCACGAACCCAACATACCTGCATAGCCTCCACTTCCAGCACCCCCTTCCCAGGCCTCCGGGCAGAAGACATGTCTTAAAAGACTTGTAAAGGACTCATTTGCAGTACATAATAGCTTCATATTAATTTAAGCGACTAATATTTAGAGTCTACGAAAAGAGAGAGAGAGAAAAGAACGCTCTATGGATGAAAAATATATCTCAATTTTCCTAGAAAATGCTTCACAATGACAGCAGTGTCTCCCATGAGCAAAAATAAGGTAGTTGCAGGAAGGAATTTAATTAAGATGAGTTGGGCATGCCGTAAGCAGTGCACAGCCGAGGAAGCATTAGCGAGGTGCTTGCCACACCAACGTGGAGAAATCACAACATTAAAATGCCCAATAAATTAGTCTACAAATCTACTTAGCCCTACATTTGTCCTGCATCACCACATAAAACAGTGCCTTGAAATGGAACCGTTGGAGATTTTTCACACCAAATCAATTTATACCGGATAAGGAAGATGCTTATGCAACTCCTGGGCTGCAGTTTGCAATGAGATACTCGGGAGAAGGAAAATATAACGCTTCTTCATTTCATCAGTGATAGAACGGGAATTAATCAGTGATACTTAACCACCCTTTCAACAGGACTCTAGCAGCATCCCCGGGAACACTTCATTTCTTTCAACATTTCTGAACAATAGACGGTCGCCAACTTTCAATAATTCCCTATATTGTCAGAGACTGCGAAGAAGGATTTTAAATCACAAGACTGATGACAGTGTAATAAATTAGAGAAATTGTGCCTGCTATTGTGAAGTCTTAGTGCCCTAGTCTCATTCACATCTCAGTTTCTTGATGTAATATGATTTGAGTATAATTATTAGCAATTATTATCAAAGCATTCATAGGCTTTTCTCCTACTGTGGAAGCAGAGATCCTGCCTTACATCCTATTTCTAATCTTTGTTCATGGGTATCACACATCAAGCAACAAAGGAAGGACACAGTGATTCCAAAATGTCTGTTTTGACAGATGGCTCTTTCCCACTTCTTTTATATTATAAATATTGAATCCGTGGTTCAACAACGGATGACAAAATCCAGCTCTGTGATCCCTCAGTTAAGTGAAAGCTTCCCTGTGCACTGTGTGTGCTCACTCAGTCGTGTCTGACTCTTTGTGACCACATGGACTGGAGCCCACCAGGCTCCTCCGTCCACGGCATTCCCAGGCAAGAATACTGGAGTGGGTTGCCATTTCCTCCTCCAGGGGATCTTCCCGACCCAGGAATCGAACCCATGTCTCTTGTGTCTCCTGCGTGGCAAGTGTCTTCTTTTCTACTGCGCCACCTGGGAAGTCCACTCCTCCTCAAAAGACACTCATCAGTCCAACCGCAGAAGCCAAGAAGCGTCCATATACAGATCTGCATTCATCTCCTCTGGACCCAACTCACAAGAAACTTCCCACTAACTTATTTTTGGCCACTATTTTGTTTTGGTTTTTGCATGCAAATTTCTCAGGAAGACCACCACAATATACTGAGTTGTCTGCACTGTACAATTTTAACAAAACGCAATTCTGCAATTGGACCATATCAGCCTTTAAGTCCATGCCACCTTCTCGCTCCCTGAATAGTAATCTAAAATGGGATCTAGAAAATGACAAGAACATCTCATAACAGAACACCAGTGCATGGCTGATTTGCCTTTCATTGTCCACGTGCCTTAACAGGCTGCAGACTTCCTGGGAACAAATGAGACCTCGGCGGCCGCGTGTTTTCATTTTATCACATTTATTTAAGATGACCGAGGACAGGGCTCAATATTTATTCACCACATTCAACATTTGCCATCATCAGAATAAAAGGCGAGGCAGCACAGTTTGAACAACATCTGGTAATTCCAAAGAGATAGTGTCACTTGAAGAACAAATGAACCTTTAGTTAATAAAATCTCCCCCTGACTGACAAAGATGGCTTTTTGTACACACGCAGGATCCATGATAAGTAGATAGTGAAGCCTTGATAAAGAGCACCGATTCTTACAAAGGGAACTCACTGCCGCCCATGCTTAAATAAAGACCGGGTTTATTACTGGTCTTTTATGAATCACGATAAATTAAATGTCCTGAGTTCTGGAGGGATAAAAGATTTAAATTATAATTCTGAAGGCCATGGGAAGCTGTGCTGTTCTCCAAACTCTCTAATGCCCCAAAGAAAGAATGATATTACCGGGACAAAAATGTAGCTGGTTTCAGTGACGGGGCCTTTCATCCGCTAATGCCTGAATTAATAAAGTCGACTCTTCTATACTCTGAATCTCTATGACTCCAAGCCTATAGGTAGCCTATATTTAAAGTATAGGCTGGATCTACTAAGAACCAGGCAGTGGGCTAGACATTTGCCTCCAGAAGTGATGAAATGTCTAGAGTAGTGAAATCTGTTAAATGTCAATGTAAATTCACACAGGTCTCTATGAAACACACACACACACACACACACACACACACACACACATGTACAGACACCCAGAGGGGGTGATAGCCTTCAATACATGAAGAACTGGACTTCTTCCCTTCATACAGTCAGAGGCCATACTTCATAGCATACATCTTGCTTTTACCGTGCCACCTTTGTTATTAATGGTTTTTGTAACTATTGATCATGTGCAACCAATCAGGTTTTGGGAAAAAGCAAATTAATTCAAGAGAAACCCTTTGTATAACTGGATCTCAGTCAATATGCAGTGATGAAAACATTCTCTCCTCCTCCGGAACTCCAGATTTTAAGAGAGTATTTATGATAAGACAGGAAGAATCATAATAAATGGACTTCTGGAGAAGGTGAAAATTACAGCCTGGCCCTCTTCACATTATCATGAGAGGACAGATCTAGGGAAGCTCTCAGAAGCTGCACTGACCCGTGCAAATCAAGAGAAGATTCTTACAGTTTAGAGTTGGGGCAAGGGTCCTCTGCACAGCAAAGGGCCAGGAATCAACGGCGCAGTGGTGGAGTTTAGTGACGTTGGCCTTGATCGACTCTTTCTTCTTCACTAAGAGTTTGCTCCCTAGGGTGCCTTCTTTGGGCTCAAATCTCACAAAAACTCGTCATTTTTAAAATCGCTAACAGACAAATTGTTTGTTACTCTGGAGGTCATTAATAGACATAAGGGTGTGAAATGGGGGGGGGGGCACACTTCCTCCTGCGCCCTATCTTTCCACGTGGAGAAATCCTCTAAGGCACAGTTCCAGGGGTCCCCATCTTCTCACTCCTCCATTTCTAAGAAGGAATGGTTTATCTGATTGGTTACTTTGGGGAAACGACCAGGCACACTCAGTTCAGTCTCCTGAGCCATCTTTCACATTTCCCAGCTGATACCAAGGGTGCCCTCTGGTCCTCTTTCTTAGTAATGAGGCTCAGGAGTGTGCAGACAATGGGGGAGAGAAAGAAGGGCCGGAGGAGGACGGAAGCTGCAGGTGTTTCTCCTCCATCAGTGACTGACGGGTAAGTCTGAACACATCAGGAGAGTATCAGCGAGCCCATCCGGTCACAGCTTTTAATTTGGATTTCTCTCATTAAGAAGCTAACAGCTTTTGATTGCAGGTTTAAAGGCAGCAGCTTCCTTGAGATATGATTCCTACACCCTAAAATTCACCTGTTCAAAGTGAACAATGAATCATTTTAAGTGTACTCAGCCCTGCGATTCCCACCACGATGTCATCTGAAAACATGTCTATCACCCCAGAAAGAAACCCCTACAGACCTGCAGTCACTCCTCATCACTGTCCTTCTGCCCAGCCCGGGGCAACCACGAATCTACTTTCTGTCTCCGCAAATTTGCCTTGTCTGGACGCTTCATACGAATGGGATCAGAACCCTGAAAACATCAGGCTAAGTGAACGGAAATCTGATCACTGCCCTTCTGCCTTCCTGCTCTGCTTCCTTCTCACTGGTCCTTCCTCGGAAGGGAACCGAGGGCAGGCTATTTCAGCACAGCTTCCACGGATCTAGAATGGTTTCTTGTGGCCCATCGTCCCGCGATCTAACCTCGTCTTTAACACTTCACACTTTTATTTCGCACAGACGTTAAACTGCTGTAATAAGGTCAGCATTCATTTATCCACTCATTCATCCACTCCAATTTTCCAAACATGTTTTTTTTTGGTCCCTAATATGTCTGCCAGACCCTAAAGATCCAGAAATGAATAAAACCTGGAACCAGCTCTCAGGGAACTCACACTTAATTATTAGGAATGATTTAGGTACAGAATTGTATAAAGTGCATAAAATAGATTTCCTGGAATGTAAGTCCAAGGACTCTTATTAATCCGCCAATTCATTACGGAATTTGACACCCCCTACAGCTGCTATCTCTGTGAAATTCTCTCAACCTTTCATGACACTGGCCTGGTCAGCTTCACTTGACACCTCCCTGACCATCTTCTTGAAGCCCTTCTATCCTCTCATCTTCCAACCACTCATTCAAGTGGTCCTTCCTTAAGGCAATCTTTTCTTTTTTTTTCTATCATCCTTTCTTTGGGGATGTCATCCACTCTCACAATTTCAGCTATCACTTCCATGGCAACCTGTGAGTAGCATAAAGATGAGTAATACAAAATAAGAAGGACTTAGCATCCTGCAAGGCAGGAGATCCCAGGTTGAATCCTGTGTCTGGAAGATCCCCTGGAGAAGGGTAGGCTACCCACCCCAGTATTCATGGGCTTCCCTGGTAGCTCAGATTGTAAAGAATCTGCATGCAATGCGGGAGACCTGGGTTTGATCCCTGGGTTGGGAAGAGACCCTGGAAGAGTGCATGGCAACCCACTCCAGTATTCTTGCCTGGAGAATCCCTATGGAAAAGGAGCCTGGTGGGCTAAGTTCATGGGATCACAAAGAGTTGGGCATGACAGAGTAACTAAGCATGCACAGCCTTTGAGCTAAGACTTGAAGGACATGCTGGATTTGGGTGCTGGGTTTGAGGTACATATGCCTACATGAATTGATGTATGTGGCATCAGATCCTACCAAGTAGCTCTGCCTTTCCCATCTTGCCAATACCAATTAGTTAACATATCTACGAAGAGCAAAGATTCTTTTTCCTATCCTCACTTGATACATGTTCACAACGTGCTCCTACCCACTCCACCTATTATTCTTGGTATTTGCCACCTCTGCCTGCACTTCACGATCTTTGTTTCAACCCAGAAGCTGCTGTCACCTCTAAATCGGTGGCTTCATGGCAGCTATTGATTTATGGCGATGACCCTTCTTGCCTGTGCACATCTCGACTCTGCAGAGTGAGAGGAGCCCTGGAAATATTTATTCAGACAGATAAAATCCTCCCTATTTAACAGAACTGACTTCCATGACCAGTGGGCACATCTTGTTACCTAGGGACATTCCACAGGATTACAGAGCGAGGCTCTAACCAAGACTGCAAGTCACTGCCGTCGAACTGTCAAAATAAATAACAATAAAAGCCAACCCTCAGGAAACAGGGGAGCGGTTGATGCTTTTTCTCTAGATAAACAAATCATTTTTATTTTTAATTGAAAAAAGGGTTCACTATATGTTACCTAACAGCATGTCATATGTTCTGCTACGTTTAGCATAAAACAGGTGATATTCCTAGATACATTCTATTGTATTGGACTCCCCAGGTGGCGCGAGTGGTAAAGAATTTGCCTGATGATGCAGGAGATGCAAGTTCAATCCCTGGGATGGGAAGATCCCCTGAAGGAGGAAATGGGAACTCACTCCAGTATTCTTGCCTGGGAATTCCCATGTACAGAGGAATCTGGCAGGCGACAGTCCTTGGGGTCGCAAACAGTGGGACACGACTCAGCGTCCCAAAGCTAACACTTCGAAGAACAGTCAGAAATGCAGGTGGGGTGGGTGACAGAACAGGGATTTCAGGCAGGAAGAAGAGAAAAGCGTTTAGTTTAGGGGCACTTGAGAGCAATGTTTTAGATTCAGACATTAAGTTCAGAGTGACAGGCTTCTCAGGTGGGCTTGAAACTGTTATTTCTTCCATTTTTTTTCCCCCTTGGCCATGCCACACAGCTTGCAGGATCTTAGTTCTCCAACCAGGGAGTGAACCTGTGCCCATGGCAGTGAAAGCATTGAGTCCTAACCACTGCCCACCACGGAGCTCCTGCAACTGACACTTTTAGGTTTTTCAAAGTTTTTGTTTTGTTTTCAGATCTACACCATATCCCTTACCTGGGACAATACCTTTATTCTATTGTACATTTATCTACTTAGTTTAGGTGGAGCTGTATACCTCTCCCCTTTGACTCTACTCAATAAGGATGAGACTCAGACCAGCCAATCAGAAAAGACTGTCCTATAGTGGAGGGATTTGTTCAGGAGCGGGCACATGATTCAAAGTAGCCAATCAGAGCCCTCCCTGGGGTTTTCAGAGGTATCCTCAAAAGGATGCCAACTTTTCAGAGAACACAGATGGCCACAGCCTATGGAAAACTGGTACCAAAGGGCGAGCAGATCCAAGAGAGAAGCAGAGCCCACGTGACATTATTAAAACTTGAGCCTCAACCATGAATACTTTGGCCACCTGATGCAAAGACCTGACTCACTGGAAAAGACCCTGATGCTGGGAAAGACTGAAGGCAAGAGGAGAAAGGAGAGAAAGAGGATGAGATAGTTAGAGGGCATCACCAATTCAAAGTACGTAAGTTTGAGCAAACTCCAGGAGAAGGTGAAGGATAGGGAAGCCTGTTGTGCTGCAGTTCACAGGGTCACAAAGAGTTGGACACGACTGAGTGACTGGACAACAATAATAACAACAAATGCCTGAAGTCCACCTCTTCGTGCAGCCCAGTTCTATGGCCCAGTTTTTCTCTTTTCTTAAGCTTCTTTGATTTTTTTTTTTTAGTAACTTTTTTTGCACTGAAAGAGTCCTGATGAAATTAGTGCCTAAATGTCCTGTGACATAATGCATTCTCATTCTGCACTGGCTATACGTTTCCTTCTCATAACAACAACGACCAAGCTGCAAGAGAGGCTGCACACTTCCTCCACGTGTTGGGTGAGAAGATCACATTCGGGTTTCCCTGGTGGCTCAGAGAGTAATGAATCTGCCCACAATGCAGGAGAACCAGGTTCCATTCCTGGGTGGGGAAGGTGGAGGGGGGCCATGGTAACCCACTCCAGGATTCTTGGCTGGAGAATCCCATGGACAGAGGAGCCTGGTGGGCTACAGTCCACGGGGTCGCAAAGAGTCAGACACAGCTGAGCAACTTCCAATTCACTTCAGTTTGGAATCCTCAGCTCTGTTCTTTGAAGCACTGCACTGTTTTCTAAACTGCCAAAATGATTCAGACCCCATAGCCTGTTTGACAGTTGCTACCATCTAGTTAAAAAAAAAAAAAGTCTCAAAGAACAAAAAATAGCCATGAAATGGAAAGATTATAAATAAAGTAAGGCAATACCTAGAGACAAATAATGTTAGAAGCATGTCAGAAAAGTGACACATTACACTGGATTAAATATAAACCACCCTGCAGTATGTAAAATATGTATATTCTTTACAGGATGTTAACAAAGGTCCTTGCAATTTCCACACCAATGAATAGTTCAATTGAACTTACCCATAAGATTTCTTGTTGTTCAGTCACTATGTCACATACTCTTTGCCACCCCATGGACTGCAGCACGCCAGGCTTCTCTGTCCTTCACTATCTCCTGGAGTTTGCTCAAACTCATGTCCATTGAGTCAGTCATGCCATCCAACCATCACATCTTCTGTCGCCCCTTTTTCCTCTTGCCCTCAATATTTCCCAGCATCTTTATCTTTTCCAATGAGTTGGGCAAAGGATTTGGAGTTTCAGCTTCAGCAACAGTACTTCCAATGAATATTCTGGGTTGATTTCCTTTAGCGTTGACTGGTTTGATCTTCTCACTGTCCAAGAGACACTCCAGAGTCTTCTCCAGCACTACAGTTCAAAAGCATCAATTCTTTGGCACTCAGCCTTTTTAACAGTTCAACTCTCACATCCATGCATGATTACTGGTAAAACCATAGCTTTGACTAAGCGGACCTTTTTCAAAGTGATGTCTCTGCTTTTTAATATACTGTCTAATTTTGCCACAGCTTTTCTGCCAAGAAGCAATTGTCTTTTAATTTCATGGCTGCAGTCACCATCCGCAGTGATTTTGGAGCCCAAGAAAATAAAGTCTGTCATTATTTCCCTTTTTTTCCCATCCGTTTGCCATGAAGTGATGGGACCATAAGATAATAAAACCTGGTGACAAAGAGACCTTCCCATCCATATGCGTTAAGCTAGCTCTCCTCTTCTCATCCCAACTAAGGGCCCACCGCAGGCCGACACACAGAAATAGTCTGGGGTTTAATAAGCATCCCAGCTGTGAGAAACCCTGTGATTTAGATGCCATCTCTTTCCAGAGTTCAAAGAACTCACATTTCAAGGCCAAGGTTTAGATGCAAATACGAGAGACGTGATCCTCAGGGGGTTGGGGAGAATCAAATATGACCAGGAAGGACTCCTGCTTCCTGCCTAAAAGAAATGTGTCCAAGAGTAGTTCTTCTCTGATCTCTGCTTTAGAAAGCTCAGTCTTCTTACTGGAAACCTCGAAAAGCTGTCACATTTATTATATTTCTGGAAACCCGTAAATGATGAGTGTTTCTTCCTTTCCTCTTCCTTCAAGAGAAGAAAGGGGGCTTCCCTGGTGACTCAAATGGTAAAGAATCTCCCTGCAATGCAGGAGACCTGAGTTCGATTTGTGGGTGGGGAAAATCCCCTGGAGAAGGGAATGGACACCTACTCCAGTATCCTTGCCTGGAGGATCCCATGGACAGAGGAGCCTGGCGGGCTACAGTCCATGGGGTCAAAGAATGGGACATGACTGAGCGACTAACACATGTACAAGAAAAGGAAAGAGAGTGTTATTCTGCCTGACTTCCAGGAAGATTTCTCATGTGGAGATATTTATATCTCCACACACAAAAAAAGAGAAAAAATTACCACAATTGGTCTGTTGTTATCAGCAATTAAAGATACTTTATCTAATTACTATGGAAGATGGCACCGTTAGACAATCATCTCCGACAAACTGATCATCATCAGTAATTTATGACCAGTTCCTTTAGTTAATTGTCCTCAGGAAGGAGAGCAAAAACCATTTGTATAGAAAAATAAGTAATCATTACCAACAGTGGAATTTGTTAGGGATGCGACTATAAATCATCAGCCAGGGCTGGTAATGATTCCTGGGAAGAGAAGAGAGTGAAAGCAACGCAGATACTTCATCCAACTTTAGGGAACTCTTTTGCAGGAAAGAATCCTTCATAACGAATTTCCCCCCACCAATTAAAATGAAGGATGGCTTGTCTCCCTTTAAAAGAGTATCAGATGCTTTATTTTAAATGCAGTAGAGTAGGGCACAGGAGGAATACATTTCTGCTTCTGCATGCAGAGCTGGGCTTCCCAGGAGGCGCTAGTGGTAAAGAATCCTCCCGCCAATGCAGGAGACATAAGAGACCTGGGTTCCATCCCTGGGTCGGGGAGATCCCCTGGAGGAGGGCATGGCAACCCACTCCAGTATTCTTGCCTGGAGAATCCCATGGACAGAGGAGCCTGGCGGGCTACAGTCCATGGGGTCGCAAAGAGTTGGATACGACTGAAGTGACTTAGCAGGCAGACACCCTCTCGATAAAACACAGACGCTGACACTTCAAAGTTCTGCTGCCCCTCACCAAGCTCAAAGGGCATTGAGTCCATTTGACCAAGCTTTGATTTTAGGGCTTGAAATCTGCTCATCTGGCCCAAAAACCAAGCATGGACTTGTGAGCACTGATTTTGACCTTGGCAATGCCACAGTTGCAAGCTGTGGAACCTTGGGTGCCTTAGAGAGCTTATGGCTCTGTTTATGAAAAGGGAGTGAGTTGAATTGTGTTCCCTGACAAACAATACATTAAACCTCTAACCCTCTGTATCTGTGAGCGTGACCTTATTTGCAAATAGTCTTTGCAGATGTATTTAAGTGAAACAAGATCATTAATTAGAGTGGACCCTAATCTAATGACTGCTCTCCTTGTAGACGGGGGAAAATTTGGACACACAGACACACATGCAAATGAAGGGAAGGTGATATGAAGGCATAGAGGAATAACAAGTAATGAAGGAAGCAGAGATAGGAATGATAGAGTTGTAAGCCAAGGAATGCCAATGATTGCTGACAAACCGTCAGAAGCTACTTAGAAGCAAGGAAAAAAATCCCCACAAGTTTCAGAGGAAGCACGGCCCTGTGAAACCCTGACTGTAGGCTTCACGCCTCCAGAACTGTGATCTAATAAATTTGTATAGTGCTAAGCTACCTGGTTTGTGGTACTCTGCTAAGGCAGCCCAAGAAAACTAATACTTTACAGGATCCTTGAACAGATTAGATGAGAAATGGTTTGGGCTATATCTAGGCCAATGTTTGGCAGGTGATATGTATGCAGTGAGAATGCTTGTTCAAGTGCTTTATGAAAGATGGCCCAACCTTGACCAACAAGAGTCGATTACTACACAGACCATAATAGACAGTGTCAGGAATGCACAGTATTCAGGCTGAAAGAGCCCTGGGTTTGGTATCAGAAGTTTGAGATTCAGACCCAATTTTTCCACTTCTAATCCTTCATCATGTTAAGCTTTAGACTATATATCTCACCAATACATTTGAGACAGTAGGGCCCACATCTTCCTTGCAAAGATGCTGTTTCAACTGGCATAACACATAGCAAAAGCTCTTTGTATTCAAGCCACTCTGATGGGTCCCAAGGATAGAGTGGTAAGCAATTTAATGAGAAACCACAATAACAAATCTTCAGTTATAAACTGGAATGGGAATAAGGCAGAAAAAGAAAATAACGCAAAGAGATCTTTGGAGTGGTGGAGAGTTATTGGAGGGTAGAGAATGCCTCAATGCCAAGTCTAGGCTAAAACTTAATGCAAGAGTGGACCTTGCGGGGATTGTGGCAGGAAGCACCCTGGAGCAGAAGAAAGGGCACATGCGACTGGACAGAGCATGGAGGTGATGACGGTTAGACCCCAGGAAGGAAGAGCTGGGGAGAGAGGAGGCCAAATTATGTTGGGACAGCAGGCCAAGTTATCCATTTTTATTTTATCTGGGTTTGTATTCATGGCCGGGAGGGTGGAAGGGATGTGGTGAAGTGACCTGATTTGAATATTCAAATGACTGCTCTGATGATTATACAAAAATTGGATCAGGAGACGATGGAACAGGCAGACTGGTTAGGAGGTTAGTGGTCCAGATGTGGGTCGCTTGGATCAAAGTGGTGACAGTGAGGCTAGGAAAAAGTGGACAGATTTTGAGACAGCATTTGGAAGAAAGCCATTATTACTACTTTTATCTCCTAATTTAATTCAACTCAGTCCTACTGGAATGCCTTCTGCCACTTCCCTGACAGATGGTCAGCCTGTAAAAAAAAAAAAATCCATTTAGTTTAAACTGAATAACCTATGTTTAATCACCCCTTTCCACATCTCCTGTAAAAAATAAACCTTAACTAATAACCTTAAAAGTAGACATGAGCAAATAATGCTATGGGGCAAAGATAGCTGATTTTAAATTAGACCAAGCTTAATAATAATAATATCAACATTGGGTACATTCTACTACTGACTCTATGTGCCTGGCATCATTCAGCATATTACATCTTTAGTTTGTTATATTTTCTCACTATAACTTTTGAGAGATTAGTATCATAATCTCTATTTTGCAAATGAGGAAACTGAGGTTCTGAATGCTTTCAAAGGCACACAGTTAGTACAGGATTGATATGAAGTGAGTGAAATTGTAGGTTTTATGGTCCTCAAATGCATCCAACCTCTTATGGGGAACCATGAAGTTAATGACAAGAACATTTGAAACAACATGATTTGAAGAAAAAAAACACAAAAAAAAACCAAAAAAAACACAATATGAATAGTCATTATAATTGGTGATAACAAGACAGAGCTAAATTTGCATGTAAAAATTTCTATGGAATGTTAAATTACAGAACTTTCTAGAATACCAATTTACCTAAACTGCACATTGAAACTGAGAAATAATTTGGATACAAATATTTTCCAAGTGTTTCCCAGATTGGTCATGGGGCAAGATTCTTCTATTGCTGTCTAGACATTCTTGATTTGAATCCGTTCAATGCTCTTGGGTAAATTTCTTGTCACCATTTACATAATGGCCCAGAAGATCTCTCTTTCCTCAAAGTGGAGCCAAAGTACCATAAAGTGGATGCAAACCTTAAGTAGGACTCACTGCTCTCTGAGTGAGCAGCTTGGCAGTCACTGGACAACTGTGCTTTAAATATTCTATTAATGCTTGAAATGCAGAGACAAACAACACTCCTATACATGCAGAGACAAAGCATCTCCTATACATGTTTACACCTAGCAAGGTAAATGATCCCAGTCATGGTACTTTTTATGACCCCTCTCATTGGTACCTTCTAAGCTTAAGAGGAAAGTGTTCCCTGTATCTTTGGGTCCAAAACACCCCCAGTGACCTTTATCTCTTGTCCTCCCATTGCTTTCATTTTCCCCATGCAGAGTGTCTTGCATAGATACTCCTCCTCCCAGGAAAGGCCCTGCTATAACATTTCAAAAAACTCATCTTACAGAGAGTGTTTAAACAGAGACCCTAACTTCTTCTTAAATAGCCTCAGCATGAACTTCAGGGAAAATGTTTCATATAATCCTATAGATTTTCCCCCCAAAGTGCCTTCCTCTAACCGGGCAAAAGTCATCCAGGTCAGAAGGGTGTCTAAGTGGGGGAAAAAAAAGAAAAACAGAGCAGCAAAGGTCTTCTTGAGTCACAGCAAGATATAAAAATGTGTAAAGCCCAGGATTCAGGAAAGAAAGGCCTGAGAGAGAAAGAAATAGTGTCCCAAGCTGAGCTAGACATCATCGTTAAGAAAGAAAATATTTCTTCAATAAACCTTTTTCATGTCCATACATAAGGATGAATACTGTCCAAGGGGTTTCTGCTCTTCCATCTTTTGATGTCACAGGCAGTCAAGTATCTTAATGATGGGCAGCTGCTATAATGCCCAAGATTCCTGAATTCATAAGCTAGAGTCTGTAGGGAAGAGACACCATACTATGAATTTTAAACATTAAGCCAAGAAAATGCTTTTCACCACCTAAAAAATTCTTCAATCAAAGGCATGGGGTACAAAACGTACCACATTTTGAGAACACCTCTCATCAGCTGCTAAAACACTGAACTTGTTTCATTTTGAAGCGAGCAAAACTATTGATCAAAATTGCCTTGGATGCAATCACTGCTACAGGATGGACTAGCCCAGGGAAGGAGGCAGCGGAAGAGGGATGATAAACACTAGAGTGTCAGGGAGCAGGGAGCTGTCACACTGTGATGACAAACACCCTTTCAAACTGTGACTCAACATTGTGTGGTCCCCATTAATGTACTCGGAGGAAGTCAATGGCAGGTTAATGAAGTTCACAGACAGTCTTACCAAGAAGATGATTGTGGCACCCGAGAAGACAGAGCCAGTGTCTAAGACCGTGGTCCCACGCAGGGAAGCTGATCATGCTGTTACCCACTGAGACATCTTCTTTCAGCTCCTTGATCACCGGGCTCAAAGGAAAGCAAGCAGCAGGGTGATGGGAATCTGTGCCCATCTCTGAATTTAATCCACTCCACAACCCGGCCCCATGTGAGATGTTGTTTGAGAAGGAAGAAGGAAACAGATAAGTATTTGCCCTCTAGTCAGCCATAGCTTGCAAGTCTCCAGGTTTATTCCAAAAACCAGATGTCAGTCAATGGTGTGAAATGCTAGTTGCACAGCCTGATACAAACTTTCCTTGGGTCAATGCATTTCGATATTCATTATTAATAGGAAAAATTAAGTTTATCTTTAAGTCTTTTGGCTCACCTCTTGGGTTTACCTAGTGGTTTGGACAGTAAAGAATCTGCCTGCAACACAGGAGACCTGGGTTTGGTTCCTGGGTCAGGAAGATCCCCTGGAGAAGGAAATGGCAACCCCCTCAGGTATTCTTGCCCGGGAAATCCCATGGACAGAGGATCCTGCTGGACTGCACTCCATGGGGTCGCAAGAGTCAAACACGACTTAGTGGCTGAACATGAGCACCACTGAATCCTTCCACTTTGCATAGTAAGGGCCACCTGCTCTATTTCATGAAAAACAGAGGCACGTAAAGCTCTGCACAGGGCTCACACTGCTGGGGTCTGGGTTAGCTCTGTATGTACCTAAAAGCAGTAAACTTAACCTTTCTCCTAAACAACAGAAAATTTTCACTCTTAGGTTGGCTGCCTGTGGAGAAAACTTTCAAACTTATACTTAAAGGTTCTCTGTCTATTCAAGAAGGCTCAAAATGTTCAAGATGAAGTAAAAAGGTAACTAACAGCTAGAAGAAAAATGTAAGAATTACAGAAGTTTAAAAAATTAAAAGCAGTTATTATTTTGCAAGCAGAGCAAAACCATACAATAGGGGAAAGAACCAGGGCAGAGATAGGAACAACAATAACTAATACTGAGTGCTATGTGCCAGGCAGTGTGCTGAATACTTCCTACACAATCTAATTTAAATGGCAGACACTCCGATAAGCACTGCTCTTAAGATTTGTTTGGGAAAGTGAAGGCACAGGGGAATTGACTGACTTGTCCAAGCTTACACACACAGCAAGTAGCAGAATTAGGGTTGAAAGCTATATCTGGGTCATACTGGGCATAAATGCTGAGAAAACCACAATTCAAAAAGACACACATACCCCAAAGTTCACTGAAGCACTATTTACAATAGGCAGGCATGGAAGCAACCTAAATGTCCATTGACGGATGAATGGATGAAGACGTGGTACACATACACAATGGAATATTACTCGGTCATAAAAAGGAACACAATTAGGTCGTTTGTAGTGATGTGGATGGACCTAGAGTCCATCACACAGAGTAAAGTAAGTCAGAAAGAGAAAAGCAAATATTGCATACTAATACATATATATGGAATCCAGAAAGGTGATACAGAAGAACCTTTTACAGGGCTGGAACAGAGATGCAGATGGAGAGGATGGACATGCAGAGAGCATGTGGGAACCTGCTGGACGGCACAGGGAGCCCAGTGCGGTGCTCTGTGATGACCCAGGGGGCGGGGTGGGGGCGTGCAACGGAGGCTCAGGAGGGAGGCGACTTATGTCGTTGTTGTTTAGTGGCTAAGTCGCGTCTGACCATTTGCAACCCTATGGACAGTAGCACCACAGGATTCCCTGTCTACTCTCCCCTAGAGTTTGCTCAAACTCATGTCCATTGAGTCAGTGATTCCATCCAACCATCTCACCCTCCGCCAACCCCTTCTCCTCCTGCCTTCAATCTTTCCCGGCATCAGTGTCTTTTCCAGCTCTTCGCATCAGGTGGCCAAAATATTGGAGCTTCAGCTTCAGCAGCAGTCCTTCCAACGAATTGGAAGGGTTGAATATTTAGGGCTAATTTCCTTGAGGATTGACTGGTTTGATCTCCTTGCAGTCCAAGGGACTCTCAAGAGTCTTCTTCAGCACTACAGTTTGAAAGCATCAATTCTTCGACATTCAGCCTTCTTCACAGTCCAACTCTCACATCCAAACATGACTACTGGAAAAACCAGAGCTTTGACTATACAGACATTGTTGGCAAAGTGATGTCTCTGCTTTTTAATATGCGATATAGATTTGTCATAGCTTACCTTTCTAGGAGCAAGAGTGTCCAAAAATGCCAATGGAGGTTTTCTGCCAGGGAAGACAGCCACCATGGGTCAGATGCTTTCTGCATCAAAAGCTGTCATCTGCTCCTTCTGCTGGGATTGGAGGAGTCAGCCTCATGGAGGGAGCAATGGGGGAGGACTCTTATTTGAATCATATAGGACCTGCTACATGAGTGAACAGAATGCCTGGGGGGAGTGGAGTACCTGGGCTCCTCAACCTCCCCACCTGGTCCTAGCTAAGAATAGGCAATGGATCATGGTGATGAGCAAATAACCCCTCGATTCTAAAGCACTAAGTTTGGCATCATTTCTTATAATGGCGACTCCATCAATAGGCACAAAAGAATGGAATTGAGCAACTAAGACAGAAACTGGAGGAAACAGTGAGGAAAATCAAAATGCGCTCAGAAAAAGGCAATAATAACTCATTCATCTAAAGGAACTGAGAATTCTCAGGCACTGAGAGTGTGTTAGTCACTCAGTCATATCCAACTCTTTGCAATCCTGTGGACTGTACCCTGCCAGGCGCCTCTGTCCATGGGATTCCCCAGGAAAGAGTACTGGAGTGGGTTGCCATTCTCTTCTCCAGGGGATCTTCTCCACCCAGGGACTGAACCCCAGTCTCCTGCATTCCAGGCAAATTCTTTACCATCTGAGCCACCACGGAAGCCCAACTTATTAAAAACCCTCCCTGGAAACTGTTTTCCACACCCTTGACAATACTTCTTACTTTTTCTTTTTTTTCTTTAAATAGCCATCCTTGTGGGTGTGAAGAGGTATCTCCTTGTGGTTTTTGATCTTCATTTCTAGAATGACTAAGGATGTTGAGCATATTTCCACTTGTTTACAGGTGAGGCACATTGTACACATACAAAGTGAAACTGATCACACACTGAAAAAATCACTAGTTTTCTGATATGACTTTTACTTGAATAAAAATAAGTGAAAAAGCATAAATCAAAAAAATGTAGGATTAATCTACAGTCACCTCAAAGTTCCTAAGAATATGTATTTCTTTACCTTTTTTAAAAATGTTTCTTTTACATTGGGATATAGTTGATTTACAATGCTGTGTTAGTTTCAAGCATATAGCATAGTGATTTAACTACACTTATTTATATATCCACTCTTTTTCAGGTGTTTTTCCATATAGGTTATTACAGAGTATTAAGGACAGTACTTTGTGCTAAACAGAGATTTATTTATATATAGTTGCAGGTATATGTTAATCCCAACCACCTAATTTATCACTGCAACCACCTTTTCCCTTTGGTAACTATCAGTTAAAACAATATACCTTTCTTTATCTCATCCCATAGGTCATATTCTCCATGCAGCCAATTATTATAGATGATGATTTCATGTGATAGATAGATACAAGGTTGGCCAAAAAGTTCATTCAGGTTTTTTGTACCATCTTACATGTTTATATGTCTTTCTAAACATCAAATATATGTGTATATATATACATACACACACACATACAGTTTTCGGAATTTCAGCATCCAACTAGTGCTATTTGCTGGCCTCCAGTTGGAACACATTGCCTTCTCTCATCAGCTGCATGGCCGCAGATACTCAGGTAATATTTACCTAGGGTTTATAATGATGAAGATGGAAAAACTCTAGACACTACACTCCAGACAAATCAACTTCATCTAAAGGCATTTATCGGTACAGGCCTTCAGGTGTGGTCTCGGAAATCAGACTGCCTGAGTTCAAATTCCATCTATACCAGCTACTCTGTTACTAACCATGTGACTTGATTATGTCACTAAATCTGTACAGCCCTTCAGCTTATAACAGGGATAATAACAGTGGCCCCTAGATTGTGCTATGAAAGAATACACTCACCACTCAATTCAGGCTTCCTATTCTGTACTGACGTCTGCTGTTTTTCTCCTCTGTATGAACCTCCACTGCAGATGCATCTGGGTACAAGTATGGTTATTCCCGGGTTAGACGCTATAAAGGGCTTCCCAGGTGGTGTTAGTGGTAAAGAACCAGCCTGCCAATGCAGGGGACATAAGGGATGTGGGTTCGATCCCTGGGTTGGGAAGATCCCCTGGAGGAGGGCATGGCAACCCACTCCAGTATTCTTTCCTGGTGAACTCCGTGCACAATGGAGCCTCACGGGCTACAGTCCACACGGTCACAAAGAGTCAGGCACTTAGCATGAATGAAGCCACTTAGCATGCACAGACCCTATAAAATCTGCTACTCATAGTGTGACATGCCAGCCATGTCAGTGTCACTCCAAAGCTTGCAAGTGGACTCTGGGAGAAGGCGAGGGTGGGATGTTTCAAGAGAACAGCATTGAAACATGTATATTATCTAGGGTGAAACAGATCACCAGCCCAGGTTGGGTGCATGAGACAAGTGCTCGGGCCTGATGCACTGGGAAGACCCAGAGGGATCGGGTGGAGAGGGAGGTGGGAGGGGGGACCGGGATGGGGAATACATATAAATCCATGGCTAATTCATTTCAATGTATGACAAAAACTACTGTAATGATGTAAAGTAATTAGCCTCCAACTAATAAAAATAAATGGAAAATAAATAAATAAATAAATTAATTAATTAAAAAAAAAAAATCTCTGGCTTTGTCCCAGACCTACCTATTCAACGGCATGTGCATCTGAAGAAGGTTCCCCAGTCATAAAGCCTGAGATGCATTAGCTGACAGCAGGTGAAGAAGTGACTGCATTCCAGCATGTTCTCTAAACTGCAGCTGCACTTCCCAGGGGTAAACATGAGTGCACGTCCGTTTCTTCCCCAGGGAAAGGCAGTGCATAGCAAAAAATCCCCTCTGATGAGCAGAGTATCAGAAGAAATCACAACCACCCCCTGTGAATAGCTGAGATATGCCATGCTCCTCTCCACCACGTGTGTGTAACATTCTGGAAACACATTTAAGTCCAATGAGTCAAAGAAGCCATGGGGATGCATTACTGAACCTGCCCGACACTGGTTACTCCTGCATCATCGATGTCCCTTTCATCTTTCTGAATTACCCTTCTATTTAAATTGGGCCTGAGACACATCCTGAGCATCCCAGGTCACTCAGTGGTAAAGAATTCGCCTGTCAGTGTAGTAGAGGTGGGTTTGGTCCCTGGGCCAGGAAGATCCCCTGGAGAAGCAAACAGCAACCAACTCCAGTATCCTCGTCTGGTAAATCCCACAGACAGAGGAGTCTCACGGGCTCCAATTCAGGGGCCTGCAAAGAGTCAGGCATGACTTAGTGACCACACAACAACAACAAAGACACGTACTATAAAAATCCGGGGGTATCATACAGATCCCAGGAGCCTCACAGCCATACGAGCTGAAGAAACACTGCTGTAGGCTCCTGACTATAATTAGACTCATCACGTGGCGGAAACAGAAGGAAAATTGAAAAACAGAAAACAAAAACCTCCTGGGCCCCCCACTGTCCTTTTGTGACAGCGCGCATTTAAAATGCAGCACATCATCAAAGCCACATTACTCTGATGATACAGAATTTATGAGGGATGTCCTGTTCCATATTACGCGTTAACTTGAAGTCAACAGGGGAGGACACTGGGGGACAGACATTAGAATGTACAGAGCATTTGGAGTCGATTGCATGTACTCAGCTGCACGCTGGTAACAACATAAATTGCAAAGTGATATCTATTCTTTTTTTTCCCCTTCCTAGAAGCATAGTTGGAGACCACGGAAGTTTTGAAAGACTTGACTGTACTGGATCTTTACTGTAAATCTGAAGACGGAAGCACTTTTTAAAAATTTATTTTCTTTAGTTTTTTTTTTTTTTAAACTGGAGTATAACTGTTCTTCGATTATTATTATGCTCCAATTTTTTTAAAAAAATATAAAACTAAAGAAAATAAAATGTTTTAAAAAGCGTATATATGTCAATGCTATTTTTAAAATCCAAGATTTTCTGTCTGCAGTTTTGCTAAAGGTAGATTGTGGTCCTGTGTTATAAATCAGCTGCGTGTCAACACTGACTAAGCATTTGGTGATAAATATCCCTGGATTATCTTTGCTATTTATTGGATGTCCATCTCCATAATAGAAAGGCAAGGGTCATGCCTCTAAATTTTGCAGAAAACCCAGAGGGAAATAGATAGAAGTCTTGAGTGGCCAAAAGAAGAGACATATTAGAAGGTGACAGTTTAAGGTAAGTTTCAACTCAAGAGAAAGATGATAGGAAAAAGGAAGAAATAGAAATATTAATAATGGATTCTAAAAAGCCATAGTGCCACCATCCCGGGAAAAGAGAATACTGAAGGAGACAGCGAGTGGGCGTGGCATAGTCAAAATAGTCAGTAAATAATAAAACAAATATACATTGGTTGCTACAGCCCCAGAGGAAGAAGGCAGGGTCTCTCTGGAAGGACCTTCCCTTCAGAGCCCACTCAAAGGGCTGTGACTTGAAGCCTGAGAGATGCATACAAGTCTGGATTCCTTTAGAAGACACTCAAAGCAATTGACTGATTGGGTTATTCATTGACTCATTCAAGCAAAATGAGTTTAGCATTTGTGCCAGGCCCTTTGCCTAGGTGGAAGATACACTGGTGAATAAATTAGACTTGGCAACAATTCTCAGAGATCTCTTAAGCAATAGGAATTAAAAAAAAAAAAAAACCCAACCAATGGTTCTAAGACATTGTTCTTGGCAACCGTGAACCCTGAATGGGTATAGTTCATCTAAACACACCCTCAGCATCCATTCCATCAAGCTCTGGGTTTTGGCTCTAATACTTCTGTCCTTGTGTTGACAGCTTTAATGTCTGCAAGCTGGTACCTAGGCAATACGGGATGCTCTTATGTCTGTTGGACAGAACAGAACACATAATTTTCCAGGACTGAGATCAGTCTTCTTAGTTAGGAGTCTATTCCAAGAAGTCAGAATGACTTTGTATAATAGCAAATATTCCTCAGGGACATCAAGAGACTCCCCCTTGTATGGATAGGGAGTAAGAAAGACGTGACCGGTGATCACGCTGGTGATGCTAGGGGCAGGGAGCCAGACTGTGGTCTGTTATTATCCACATGGGCAGTCTGAGACTTCTGCTTCTCCGCATTCAACAACATACACATTCTAGAAGCAGAGCTAGGCAGATGGGAGTAGGGAGGGTAAATGCACTAAAAAAGAAAACAGAACCTCAGTTTAGACAAGCGGGTACAGTAATTCCCCTACATATGAACAAGTTTCATTCTGAGACTATGTTTGATATTAAGTCAGGTTTGTACATTAAGTCCAACAAAGGTAGCCTAAGTAGCCAGCTAACTACAGCCATGAAATTAAACGTCACTACACTCCTTGGAAGCAAAGCTATGACAAACTTAGACAGCATATTAAAAAGTCAGACACATCACTTTGCCAACAAAGGTCCATATAGTCAAAGCTATAGGTTTTCCAGTAGTCATGTACAGAAGTGAGAGTTGGAGCATAAAGAAGTCTAAGCTCCGAAAAACTGACGCTTTCAAACTGTGGTGCTGGAGAAGACTTTTGAGAGTCTCTTAGACTGCAAGGAGATCAAAACAGTTGATCCTAAAGGAAATCAATCTTGAATATTCATTGAAAGGACTGATGCTGAACCTGAAACTTAAATACTTTGGCCAGCTGATGACTCAGTGAGCTGACTCACTGGAAAAGACTGACCCTGATGCTGGGAAAGATTGAAGGCAAAAGGAGAAGGGGGCGACAGAGGATGAGATACTTAGATAGAATCACCAACTCAACAGACATGAATTTGAGCAAACTCTGGTAGATAGTGAAGGACAGGGAAGCCTGGTGTGCTGCATGCAGTCCATGGGGCTACAAAAAGTCAGACACAACTTAGTGACTGAATAACAACAACCCAACTAACACAATCAGGTATATAGTCCTGATTGCAGTAGAATTATAATAATTTTCACACAAATAATATATAAAAAACTAACAATGGAAACAGTGAGAGACTTTATTTTGGGTGGCTCCAAAATCACTGCAGATAGTGACTGCAGCCATGAAATTAAAAGATGCTTGCTCCTTGGAAGAAAAGCTATGATCAGCCTAGATAGCATATTAAAAAGCAAAGACATTACTTTGCCAACAAAGGTCCGTCTAGTCAAGGCTATGGTTTTTCCAGAAGTCATGCATGGATGTGAGAATTGGACTGTAAAGACAGCTGAGCGCCAAAGAATTGATGCTTTTGAACTGTGGTGTTGGAGAAGACTCTTGAGAGTCCCTTGGACTGCAAGGAGATCCAACCAGTCCATCCTAAAGGAAACCAGTCCTGAATATTCATTGGAAGGACTGATGCTGAAGCTGAAACTCCCAATACTTTGGCCACCTGATGCAAAGAACTGACTCACTAGAAAAGACCCTGATGCTGGGCAAGATTGAAGGTGGGAGGAGAAAGGGATGACAGAGGATGAGATGGTTGGATGGCATCACTGACTCGATGGATATGAGTTTGAGTAAACTCCAGGAGTTGGTGATGGACAGGGAAGCCAGGCATGCTGCAGTCCATGGGGTTGCAAAGAGTCAGACATAACTGAGCAACTGAACTGACTAAAAAAACAATAAAACTTTTTTAATCTTACAGTACAGTACCTTGGAAAGTACAGTACAAGCTACATCACCATTGTTAGACACTTGTTTCTGGATATCCTGGGCTTGAAATAAAGACTTTGCACTACTGTACTCTATGCATGCATGTGTGCTAAGTCGCTTCAGTTGTGTCCAACTCTTTGTGACCCTATGGACTGTAGACCTCCAGTCTCCTTTGTCCCTGGGATTTTCTAAGCAAGAATACTGGAGTGGGTTTCCCTGCCCTCCTCCAGGGGACCTTCCCGACCCAGAGATTGAACCTGCATCTCCTTCGATCTCTGCATTGCAGGAGGATTCTTCACCATTGGGCCACCTGGGAAGCCCCACTGTATTCTATTCAGTACTGTCAAGTCCACAAATGCACAGCCGCTCATAGAGGACACACACGGGTGACAGTGTATGCCAGACATATGAACTAACTTATGTGACTGAGCATGTGAACACACGTTCGCATCTTTGAAAGTCTGCAACTTGAAGGTTCATAGGTAGGGGACCCACTGTACTGAGTTCAAAGCAGGCCAGGCAGGCAAGAAGAGGAATCCATAGCAGAAAAGTGTAAGGCTCAGGGTGTGCAGGTACCAGAGGGAACTTGGAGAAGGAAAGAGACATTGACTAAAACTAAAATAGATGTCACTGGAGGAATAACCTTCATCAAGAGGATGGAAGTGAGAGGAGAGAAGCGTTCAGGCGGTACAGAGAGGTCAGCGCAGACCTTACAGAAACTGTGACTGATAAATATACCCTGAGGCAGAAGGGGACTGCAGGCTTCTCCAGACATCTAAGAAAAGGGAAGACGGGCAATGCTGGGTAAGAGCTGCCCTAAAACCCAGACTGAGGCAGCTGTGAGCCCTCCAGGCTCGAGGACAAAAATCGAATGGGTTCAGAAGGATGGATCGTCACTGGTTGGCGGTCCAGCAATTGATTCGCTTCCTAACAAACTCAAGATTTGTTTTCGGGGAATGGTATCTTCCTCCCCTCGTGCAGGCTTTGTGAGACCACAGGTGGGTGCCCTGTCTTCCCACTTTGAAAGATAAGGAGCTCCCTGGAGGCCCCTTCTGCCAGATCTTGGCTCTCCCTGCCAGAAGTGGATTCAGTGAGGGGGTGTCTGTGGCCTGACCGTGGCCAATGGAAAGTGCTCTCCTGGGCTCTCAAGCTGAACAGAATGACAGTTGGACAGAGGGCATCGCTAGAATTCATCTCTTCCATACGAGAGACCTGACTATTTCTCTGTGATGGCCGTGCCACCCCACACTGCATGTGTAGCCTCCTCTCAACTCTATAAGCTCCCCAGTAACTGCTAATGAGTACTGTCTTTGTTTGGGGCTTCCCAGGTGACTCCAGTGGAAAAGAATCTGCCTGCCAATGCAAGAGACGCAGGAGGCTGGGGTTCGATCCCTGGCTGGGGAAGATCCCCTGGAGAAGGAAATGGCAACCCACTCCAGTATTCTTGCCTGGAGAATTCATGGACAGAGGAGCCTGGCAGGCTGTAGTCCATGGGGTTACAAAAGAGTCAGGCAGGACTGAGCACATACATATACACACACCTCTTTGCTTAATACAGGGGGAATATGGGTTTATGTTGCTTGCAACCAATGATCCCTAACTGGCCTACAAATTTGAGACTGTCCCTGTAATTAACCGCAATGTTTAATTTCACTCTTTTGACAGCTGGGTTGATAGTCATACATGAAGGACAATTACTTTGTTCTCATGTACCCCCTTTGATGTTACGAATCTCCATTAAGCGGCCATGTGAGGGTCCACAAGAAACTTTTTCTACCTCCCAGAAAGGCTATCACACAACATATGCTTGGAAAAGGAGTCATTCATTATACAGAACTACAGAAACTTAAGGACACTTTCACTGAAAAACTACTCAGCTATTTACTACTCAGCCCATAACTGAGTAGTATATGGGCTTCCCTGGTGGCTCAGAGGGTAAAGAATCTGCCTGCACCACAGGAGAGTTTGATCCCTGGCTTGGGAAGATCCCCTGGAGAAGGGGATGACTTATCTACACCAAATATAGATCTTTTCCAAAGGCCAATGGTATGAGAAATAAAAACTATGAAAAGTAAAAATTTTCACCATGTCCCCATATTCATAAGAGTCTGTCCCTAATGTAATTGTCTTAAGACAGGTACAAGTTTCAGGAGGAATCTGGCAATAAGCATGAGGGTTTAAGAAAAACGGATAATACAGGACTTCCCTGGTGGTTCAGTGGCAAAGACTCTGAGCTGTCAATGCAGGGGGCCTGGGTTCCATCCCTGGTCAGAGAATTAGATCCCACAAGCTGCAGCTGAGAGCTTGCATGTGGAAACTAAAGATCCTGCCTGCCACAACTAAGAATCGAGAAGCCAAACAAATAAATATTGAAAAAAAAAGATCATATATCAAAGACCCCTGGCACCTGCTCCCCACCTCACTCAAGAAGTCAAGTGTCCATGCAGTGAGCATTTGTGTCTGTGTTCATTCGCTTCAGTCGTGTCTGACTCTTTGTGATCCCCTGGACTGTATCCCACCACGCTACTCTGTCCACGGGATTCTCCAGGCAAGAATACTGGAGTGGGTTGCCATTTCCTTCTCCAGGGGATCTTCCCGACCCAGGGATCAAACCTCCAGTCTCCTGTGTCTCCTGCATTGGCAGGTGGATTCTTTACCACTGAGACGCCTGGGAAGCTTCTTATGCAGTAAGATTCCCATGCAAATACCAGGAGTGCCTGAAAGAATGGGAACTGAATTCTTTCCCAGTAGGATGCCTGCCGATGCAGCAAACTTGATGGGTGTCTGAGGGACACAGCTAGGCACAAGGGCAGCACAGAATGAGGGAACGCTATTAGACAGACTGGGAGCAGGGGAACAGTAGAACTTTCCATTCTACCATTTGGCAGAGGAAGCGTGAGTGAGTTGGCTGTCACTGACACAGTTCCAGCAGAAAGGGCTGTGCTTGAGCCGGTGCATCCCTAGAGGGTCACCTGCGTGGACTGAGGGCTGTGTTGTTGGAATAGACACCAGGGACGAAGCTGAATGAGGTCTGGCTGAAAATGGATTTTCCACAGGGAGAAACTGAGGGACTAGGAGGTCCCTGCAAGTCTGTTTGAGGTATCTTGATATTTGTGTATCATGAAAAAAGAGGACTAGAATATATGCCAAAGAGAAACCAGGTAAACTGCAATAATCAGAAGCAAGAGGAATACAACAGCACTGTTTTTTTTTTTTTTAACACTTTAAAATTTTTAATCATATAGTGATAAAAATAATTTATGACTAAAAGTATGAGATAATAAGGTATTTCTAAAATTATAAAATAACAAAGATAAATAATTTTATCTGCAGGAAAGATGGCATTATGATATAAATTCTTTAAATTAATTTTTGATGGAGTATAAGTTGTTTTACAATGCTGTTCTGGTTTCTACCATACAGTAAAATGAATCAGCCATATGTGCATATATATAAAAATATATATTTACACCGCCTCCCCTTTGAACTTCCTTCCCATTCACGGCACCGCAGTGCGTTAAGCAGAGTTCTCTGTGCTACAAGTGAGTGAGTTAAGTGAAAGTCGCTCAGTCATGTCTGACTCTATGCGACATAGACTACACAGTCCATGGAATTCTCCAGGCCGGAATTCTGGGGTGGGTAGCCTTTCCCTTCTCCAGGGGATCTTCCCAACCCAGGGATTGAACCCAGGTCTCCTGAATTGCAGGCAGATTCTATACCAGTTGAGCCACAAGGGAAAGGGCAAGAATACTGGAGTGGGTAGCCTATCCTTTCTCCAGGGGATCTTTCTGACCCAGGAATCAAACCGGGGTCTCCTGCATTGCAGGTGGATTCTTTACCAACTGAGTTATCAGGGAAGCTGTTGCTGCTGCTGCGAAGTCGCTTCAGTCGTGTCTGACTCTTGTGAGACCCCATAGACGGCAGCCCATCAGGCTCCTCCGTCCCTGGGATTCTCCAGGCAAGAACACTGGAGCGGGTTGCCATTTCCTTCTCCAATGCCTGAAAGTGAAAAGTGAAAGTGAAGTCGCTCAGTCGTGTCCAACTCTTCACGACCCCATGGACTGCAGCCTACCAGGCTCCTCCGTCCATGAGATTCTCCAGGCAAGGGTACTGGAGTGGGGTGCCATCATCTTCTCCATCAGGGAAGCTACAGTATGTCATTTTACAGACTTGGATGGACCTAGAGAGTGCTATACAGAGTAAATTCAGAAAGACAAAAACAAATACTGTATATTAACGCATGTATGTTGGATTTAGAAAACTGGTATAGATAACTGCTTTTACAAAGCAGAAATAGAGACACAGGTGTAGAAAGGGAAAGGGGGGTGGGAGGAATGGGAGACTGGGATTGATACATAAACACCACTGATGCGTGAGTACACGCTCACTCAGTCGTGTCTGACTCCTGGCGATGCCATGGACTATAGCCCACCAGGCTCTTCTGTCCATTGTATTTTTTAAGCAAGAGTACTGGAGTGAGTTGCCATGTTCTCCTCCAGAGGATCTTCCCAGACCAGGGGTCTAACCCACATCCCTTGAGGCTCCTGCATTGGCAGGAAGATTCTTTTCCCACTGAACCACCTGGGAAGCCCAATATTAAAAAAGATAGCTGATGAGATTATACTGCATAGCTCAGGGAACTCCACTTAACTACTCCACTTCAGAGCTTGAGAGCCAGAAGCCAGGCTCTTCCTTGTTGCCCCAAAGGCATGCAAAGTCCTCATCCTCTCTCTCCAATCCAAGACAAAAGAAGGCTGCACAGGAAGAGGGAAAACACGCCCCTCACCTCTTCAGGCGCTAGAGCTGCAAGTTCGACTAGTAGAAAAAGAGAAGGCATTTTCAAAAACAACATGTTGTTTTAAAAAGAGAAAACGACAGGCATGAATTCCAATTGAGACTGTGCTAATAACTGAAAGTAATCAGAAAGTTGAAAAATCTCCTTAAGATGTTATTAAGGGATGGGGGAGGAGGGGAGGGGAATATGTAACCCAGCAAGGCTGGGAGCAGAGAGTAGAGAAAAAGAAAGCCAGTTTATGTTTATACCCCACTGAGCTAAGACTGTTCATAAGCTGGTGACGGTGCTCAGTAAAACTGTTCAATAAAAAGACCTCACCGAGACACGCAATTCAGACTCTCGAGTATTAATACAACTGGGTATTGTTTTAGGACTTTAAACACACACTTCCACTTGCGCTGTAGAGTCTATGTAGTCGCTCAGTAATAATTCATTAAGGACTAGTATTTCAATACACATATATCTCACTCCCTGTGATGATTATGAAGAAGGAATTCGTAGGGCCTGGACTCCATCTCAGGCCTGTCTGTGCTGATGGTGCAAAGCCAGCCGCCTCTCCAGTGGACTCTGAACTCTGTGCTTAGTGCCTGTGGGAATGACAATGGAAGGATACGACCCCCTCTGGGCAGGGGAATCTTGAAGATCACATCCAGGTTAAGAGAAAACACACACCAATCACCCCTGCCTCTGGACAGTATCTATCAGAATGTAACCACAGGCTTGTCGGTTATTAACTGGTTGGAATATAACCGCAGGCTTATTGATTATTAACTGTTTGAACACATAACACGTGAATGATGGGGTTATTGTGATTCTATTTACCCTTCCTCTGTAAGCCTCAAGGGATTTGGGCTGGTGGGTTTGGACACATACACATGAGGTATAAAAGATTTTCACAAATGCTGGTCGGGGTCCTTGGCTAAGAGGAGACTCTGCCTTGGGCCCGCCGGTGTAATAAACTGCACTCCACTATCTGCATTGTCCTTCTGAGTGAGTTTGTTTCCCGGAAAGCATGGCTATAACAATTATACTCCAAGTGAAAGTTGAGGACTCGAGTTTTGTTTTGGATAAAGTATTTTTAATGCGGTGGAAGAGCGTGCAACCCTTGGAATATGTGTTTACCTAGAAAATTGTTTACCAGGCAAATAATCTCACTTGGATGGCATCTCTTTTGAAAATGCCAAGTTATGTGGCTTGGGCTCCAGCCAGAGACACAGCTTCATTATATTTTTCAAAAATATTTTTTGATGTTGCCCATTTTAAAGCCCTCATTGAATTTGTTACAATATTGCTTCTGTTTTATATTTTGTTTTTGTTTTTGGCTGCGAGGCATGTGAGATCTTAGTTCTCCAATGAGGGATCAAACCTGCACTGCCTGAATTGGAAGGTGGGTTCTTAACCACTGGACTGCCAGGGAAGTCCCACCTTCATGACATTTTTAAGTCTATAAAAAGGTGCAAACAGGAATTTTGGGGTGGTTTACAGAAAGTTTTTACCCACTAATTAGGTATTGAGTAAAACGTGTTTCTTCTAAGTTCCTGCTTAAATGGGTTTATTGTTCTTCATGGGCAGAAAACAAGCTAACTGGTAATGTCGAAACTTTGGTAAGTTTTACATGTCCATTCATAAACATCTGGTAAGCCCCTCCAGGAGTATATTTTTATTGTTGTTGTTCAGTCACTAAGTCCTATCCAACTCTTTGCAACCCCATGGACTGCAGCACTCCAGGCTTCCCTGTCCTTCATTATCTCCCAGAGTTTGCTCAAACTCATGTCCACTGAGTCAGTGATGCCACCCAACCATCTCATTCTCTGCCATCTCTTCTCCTTTTGCCTTCCATCTTTCCCAGCATCAGGATCTTTTCACATCAGGTGGCCAAAGTATTGGAGCTTCAGCTTCAGCATCAGTCCTTCCAATGAATATTCAGGACTGATTTCCTTTAGGATTGACTAGTTTGATCTCCTTGCTGTCCAAGGGATTCTCAAGAGTATTCTCCAGCACCACAGTTCAAAAGCATCAATTCTCCAGTGCTCAGCCTTCTTTATTGTCCAAATCTCATATCAGTACATGGCTTCCAGGAGTAATTTCTCTCAGCAGGAGATACTGGTGAGGTCTGAAGACATTTTTCATAGGCACGACCTGGGGAAGGGGTGCTCCAGGCAACTTGTCAGTTGAGGGCAAGGATGCTGCCGCTGCACATCCTCCAGGACAAAGGACAGCTCTCCTGGATAAACAGCTTTCCATACTGTGGTTGAGCAACTCACCCTGGGCACGTGATGCTGAGATGAATAAGGCCCTGCCATCAAGGGACTCCCAACCAAGATAAAATTTTCAAATCACATCTATCCTGTGGAACACACACAGAATCACAGTGGCTATTTCTACCAGTTCCAAATATAGGATGTGTGAAGGACATCTCCCGTCCCCAGCTGTTCACCAGTTTCTCCTGTTGTCTTTGGAGATGAGACTGTAGAAAACATGCAAATAAAGAGGGGGAAGACAAGGTCACATTTTTATTGGCTCTGCAGTGATTCTGCTTTGATGGTGGTTTAATCCAAACATTTATAACGTGCTGGAGACTGTTCAAACAGTTAGGCAGCTTGTCAATTCCCTAATGAGTGAAACGTCATGAATTTGGAAAGTAGAAGTCTAGGTGTCTCAGAGAACTGCATGCAACACCCCTCCTGGATATTTCAAGGAGATTAGCGGCAGAATGTTTACTGAGCAGCTATAATGGTGCAAGGCAATTTGGGGAGGGGGGATAAAGACATTTAAAAGATAAGGGGAGCAGGACTTCCCTGGTGGTCCAGTGGTTAAGAATCCGTCTGCCAGTGCAGGGCACACGGGCTGCATCCCTGGTCTGGGAAGATCCCATGTGCCACGGGGCAACTAAGCCTGTGCGCCACACTGCTGGGCCTGCGCTCCACAACGAGAGAGGCTACTTTAGTGAGAAGCCCACACACTGCAACTAGAGAAACCCTGAGAGCCACGGTGAAGACCGATCACAGCAAAAAAGTGAAACAAAACTTAAAAGGAGAAGGGAAGAGAGTGACCCCGCAATGAGAATCGGGGTGTTGGTAGAAGAAGGGGAAGGAGGGGCTCCAACGGGGTAAACCAGGAAAGGTTTTCTGAAGGTGGCAGGACTCTCGCAGTCTTTGGGCACAGAAAGGATTTAAGGTCAAGTGGGGGGACGTTTAAGAACAAGGAAAGCACATGGCAAGTCACACAGGATGCATGAGAAGGAAATAGAGTTCAGTTACAGGTTGAGAAAGGAGGTGACCAGGGAAGATGAAGCTAGATAAAGTAGCGTCTTGAATGACAGGTGCAGACACTCTTCTGCAATGTCGATGTTTGTGCAAGAGGCACAGGTGTGAACCTGAACTGCATGTATCCCGGACCTTCTAAGGGAGCACCTGTGGGCAGCAAACATAAGCCCTCCCAATACGGGCATATTAAAAAGCAGAGACATCACTTTGCTGACAATGGTCCGTCTAGTCAACGCTATGGTTTTTCCAGCAGTCCTGTATGGATGTGAGAGTCGGGCCATAAAGAAGGCTGAGTGCCGAGGAACTGATGCTTTTGAACTGTGGTGCTGAAGAAGACTCTTGAGAGTCTCTTGGACAGCAAGGAGATCAGACCAGTCAGTCCTAAAGGAAGTCAACCCTGAATAGTCATTGAAAGGTCTGATGCTGAAGCTGAAGCTCCAATCCTGATTGGATTGGAAGCTACCTGATTCGAAGAACTGATTCACTGGAAAACAGCCTTATGCTGGGACAGATGGAGAGAAGGAGAAGCGGGCCACTGAGGATGAGATGGCTGGCTGGCATCACTGACTCAATGGACATGAATGTGAGCAAATTGAAGAGAAAGTGAAGGACAGGGAAGCCTGGCATGCTGCAATCCATGAGGTCGCAAAAGAGTCAGACACGACTTAGTGACTGAACAACAGCAAAAATGAGATGCTGTGTGTGAAGCATCTAGCCCACGGCTCAAACATAAGTGCTACTGTACTACCAGCAGCCACATTCTAAAGTCACGCAGTATGACTGGTGAATACACTGGTAGAACCTCTTGGCTGGTGATTCAACTAAGATAAATTATGACAGAGACTTTCACAACAGTAGTGGATGTGCTTGGTATTAATACAGAGAAAAGCAAGGGTCCCACTGGTCCTAATAATAATGGTTGATCCAATGTTCAATTACTCAATGATCAGTGGCAGAAACATCAGGGCAAGAGCCCCTCCTTTTTAACATGGGGATTAATTCACTGATCAGTGTGAAACTAGATGCTTTACTTAAGCTTTCTGCCAGAAGTTCCATTTCTGTGAGGGAGCTTCTAAGTGATCCTTTGTAGGACATACTGAGCTGCTGGGATAGAGTATGTCCAAAGGAAACTCTGCTCTGTTTCCAGCATAATGCTTCATACAGTCTTCACCAAAGAAGAAAGAGCAAAGACGGAGACAAAGAGAAAAGGATGCATTCTGAAAGATCCGCCATGAAGGATGGGTGAGGTGGGCATTCACTGATGTTCATTTCAAGTCAATGTCACACATTCACTTCATCTTCTTACCCCATCACATGTCCAAGGGGGTGAACATTTGGTTATTTTAGTGATGAAAATGGCACCTCCAACTGTTTAATTCCATTTTTTGTCCAGCTGCGAAGATGGAGGTCTTGGTGTCATCTGCACCTGACTTTCAAGTTCTGTACTCAGCGCGTCACTAACCCCTCTGATTCTTTCTTCTCTTCCTCCCTCCCCCTTCTATTTCTCCCTTCCTTTTCCCTCTTCATCTGTTCATCAGCTGACACAGGTGTTTCCTATTAAACATGAATTTCCTCAAGGGCCACCCTCCGTTTCTCACTTAAGTACAAATATCCTTAACTGACTTTCAAGTACCTTTAAAGGTAACTTTCAAGATACCTTTTCTTAGGTTCTTTACTGGCAGTCTGGTTATTTAACCTTAGTTAAATATTAACCTGGTTATTAATATTAACCTACTTCTGTAATCCCCCAGGCAATTTGTGATTCCTGAATAGGTAACATTTAACTTTATAAGCCACCCCCATATCTTCCCATCAGCTAAATTAGTAAAAACAGCTTTATCCAGAATCACTCTCCTTGTGCCAAGCTGAGAAATATTTTGTAGTCTTTTAACTGTCCTATTTCATTGACTAAAGTTGATGGCTTCATAAATATTCTTTTTCAAAAATCCTCCAAATACGATGGAATTATGCATTTTCTGATGAATGGCCCGGCTGGGTCAAAATTAATCCAAGATGGGAAGGTGGTTTACCATCAATATTTTAACAAGTATCATCTCTGGAAATACAGTATTCCCTATCACGTCTGGATTAATAACACTTTGCTTCATGATCTCTTCTTTGGGGGCAAGGCAGAGGTTTATCTTCTTAGGGGGCGTAGGGAATGTTCATCCTCATTTTTCAGACACACACACTATAGGTCCCCTGAGGACCATTAAAATGTACTGCATAATCTTTGGGAATTGATTCAAAGAAAACAGATGCCATTTTTTTCTAGATGCAAGGGCATTTTTACACTGCTGAAATCTCCTTCCACTTTCATTAGAAAACAAATATTTAGCTTTGTAGAAGCTGGTCGATAACCTTGGTGAGAACGTAGGAGCTGAACTCTTAATTCCTGGGCTTAGATGTCCAAGAGTCCGACAAAGGGGCCATTCTCCTTCCAGTAATTTAAGACCAAGACACAGGATGAAAATGGGCAAGAGATAAGGATTGATTTTCCAAATTCCAATCTTAACCCCTCCACTTTCAGACAACAGGAAGACTTCTCACTATTTAGTTTTAAGGATAGTAATTTTCAAGGAGATAAAGATGATTGATATTTAAGGGAGCATATCTAAATTCAAGTTTCAAAAATTAGGATACATCTGTGTGTGTGTGTACATGTGTGTGTGCGCACATGCATGAATGCACATGAGATTTATCCAAAGAAGGCTATAATCACCCAGAAAGCTTCCTTAGCTCATAAGTTCCCCTTGGAAACACAATATGGCCTTAACATGCATGGTTGCTGGTGTAATAGATAAAGCAGAAAGAATGGAAGGAACAGAGGAGAGAGGAGAGAAGGGGGAGGGAGGAAGAAAGAGAGAAAAAAAGGAACAAAGAAAGGAAGGAAGGGAGGGAGGAGGAAAAGGGGTAGAGAGGAAGAAAGAGAAAAAGAAAGAGGAAGAGAGGAAGAGAAGCGAAGAAAAGGAAACAAGGAAATGTTGAATTAAACTAGGAGGACAAATATAATTAATAGTGGAAAGTCTGAGAGAGATGGCTCAGGCTTGAGAAATTAACACATTGTTGTTCATTCACTCAGCTCTGTTGGACCCTGCACGAACTGAACCGCAGCACTCCAGGCTTCTCTGTCCTTCACTGTCTCCCGAAGCTTGCTCAAACTCAAGTCCATTGAGTCTATGATGTCATCCAGCCATCTCATCCTCTGAAACCCCCTTCCCCTCCTGCCCTCAATCCAGTCTTTAAAATGCACATACACCTCTTCCTTGACCAGTAAGTGACACTAACACAGCCTGTAAGTCTCCCATCATGATTTCTACTTGCTATAATGTTACCAATACTCTACTGTTAGATATTTTTGTCTCTATTTATTCACAATTACTGAAAGACACCACACTGAATAGTTAGGATACCCATGTTTCCCACCTGCCTGATTGTTGCCTTACAAACTCTCTATTCCCCAAAGTGGAATTACTAGGTTAAAGGATCTAAACATGGTGAAAAGGCTTTGATACAAATTGACAAATCACCCTTTCAAAAGTGTATGCCAGCTGACACCTCTCTAGCAGCTTTAGAATTACTTTTCCCCTACACTCTTATTAACCCTGGGTATCCATGGCGATTTTATTGAGATTTAAAATTATTTTTCTGAGCAGTATCTATCTGCTTTCTGTTGATAATAGGATTCCAATTTCCTTTGGGGGAATCCCCGCTGCCCTGCTGGACAGAGGTCAGTGGGAGCGTTAATCAGATGTCTCAGTCTCCCCAAATCAAAGGGCAGGCATGTGACCCAATGAGGTTACTCAGAGGCTGAAAATTAATAGAGTTCACTCTTTGCTCTGATGGTGTCAAGACAGAACTCAGCAGGGCTCCTGCCACCGAGGCCCCTGGAACTGCCCTGGTCCCTGCTCTCTTCAAGCCCAGTCTCCACCTTCCCCTTCAATCCACAGGGGTCTGTATATCCTTTTTACTTAAGTGACCCAAGCCACTCTTTCTTGCTTGTAACCAAATAGGTCTACAGATACACAGACTGCTTGAGCAATTCCACTGTAGAATTTTCACCAAGTGTCCATAGACTGTGTATCAACCGTGCTGTGTGCGCGCAGCCGCTCAGTCGTGTCCCACTGTGTAGCCCATCACGTCCTCTGTCCATGGGATTCTCCAGGCAAGAATATGGGAGTGGCTTGCCATTTCCTCCTCCAGGGATCAAACCTGCATCTCTTGCATTTCCTGCACTGGACACAGATTCTTCCCAGGGCAGGGATTATTCATCCCACTCAAGGGATCAGTGACAGAGACGGCTCCCTCCCTTCTTATCAACAGAGGTGCTTGGCTGGTTTGGCAAATCAAGTTTTCTACTTTATACCTGCATACAGTATGCAGTAGCTTCTCACCCAGGAGGGAGAAAGAAGTTAGAATAAAGCTGGGGTCCCCGACCTCCAGGATTGAATGCCTGATGAGGCATTTGATTCAATAATAGAAATAAAGTGCACAATAAATGAAATGTGTTTAAATCACCCCTAAACCATTCCCCTCTTTCCAGTTCGAGGAAAACTTGTCTATCATGAAATCAGTCTCTGGTGCCAAAAAGGTTAGAATAAAGCAATAAAGGTTGAAATAAACCACTGGAATAAAGCATCTATCTTCTCACAGTCCTTGAGAGCCTGCTGAGAAAAGAGTTTCCCCTTAATTTTCCTGCTCTTCCAGGAGATAAGCCAGGGACAAAAATCTGAGTTTCTGTGAGCTTCAACTCTGGCCAAATGGCATCCTTGCTTCTGCTGGCTTCAGGGAAGGAGGCACGGATTCCGCTACTTCTGCAAATTGTATAAATGCAAACTCTACACATATACACGAAAGTGCATATATATGTGTGTGTGTGTGTGTGTGTGTGTGTGTGTGTGTGTGTGTGTGTGTGTGTGCTATTGTTGTTGTGCCATCGCTCAGTTGAGTCTGACTCTTTGTGACCCCATGGACTGCAGCACACCAGGTTTCCCTGTCCTTCACTATCTCCTGGAATTTGCTCAGACTCACATCCATTGAGTTGATGATGGCAATCAACCATCATGTACTCTGCCACCCCCTTCTCCTCCTGCCCCAAGTTGTTCCCAGCATCAGGGTCTTTTCCAGTGAGCTGGTTTTTCACATCAGGTGTTTACACATGTACGCACATTCCTGGGCTTCCCTAGTGGGTCAGACAGTAAAGAATCTGCCTACAATGTGGGAGACGAGGATTTGATCCCTGGGTCAGGAAGAAATGGCCTACAATTCAGTATTCTGGCCTGGAGAATTCCATGGACAGAGGAGATATGGGGTTCCAAAAAGTCGGACACAGCTGATTGACTAACATGTGCACACACACACACACACACACACACACCAGTAAGATATACATTGCAAAGGGCAGGGGCTCTGGACAACCTGAGGCAAAGACTAGAGCAGCATCAATGAGACCCAAGAGCAAGAGGCAATGGGATTGGGCTGAATTCCATCTCCCTGATGGGTGGTCCAGGATAGCTGAACATTTTTGAAAAGGAGCAAAGTAGCAAATGAAGCATGATTTTGAATCTGAGTCAGGTCTCTGGGAGGGACCCTGTGAAACTGTCTAAAATCACTGAGCCTCCGTATTCCCATCTATAAAATGGAAACAAATTAAATAACACAGATAATCACCTGGACCACTGCTGCTTCTCTGCTCCTTTCTGAATGACTCCCTCAGCTGATGCCCCACTGAAGGGTTGAGACAAACAGTGAACCCATCAGCTTTCTCATTCCCCAGCTATGTTATCTGCAATGATTTTGTTTTGTTCTTCTGAAGCCAGATAAAGATCTTAACCACCATTTCCTTCTAAAACTGTGCTTGGCATTTGGACCACACCACCCTCAATTTAATCAAGACACATCAAATACCAACCATATGGCTGACTATCAATCTCACTCTCACAGACATCCTAACAGACAAATCCATCTTTTCATCCATCGCAGGAACAGCAACATTCCAGGGAAGAAAAGAGACCTTAGGAATATCTACAATTTGAATTGGTCCAACAGACACAAAAATGAACTCACCGAAACCAGTGAGGCATCAAGGACATCACATTTCAACCTGCTGGGTCTCATATCTTCTAAATGTAAAACAGTCCTCATCACCATTATCATCAACATCATCGTCAATGTTAGGGCCCAAGATCCTAAGTATTTCCTGTGCAATCCATGGTCATGTACTCAAAAAAAATTGGAAACTAAAGCAGTCACCAATGAAAACAAGCTAAAATTTTAGTCCTTGAAAAGAAAACACTGTGGGCTTAAAGGGATGTGGCAGAAGATGAGGAGGATAATTCGGCCATTATGGCTGAAGACAGGCTTTGGATTTTGTAGGGTATAAAAAAAAAGTGGTTTCTGTATTTCAGCACCAGAGTCCTGTTTGGGTTTTGTCTGTGTGAGCTTTTTTTTTTTTGAGTCGCAAGTCTGAAAGGTCCAGGGCAAGCACTCTCTGAAACATAAAGCATTTCTAAATTCTCCTTGAACATAAATCCTCAAATCCCCTCCTACTTCAGCAGTGAAGGCATGAGAGCAAAGGCTGCCAAAAAGAAGCCAGTCAGGATCGGGGTGAAGCTGCTGTCAGAAGTAAGAGCTCTTCACTTCCCTGTCCAGCTGGGAAAGGAGAAAAAGAGGCTTGAGGGAGTAATTAACTGTCATGCATAAGATTAATTGACGACCCTCCAGTTTTGCCCTAAACACAGATGTATGGGGATCAGGACGCAACCTTGAATGCTAAAGGTGAAGGGAGAATAGTTATTTCTGGATGAGAGCAAACTGAATATGCAGAAATGCAGGCGGTGTCAAGACGCATGCGGTGGAGCTGGGGAAGGCCATACATCATCACGCCCTTGCGTGAAGTGGCTTGTCAGAAACTAGCCAAGGACTTCAATTAGGAACCGGCTTTGCCGGCAAGTTTCTTGCTAAGAACTGGTCCACAAAGAGCCGGTGATCTCGTCACATGGGTTTGGAGTGGACACATGTCTACACATTTCTGTGTCACTATCTGGATAAATGGACTAAAATGAATATTTATAATGTCAGTATCTCAGAAGCAGGAAAACATTCTTAGAGCTCTAGATGGAGGCTGGTCCTCTCTCTCTGACCCCAGAGGATGTTCTGTTGGGGGAAGAGGGTAGTTTTCACTAGAAGATCTCGATATGCAAAGACCAGGGCTCTTTCTCAGATACAGCATCCCCATGTTAACCACCATCGGCCTGTCTTCCTAAGATCACACGATTTTCTGCTGAGGAAAGTTTCTCTTAAACTTGGGGGGGGGCAGGTTATTATATATATAATACTAAAAAATGCATTTCTAATCAAAATGATGAAATTCCAGGGGATGAGAATGGAGAAAAGAAGAATTTTCAATTTGCTACCAAATGACTGGTGTTGAGTAACCAACATCATTACAACAAACACGCTGTCTTCCAGAGCCTTTTTTAGTGAAAAGGTGTCTTTTTCAATTCCATGAAAGCATTGGATTTTACTTAGGAACTGGGCACTGTGCGGTGTTCGGGTGCTAAAAATGAATAAGCTTCATACTTGAGAATCTCTTACTCTGAAACTATAGACTCTTAAGCACATACACCCAAAATAATCGTAACAACACAGCAGCAGGTATTGTTTGATGAGTGCTGTTAAGTGTTTTACAATCACTGTTTTATTATCTTCGTAACTATATGAGGTCAGTCTGAAGCCTATGTCTATTTCAAAGATGAGGAAACCGAGGCTTACTACTGCTTACTTAAAGTCACCCACTTGCTACCAGGCAGAGCTGAAATTTGAAGTCTGGAAGTTTAAATAAACAACTCAGGTGTTCCTGTAGAGGTTTATGAAAAGATTACAGAGTCCATAAGCTCACTTTATCTGGGAGAATGAAGGAACATTTTGCAGAGCCGACATTTGAGCTAAGTATCAAAAGAGAGTGGAATTTGTCCAAGTAAAGACTGGGATGGAAGGCAAGGAGCTTTGACTTGCTGAAGGAGGCATTCCAGATAATGAAAACAGGACATACAAACACACTGAAGACAATACTAGCTGAGCATGAGGACTGCGACCTGGAAAGGAATGGCACTTGTGGTAAAGAACTCACCTGCCAATGCAGGAGAAGTAAGAGATTCAGGTCCAAGCCTTGGGTCAGGAAGATCCCCTGGAGACGGAAGTGGCAACCCATTCCAGTATTCTTGCCTGGAGAATACCATGGACAGAGAAGCCTGGGGGGCCACATTCCATAGGGTCTCAAAGATTCAGACATGAATGAAGCAACTTAGCATGCACACATGCACTTGATCTTCTACCCTGCTCCAGGCAGAGCTCCTATAACACTTGGAATTTCCTGTCATAGGAGCAATAAAGGCATCTTTTGTGATGTTAGTGAGGTGACTTTTGGAAAGCCCTTGGGCAGTCTAAGAATGGGAACAGGCTGTCAGGGAAACCAAACACCTGATGAGAGGGATGGAACTTGGGGTACCTCAACTCCCAACCTTCAGGGAGGGAAGACGGCTGGAGATTGAATCAGTGCCAATGATGAATGATTTAATCAATAATGACTATGTCATGTAATGTTGCTGTTCAGTCTCTAAGTCATGTCTGACTCTGCAATTCCATAGACTGTAGCCTGCCAGGCTCCTCTTTCCTCCACTATCTTTGCTCAAGTTCTTATCCATTGAGTCGGTGATGCTATCTAAGCATCTCATCTTCTGCCACCATCTTCTTTTCCCTTCAGTCCTTCCCAGCACCAGGGTCTTTTCCAATGAGTTGGCTCTTTGTTTCAGGAAGCCAAAGTACTGAAGCTTCAGCTTCAGCAACACTCCTTCCAATGAGTATTCAAGGTTGATTTTCTTTAGGGTTGACTGATTTTATCTCCTTGCAGTCCAAGGGACTCTTAAAAGTCTTCTCCACTACCAGAATTCAAAAGAATCAATTCTTCAACACTCAGCCTCTTGTATGCCCCAACTCTCATGTAATATAGAATAGGAAATGGCAACCAACTGCAGCATTCTTGCCTTGAAATTTTCATGGACAGAGGAGCATGGAGGGCTACAGTCCATGGGGTTGCAAAGAGTCAAACATGACTGAGCAAATGAGCACACATACTCCTGTAATAAGCCTCCATAAAGTGCCAAAGGACAAGGTTCAGAGAACTTCCTCATTGCTGAACATGTGGAAAGCGGGCAGTGTGGCACCTGGAGGGGCAGGTAAGCCCCAGATCCTTCCCCCTACCTTGCCCCATGCCCCTCTCCCATCTGACTCTTCCTGAGTTATATTCTTTTACAGAGTAGAGGTCTAGGAATTAAAATGTTTCTCTGAGTCCTGTGAGCTGCTCCAGCAAGTTAATCAAGGTCACAGGTACTTCCAATTTATAGCCAGTCCATCAGAAGCACATGTGACAAACTTGGACTTGAGATGGGCATCTGAAGTCTGTGTAGTGGGGGTATGGTCTGCGGGACTGAGCCCTTCACCTGTGGAAACTGATGCTATCTCCAGGTAGGCAGACTCAGAATTGAGTTGAATTTTGGACACTCTCCTGGTGTCTGAGAGTTGCTTGGTGGCATGGGTTCACACACACACACACACACACACACACACACACACACACACACACACACGGAGCAGGGGAGGTTTTCAGAAATGTGATGAGAAGGCAGGTAGATTAAGGAGAGGATGTGGTCTCAATTCTGTAGGCATGGGGAGTCACAGATATTGTTGTACAGCAGAAAGTAACACAACATTGTAAAGCAATTATCCTCCAAAAAACCCTGTAATGGATGCTTTTGTTGAAGAAATGCACAGATGAGCACCTCTGTTCTCTTTGACTGGTGAAGAAAAGTCTTTGGAGAAGACTTGGTCATTGTGAAATGGGATCACAAGCCCATGGACTTCACAGGATGGACTCTTCTAGAAAAAGCTCAGTAGACTCTCTGGTTTCCTGCAGAATCAAGATATTTTCAATAAAAATGTTCTGACTTCGAGTCCAGACACTTCTATACAGAGAAAAGCCATGGGCAGAATTTGAATCATCACCTCTGGACAATGGCTTCTCAAAAAAATTTTCTGTCATGATGTTCTATGGTGTATGTTACTGATGTATTCTACCTGCAAATTACCAATGCTTCCATCTTTAATAAAGCTAAAGGTTTCTTTCTTCACCAGGGAGTCAGTCAATATTAAATTTCTCTCTTTGGTGCTGGTTCTCGCCAGGACAAATATCTCCAATGACTATTCACAGTGGACTCAATTTGACAATAATTATTCTCAGCAATGCTAGTTGGTCGTTTCCATGGGCTCCTGGCCTCTGCAGGGGTGAACACTCATTTTGATTCCAAGACTGTATGTTTCTAAATTCCCCCACATCAGCTCAGTGCCCAGGAAGACGGAAGGAAAATTTCCAGGTCGTTTTTTTTTTTTTGCATAATATGTTTTCCATCTACCAAGAGGGATGTATTTCATCCTCAAGATAGGCATTTAGAAAACTGCAGAGTGAACTTTAAAAAAAAAAGTTGCATAGGGGAAGCCACATGGAATCAGGTTATACTGGCCTCTATCTCTCTCCTTCTTGAAAAGCCCTTGAGGACCTGGTACTGACAACTCCAAAATCACAGCCTTCTATCCTTCTTTCATCTTTCTCTGTCGGTCTTGTGGGTGGTCCCTGGAACATGAACCGCTGCAGCATTCAATCCACTGTAACAGCAGCAAGCGTTCTGGGCTTTGCTTCCACTGTCTACCCATGGCTAGGGCAGGAGGAGGAGGGGGTGAAAGAAGATGAGATGGCTGGATGGCGTCACCGATTCAATGGACAGGAGCAAACTCCTGGAGATAGTGAAGGATGAGGAAGCCTGGTGGGCTGCAGACCAAGGAGTCACAAAGAGTAAGACAAGACTTAGCAACCGAACAAAAACTCACACCCTCTAACCTCTGGGATCCCAGCTGTCTTTAACTTAGACAGTGCTTTATAAAAATCTACCCTTCAACTTCATCTTGCAGCTTAGGATAGGGCAAGAGAAAAGCAGCACATGGAAGGGCTCAGAGGAGTCCCCGACTTCTACAGCCCAAGTTATCATCAGTCAGCAACCAGTGAGCAAAGAGGACATGTCTTGGTTTTTGTTTCTTTTTTTTTTTTTGCACACGCAAAGCTTTTTAAGGGTGCATGCTACTTAACAAATGACAGAAACCTTCAGCATCCCTGCCAGGTACTGGCAATGAGTTGGTTTTCTTTTTCTTTTTTTCATAGGCTGGGACAAAGGAGCAGAGATTTCTCTGGGCTCAGATTTGGAGTTTCTCCAACCTTTAAACTTTATTGCCCAACAGAGTATCCAACTGGGTTTGTGGGAGGGATCGAGACCATTAAAATTCATTTGGTACCGCGTCTCCAGAGGAACCCGTGAGCTGTCATCCTTACTGACTTCGGCATCACATGAAATGCAATAGACTCTGATTTCTCAGGGAGTCAGTGAACCAATGAATGATAATAGCTGCTGTCATCTGTGCCTGCTGTCCCTCACCTGGCCCCCTCTGTGACCAAGAGCACGAGTTTCTTAGGAAAGGGACTCAGGCAGGTCAGGGACTCTGCGTGTTGTCCAGAACAAGAGCTGACTTGCACGAGGAAAGCGGGAGTCGGCTTCTGTGGCATAGCATGTGACCTGCCATGAACAAAAGCCGTGCAAATCTCAAAAACACTTCAACTTGAAGTTCCTGAAAAGCCGCTTTCAGATCTGCCTGCAGAATCCAATGATGGTTCCATTACGGTTGTTCAATGCCAGCCACATGAGACCAAGGGGCTAATAAAAAACAAGCCTTTATAATGAGAATGAGAACACATGTGTTTCCACTTTCATCTTCTCTGAAGTATGACAATCTCCACTCCTTTCATTATGTTAAGTCGCTTCGGCTGTGTCCAACTCTTTGCAACCTTATGGACTGTAGCCCGCCAGGCTCCTCTGTCCAAGGGATTTTCCAGGCAAGAATACTGGGGTCAGTTGCCATGCCTTTCCCCTCCAGAGGATCTTCCTGACCCAGGGATTGAATCCACATCTCATTATGTCTCTTATACTGGCAGGCAGGTTCCTTACCACTAGCACCTCCTGGGAAGCCTTTCATTATGGAGTCTTGCTAAGAGTGCATAGAGAAATAGGGAATCGGAGTCAGAAGCTTTCTGTAACTGGGAGCATCCCCAGGAAAATTACAGTCACACGTCTGCTTCCAGCATAGGAAGAAGGATGCCCCCAGCTCAATAGCCAATTGTCTGAAGCTGGCTAGCCATCATTCACGCAATTTCTCTCTCACCATCAGAGCCACAGTTTACTTCCCATTTCCTCGAATTCAGCTTTTACTAAATCGTAAGTCCCCTGGCCAGCCCCAATGAAACCTTTTACCAGACCATGTGATTTCACTGGAAGACTCTCTCTATATAAATATCTTGGAAACCTTCAAACACAAACAACATCTCTGTCATATTTTTGGAAGAAAATCAGTCGTTTCTCAAGGTCAGTGGTAGACGTTAAAAATCTCATCCAAACGGATGGTGCCATTTGGAATGCCATTCAAGTAAAATCTTGTAAAAGGGAAACTCTACATTCCTTAGTAATGAGAAACTGAGAAGTGAGGCGTCTAAAATTAATAATATGAATGATAGCAACCATGATCAGCATCTTTACTATTCTCCTCTTCTCCTCCTTCCTCCTCCTCCTTCTTACTGACAAATGTTTCTTTAAATTAAATTTGCACCTTAAAGTATAGCAGACATTCACTTGAATGTGAATCTAGTGAAAGAGGGCGTGGTTTGAAGAATGAATGAATGCAAAGTGTGCTAGTGACCTTGACACATTTTAAGACAAGAAAGAAAGAGACAAGGGCTAGAGCAGAGTGAAGGAGGAACAGACTGCAGAGAAAGAGGTCTTTGAGGTAGGCAGGCAGGGGCCAGATGTTCTGAAAGCCTATGGGCCACAGTCGTTTTTGCTTCGGTTTGGTCTGGATTGTTTCTGTTATTTTTCTTTTTTTTTTTTTCTTAGTCCTTAACTACTTTAACAGTTTTTATTTAGCAAAAATTTATTCAGGGACTATCGTATGCAGGGCACAAATGTAAATCACCTGTCCCTTTCCTTCAGAGGAGCTCACAGCCTGATGGAAAAGACTGATATTTGTTCAGAGTCTGTCTTTATATCCAATATCATGTTGCTTTATCTTTTGAACAATGTTATCAGCTTCTTTTAAATGTGATGGTAGGTGCCACGTTCTGTTCTGAATCCTAGGAACACCTAGTGAGTGTTGTTAGTCTGATATTTTTCCCCAGTTCATGTTTCTTAACAATATGAGCACCCAGATCACTTCTTAAGAGTATGATTATTTTTGTTTTTTGATTGACTTCTTTTATGTTATTAAATTAACACTATCACTTAAACTTTGAGCAGTCTGAGAATTTTTAAGAGCAGTTAGTCTTGATTTTGTATTTTGTTTGGGAATTGAGAAAAGTTGTTACATAGGTATATTTAGAAAGAACTTCTTTTGTTAATAACAGGAACATGGTTTGCTTTTATTAGTGATATTTGGGGTTAATTTTATTTTATTTTATTTTATTTTTTTATTTTTTTTTATTAGTTGGAGGCTAATTACTTTACATCATTACAGTAGTTTTTGTTATACATTGAAATGAATTAGCCATGGATTTACATGTATTCCCCAGGACAACATTGAAGAAGGGGAATAATTGAATTGATCTATGGAATGTTTGGAAGATTTTTTTCTTATTGTGGTTTAAATACATGTTTTTAATACACACACATATACATGCTATTGTTGTTCAGTCACTAAGTCACATCCGACTCTTTGCGACCCCATGGACTGCAGCATGCCAGGCTTCTCTGTCCTTCACTATCTCCCAGAGTTTGTGCAAATGCATGACATTGAGTCAGTGAGGCTAAGTGACCAACTCATCCTCTGTCGTCCCCTTCTCCTCTTGCCCTCAATCTTTCCCAGCATCAAAGTCTTTTCCAATGAGTCATTTCGTTGGATCAGGAGGCCAAAGTACTGGAGCTTCAGCTTCAACATCAGTCCTTCCTATGAATATTCAGGATTGATTTATGATAAATATATCAAACCTTCTTAACCACTTTTGAGCATATGGTTCATTTCTCTTAAGTGTATCTACATGGTTGTCAACAGACCTCCAGAACTTGTTCATCTTGCAAAACTGAAGACTCACACCAAGTAAATAAAAATATCCCTTGCTCTCTTTGGTATCCCAAAGAGATCCCAGTCTCTGCTAACCATCATTCTCCTTCCTATTTTTATAAACCTGATAACTCTTAATAATTTGTCTAAGTGGATTACTGCAGTATTTGTCTTTTTGTGACTGGCTTATTTCACTTAATATAACATCCTCAAGGTTCATTTCTGTTGTAGCCTATGGAAGGATTTCCTTCCTTTTTGAGGCTGAGTAATACCCCGCCGCACTTGGAGACCACATTTTGTTTGTCCATTCATCCACTGATGGACCCTTGGCTGCTGTGGATAATGCTATTAGGAACACAGGTGTGTGATGCATTTATGTTTTAAATAATGCTGGCTATTATGTGGATAATGGCTTGGAGGAGGGCAAACACAGATCCTGAAGAGTCCAGGAGGGAGGCTGTCACAGTCACAAAGGTGGCAACATCGGGGGTTGGGACTAGGGGTGGCAGTGGAAACAGCAGGGGAGGGACAGCTGTGTACCTTGGAGTTCGGGGCTAAATGACATGTGGACAGTTGAACAGAACAGACGAAAGAATGAAAAGATTCCAGTATGATGCCTATGAAACAATGAGCCCAGTGCCTGGCTTCCCTTCCCAGAGCAACCCTTCAGTAGAGATCAGCTGTGTATCACCTCCCATTATTGTTCAGTCACTAAGTCCTGTCCAACTCTTTGCAACCTTATGGACTGCAGCACGCCAGGCTTCCCTGTCCTCCATTATCTCACGCAGTTTTCTCAAACACATGTCCATTGAGTCAGTGATGCTGTCCACCTATGTCTTTCTCTGCCACCTCCTTATACTTCTGCCTTCAATCTTTCCCAACATCAGGGTCTTTCCCAATAAGTCGGCTCTTTGCATCAGGTGGTCAAAGTATTGGAGCTTCAGCTTCAGCATGAGTGCTTCCAAAGAGTATTCAGGGTGGATTTTCTTTACGATTGACTGGTTTGATCTCTTTGCAGTCCAAGGAAATCTCAAGAGTCTTCTCTAGCACCACAGTTCAAAAGCATCGATTCTTCTGGTACCCTTTTTTTAGAACGTTTATCTCAAATGATAATTGCAGTTTTTGTATTGTGGTTATTTGATGTTCCTCCATCTAACTTCCTTTCTTAACCCCACCACACTACATTTCAAGGTTACAGATTCCTTGCTGGTTTTCACTCAACATTTTTAACACCAACACCAATACTTAGTAGAGTCTTGATAGATGTGAAATAAATGAAAAAGTGAGTTAGCAGGACTATTCATCTCCAGGAATTATTTTCCTGTGCATTAAATAAAGGATCCTTTCAGAAAGCCATTTTTCCCTAATCATCAATTTGTGTATTTTTAGATTCTTTTTATAAACCGAGCTCAATTGAGTTATGCATGTCAGAGTGAGAATGAGTATCTGCAAGCTTTATGGGTCTGCTATTGACGGTGACATACGGAAAGTGACAACTATATAAAAGTGATTGACAGTCAACAGCTTAAAAGAATGCTTCAAACCCATCCACCAAGCAAGAAGCCTCAAAATCAGGGCAGAATCCCCAAGTCCAGTGAAGAGAAAAACAATTTGAGTGGACTTTGCTTCTCAAATAGAAATACTGACTTGACACACGTTCTTCTGCGTTTGGACAATAAAGTTTGCAAGTCTGCAATCAAATGCACGTAAATGGAGTTTTCTGAACACTAATGTGGCAGTGGGAGAACCCAGCCCTAGGATCTCTCACAGTCATCCGTCTATCTACTAATGGGAGGTTTCAAACCTCAGTGTATCTACAAAGTAGGTAAGGCAGGTCTCAGGCTAATTTCTGCCTGCCTGTCATCTTGAGCCCTATGCACTTTTAATTGAGCACCATTTAGTTTATCATTAAAGAAGAAACCACAGAACTTCCCTTATTCTACCACAGCTCTCATAATCTGTGCCTCCACCAGCCCGTGGAAGCATAAACTGGTGCCCACAGGATCGGGAAAACTAATGTATGAGGTTCTCAAGTGATCCCTAAAATAAACCAGCTGATGTGTAAGGAAAGAAGAGTGTGAAGTTGAAGCTGGGGGCACCAGCATCCTTGATCCAAAGCAAATAGATTCCCAACAGGAGGGCTATGAGGAAGCTCAGAATTAGACACACTTGTCAGAACACCGTTGGTGTAGGCTCCATCAGACAGGTGTGCACAGCTCCCCGAGATATGTGGGCTCTTATCTTGAGGATGCTCAGTGCCACTAGAGGCACGTGACTACCCTCCCTCTGGGCTGACATTACACTTGAAAGAAAAAGAAAAAACTCTTTTAGCATCACTGCTTAAACTTTGAAAGATAAGGAGGATGATCAGGTACAAAGTAAATAGAAGGCCGCACTTAAGAAAGGAGAGACTACAGGCTTGGACTTAATGAAGTGAAGTGAAAGTGAAAGTCCCTCAGTCCTGTCCAACTCTTTGTGACCCCATAGTCCATGGAATTCTCCAGACCAGAATACTGGAGTGGGTAGCCTTTCCCTTCTCCAGGGGATTTTCCCCACTCAGGAGTCAAACTGGGGTCTCCTGCATTGCAAGCAGATTCTTTACCAGCTGAGTTATCAGGGAAGCCCTTATTATCAGGGAAGTCCCTTATCATTGCACTTAATGATAAAGGATAATTTTAGGAGAACATCCCAGGTGTCTCAGTGGTAAAGAATTCGCCTGCTAACTTAGGAGACCCGGGTTTGATCCCTGGCTCAGGAAGATCACCTGGAGAAGGCAAGGACAACCCACTCCAGTATTCTTGCCTGGAGAAGTCCATGGACAGAGGGGCCTGGTGGGCTTACAGTCCATGGGGTTGCAAAGAGTCTGACACGACTGAAAGACTAAACAACAATGACAATTTTAGCTGGAAGACCTAGCTTACAGAAAGACCTCCTCATAGGATATCATTCCCTTCAGTGAATGATTTGCTTCCAAGAGAGAGGAAGTGGATTCCAGATACGGCCACAGACCTTCCTCAGCCCTGTTTGCACACACCTTTCCAAGGAGAGCTCTTGGTTTCTCCCCTTATTATCTGTCTCTCTATTCCTTGACTCTGAGGTTGGCTTGACTAACAGTTAACAAATATAATGCAAGCAGAGGCTGGAAACTGCTTGTGAGTTAATGTTTGCCTTCTTACGGTACTTGGAACTGAGGTGGATGAAGCTAGAGTCTGTCATACAGAGTGAAGTGAGTCAGGAAGTGAAAAACAAATATCGTACATTAAGGCATATATATGGGCTCTAGAAAGATGGTGCTGATGAAATCATTTAGATAGGGCAGGAACGGAGACACGGGCATAAGAGAACGGACTGCGGACACAATGGGGGAAGAAGAGGGTGAGACGGATTGAGGGAGTAGCACAGACATATACACACTACCATGTGAATCAGATGGTTAGTGGGAAGTTGCTGAATAGCACAAGGAGGTCAGCTGGGTTCTCTGTGATGACCTAGATGGGTGGGATGGGGGGTGGTGGGATGGGGGCCTTAGAGGAAGGGGATGTGTGTATACATATGACTGATCCACTCTGTTGATCAGCAGAAACTAACACAGTGATGTAAAGTAATCACACTCCAATTAAAAAGAAACTTGCTCAAGGTTCTCAGTGGTGGAGTTAAGATCTGAGCTTCTAATTATGCCTCTGTTTTAGGAGCCTCTTAGGCTTCTGCTAGAACTTGCCTGGTGGCTCAGATGATAAAGAATCTACCTGAAACGCGGGAGACCGGGCTTGATCCCTGGGTCGGGAAGATTCTCCTGGAGAAGGGCATGGCAACCCATCCCAGTGTTCTTGCTGGAGAATCCCATGGACAGAGGAGCCTGGCAGGCTATAGTCCATGGGGTCACAAAGAGTCAGACATGACTGAAGTGGCTGAGCACACACACAGGACTTCACAGGGCTGGGGTTAGAGGCCGTGAAGGAGGAATGGTGGGCAGGACAGAGATTCTGATGTCGACTTTCTTTGGGGTCACAGTTGATCTGGGTCCCTATAGGTACATATGCACAACATCCCGTGGGTTAGGAACACCCAGTGGAAGCACTTGATCTTCCCATGTCCTCCTACTGCCTGAGGTCAGTGCCTGAAGAACAAGCAAGGTCATGCTTAAGCCCTAATGGGTAATGTCCTGTTAAGGAAGGAATAACTCCACCCATTTTCAGGAATCAAGGGAACCAGGGCTCCATCCCTCTGAGCCCTCGAGGTCAAGGGCCCACCTTCCCTCAGCTAGAAGGGAAATTTCTCTGTCTTGTTCACCATTATCTCTGCAATACCTACAGGATCTCTATCAATCATTTAGTGAATCGATAAGTGAGTAAATCTAGCGCTCAGTCGTCTCTGACTCTTTGCGACCCCATGGACTGTAACCCTCCAGGCTCCTCTGTCCATGGGATTTTCTAGGCAAGAATATTGGAGTGGGTAGCCATTCATTTCTCCAGGGGATTTTTCTGACCCAGGGATCCAACCTGGGTCTCCTGCATTGGCACAGAGCTTCTTTACAACTGAGACCAGGGCACTGCATTCAGAGGAGAAGGCAAGTCCTAAGAGGGCTGGAAGACTCAAGAAGAACTCATTGTATCAATAAACAGCCTCAGAGGAAGAACCACTTGATTTAACAGCTTAGGAAAGGATATGGCTCTTTCCCTGGTGGTCCAGTGGCTAAGATCCTGCGCCCCTAATGCAGTAGGCCCGGCTTCCAACCCTGGTCAGGGAACTAGATCCCACTTGCTGAAACTGAGAGTTTTTACATACCACAGCTAAAGACCCGTCATGCTGCAACCAAGATCCCAAATGCCACAAGGAAGATTGAAGAATCTGCGTGCCACGACTAAGACCCAGCACAACCACATAAAAAAATAAAGATACTTTTAAAAAGAATATGGAAAGGGGTACCTGACACTCAGAATAGAACCCAGTAAATGTCTATGAAGTGAATGTATGTCCTAGAATGAGATTCAGGGGCTTTGATAAATGGAGCTCTTAAGAACTTCTTAAGATTTTTTTTAATGTGGACCCATTTTTAAAGTCTTTGGGCCTTCCAAGATGACTCTAGTGGTAAGAACTCACCTGCCAAAGCAGGAAACCTAAGAGACATGGGTTCGATCCCTGGGTGTGGAGGATCCCCTGGAAGAGGGCACAGCAACCCACTCCAGTATTCTTGCCTAGAGAATCCCATGGACACAGGAGCCTGGTGGGCTGCAGTCCATTAAGTCACACAGAGCTGGCCATGACTGAAGGGACTTCGCATGCAGACTTGCTACGCTATAGGATGACTTAAAACTATCATATACGCATTCATCAATTACCCTCCAGGGAAAGGAGCTGTGTGTGTGTGCGTGTGTGTGTGTGCGCGTGCGCACACACACTCTGAAATCAGAGGGTCATCTTTTTACAGGAAGTTTCACTAAGTTCCTAGCTATTTTGCCAACCAGGAAAAGGATGCAAGACTTTGGCTTTATAGGCTCGGAGTGACTATCAGAGAAGTTCTGTTCTTCAATCAGACGATTTAAGAAGACTTGAGCTGACTCAGCAAGTTCTAGGAAATGTGCCAGAACAGACTTTCAAGGAAGGCTCTGGCCCCTTGCTTTAAAAGGAGGATGCCATCATCCATAGGAAGCGCAAGAAGCGATGGAGCGCTGCTCTAAGGCGGTGGTGGGGCATTTCTGTAAGAGGCGTCCTGAGAAAAGATGCAGGTCCTTCGGATGGCGGCAGACGCACATCCAGGAAGCCGTTCGCCAAGCCTCCGAGGTCCTTGCCCTCACCGCCTCTTTTTCCCCTGGCGCCTTTGTAATCGAAGCGGGTGACAACTTCATTCAGTTCTTAGCAACAACAGGAGGGATCGATTCCCCGAGAATGCCCTAATGACTGGAGACTGGGACACAAACCATAAACGGGGACTTTCTGATTCCAAGCGAAATTATAGTTTGCCCTACGAGATTGCACAATAAATCAGGGGAAAAACCAGCCAACATAGGACTCTGGGGTCACTGAAGTGATGTTGACACATTACAATAATGAGAACTTGAAACACCTCCTGCCCTATTGATTTTTAAGCTGCATCGTTCCCACTGCAGAAGATTACAAGTCTCTGTCTTCGGAATCATGGCTCACACAGGAGATGCTGGTGAAAAATACACCCAATCCAATCAAAATGAAAAGCTTTACTTGTACTTATTACAAATCTAATACCATTGTCCCTTAGCTGCATGATAGGCACTTAACCTACAATGGGAAAAAAAAAGTTTTTTTCTTTTAATTAAAATTTTTCATACTTTTTTTTTTTTTTTTTTACACACAGCTCTTTGCTATGACTATACAGGGAAAAGGAACCGAAGAAAACAGGCACAATAGCTCAATTAGCACATAAAGGGCAATTTCTTTATGCTTTTCTAATTCCAGGGTAGCTTTCAAATTCCCTGAATCACCATATCATTTGGGAGAATGGAAAATCATGTTCTAACAACCAACTTATTTCCTCGTCAATAGGAAAAGATGTATTCCACCCGCATTTAGCATCCACAGTAAACAAAGACTGCCTTGCTGATCTTTCCTTTTTCCCTGAAAAGTGCTCCATGGAGCTAAATAAACACAGTTGTGGGAGGCCAACTGGTGACATAAGTTAATTACTGACCTGTCACACAATCAGAGAATGGTAATAATTTATTTTCACTGTTGCATTAACCGTAACCCGTGTTTTGCCAGTGGAGAGGGCTGGGGAAAAGGACTGGAACATTGCTGCCACCGTACACCCTGTATGAGATTGTGACAATATTTTAGAGGGGAGGCTAGATACAACAGTGTCACTGCTCTTCCTAGGCATAGTGTCCTGGCCATAACTCAGAAAATAATTACCCACATTTCTCGGCTTTAGGAGAGAAGAAACTAGTGAGTAGGAATAACACTCTTTCCTCTAATAGGGTTCTGAAAGCATCATCCAGTTATTAGATAAAATTATGACTTGGGTTTACCAGGATGCAACAGATAATAAATATTCTGGCACAATCCAATAGGATCATACATTCTCTGAAAACATTTACGGAGGTCCTAATATGGCCCAGGCATTGTCTTAGCGATTAATTACACATTGTTCACCTGTTCTCTGTCTCCATGAAGTTTATAGCCCATCATTATCATCCGATTGTTGAGACGAAAACCCACAGGCAAAACCCATGGGTCTAAAAGGGATTCTTATAGAAGAAACCCTCATGTCCCACTGAGAGCGTTGACTGAAATAAATGAATGGTGTTTAGAAGCTAACTGGTCTTTTCTCTCAGCTACCCTGATTGTTTTTCTTCACTTGATCTGATGAGAAATCTTGCTCTTTTGGAAAATATATATCCCTGCTTACAGATGAATCTGTTTGCAGGGCAGGAAGAGAAATGCAGGCGTATAGAACAGAGATGTGGACGCAGGGGAGGAAGTGGGGGGTTCGATAAACTGGGAGAACAGGATTGACAGATATATGCTACCAGGTGTAAACAGATAGTTAGTGGGCTTCCTCAGTGGCCCAGATGGTAAAGAATCTGCCTGCGATGCAGGAGACCTGGGTCTGATCCCTGGGTGGGGAAGATCCCCTGGAGAAGGGAATGGCTACCCACTCCAGTATTCTTGCCTGGAGAATTCCATGGACAGAGGAGCCTGGTGAGCTACAGTCCATGGGGTCCCAAAGAGTCAGACATGACTGAGCAACTCACACACACACACACACACACACACACACACACACTCACACATACCATGAGAAGCTTGTGTGTGTATAGCTGTGTGTGTATATAGTGTGTGTATCCCCGTGTATAGCACAGGGAGCTTGGCTCAGGGCTTTGTGATGACCTCTAGGGGTGGGATTGGAAGGGGACTGGAAGGTTCTAGAGGGAGGGGATATATGCATACATAAAGCCAGTTCACTTCCTTGTACAGCAGAAACTAACACAACATGGAAAGCAAATATGCTCCAATTTTTAAAAATCCCCCTGAATCCTACTATATCATGAATTTTATCAGCCTGGGAGTAACTAACCAGAAACTGTCTTCTTTTGACGTGGCTACTGTTGGGACATAGATTCTTACATATGCTGTTAATCCATTTATTAATAGGACTGAAAGCAGGTGAATGATCTAAGACACTTTTTCACACGAGTTGGTAGAAAATAGTTCAAAATTGATATAAAGGAGGGGTCTGCGGGGGTTAACCACTATGATCTTCTGCTGCAGCACTCTCAAGAGCTATTCATCTGTCTTCACATCAAGTTCCTTCTGCAAGCTCCCCCTGGGGTTCACTGAACTTTACTCACAGGGTTACAAAGTGGCTGAGAGGGGACTTCCCTGGTGGCTTGGAGGCAATGCAGGAGACACAGGTTTGATGCCTGATCTAGGAGGACCCCACCTGCCATGGAGAAGCTAAGCCCATGCCCCACAACTACTGAGCCTGTGCTCTAAAGTCCGGGAGCTCCAAGCACCGAGCCCATGTGCCGCAAGTACTGAAGCCCTCCCACCCGGGAGCCCGTGCTTTGCGGGCAGAGAGGCCACCATGAGAAGCCCACGCGCCGCAACTCAAGAGCAGCGCCTGTTCATCACAACTAGAGAAGAGCCTGCACAGCAAGGGAGAGCCAACACAGCCAAAAATAAGTAAATAAAATAAATTACAAAACAGTTAAAAAATCACTGAGGGGCTTCCCTGATGGCTCAGTGGTTAAAAAAAAAAAAAATCTGCCTGTCAATGAAGGAGAGACAGGTTCGATCCCTGATCTGGGACGATTCCACATGCCTCAGAGCAGATCAGCCTGTGGGCCACCACTATCAAGCCTGTGCGCTGCATCAAGAGAAGCCACTGCAATGAGAAGTCCATGTACCCCAAGCAGAGAGCAGCATCCCGCCTGCAAGAACTAGAGAAAAGCCCACACAGCCAGGAAGATCCAAAACAGCCCAAAATAATTTTTTTTTTTTAAGTGTCTGAGAGGGACTTCCCTGGCCATCCAGTGGTTAAGACTCCATGCCTTCAATGCAGGGGGTGTGGGTGCCATCGCTGGTTGGGGAACTAAGATCCCACAGGCTGCCTGGTGTGGCCAAAAAAAAAGGAAGAAGTAGCTGAGAACTGAGGCATGCAGAGGCCATGCTGCGACAGTCTGCCCTATTTTGACTGACATGTTCCAGCTGATATCACCATCGGAAGAATTGGCCTGCAAGGCAGTGAACAAGCTTCTCCTATTTTACTAATGTCAGTTATAAGACATGCTGGTGAAGCATCCTGTTGATGGACCAAGCCTGCCGTGGTCAGATCCAGGGTTTGCCCACCATGAGCTGTGTGACCTTGGGAGAATCACCCTCTCGAAAATGGCTCCCTCGTCTATGAAATGAAGACAGTGAGGGGCCCCGCCAGGGAAGAGGCTTAGGAGGCTGAAATAAGCCAGTTGAGGCACAATGCCCCTAATACGCTTGTCAGGTCTGATCCCCACTGCATATTAGCCACGGTGTTCCCCCCAAGAGCAACGGGCCCCATCTCAGAGACACTGGCTTTGAGTTTTCTGAGCTCAGTTCAGCAAGCGGCATGGGGTGTCACAACAGTTTTAGAGGACTGTGCCAACATCCTCACATTCAAGTGGGCAGCCAAGCTGGATTCGCATCTGATTGTTTCAAAGACATTAGCAACACCACACCATGGCTATGAGAAGTCAGAACCTTGTGCAGGGGCCACGCTAATCCTCTCTGTATCATTTCAGTTTTAGTATATGTGGGCATATACCCTGAGAAAACCATAATTGAAAAAGACACGTGTACCCCAATGTCCATTGCAGCACTGTTTACAATAGTCAGGACATGGAAGCAACCTAGATGTCCATCGACAGATTAATAGATAAAGAAGTGGTGGTACATATATTCAGTGGAATATTACTCGGTCTTAAAAAGGAATACATTTGAGTCAGTTCTAATGAGGTGAATGAAACCAGAGCCTATTACAGAGAGTGAGGTAAGTCAGAAAAAAAAAATTGTATATTAACACATATATATGAAATCTAGAAAAATAACACTGATGAATCTATCTGCAGGGCAGCAGTGGAGATGCAGACATAGAGAAAAGACTTATAGACACACAGGGGTGGGTAGGAAGCAAAGTGTGGGACCAATTGAGAGAATAGCATTGAAACATATCAGTGGTCATGTATGGATGTGAGAGTTGGACTGTGAAGAAAGCTGAGCACCGAAGAATTGATGCTTTTGAACTGTGGTGCTGGAGAAGATGCTTGAGAGTCCCTTGGACTGCAAGGAGATCAAACCAGTCCATCCTAAAGGAAATCAGTCCTGGGTGTTCATTGGAAGGACTGATGCTGAAGCTGAAACTCCAATACTTTGGCCACCTGATGCAAAGAACTGACTCATTGGAAAAGACCCTAATGCTGGGAAAGATTGAAGGCAGGAGAAGGGGATAACAAAGGATGAGATGGTTGGATGGCATCACCAACTCAATGGACATGACTTTGAGTAAACTCTGGGAGTTGGTGATGGACAGGGAGGCCTGGTATGCTGCAGTCCATGGGGTCACAAAGTCGGACATGACTAAACAACTGAACTGAACTGATACACATTACCATATGTAAAACAGATAGCCAGTGGGAATGTGCTGTACGATGCAGGGAGCTCAAATCTGGTGCTCTGTGACAACCTAGCGGGGTGGGATGGGGTGGGAGGCAGCTTCCAGAGGGAGGGGACATATGTAAACCTACGGCTGATTCAAGTCGATGTACAGCAGAAATTAACACAGTACTGTAAATCAATTATCCTCCAGTTAAAAATAATTTTTTTTAACAAAAGAATAAGAAGAAGTTAGGCCCTGAGAAACAGCTGAAACACGATTTTAGCAACACGCGAGTCTAGCACGCAGCAGGTTCCCAATGCAATGGCCCAAAAAATAACAAAAAGTCAAAACACAAGAGGGAAGAGATGAATGTATACATATAGCTGATTCATATATATTTGTATAGCAGAAACTAACACATTATAACACAACTATCCTCCAATTTTTAAAAAAGTTAAAACACATGTGGAAAACCAAGATGAAATAAAGATCCAAAAATCAGACGATACCACCACTTCCTCTCAGAGAGGTCCCTGTGCCCCGGACACTGCAGATTCAGTCTAAATGTCCAGGACAGGATAAAAGGGCAAGTGTCATCTATAACTGCCTATTTATAAATACCAACTCCAGGGGTCAGGCCTCCCCAAACCCCCTGGCCATTTTCGACAAGACACCCCAGAGTAGCACATAGCTTTCTTGTTAACGTTCCATGGAATCTTTCCCTAAACATACGCTCCTTCTTGCCTTCCACATTTTGTCCTGTCACTGCAACAGATGGCTTTACACTGGAGCATATGAAAATATTAAATACTTTATAAGCCTGGTGGAAATATGAAATGCCTTCGGAGGATGGAAAGCCGCATGATTCATGTAAAGCGGCCACGCGAGATTCTGTTAGAAACAAGTACCTTTAAGTTGTGTTGTCGAGGAGATGAGGGGCCATCAATTCCACATCTTCAGTGAAGGGAGACAAATGATGGGGCTCAGCTTTTGGTGAGACAGATCTGGGCCACACAGAGAGGCAGAACATACCGCCAGTGAGAGCTGTGAAATATCGCAGTGTGTAACCAAGGGAGGATTGTGAAATCGACTTCTTAGAGATCTAAAAGCCAGAAGAAACCTCCATCTGTCTGAGATGGTCAAATAAAGCGAGCTTAGCTCACAGCAGTGAGTTGAGAGGCGGTCAAGTCAGCTAGCCATTGTCCTATACCCACAAATCCACGTGTCCTTTCCTTGCAGAGCCAGTTTGATAGATGCTGACCCAACCTGATGAGTTTTGCCACCTCATCCAATCCAGAAGGGATGGCCCACAGACCTGGGAGTGAGGTTCAGATCACTGCTGGTGCTTCAAATGAGCGATTCTCAAGCCAGCCTGCCTAACTTTCAGTGCCTTGGATTGTAGCGACATGGTGAGGGACTGGACCGTTTTCTGTCTGACTCTTCATCTATAAGTGGGGGTGACGGTGGCATATACGTCCAAAGGATGCTGTGAGGACAAGTGAGTTAGTACACACAACAGGCTTGGTATATAGACTGGCATATGGTGGATGCTGTGTAAGTGCTGGATAGTCTCTATATTTAGTCCTCTGTTTAGGTAGAAATAAACATTCAGATGTGGGTAAGATTTTACATCTTTCCTTTGATTGGTGTGTGTGACTGGCATTCACTTCAAATAGGAACAGCATGTTAATGTTTTCTATAATCTGTATGGATGTGAGAACTGGACCATTAAGAAGGCTGAGCTACAAAGAAGTGATGCTTTTGAACTGCAGTGCTGGAGAAGACTCTTGTGAGTCCCTTGGATGGCAAGGAGATCAAACCAGTCAATCCTAAAGGAAATCAACTCTGAATATTCATTGGAAGGACTGAGACTGAAATTGAAGCTGCAATACTTTGGCCATCTGATGTGAAGAGCCGACTCATTGGAAAAGACCCTGATGCTAGGAAAGACTGAGGGCAGGAGGAGAAGGGGGCAAGAGAGGATGAGATGGTTGGATGACATCACCAACTCAATGGACATGAGTTTGAACAAACTCTGGGAGTTGGTGAAGGACAGGGAAGCCTGGAGTGCTGCAATCCATGGAGTCACAAAGAGTCAGACAGCACTGAGCAATTGAACAAATAATGTGTATAAATCAAAAATTGCCAAAGCCTTCTTCCTGGTATTTGTTCCAGAGCAGTGAGACTCATGCTCACACTAAAACCTGCCCAGCAGTGTTCACAGAAGCTATGCTTGTGAGAGCCTCTCATGGACCAGATGTCCTTCAACAAGCAAGTGGTTAAACAAACCATGGCACACAGCAGGTCCAGTGGGGTATTACTGAGCAGTGAAAAGGAACAGATGATTAATGGACTCGGTCATTCAGATAAAACTCCAGGAAATGGTGGTGCTGGAGTCAGCCAATGCCAAAAGGTTAAACATGATACACACATGCAGTGGAATATTACACAGCCATTAAAAAGAATGGGATGATTTGATTTGCAGCAACAGGATAAACCTAGAGATTGTCATACTGAGTGCATTGTCATACAGAGAAAGAGAAATATTGTATGATACTACTTATATGTGGAATTTAAAAATAAATGAGACAAATGAACCTATTTACAAAACAGACTCACAGACTTAGAGAACAAACTTATGGTTGCTGGGAGAAAAGGATGGGGAAAGGATAGTCAGGGAGTTTGGGGATGGACATGTACACACTGCTATATTTAAATGGATAATCAGCATGGCCCTACTGTATACTACAGGGAATGTTATGTGACAGTCTGGATGGGAGGGGAGTTTGGGGGAGAATGGATACATGTATATATATATGGGTGAGTCACTTTGCTATCACAACATTGTTAATCAGCTATATTCCAATGTAAAATAAAAAGTTGAAAAAATAAATTTGTGTGATTCCACTTCTATAACGTGTTTGAAATGACAGGGTTTTAGAAGCAGAGGACAGAGCAGTGTGGACAGAGACTAGGGATGGGAGTGGGTGCTGGTGAGTGGAGGTGGATGTGATTATAAACAGGAATCTTAGGATAGACAGACTCAATATCTCATCTGTGGTGGTGGATCCCCAAACATATACCCATAATAAATTTGTATAGAACGAAGCGCACACATACAAATGAGCACAAGGCAATCTGGGGAAATCTGAGCAGTATCAGTGGATTGCACTGCGGCAACATCAGTAACTCAGATGTGATGTGTACATGGTTTTGCAAAATATTCCCATGGCGGGGGGTAGGAGGAGTGGGCGAGGGAAACAGGATAAAGCCTACAAGAGATCTCTCTGTATTATTTCTCCCAACTGCATGTCAATCTACTAAACCAGCTGGATAAAAGTTTCAAAGCTGAAGCCTAAACGAAGGTGAAGAGTCAAGATTTTCAATACATGGGGGTGATGGACACCCTCCTCTCTGTGTATTTCCCAGAATGAAGGAAACACTGATCAGTGAGCTGGCCTGCATCTCTGTGGATGCAATGCGAAAGTACTTAGTAAATACAAAGATTTTTTTTTTTTTCCTATTTAATGATGCTGACATTGCAGCACTTAGCTCTAGGTTTTGTGTATTCAGTTGGCACCTTTAAAAGGCATGGAGGTCTGCCGAGTGGAGTGCCCGGGTTTCTGAACCAATCTGAACAGCGCCAGCCTTTCTCTGAAGTGTTTTATTATTCCGAGTCGGACCCACTGCATCTCCCAAGGTATGAAGTTCAGTTTGAGATAAAAATATTTTATCTGCCCTTACAGCAAATTGAAAGGCTATAGAAAGGGTTTTGTTATTGCAGTGTTTTCATAAATATATAGTAAACATCTTTCACAGTGGGAAATTCAGCACAAAAATACAATTTTCATACACAGCCATTCATGTGACTGGCACAGGAAGATGAAATGACCCAGAGATGAATAAAAAAATAATAGTATACAACTTTGAGCGGCCCACAGTCCCCGACAGACACACACAGCCGGGAGGATAAAGATCATGATTTTGCTGTGCCTCCGATGAATGACAAGGGTCTGCAGCACCCAGGGAATTTTGTTTTCCTCTGTGGCCAAACCATTAGGCTTAACAAGTAGCTTTGTCATTTTCAGAAATTTGCCAGCAGCCAACCACCCTATTTCAGAGCACAAAACGACCCCAAATCTTAGCCAGGACATAATTTTTTAACTCGAGTGATTTTTAGGCTTACCTCCTTTTAAGTCTCTCTTACGCACATTTTCAAAGCAATTTGGGTTGCCTGTGTCCAACACAGAATATCTAGGGTTGACATCTAAGTGGATGGACATCAGCTTGGGCGTGAAGGGCCCATCAGAGCTTGTTTGCAAAGTTGGAAGCTCTTTTTTTTTTTTCTTCCCTAACTGAAGTGTATTTAATTAACAAAGTAGAGGATATTTGTTGAAGATCAAACGGAATCAAAGTATAATCTTTTTCACAGCTTCATTGAGGTACAATTTTTAAATAACTTCATTTATTTATGATGCATTTTTGGCCATGCTGGGTCTTCGCTGCTGCACGGACTACTCTTAGTGGTGGTGCGGGGGCTTCTCGACATGGGGGCTTCTCTTGCTGTGGAGCTGGGCTCCAGGGCGCACGGACTTCGCTGCTTGAGGCTCCCGGGCCTTAGGGCACAGATGGGCGCAGCAGTTGTGACGCGTGGGCTCAGTTCTGCAGCACGTGGGATCCTCCCGGATCAGGACGGAAGCCGTGTGTCCTGGGTTGGGAGGTGGACTCTTTCCCACTGAGCTACCAGGGAAGCCCCGAGGCACTGCTGATGGACAGAATCCCCAGCACACCCGATGGGGACGAGGCGATGAGCGTGGATACAGACTCACACAGGCCTACACATCACACACGGGGATGTGTGGTGTATCATACACCCACCTGTGTGATGCCACCACTGCAACCAAGGTTAACAGACACACTCAGGATCTCCAAACGTTTCCTGGTGTCCTCTGTGTGTGTGTGTGTGTGTGCATGTGTGTGTGCTATAAAAACACCCAACCACGGGCTCCATCTACCCTGTTAACCAATTCTTCAGAGCACCGCACCACGTTGCTAACCACAGGCATGAGGGTGCACAGCAGGTGCGTGGATCCATCTTGCATAACTTTAAAAGCAAAACTTGGGCTCCTCTCCTGCTC